>NC_143551.1:118037500-118675000 GCF_054136105.1 Typopeltis vanoorti
TTATTTCGTTTGTCTTTCTAGTAATCGCGTCACTGAAAGCGTATTAACGCCGTATCATTCGGAGAAACTGGGTTGTCGTCTTGTAGGAAGCTCATAGCGAAAGGAAATGTCTAGAGAAATATATGGATCTTTTTTTTTCTTCCTTTTATGCGTCTGTGTGTGTGAAGAATAAGAAATAGATGGTACCGCTGAGCTAATAAGATACAAATGCTTTCGCGTAGCTGTTAGTAAAGAATTTCAAATCACAATGGCTAATTTCAGATGTTTATTTTTCTGTTTATAAGATTTATTTTTATTATTATTATTTAATTTTGCAGTCTTTGTTTATTAGGCGGTTAGTTAACATTTTATTGTAGTTATTATTCATGGTTGTTTTTAAATGAAAATTTTTCTTTCATTTAATTTTTTTTTTTTTTTTTAGATCTAAATGTTGAAAACGGTTTCAGCTTACTATTGATAAAGCACATGACGTATTACACATCGTAATGGCTCATTTAGTGGTGTGTGGTAGTTATAAATCACTCACTGAAAAATATATATACATATACTGTATATAAAATGGAACAGGAATGGGAAAAGAATTTATTCTAGATAAAGTTCTAATGTGTTTAAACAATATAAAATGACGCCAAGGAAATTTATTGATAGTCGTTATTTTAAACAATAATGTTATAATTTAATAATAATTTAAAAAAAAAAATGGGAAGTGAAGACAATTTACGTATGATTAGTAGATATATATATATAAGTGATTTTTTTTTTTTTTTGATTAAAGGTTTAAATATAAGCATGCACTCACTTTTAAATTTAATCACCACTGTAGAATAATTGAGAATATTTGTGTATAAATTGAGATAATCTTGTGGTGCACAGTATCGCTTTATATATTGAATGTTTTGCCTTTCTCAAGTTAAAGAAACAAAAATAGCATTTTTACTGCTTTTCAGCCATTGTTTTTTTTTATTTTATTATTTTTTAAAATTTTATTTATTTATTTAATTATTGTTAAGAAAGAAAGCTAAATTATGCGATAAATATAAGTACATACTTCATTATCAAAGATTTTTAGCTACATTTTATCTTTCAGCATTTAATCCTTTCCCAGTCAGTCTTAACTGATTGGATGATAATAAAACTGTCCGTTTATTCATTACATTACTGCCCCCTGCCGGTTTAATTGAGAGTGTCATAAGAAATCCAATTTCTGTGAACTATAACAGTTCATTGTGTTTCAATAATAATAATAATAATAATAGGATTTCGATTAAGAAATCGTTGCATATAACATTAATTGCATTGTATGTAATATTAATTTTCACATTAATTTCTGTACCATGCATATTAATCATGACAATATTTCTGGCTGATTAGGATTAAATTTATTAATCATTTTCTATACACGCCAACTAAACGTTCATTGGTGTGTGTGTGTGTGTGTGTGTGTGTGTGTGTGTGTGTGTGTGTGTGTGTGTGTGTGTGTGTGTGTGTGTGTGTGTGTGTGTGTGTGTGTGTGTGTGTGTGTGTGTGCGTGCGTGCGCGTAGAAAATTACCCAATTATTTCCAAACAACAATAAGAGTGGTCAATATTTACACTGTTGGTGAAGTCTCAGTATTTATATTTAGAACATAACAAATTTGGTTTGTTATGTTCTAAATATAAATATTCAACTTCCTCCCTTCCTCCAGGTATGTAGCATAGGAAAGATAACAGAATATTTATTTCATTTCCGACTGCTGTATATTTGGTAAGAGATAACAATTTATCTCATGAGATACATTGTTGTAAGAATCTTGAAATCAAAGTCTATACCAACTGCAAGACCTGATGTATGCAACGAACACTTTTTCAATTTTTATGCAGTCGCATTTTTAAACAGAATTTATGCATAGCTACTAAATTAACTGGCATAGTAACGAGATAAGAAATATCTTGAATATTAATGTGTGTGTGTGTGTGTGTGTGTGTGTGTGTGTGTGTGTGTGTGTGTGTGTGTGTGTGTGTGTGTGTGTGTGTGTGTGTGTGTGATTTGGAGCTTTTTTTAATGAAAAAGGAAGAAACATTTTTTTTTTTAATCCTCTCTAAATAATTCGGTAAAGACTGGGAACCTCCACATGTTAACTCGTGAGGATTCCACATTTAGGAACTAGCAATTGTTAAAGATTTTGTCAATTCTTAAGAATCGTTTAGAATATAATTTCATGTTGTTATTGTTGATGTTGATGCTCTTGCTGTTGTTTATATTGATGAGAATATTCGTAATTTCGAAATTTGAAATTCAAGTTCCAACTATAGGTGTCAGTCGAGTGGTAAGAGTTGCGATATGGTCTGCTAGTTGTTACTTTGAAAATACAAATAGATTCGAAACATGATCTATTGGGTAGATTTTACGATAGCTGTGGAAAAATGGAAAATGCATGTGATTATCTGCGGGGTTGTCATATTTCCGAGCTAAGACAAGTAGATAAGTTACTGGATTGATAAAATTGCGACATGCGAATTTTTGGGAGCCTCGAATGGATCTAGATCCGTGTAATTTAACTAATTATTATTCATCTCGACTTTCATGGTCGAGTGGTTTCGCAAAGCAAAATCTGGAAAGAAACGTGCTTATATCCCCTCTATGGCAAAAGGAATTTTTATAGCCTTTTACAAGCAGCTTAAATAAGTTAATTGTAGAATTCTATTTTATTATTTATGTGAATTCCACCCACATTAGTATTAGTGCTGTGTGTGTGTGTGTGGGGGGGTGAGCTAAGGGTTCAAACTCTCCTCTAGAATCCAAAGGTGAAACTATTCAAATTGCTAGATTTCTTCAGTAAGAAGGGTGGCGGTTGGTTTCAAGCTGAGCAATGAAGTTATCTCTAAAGTCATTCACAAACATTCATACTAACAGTGAGATTTGAAACCCACAGTTTATGGAATGGGAGAGGAGGATACATAAACTACTCGTCAACCAAAGGGAAATGATTTTTTTTCTGTGAAATTTAAGCTATCCCTCCTCCGATATATTTTTGTATTTAAAAATAACAATCTCATGTACAGGATTAGCCGGTTTGGGTTCTCTGTAGTCAGGCAGGGGGGGGGGGGTTTACATGCTCATTAATTGTTGAGATAAATCACATAAGAAAAATAATAGGAAATCACATAGGGAAAAGAAAACCAGGCGTCCTCTTAAGAGATTCAACGATGACTTCAAAGGCCGGAAGGCCACTCTAGGCCTGGCCTAAATCCTTGACAAGCATGATGATGTTGAATCACACAAGAATAACAGTTCTTATAAGACGATATTACACTTTTCATACCAATAACAGTTATTTTGACATGATACTATACCTTACACGAAAATAACAGTTGCTATAAGACAGTATTGCATATTTATATGAAAGTAATAGATGATCATTATTCACACTGCTAAGCACGAAAATCTCTTTCTTCTCCCTTTCTTTCTTTCTTTCTTTTTTTTTTGGGGGGGGGGGTCGGGGGGATGAAATGATGTCGCTTCTGCGTTGGAAAGTGAATTCCAGACTTTGGAAAAGGTTTACGGTGTTTTTCTGCATCTGATGTAGGATCCGACTTCTCACCTCTTGTTTGAAGGCTGCAAGGATATCGTCAGCCGCCTCTCTCTGTGAGACTGTTGTGCTGTCTGGTCTTGTGTGTCGAAGATAGAAACTGTATAGCTCTGCAGTGATGAAGTAGTTGCATATTGAATGGTTTTTTTGACTCTGCATGGACAAGATTGTGAAATTCCTTTTCTGTATGGAGACACCCGCAGCTTAAGGCGTCCTTTTCCCGAACGGGTTAATTGGGTGTTGACGAGGCATTTTAAGTAGATATGCCGGACTGTTCCTGCTCGGTAGCAGAACAGACAGTTATCTGAAACATTCGGATTGAAGTTCTAGTCGACGACTAAATTGAACTAATGGTCTAGCTCTATGGACACAAAAGCCATTGTTTCTTGGGGAACACTGGATAATAAAAGAAACAGGGATAGAAGAGGAATAAGAAAAGAGGAAAAGAAGCCAACTAGTAAAAAAACCTGTTGGTTTGAAGTCGATTTTTATGAACATGAGTATTGAATTGCTTCCACTCGTAATTTTTTTTTTTTTTCATGGATATATAATGGATACCAGTTTGGTTGGAGAATGCCCATGGAATGTAAAAAAAAAGTCATGATACAGAAAGAAACTATATATACGACAAAGATTATAATGAGTATGTGACCGTGTGTGTGTGTGAAGAGAGAGAGAGAGAGAGAGAAAGTCTTTAGTCAAGGCAGCATCAAAGATTTTTAGGAGGCATTTAGTATTCAATCCAAATGCGGGAACAGCACTCTAAGATTAGGCAGTGTTTTGAATTTTTTTCCCCACTAAATTAGCAGCTAAATTAGTAGTGGAAGATGATGAAGATTTTTATGCTAAGTAAGGTACAGATATTTTATGAATTTATACTAAGAATGAGAGGCAGTACATGTGAGCCCGAAAAGAGAAATCTGATCGTTGAGTAACAGGGTCTTATCAAAATAAGGGGGTGGGGTGAAGATAACTAGATTGTTCTGTCATACCACCGAAGGGTTGCATAGAGACAATAAATCAATGCAGCCATGCATTGGTTATAGATGACTTAGGCACTGCAAAGTTAGTCAGTTAAACGATTTGGAGGAATGAAGCATGGCAAAACTATGGAGAGCATTTGAGATCGGTGAGAGAAGGCGACTGGTATCAAGGAGAAAAACAATACGTACAAGTCTTAAGGTATTTGTGCATTAGTAAGGATGTCTGAAAAAAAAGGTGGTCTCTTCCATGACACAGTGAGTGAAGAAACTGGCCACCCAATTATATATAGTGGATGAACGAGTAAGGGATGTAGTTTGAAGAACACGTCTGAATGACAGATCCGGTCAAATGCCTCATAAATGTCAAGGTCAAGAACGACTGCACAAGATTTCTTCGTGTCTTTCTAGAGCACGTCAAGAATTGTTAGCGAATAGTTATAAAGAAAATAGCATATTTTTTGTTGTTCAAGTTTTTTTTCTGTTCCTTCGAATCGCAGTTTCCTAATCTTTATTCTTATTATTTCGATAATTCGTTTAGCCTTCTAATAAAGAATGTCAGTCTTATTTCAAATAAAGTGTCACTTATAAGCTTCTTATTTGCGCATTTTTAGTTTTTATTATTGATATCTGTTGTAGTAATTTCTACTCATATTCGCATTAAGCTTTTAGCATTCCATTTATCTATTGTTCACTGTTTCATATATATATATATATATATATATATGTTAAAGATACCAAGCAATTTTATAAGCTAGGTTTTTTTTCTTTTAATCCTTTTTCCCAAGTAAGCGAACAGACAAGTAAGTCAACTTTGCGGCTGCACGTAGTGCAACACTAGGCAACTCGTGGTAAAGGTGGAGCGAGTTCTGATCACTTTCCTTAGAATTTCCCCCTAATGCAAAGCACATTTCCTTGCGGAAATGTGCTTTGCATTATGATGCTATGCATTAAGGTAATGGTCACTACCCATCCCGGTTTCGACCTTTATTGAAGTCTCGTCAGAGGGAGCCAGACCTAAAAAATGCCAAGGGTGAAGTAATACAGAGCTTATAAATATTTTACCTAAACAAGTGGCCATAAGGTGCTTTGACCTTATTAAATAAAAATCTCAGGATGAGAGATAGATGTAGAAAGTTGGAAGATCAGAAAGATCTTTCAACTTTCTACATCTATGAAGATCGTTGGCAGATCGTTCCTCTGTATGCGTGTGTGTGCGCGCACACACACACACACACGCACACACGAAGTTTAAAAGAAATATTAATAAAATAATAAATAAATAAATAAATGAAAACCTAGCTTATAAAATTGCTTGGTATCTTTAACTAAGTATATACCCAAGGTAAAAACTTTCTACACACACACACACACACACACACACACACACACACACACACACACACACATATATATATAATCTTCTCTCTGTTTCTATTTCTATTACAGGCAGATACTACATTTTTTTGTTTGTTTTTAATATATCCATGATCAGTTCTTATTTATTCTGTGTCATCTACTCCTGTGCTTGTGCCATGTGCTTGCCTCACCATTCGTATGCCATACTAGGATTGCATAAAATATCCATTTATTCTCTTACGTTTCTTTATTTTTTTAAACTTCGCGTGCGTGCGTTTGTGTGTGTGTGTGCGTGCGTGTGTGTGTGTGCGTGTGCGCGCACACACACACACACACACACACACGCGCACGCATACACACGAACGAACGCAGAGGGATTTGTTTTCAGTATACACTACTACCACGGAAGAATGGAGCTTTGTATTATTTTTTATTTTTCCCACACTCATTATTCGAATATTTGTTGCTTCCATTCAGATGTTCCTTCCTTCCTTCCTTCTTCGTAAAAATTGAGATCATTCCCCTCATAAATATTGCAATTAGATATCCTTTTTTCATTTCGTACTTGTAATCGGATATAATGAAGTTTGACATTACTTATACGAATTTAAATAGTTATTATTCAAGCCTATTTTACCTATTACGATAAAATATAAGGGGAAAAAATCTGTAATAAATGATTTGAAAAGATTACCGATGATGGATGATTGTCATCACCCATTGTGCCACCAAAACCTTAGCTATAAGAAGTCTGAAGTACTAAGTTATGGTTGATGTTCAAAGCAGAGTTTTGAATGCCAAACCTTTACCGCGTTAACGACCTTCCCAAGGTTTTAATATCCTATGTATCACAACTACTTTTCTTAGGTAGTTGACACACACACACACACACACACACACACACACACACACACACACACACACACACACACACACACACACACACACACACACACACACACACACACACACACACACACACACACACACACACACACACACACACACAATGATTAAATCGCCAGAAATAGAGAAAATATAGGTGGTGCTTAGATAAAGATAAATTGGTTCGATTATAATTCACTAAGGAAACTTCTCTCTCTTTCTTTCGCTCTCTTAAGCCAGTTCCAGAGTTAGTTTGGTCTGATCTTTGGGGGAAAGTAAGTAAGTATTTTTATCCCGAAAAAGATACGAACACATAAATCAACAAATCCGGACTGTTTATTCCTACAACTCAACAAAATCGATCATAGAACACCCGGGAGTACATGCCATAAAGTCTAGTTAGGATCAGAAACACTACTTTTCGTCTAGCACACCGTAAAATTGCACTGAACAGCAGCAATGGTGAAGGCCGAGACTATCTACTGATTATCAAAATTGAATAAATAATGATAAAATAAATAAAATAAAAAATAGAAAAATTAGGCTTAAAGAGCGACATCTACTCTCTTTAGGAAATGAAAGGTATCGGAGGAATTATTTATTTATTTTATACGAAAAATGCTGAACTCTGTTTCGATCAAAGGTGCAAGTAATGGAGGGGATATTCTCTATACGCTCATTTGAAGAAAGATGCCAAATGCAAGTAGAGACGTGCTGCCTACTCTTAATCCATATTTCCATGGGTGTTCTATTTAAAGCGTAACTAAGATTACTGCAGTATTTACGAGGTCACAAGACAAACAAGTTGTTGTCAGAAATAATGTTTCTGCAACTGATTTTCGAGATGCGAAAACCGGCATTCACCGTTGTATGCCTCCTTGCATCTCATTACGAAATGTTTTAGGATCGGTGCAGACGAAAGTTCTATTCAGCGTGTCACTTTAGTTCAGTCAAATCTCACAGGTTATTCGAAGAAATCATATCTTTGAAAAATCATCGTAGAAAGTTGGAAGATCAGAAAGCTGGAGGTCAGGTGGCCAGCCCGCAATATTGTGTAGGCAGCAACCTCATCGTGTCTTTCATTTGTCCTCCCTTCAATGGAAATGAAAAATCTGATAATTTCCTTTTTAATAGTCTTCTCAATAAATAAAGGAATGAATAAATTAATTAATTAAATTAAACAATATAAAAAGATAAAAATTGAAAAACTTGTCTGGAGACGTCCCACGCTAATCTGAATTGCGGATTACGTGTAATCCGGATAAGATTATTGGTTATGAACTGTGTAGTACTCTCTCTCTCTCTCTCTCTCTCTCTCTCGCGATGCGTCTTTGGGGATGTCATGATGATGATGATGATGATGCAGGGGATTTTCGTACGTTGTTTAGGGGAATGTGAGTCAACACTCCGCATACACGCACATGACTCTTCTGAATAGGTATATGAAACCATTAAGTTGAAAAATGATTCGTCGGAAAAGAGAAATCATCCAACACGTGAAGAGGAATGTATTGGCTTCATCGTCTTATGCCTCTTTATGGCATAAGACGAAGAAGCCAATTTGCAATACCGAATTCGTGCCGCCTTGCTTCAATTACTGATACACTACTTTAAATCGTAATTTAAGACCAAGATCAATAAGTACTTTACAAAGGTGATCCAGTTTGTTAAGAAAATCTTTCCAAAGATGCAGAGCCTAACAAAAGTGTACGCCGCCAGATATGTTTCCTGTCGCAAACATTTCCTGTGTCCCAAAATTTTATTTCTATCCGTTGTATTGTTGACATATTCGGTACTTACATATCAAGATATGCGCTGCATGAAGGCTTCAAGGACAGCAGCGTAGGAATTAATGTTTGAAACAATATTAATTCCTACGCCGCTTGTGAATGTGTCATGCTCCCTCCGGCAAAATTTTTTGGTTAACTTATATCAGCTATAGCTTAATATCAATGCTAATCTTAATTCAAGTATCGCGAGGAATATGGAAGGGTGTATTATACCAGGGAAAGGAAAAATTTTAAACGTTTTACTAATTGAAATGCTATGTACTCTTTTTTCCCGAATCATATTTTGGTGGAGAGGGTTGTATATATATATATATATATATATATATATATATACTGGATATTATGAACATCGCTCTGCATAGATTACCTTGACTCCAAATCTGAAAAAAATAAATAAATAAATAAATAATAATAATAATAAAATAAATAAACACATAATAAATAAATAAATAATAACAGTAAGAATAAAATTTTATAAGTGAATGGAAATGGGAAGATTTTATCTTCTGAAAATTATTTAATAATTAAAAGCATTTCTGTTCTTTTTCTCGAGTGATATGCTATATTAAGAATGTTTATTAGTTCGAATAGCGCTCATCAGAGGGCGATGTACCTTTGTTTATTACGCCATCGAAATAGGTTAACTTAAATGCTGATAAATTCGATATCCCTACTTACTACTGTCATTTCTATTGATACTAGAAAGGATCAAAAGATGAAAGTAAATAAATAAATAAATAACCTGTTTTATAAAGGAAAAAGAGACCATCATGCCAATCCGATACCATGTCGCTAGGTAACAGACTCAAAATCAGCCTCAAACAGACTCAAAATATTATCACGTTACATAAGCGGAAGTTAGGACTAACATAAGACGGAAGTTAGTCCTAACTTCCGTCTTCTCTTGATAATTAGTGTAGTCTCTAGCAGACAGAGAATAGAAGAACGTGGCAAAATAATATGCCAAAAAGCTGTTGTTTCTGCGTCTGTAATCATAGCTTCCATAGTGTGAATAGTTCTGAGTTGCGAAGTTAAACTTATGCTAAAAAAAAGACAAAAAATTCCTCTAGTTAGTGACTAGTCGAACTATAAGAACATTTTTGTTGACAATTATGATAAAAAGAAATGTCCTGCGATAATATGACTCTGCACTGAAAATACCGATTATTATTAAAGGTCATTTTTAATAAAAAAAAATTCAGAGATAAAAACGAAATAAAATAACATAAAATGCAATATATTGACTGTACAAGTGCAGTTACATCACTTTACACACCAATAGTGTAACTGCCACAGTGGGAAAGTTACAACACAGACTGAAATTGATTATCGAGATGACAAAAAAAAAAAAAAAAAAGGAGAGGGAAGAAAGAAGAAATGCATTTGATCAATCACATTACATTTCGTGTCAAACGTTGCCTATAACAAGTTGTTTAACTTTCTATCCAATGATAGACAAGTAATTCCCAAGAGAGCGAGAGAGAAAGATTTCACCACCTACATATTCATATGAGAAACAAAGCACGCATTGCACAAAGTTGGGAGAGCACGCATTAGTAGTCATCGTTGCTAGAGGCCACATTAATGAAAAGAGTAAATTCGAATCACGTGTCCCAGTCTGGAGCAAGAAAAACAAGATTGTTATTTCGAAATTTTGTTTGTAATTTGTTAATGCTTCAATTGTGATCATTACTAATAAGTTTTCGTTGGAAAAGTATTCATATCCCAAATAAAGATAAAAATATAACAAAGTTCCTATAGAAATGTTTTCTAGTGGCCCTTATCCATATAACACACATATAACTGCAATATATTGCTGTTATATGTGTTATATTGAGTTTCGCAATATCATTCTTGTGTATGACATCATTACATTTCCATATTTGATCACAGCAACAGAACTTAGAGTCATTTTTAGGTGTTTTTCAAAAATGCATAGTACTTTGTTAGATTCGGTTTTTTATTTATTTATTTATTTATTTTTTAATCAGTCTGTCCTTACATAACTTAGCTCTTGCTGGACTGATTTTATTCAGATTTGATCATTATTTTAATGAGACGGTCTTTATTTTAACGAGCTTAAGATGCATTTAACTTACTAAAATTCGGTATTTAATAATAGTAATAAAAATAATCTAAAACAAAAACTGAAAGACATCAAAAGTGAAATAAATGAATTAAATAAAAGCATTTAATGCAGAACCATCTTCCCCATAGTGTTGTCCCCCAATGATTATGACCCTTAGGTCGTCAAGAAGCACATCAGCAAATTCCTTTTTATCTAAATTACTCGCCCAACCACTGACGTCATACATATTAGGACCACTCGTTTGTAGTTCATATGCGTGTACACACACACACACACACACACACACACACACACACACACACACACACACACACACACACACACACACACACACACACACACACACACACACACACACACACACACCACGCACACACACAGGATATAAAAATACACCATAACTGATAAGTCAAATTGATATTTAGCAATTTGACTATTATCAATTTGACAAATAGTCAAGTTGATATTTAGCAACAGTAGGAATGATTCCATAAAGCAAAGATAATAAAAAACAATTTTTTAAAAAAAATTAAATGCAAGCATAAGTAACACTGTCTTTGAACAAAAATTTATTTTATGAAGCCAAATCATACGCGGATATGCGTGGGTCAAGAAAAGGACGGTTTCCTGAGGAAGTTATTTGAGTCAGTAATCCAGAAGTGAAGATGGTTTTAAAAAAACAAATAAGTAGTTTTGTAGTAAATTGGTTATCAAAAATTTTCGAAAGTTAAATTTTCGTATATAAAGGCTTAGATGTTGATTATTATTCATCCTCATTTTTTTTTACGGTATTCACTTACAAGATCACACAAGACCAAAATAAATATGGACAGTTCTGCTGATATTTCTCTGAATTTCCCCCGAACACAAAACCCTTGTCACAGCGCACAAGGCAATCATTCAAGTAAATGTGAAAACAGTTTCAATTGTAAAAGAAAACTTAACGTCCTATCATAGAACCCTAGGATCCCTCTAAGCCCGTAGAGCATATAAGATAGCGTACAGGAGTTAGGATGAAAATATTATTGAAATGGCGATCTCTCCCTCTCTCTCTCTCAACCTTTGATAAATTAACGTAGACACATCAGAGAGTATTTCAGAGAGAAATACTCTCTGAACCTGGTTGGCTGAGTGGTTAGCGTATCCGCTCTCCAGGAAAAGGCTGCAGGTTCGAATGTCTGTGAAAATACTAGTGGTGGTGGTGGTGGCGGTAGATGGCGTTGGTGTATAAGATGATGGCAGTTGTTGTTCATTGTAGTTGGTGGATTGAGTGTGGAGACAGAGAGTTTTAGAATACGTACCCTCAGTCGATGAGTCTTTGGACACTTTGGAGGTGTCACATAATAATAATAATAATAATAATAATTTCGTGGCTGATACCAGTTCTAAAAATAGTCTCTCTCTCAGGTTAAAATGACTTCAATGTCGTACTGCAGGGTTCTTTCCCCCCCCCCCCCCCAAGACAGATTTAATCCTGGTTGAAAGGGTGACCAAGATGAGATCCTCTAGGTCCTGATTTGCCTTCTTGTGATATCAATTTGGAATGAATAGATGCTGTTCGAACTGGATTTCTATCGGCACATTTTTTACTGACAAATATATTCGATCTAATATTAATAATTCCATACTAGCTAAGTGGAACTGAATAAAATTTAGTAATTTATGAGCTCTGTTTAAATCTGCCAGATCTATTTAAAACGATTTTAGTTTCAATTTGACTATTTCTAGGTTTCAAATTTAGGCAAATCAAAAAGCTAGAGAATAAAAATGATAGGCGTATGGACGAACGGAAAACGAATCTAAGAGCTACTTAAGCCTGAAATTTACCTAATACAAAGCTTCTTGCAATATGACCTGCCCATATTGCAAGAAGCCATTGCCATTTGAATCTTTTAACGGCTATTATAACGTCGCTCTGACTCAAGTATTGCGCTTTCTATCTAGAATGGTAATACTAAAAAAAATGCCCAAGATCAGAATTACTAAAAGGTAAATGGAAAGATCATCTTGGACATTTTTTAAATCAAAGTCAACGTTTCACTTCCATATACAACTGTAGAATATTTTTCTTTTAAGGCAGATTGATATGTTTCCTTTAAGTGCTTCATGATATTTTCCGAATGCTATCCAACCAAGTTTAATTCTACGTATAATTTCTTCTTCACAGCCTTCCTTTACTGTGATCTTTTTGTTCTAGGTAAACATAAATAGTTACTATATCGATTTCCTGGTGTTCCATTTGTACTAACTTTTTGGCGATGTATTTATTATACATGTTTTTGTTTATTTGTCTTTGTATTTAATCCTTTCTTTTTACTTTCAATTCATTGATCATTTGAAGTTCTGAAAAATTTCCTAAAAGAACAAGTTATCGGCGAATTACACGTGATTTAGTTTCTTTCTCGTTTACAATAATTCCTCTATTGATTGTAGGGTTGCTGTAAATAATTTAAGTGAAATGGCATCTCCCTGTCTAACTCCCCTTTTTGTAGGAAATTTCGCATTCGTTCCTGATTGTATAGCTACAGTTGAAATTTTGTATATATGACTAAGTATATTAAGGTACGTTTTTTTCAATTCCTCGATTTTTAAGAGCTTCTAAAATAGCTAATGTTCACATTGAGTGAATATTGATGCTACGTCCGTTTATTTTGTTTATTTTTTCATTATTATATCGCATATATCTTGAATAAAGTAATAAATATACAGTATATTATATTTTACCATTAACGTTTTTTTTTCATGTTTTTGTTCTGATAAATTTAAATTTATATTGCTGAATGTTAATAAAGGTTTACTATAAGGTCAATACATATACCGTACTCAAAGCAGTTTAAATTTCTGAAATGGAGAAAAATGGGTGGGTGGTATTAAATAAATAGAAAATAATTAGCATTATTTTCTATTCATGATGACATCCTTCTACTGATGATATTTTACTACTGACAGAAAAAATGCCATGGAAGTATACCATCATGTAATTCAAACAAAGCTATTTTTTTAATATAGGACACAATTGACTATTATTATTTTTATTCGAAGTGTTCGACCTTGGCACTGTCCATTTCAAATGACAACAGTATCTACTTTTACTGAGATATATTTCCCGAGTATAACTGTAGATATTGTTTGCGTATTAAATATAATCCAGCACAAGTCTTAATGTGTGGTTTTAGTAGCCTACGTATAGAAAGTATTTTATTAAAATATTAAAGTATATAAAATTAATATTTTATATTTTTAATTACAGTTAGATAAAATTTTTCAGTACTGATATTGTACTGAAATTTATTGTACTGACTGGTAGAAGAAAAATACAGGTATATTCCTTCTACTGTCACAGTAAATTATTGCTGTCTTTTGATGAGAGGTATTGAGTTTTAATTCTCGGAGATATGTAAGTGAATGAACTATAGTAAGTTGTTCGTCTTGGTTATTGGAACAGAGGGGATGCAGTCTAGAGCAGCGTTCTTGTATAATGGACTGTCTGTTATATGAATGAAAGAACAACCGACGTTCCCTTCGGTTTTGCTTCCGTCAGTGTATATATGGAAATCGTCACTTTTAGAGCTTCCTTCTCCTTAATAAATGTTCTGTTTGTTGGGTGAGGCCACCTACTATAATGAAGCGGACGTTCGTAGCAATTTGGATCAATGTTGTAAACTTTCATTATATCTTCCCGAAGTGACTTCATATATAAGAGATCTGTGTTAGACCATCAATAACGTAAGTTGCCTCGAAAGATATTGTCCTGTATCCTTTAATTATGCGTATGGCTATAAGGCGTTGAACTCTGTTTATTTTTTGTCGGTTTATCTTTGATTTTAGTGCATTTTTTCAGGCAGGTGCAGCATAAGATATCAGTGGTAGTATAGCATCGGTATAGATTGTTTTTCAGCTCTCGTTGGCCTAATCCCCACTTAATCCTCGTCGATTTAGCTAGAAGGTTTACTAGTTGTAAGCTTTTTTCGGCAACATATGAAATGAGCTTGTCGAAGGTAAAATTTTCATGTATTGTTACTCATAGGTATTTTAGGTTGCTGACTACCTCGAGAACTTCCCCGTTTAGGAAGACCTTTGAGGTGCAGAGCACTTTAGACTTGGTACTATTGAAAGTAACTTTCTTCTCGCGTGCCCATTCTGCATTTTAAAGAGTTCTTCGTTGGCCGTCTTCTTACTGTAAGCGTTGCGTCCCCGAATCATTATCATCGCATTATCAGACCAGAGAGAGAGAGAGATATGGACCAGAGACTTGGTCCATAGCAGGAACCTTTCTTTGTTTGACTTCTTTCGTTACAGCTGTGGTTTTTAATGCAGTGGTTGCTTTTCTGTCTATAAAATAATTTTTTGTAAGGTAAAGTGGGTTTTTTTGGACATTTTAAATCTCTTAATTGATTGATTATGGTTGGCCACCACGCAACATTGAAAACTCCTTGTACATCGAATGAGATCAGTAGTATGTCTTTCTTTTTTTTTTTTTTTTTTGCTGTAGACTATCTTCTGTGAACTCTTTAACCTCCATAATTGCGTCTACTGTGCTTGATTGAGGTCTAAATGCATATTGATTGCTGTTTAATAGGTCTCTTGAGTGGACATAGTGCATTATTTGGTTTATCAGAAGTTTTTCTAGCACCTTACCAGCAACATTTATGAGATTGATTGGCTTGTATTTGCTCATTTCTTCGGAAATTTATTTTCCTCGTTTTATTATGGGTATAATTTTAGAGCGTTTCCATAATAAAGGAAATCGCCCTCTTTTTAGGCATTCGTTGTAAACTGTTGTTATGAATTCGGGGAATTCGACAAACGCTCTTCGGAGTATATCACTGGTTATTCCATCCTCTCAGGAGTTTTTCTTGGATCCATTCATCTTAATATTGACTCGATTTCATTAGGTGTAAATAAGTCGTCGTTAGCAGTGTTTATGTCTGTTTCCATTATATGTCTATAAGTTTTTTGTGGATCTCTTCATCTGTTGATTCGTCGTCATCAGAAATAAACTTCTTGATCATAATAGCTGCAATTTCTGCTAAGTTTTTAGTTTAGGGGCCGTCTGTTTTCTTGATAGTTGATAATATAGGTGTTGCCTTATTTTTGCTTGCTGCTAATTTGCACTGACAGTTCCAAGGATTCGATACGGTTGAAACAGTACAGAATTTTTTCCATGTTTCTGTTTTCGCGTTTGCAATTTTGGACCGATAGCTGTATTTGGCTTTATAGTAGCTTCTACTCTGTCTTAAATCTCGCTTATTGTATGTTCTGTGATATAATCGTCTGAGTGTGTTAACACGTTTTTTTTAGGACTGTTACTTCGTCGTTCCACCAAGGCACTAATTTTCTTCCATCGATATTTAGCTTCTTGATTGTTCTGAGTGTTTCGTCGCTAGATTTTTTCAGACCTGATGAAAGCGCAGAAGCAAGGACGTGTACATCGGCTTGTGCTGATGCCCTGATGGCTAGGTTCTTGTTCGACTTACCTCGAAAAACATGGACCTCTCTAAATAGGGTTCGCACCAACCATGGTAGGTGCGGAACTTCCTTGTTTACTTGGAGGGATAAAACCAAACTCATCTTGTAACTGTGGCGAGGATAACCAAAATATACAACAAGGCTGCTCGATGGGTAGAGCTTCTGCTACTAATGGCTCACGCAAAAAGTTAAGCAAGTTTGAGCGCGGTTAGTAGTTGGAGGGATTTCAATCGTTCGATGCTGTTGGCACACTTTCCCTCGATGTGTCTTTGAACTCCCTGGAGGTGTCACATAATAATAATAATAATAATAATAATAATAATAATAATATCACGTTTGACTGTCCTCCAAGAGCCTATATGAGACCTGTAACTGACTTTATGACTTTATAACAGTTTCTACAGATGATGTTGATTGGCTGTCGAACTTGACATTCAGTTTTAATTTTATGCTTACTTGTATGTTTTTATATGTACATATGACTATAGTGTCACCTCACACTATTGTATCCTTTTATACATCTCTTATGTATTTTATTATCTTGTATTTCCTTCTTTTGTGTGTAGAGGGTTGGCATATGCATGTATTCTTCTTACCCAACGTTAAATAAATAAATAATTTATTTTTATTTATATTTTTTTTTTTATTAGGAATGCAAATTCATTTTTAATGTTTTTCAAATATGTCTAGATTGGTTTAGTTGGTGAAGTACGTCGTATTAATGCGATGGTTTGTCTTGTGTATTCCGTTTAAATTTTTGTTACTGATGATGAAACTTAATATGCGATGATCAGAACAGCTGTCCTCTTCCTCGGATCTCCATTCAACGACACTATAGGGTAAAATAGTGTCGTTTGCTATAGTTAGATCAATACAGCTGCTTCCTCTGGTATTTTCAAAGGGGTGTTACAGTCGTCGTTTGGTGTGTGTAGGGAATTTGATGCTAAGAACTCTTCCAGATTTTTACTTCTGTTATTTGTGCTCTCGATAAACTATAAAACCGAATGGGCGTTACTATCTATTCTAAGAATTAGGCCGTGATTGATGGTAAAATCCACGATGTTGCCCTTTTTTTTTTTTTTTCAAAGTTGTATTTTATGTCAGTGTGATAGATACATACCCATAGCAAAAGTTTGGATTCTGCGATACGTAATTTCAATAAGTACCGAGTCCTACTGAGAAACTGACATTGCCTCGACTTCAGAGTTGACCACGAGTATTGCAGCTTTCTTTCTTTCTGATCCTTTCGGAAAATATTTTATAATTAGTTGGAAAAGCACATATTTTTTTGTTGATATTGTAAGGGTCTTGTGTTAATGCTAGTCCTATATATATTTTTTTCTATTTATGAGTTCTGTTAAGTTATTTACAACCTTGATAGAGCGTTGAAGATTTATTTGAAGGCATGCCAGGGAAGTAGTGCTGTTTCTGCTAACTTTATTACTGTTTTCCATAATCTATATTTTGAATTTTGAGCTATTTATGGTTGTATATTGGGCAGTCTTTGCTAAGTGGCATGTGTTTGCAGTCGTTTTTTTGGTTTTGGCATGCTTGTTATGATTTACAATTTATACAGTTCATCTCGGACTCATTTCGTTGGCACTCGCTAAACTTGTGTTCCTTAGAGCAGAACGAACAGGTGGTTTTTCCTCCCTGAAGTCTCGTGTATGATGGTGGAACTTATTACACTTAAAACATCTCAAAACGCTTCCGTAGTCTGCACAATGGCAAATTCGCTACAGCATTTTAACATCGATTTTCAGCAATTTGGTCCTCACTGTTGGATCGACTTCAATAAGTAAGTTTCTCTTCTTCATTTTTTTTTCGCCACTGAAGAGTCCTTCGTTCTGCATGTGTATTGAGTCGATTGCATTTGTTCATATCAATTTCACTGGGAATATCATATATAATTTATTTTATACAGTTCCTAATAGTAACCCTACCTTTGGAAGATGTTTTTTACTGAGATTTGCTACTAACGTGTGTTTGCATTCCTCAGAGATTTAGTTATGTAGTAAGTCTGTCATTATTTTCTTTGAATTCAATTAACATTCCTCCGTTATTAATGCTTTTCATTTTTGTAATTCTTCCGATTTTGATTTTTCTTGGGTCCATTTTTTCTTTGGTGATATTTTTGGTTTCTTCGCTGTTTAGTTGAGCTATCGGTTTCACTATTAATTTATAGCAAGGATTGTTTTCGGATTCGTCGTTGTTTTTAGCATTATTTTTAATTTCTTGTGAGTATAGCTTGAATAGGCTGAGTTGAGTCAGCCTGTTCCTGCTTGTTGGTAGTAGACTAGTTCTTTTGATACTTTGGTTTCATTTTTCATTTTATTGAATACCTTCGTTAGTTCGCTCACTGCATTTAGTCCTTTTTTAAATAATTCCTTAAATTGCTGCTTACTTTCACAAATCATTTGTTAAATTACCGCTTACTTCGCCCAGCAAATCTAGGGCTTTTTCAAATTCTAATTCGTCCTGTGCCACCATCTTAATGTTATTACTCAGTTGTGGTATTATAACTTTTCCATTGAACTACTAAGTTTTCTAAGGTACATAGTTTAAGAGAATGTACTTAGAGTTTTGCTGCTTGTTTCTAGAAGTAACGCTTCCATTGAATTAGACTTCAGAAGGTTGTTGTTTGTGACCTTTGTACCACTCAGGCAGCAGTGGGGGAGGGGGCGATAACTGCTATAGCAGTTAATCCTATTATGAGAGAAATACTGTCTTTAAGGATAGCTGAACAATAGATAACAGTCTGACAAGCATTATTCAGTCCATAAAGATAGAATAAAATTCACCCATCCGCTTGTGTGCGTGAGTGTGTGCTTTTGCGTATTCCTCCTAATAGTAACCCTACCAGGAGGTAATTTATTCCTACTTGCATACAATGCATATATTACATGTAGCTTCCAAGTACTGATCAATATTTACATTTCCAGTTTTGTATCAATATTTACATTTACATTTATATTTTTACATCTATATGCACATCCGTCCTTCCATTATATTTATATTTTTATATATACACATATTTATACTATATAATTCATACAATATCAGTAATTTATGTTACTTTACGACGACTGATAGCTGATCTTATTGGCAAATTTAATTAGTTCTGAGTAATACTTTTCGATAAGTCTCTGTTTTGACACTGGCCACTTGTCTCCAGAAGTAATGACGTGTTGCATTAGGGGCATCCGGATAGTGGCCAGTAGCTGATAGTCGTAAAGTATATGGTCAACAGTCTCTTGAAGGTGTGAATTACAAATGCATGATGGTGATTCCAGGATATGGAATCTGTGTAAGTAGTGTCTTAATTTTCCGTGTCCCGTTAGTAGCGTCGTTAAACCTGAAGAAATTGCGTGCTTTTTCAGACGGAATCTGCTTCTGATGCTAGGAAAGAATTCTTTTGTTGTCGATCCTGTGTGTGTGGGGGGGGGGGGGGTGAGAGAGAGAGAGCTTTGTTTACTGTGTCAGCAGCATATTTCGGTAATATCTTTCAGTAGCATGGTTGTTATATATACTGTATATATAAAGTTCTGAAAACCGTATTGCTTATTGAGAGATATTGTGTGTATTTCTGTAATTTTGCAGTCTTGTGTATATTACTTTTTTGAGAATTTTAAAGATGGTTACTAGGTTCGTTGTTCTGCATGTCACTTTTTTTGCCATGTTTGTAGAATTGTAATAATTCTCAGAGTTTTTGGTTAATGGTGATAATACTGGAATCGACTGTCATGTTCACAAGCTTCAGAAGTACGGGATTTAATTTTTCAAAATGTGTTAAAAGATCTCTAGGTTTGGTTCTGTCTATTCCTAAACTGCTATTTAGTTTAAGTCGTGAGAAAGTATCTTTCAGTTCCAATTTGGATACTGGTGCTAATACATAATTTGCTGTTAACTCCAGATTGCTAATTTTTTGCGGTGCATTATTGGAATTATTTATTTTATTTTTTTATTTTATTTTATTTTTGACTTCTGTGATGTTGTTTGGGGACATGTGGTTCATTCTGCTAGTTCCTTTTGGTTCATCTATTGACGGACGCTTTTTTGGCAGGAATTTTATTTTATTTTATTTATTTATTTATTTTCGAGTTAGTAATTCATTAGTAGACCACGTTTGCTTCTACTAGAAACTGTATTCTCACGAAAGCTGTACTTTGGTTGTTAGTTTTTCGTGCTTTTGTAAAATGTTCCTAGGTGAATGCTATTAAGTGAATCCTCTACCGCCTATTTATTTCCTAAGGGAAATTGTTATTTCCCTTAGGAAATAAAAAAGCCGGTGGAGGATTTATTTATTTGATATTACTTTATTTGTATTACTTCATCCAATTTCAATCTAATCATATACGCTCAGCTTAATGTTTACTTTATACAAATCATTATTCTTTACGAGCCCTTTAAGCGAATCAAATAAATTCCCTTAACAAATTTGATATAAAAATCAGCGATAAGAAGACTAAAAATCTATGAAATAAGTAGGAAAACTGAAAACATTTTCTGGATTGCACAACCCATATAGACCAGGTTAAACATGTAAATCTATTTGGACACATTTCTAATGAATATCATATAAATTAAATAAACGTCAGCACTAGATTAAGTAGATTAATTACTTAAATAGCAGTACGAGACAGAAACGGTGTTCAAACCACTTTGGACTTATGGATCTGACAGATGGGTTAGAAATAAAACACTTGATCAGAGAGTGAAGACCACAGATAGGAGAGTGAAAAGGATTAAGGGAGTGAATAGATATAGCATCAATTGCAGTATCATATTAAAAATAATGCTATTAGTAAGAAACCTTTTAACCTTTCTTCTCCAATTCTGTTTAAGAATTAACAAAGTAAAATAGATGTCGGAAGCAAGAGCTGAGGGAAAAAGATCATCTGAGTCTTTTTCCTTTCGTTGATCATAACAGAGAATGCGTAAGATGGCAGCAGTAAAAAAACTGTATGCTAGACTTAAATATCCTCTACATTCCTTTGAAGCACATACAATAATGGTTGTCGGTTTCGATGATAACAGATAGAACTATGTACCGACTATCGTAAATCAAGTTTCAGATCATTTTGTGTTGGTCATATGACTAAATTTGGTTAGTTTATATATATTTCATGAATCAGCTGATGAGCTCAATAGGAATATTTGGTATAAAAAATAATGTATTTATTATGATTCCTTTTTTTAAGAAAGACTTTATTTCCTCATTGCCATTCGGGCTATAAGTCATCGGCGTCTCACCAGCTCTTCATTTAAGTATACATAACACTGTACGATAGCAGTCTAGAAGACATTTAAACACCGTTTAATTTAGTACGTTTTAATTCAATATAGATGAGATTCTTATTTATGACACATTCTCGCGCAATTACTCTTCACTGCATTCATTATATCGAATGTAATTCGTTGTCGACACAAAACTTCGTCCTTAAAGATAGTCTGAAATTATTTACTTGTTCTACAACTGCGACAAAGTCAACAGCGCTGCTCTTCCAAAGAGCAAATGGCAAACATCAAATGTAAATCGCTTTTTAATGAGCATTTACTAAATACAAGATGCGCTGACTGCAATTATTTTTAATCATTTACTAAATTCCACTTGTCTTAATACCTAAAATAAACACGTATACTGAGCTCCACTCTAACTTTTTAGTACCTTCTATGGACAATGACGGAAAAAGGGCATTATGCATCTTTTTTTTCTTTTTTTTTTTTTATGTGCCTCACACTCCCGAAAGTTTGGGAATGTACAGTACAATAGTACGGTGAGTGGACTAATTTTTTTTTCTTTTTTACTTTAATTATTTTATAAAATAAGAACATTTTAACAGAATTCAGAAAAACAAGGAGACGATGTTGGTTTGATAGCCAACATACATTTAGAAGAAATCATGAAATAATTTGGGAGAAATTTTCCTGTGATATAATTCGACTTTTTAATTTCTTAGTTGATCCTGGCAATTTTTCCTCTCAAAGCAAATTTTACAGATAATATGTGCATGTGCAGCGCTGTAGAAATGAAGTTTGCATCCATACCGTTAGGCTGCATAAAGAAAAACCGCTTATGGTTTCGATTCTAGTCGCCGTATAGAAAAACTTTTTCTAAGCCTTTCATCTACCAGTTCCTGAGGTAGTCGATCTTGGGCACGGGCAGGTACGATTTTCCCCCCGGAAAGTAGAGTTTTAAACCCCGAATCTGGGAAAAAAAAAAGAAAGAAAAGAAAAGGAAAGGGGGGAAAAAAAAGAAAAAACTCACTGCACACAATATGACGAGTCATGTGATTTAGACCCACAAGATGGTGACAGTTGTCTTAATTATTCTCTCTCTCTCTCTCTCTCTCTCTCCCAAAAAGTATTGATTCATTGATAGCTTATGCTCACTATCAGGATGAGGGATTGGCTTCTCAGAAAGTTAGAACTAAAGGAACTTTGCTTAGTCTATCTAGGGAAATAAAAGGCGTTAGAGGATTCATTTGTTTTATAATAGAACGTATGACAATGGGAAGTGCTCTCTCTATACTAACTAATTACTTCCTGGAGCATTTTTAAAGTCCTCGCAGTTAGCCAAGTGGCTATGCGCTTCGCAACCATATGTCTCGGAAACGAGTGTCATGGGTTCGATTCCCATCGCCGACGTGAGGAGCTTAAGGATCTTTTTCAGACATAGCCAGTCTTGGGCGTGGACTGCAGGTTTTTTCTCCCCAGTTTATCTGGAGTTTTCCTCCTGCAAGCAGGCAAATCGGCCCCGTGAATACACGCATCTTCAGATATAGGATACTCCGGGAAGCATAGGGATAGCCACCTTATCCTCGGGACGAGTACGGCTAAGGATAGCCTCGTAACAGGCCACTAAGCCTAATACGTGAAGGAAAGAAGAAGAAGAAGAAGCATTTTAAAAAACATCTCCACAGCATTCATTCCAAACCTTCCATACAGCACATATATGTCAATGGTATTTTTACTATTTGGATTCTGTATCTGGACTTCCTTTTTTATCGCTAAGATTAACGTCATTCGCCATAGGATAGAGTTCACCTTAGAAATAGAAGACAGTCATAGTATTCCCTTTTTGGATCTCATCATTATTTATCAGCAAGAATGGGGACTTCAGAAAGGACATACACCAGCAGTTACATTCGTGTTCAATCCTAATTGAGCCTTGTCAAAAATTCAGCACCATAACACTGGTTTGGTTTGGTGTTCATCAGATCCTTGTACTTTGTAGTTTATCCTATTTTGGTTAGTCCAGTAAATCTGATATTGCTCGTTGGAACATGAGAATTCATCAAGTACTGTAAGCTGGAACGTATTGATCTTACTATCATCTCTAGGCACTGGATTCTTTGGGGAAAAGATTAAAACTCCGGCATAAGAGCAGTTTCATCAGTGAAGAAACTCTATAAGGTAACCAATATAACAATGCATCACCGAAATTCGATGATGCATTATTATATTGGTTATTAGCTATATTCTCATTATTGCAAATATTTTCCACAGA
This sequence comes from Typopeltis vanoorti, assembly GCF_054136105.1. Taxonomy (NCBI): domain Eukaryota; kingdom Metazoa; phylum Arthropoda; class Arachnida; order Uropygi; family Thelyphonidae; genus Typopeltis; species Typopeltis vanoorti. Next base: position 118,061,153 of record NC_143551.1, read on the forward strand.
TGTTGACTGTTCTCTTCAAATAACTAGTAACATTACTGGCTTAACGGGTGAAGCAAAAGCTTTTCATATTCCCGGCTATCTTAACAGAGACTGTGAGTGGAAAGAGTTTATGAGCTATATTGCTCGCCCTGATTGGGCTAGGAGATTAATCCTCAGTGAGGGGATTTAGGATGCCTTTAGGTCTTTTGTGCTTAGAATAGTCCGTTGCATCATAGTCAGCGGCCAGTTTGATCAGTCTGTTAGGATGCACACTTGCCTTTGAAAAGAATTTGGTTGCTATAGTCCGCATGAAGGTGTAAATATAGGGGACCTCCGTGTCGCGGTGCAGTTGGACAGTTCGGATGAACCATGGAGCGCCCAGGATCATTCTAAGACACTTGTTCTGAATGCGTTGTAATTTAATGATATTTGAGTTTGAAGTATGGCTCCAGGCCAGTGAGTATTGGACGAACCATCAGTTTGTATATGAGAAGTTTGATTCTGGTGCTCAGTTTGCTGTTTCTGTTTATTAGCGGATAGAGCTGGGCTATGGTTTTGGATGTGTTTGCACAGAGAGTCTTGATATGGGAGTTGAAAGTCAGTTTACTGTCCATTACTACACCAAGGTACTTGATCTCTGTTTTCCACTGAATTTTTGTGTTAAAGAGGAGAATATCTTCTTTGGGAAGCACTGATCTTCTAGAGAATAAGACGGCTACGCTCTTCTGAGGATTCACCTGGAGACGCCATTTGGCAAAATATTGCTCTATTTGCAGTAGGTTTTCTTGCAGTTTCTTGATGGCTAGGTGAGGCTTTAATGATCTGGCCAATATCGCTGTGTCATCAGCATAAAGAGCTTTAATTGAAGATAATGGGTTGTGTGGTATATCATGCAGGTATAAGGAGAATAGGATTGGTGCTAGTAAGGACCCTTGTGGAACTCCAGCCAAGATGTGTTTCTGTGAGGACACCACTCCACTTAGTCTTACTTGCATGCGCCTATCGCAGAGGTACGTCTTTAAGAGTTGAATGATTCCGATTGGGATACCGGATGATATAAGCTTGTATAGTAAACCATAATGCCAAACCTTGTCAAATGCGCTGGCTAAGTCTAGGAAAACAGCCCCAGTGCATTGGCGCCAGTTAAAACCTGTGATGATATGTTCCACCAATCTGTGTATTTGTTGTGTGGTACTATGCAACTGTCTGAAACCAAACTGCTCCTCAGGCAGGATGTTTAATAGGAGTACAGAATCTTGAAGCCTAGTAAGAATTACCTTTTCAGCAATTTTTCCGAGATTAGAAATGAGACTGATTGGTCTGTAATTCTGTGGCAGAGTGGGATCCTTTCCAGGTTTATGAATTGGAACAACGTATGCCAATTTCCAGTAGGAAGGGAAATACTTGTAGTGAAGTATGGAGTTGATTATGTTTACCAAATGAACAATAGCTTTGCGAGGTAGAAGTTTTATAACTTTGTTGGAGATGCCGTCGGGTCCAGGAGCCTTTTTATTTTTGAATTTCTGAATAATAGCATATATTTCAGCAGGTGAGGTGGGTGTGATTTGAGTAGAATGTGTGGGAGCAGACTTGAGTGAATATCTGACATTACGGTGTATCTTGTAGATATGACTAATGTCAAGGTGACTGTATGCAGGTTTGCATTGATTTTCAAGATGATTCGCTATTGACTCAGCTTTATCAGCATCGGTGTGGATGAGACCTGAATCTGTTTGCAGAGGGGGAAGAGGTTTATTTTTGTTCTTGATCTTTCGGATAAGATTCCATACAGAGTGGCTGTCAGCGGAGATGGAGGTCAGTTTTTCTTCCCAGAGTTGAGTTCTATGAGCTGCGAGTGCATCTCTCACTGCAGAATTTAACCTATTTAAGATCCGTTTATCTTGTGGCGCCCTAGTGTTATGGTATCTTTTTCTAGCCTTATTTTTTTCCCTAATCAGATTCATAGTATCTTCAGGCAGGTGGTTGGACTTGTGGGTGGTTGCAGGGGTAGTAACTGCTGTACAGGCTGCTGTAATCTGTTCTGTTAGATTTTTGACAGCTATGTCAATTTCCTCTTTTGATTTAATGATGGGAACAGGTCCAATATATTTCGGGAGCATCTTGGAGAGCCTTTCCCAAGGAATAAATGAGTGAGGGGGTGGGGATGATTTTTCAAGATTTCCTAATTTTAACCTTATTGGATTATGATCTGATGATAAGTCATTGATTGTTATTAGATTGTATTGGAGTCTGATGTGCTGCAGTATGGCTATGTCCAATACATCGGCCCTACCATAGGTGTTGTGATGGGTGGGATCAGCAGGGCCTATTACGTGAAGGTTGTTGAAAGCAGCATAGTTCTGTAGTATCTGTCCATTTTTGTTAGTGGAGTGGCTATTCCAGGTAGAATGCTTGGCATTTAAATCACCTGCCACAATGGTAGGCTCTCCAGTGTCAAATATGGCGTTCAAATCAGAAGGTAGTAGTGCTTTTTGTGGTGGATGGTATGCTGCAAAAATTTTTAATTTGCCTACTGAGCTCGTGAGAATCTCGATGCCAGTGATCTCAAGATTGGAGGTAGTAGGAATGTTTATGGAGTGATGAGAGATAAAATTTTTGATGAAAATTGCAGTGCCTCCACCTCTGTGGGTTGATCTGTCAGTTCTATACGACTGATATCCATAGATTTTGGGATTGTCTGCTGGTCTTAGATGCGTTTCATTTATTAGTAGAAGATCTGGCCGATGTCTGTGGGCAAAATTTTGGAGTTCTAGGATCTTATTTCTTAAGCCGTTTGCATTCCAGGCTATTATCTCTAGGGCTTCTGGTTTTAATTTTTTACCGTTCATTAGTGAGCGCTGAAATTATGACTTGAGTATCTTTTAGAAATCTGTTAGTAGAACTTTGTGAAGGATTAGATCTGCTGAAATCTAATAGCATATTTGCCAGGGATGCAGTAATGATAGCTGTCATATTTGGGCGTGATGTTGACTGTTCTAGGGATGTCTGTTTAGGGCGGGTTACATCCGCATATGTCCTGGGCTGCCAGCTTAGAGTCGTTTTTTGAGGGACCTCAGTTTTCAACAGATGGGCTTCTGAGTTTTTATTCTGTACTTTAGGAGACTGTGAAGTAGCCGCAGATGTAGGCGAGCTGATGGAAGGAGAGAATGGTCCCTCTTCAGATTTCCTGTTACGTGGATTGTACAAACATCCTCTGTAGTTGGATGTGTGAGGACCGCCACAGTTGGCACATTTAGCAGGGGTAGATTTTGATTTAGAACAGGTGTTGGTTGGGTGACCAACCCCACACTTCAAACATTTAAATTCGGCTCTACACATTTTCTGGGCATGCCCAAACTTTTGACATCTATGGCATTGCCCAGTAGAAGCTCTCTTCCTTAACGGTTCTACCGAGATTTTTAATCCACAGATGGTTGTCAAGTCATATATGTGTTTATAGGTTTGACTGATCTCGATCAGCACTAATGGCATTGGAGTCTTGTCCCTCCTGGTCATCCTGCTGACCTTGATTGGTGGTAAATCACTTGAGTGCAGGTCTGTGATGATTTCATCGGTGGAGACATCCTCAGGCACGCCTCTAATCACAACCTTGAGATTTTTTTCCGAACCTAGTGAGAAAGTATGATACTGAATTCCTCTGGAATTTAGTTCTGCTGTTAACCTACGATAGTCTGTGACAGTTTTAGGGTGAATTTTTACACCATCTGTGATATTCTTTGCATTGTTATATGAGATCTTTAGGTTGTTCATTATGCTCTTTAGAGTCATCCATTTGTTCTTCTCACGCAGGATAATCGGGGGGATCTTTTCCCTTGCGGAGGTAGGTGAGTCTGGGGCAGAGCCATCTTCTTCCATGACATCTATAATTGGTGTTTCGGAGGTCACAGTTTTGCGCTTTTTGCTTGCGCGAACCTCCTGGAAATCAGTGTGGTCAGTACGGGAATGATCTTCAGCCGTTGTGGTTTTTTCAGTAGCGTTGTCTTGGAGTAGTTCAAGAAGTTGAACGTCGTCCGTATCAACTTCTTGGATTTCATGAACTACTACCTTACCTGGCCATTTTGTGTGTAGCAGATTTCCAATATGCTTGAAAATAGCCAGGAGCTGTTTGAAGGTGAGTTCCTCGTACGGCAGGTCTGTGGTTGGACCCACGTTTTGTTCTGGAGAACAGGACATGCTTTCCATTTCTATCTACCGTATTGTGAAAATAGGTAGTTTCTAAAATAATAATTGATGCAATGAAACAATGGCGATGCTGATGGCAGTAGGCCTAGCGTATCGCCGTTGCTTCGGAAAAAAGGTTAACTTACCTACTGAATTAGTTTTTATGAGCCTATACAAGAACCAAACCGGTTGACTATATCAGTAGGACTATTCACTGTCAGTAAAAATATTTGTTGAGTTCATTAAATCACATTTTATATCAAATATCAGAATCGCGAATCAGATGTATGAGCACTAGGCAAAACGCCATTTTCACTATCCTCTTGGCAAATCAACGTCTAATTCGCGCTTTATAAATATTACGGTCTGCTTTAATACTTAAAGTTATGATTTTTTTTTTTTTTTGGCTACAACTTTCATTCTGTATTTCGTAAGCTATATTCTTTAATTGCTGAAAACACTGATTAAATCCTGAATTGATTCCATTCTTTAGGCGCGGCTACATTTCTTTCATGTTCGGACATTCGTCGATTTCCTTTTACACTTTAAATAATATTAAACTAAATTTCGCCAGACATTTAATTTACCAACGGTATGGTGTAAACATTTAAAATTGCTATTCGTTGAAGCAATAGTTTAATTATTATTGTTATTATTTATTATTTATTTTTTATTTAGGCATCAGACCATCTCAAGGTGGTTCAGATTCGCTTTCAATCGGAGACAGTCTTTATTGGCAAAAAGATTTTAACTGATAGTAATAATTCCGCACTGACTAGATGGAAATTAACGAAATTTGGTATTTAGTGTTTTTATTAAAATTCCTCAATTTCTTTTACTGCCTTTTATTTCTTAAATGAAGTAGGAAAAGCTGTGTAAGCCCTAACTTTTGGAGACTGTGGTGCAGTCAAATTCTACCCTTAGGCAATCAGTGATAGCTGGCCAAAACTATCTCTTTAATGATTTTAAACAGCATCCAGCAAAGAGAGAGTATGGCAGACGACTGCCACCACCTCGCGAACCCTAACCCTAACGCAATATATTATTGTCTGAAATAGTGAGGGGTTATACGTTTGTTTGAGTTATGGGGTTAAAACTCATTCCAGAAGAGGGAAACCCTCAGGCAAGTAACATAACAACAGAATGAAAGGTGGAGAGGGTAACGATAAGTTGGTTGATAGGTTTGAAAATGAACTGTGAATGGATGTTAACTAGCAGCTTCAAGTGTCATGGATAACATTGCATAATTTACTTTGATGCAGTACAACTTAGCAAGCATGCAGCACACTTATTACTGGTACATAAACTTAGCCCTAGGAGACAGGCATTACTACCATGATATTGATTAGATAATCGACGAATTCTGGCCTAAAACCAAACATGGAGCTTTTGCAATCCATTTCTGGCATCCAATCAACCAGCTAAATAGCATTCACAAAACATCCATGCCCACAATGGATTTATACTCAGAGTAGGTTGGCTGAAGAACACTCGGACAATTTTTGCCCACCTAACAGCATGTTTGGACCATCACTTCTAAAAAGTCTCGATGTGTCAAGGCATCGATTCCGCGAAGATCTGGTAAATACTCCTGAAATATCCATCACGAATATCTCGTTTCATCACAGCCTAATGGGACTGAGATATGGAATGATTGTCTATCACATCAGGCAAGCCAGTCAACATGAATGGATGTACTTCGTTAGCAGCGATGGCCGCACAGGCTACATTATCCAGTCCTTGCTCTTCTGGTATTATCGATTAACAATGCCAGGAAAACATTATGCATACCATGCTGTCCCTACATTTAAAGGTGGAGGGACAAACTACTAAAATAGGCATGTTGTTTTCTTTTATGCTCAATCATATCAGCCTTGTTTCTCCTTTTTGCTAGTGGCTGCAGCACACAAATTCTCAATTTGTCTTCACAATATGATGTATTCCACAATATTCATATAATTTTTATCACGTTGCTTTGTATTGTCTCTCTGAGGAATCAGAATCATCACGGAAGGTCCAAATTTCACTAGAATGTCAAATTCTTTTGGTCCTGGTCACCTTTCTACCATTTTTATTACTATCATGCTCAGACCAAATTAAAAGTGTTCATGTTCGACAAAAACATACGCGACAAAGTTTCTGATCGTATAATAATTGCATTCACGTCAATCAGGATCAGGACAGTAACATCGAAGTCAAATTTGTACAACTGCCCCCCCCCCCTTTTTAAAGGATTATAGATCACGAGACTCCGAAGAATAGTTAAATGTGTAATATGTTGAAATTGGTATGAAAGCACACCAATTTCAAAAATAAATAAATAAATCAGCTAACGCCTTTTATTCCCGTATAGGGAATAATAATAATAATAATAATAATAATAATAATTTTAAAAAAATATATATATATAGGGAATAAAAATGGGCCGTGCCGTTTTAGCCCTATCTGACTTTTGAGACTGAGTGGGCAGTTCAATCTTCACCGGCACACAATCAGAGATAGCTGGCCCAAGACTATCACTAATTAAGCTGCATGAAGTGAAGAGAGATGGCTCAACAAGTCCGCCATCTCGTGGTTCCTAACCCTAACGAAATATATTTAATGTCTGAAATAGTGTGGGTTCTACGGTCGATTTTCTTGGTTTACGGGACGAAAAACCCGAATTTCCGGAAGAAAAACCCGCTTGCCCGTGCCAGAGATCGACTAACTCGGGAACCGGTCGAAAAAAGGCTTAAAAAATTTCCTCTAGTCGCAGACTAGATTTGAAACAAAGTTTTCCTTCGTGCAGTCAAGCGCTTTGGTGTGCAAATTTCAGACCAACTTAAATTTTACACGTTTTTTTTTTATTATTATTAAGAGAGACCTCCAGGGACTCCTCGAGGGAGGCTGCACACACCAGCTATCATACATTCACACACTGCTTGCACTCATAGCATCCGATGGCAATCCATTCCAATCACACCACCACCCTATGAGAGAAAAATCTAGATCTCATTCCCTTCTTGGCAGCATTCATTCTTAGCATTCTAAGAATGTCCTCTCCTCCTTTCCCCACCCTCCATAAAATGAAAAATTCCATCAACGGAAATCCTGTATGAGTCTTTCAGAAGTTTGTAAGTCTCAATAATATCACCCTTGTTTCTCCTTTTTGCTAGTGGCTGCAGTACACGAATTCTCAATCTGTCTTCCTAATATGTATTCCACAATATTGCTACCATTTTTATTATGTTGCTTTGTATTCTGTCCCCGTGGAATCAAAATCATCATGGAAGGTCCAAATTTCACCAGAATCTGAGCCTCGTTTTGGGTGTCCTGTCACCTTCCTACCATTCACGACATACTTTCTAACAGTTCATAAGAATATGAATGAATTTTTTTTTTTGCCGTTCTTTGATCATCATGACTTTGAAGGAAGAACAGCCACATACCGTTCTTGAAGCTTACACCCAACATCCCAGTTCACCCTACAGGTGTTTGTTGGACTGAGACCGAAAATGTGTGTAGATCAATATAATTATTCAATTTCAAATTCAATTACACCTGTAGTATCTAATATGGTATATTGTTATGTTGAAAGAGAGACGTTTGTTCCAAAAAACTGCTACAATATAGAAAGCATTCTATTGACCAGAATGTTGCACATCTGTTAATATTTACCTTCCGAACAATACAACCAAGTTCCAAACCCACAAGAAGGAACAGTTCAAGACCATTATATCTCTACCACAAAATTTCACATACTACTCTGACAGGCGTTTCTCTGTATCCACTACGTCAACACACTCACACCAATTATATCAGAAGATATGATTCATCGCTTCATATCACTTCATATGCTCTATGGACTAGCAAGTTTTGGAGCCCTTAAATTGGTCCTAATTTTTCTGGAGCTCCAGCTAGAGCCTCGTGCGCCTTGTATATAAGTATGGCCCTGACTAGCAGAACTCCTGCAGATATTTTCCCGCTGATTATTTCTATATCTGACTGCCAAGTTGTCTACACCATTCCTCTAAGTGTTTGGTCTCCGGCTATTGGCTTCCTGGATCTTCCCTTTAATTCCTCGGATGAGGTAATACCCATATTTCCATCGGCTAATAATGTTGTCTGCAGTCGACTTTAAGCGATAGTCTTTTACCAGCTGGTTTGGGTTTAACAGGAATTACTGCCAAAGCAATTAAGGCTACGGCTCCAGTATATTATTGTCCGTTAACTGCGTATCTTTTCCAGCCAGTTTGTCTGTTTTCATAATGAAAACTCATTTCATACCTTATGAGACTGTGCAACTTCGGTCCAATATGGAATTTTGGAATCCATTTCTTTTCAGCCAAAGAGCGATTGTCACGCAGGTTTGTTAAGTGGAAGGTGCTGTTTTTGTAATTGAATATATATTTTATAAGTTAGCGATCGTGCTGAATAAGAGAGAGCTTAATGTGCAATAGTGTGACATTTAACGGCAATTCCATCACGAAAATTATCATTATTTCAATAACTTGTCAAAAACATTTTCACGAATCATGGAGTTTAAAATGATTGTTTTAGAATCTGCTTACTGTGATTGGAATACATACATTCGAATACGAAAATATCACACTGCATATGTAACTGACTAAGTAAATTCAAATTGTTAATTATCATCTAGATATTTCACTTGGTTCGATATTTGTACTTCTTTCAGAAAAACAAAACGAAAGCCACTGACTTCGTTTAAGATGCCTTCGAAGGCCAATGCTACATAATAACAACAACAACAGTAGTATACTCTCTGCAGTTTTTAGTGGTACTTATTTACATTAACATATTACAATTAGATACCAAGTTACCAGGAAGGTTTCAGGAGAGCAGGAAGCGAAGCATAATTATGTGTATTAGAAACATAAATAGCCACTGTTCTTTTATAACGAAGTGAAAAAACATGCTTTTAAGCGTAAAAGAAGTTTGTATTTTACAGTATGATTCTGTATGATACAGTAGGATTTTTGCCATGTTTCAACTTGGCTGATGAAAAACAACAGTGTAAAATAGGTTAGGAGAGTGAATCCATTGATCAAAAGTACTAATAAAACGGGAATATTCCAGGCTTTCAGATAGGGGACGTTGTCTTTTAAAATAGTGCAATATTAAGCCCACATTCCAAAATTTATATTCTAAGAAAAATTTCAAAGTGATTGAATGAGTTCCAGAAGCAAACATTGTTTTGCTTCCTGGCTATAAAAGGGAGAATGGGTATTTATTGTAATTTCTTTTAATACGTTTTGATGCAAATGAAGTCATTTTGACATTTTCTGCCATATGCGTTTTAGTATAACTTAAATTGCATGAAAATATATGCAAGAAAACCGTTTATCATTACTTTTTTTTTTAATATATAGAAGTTAAATGCCAGCCAGGGTTTGCTGATACATGCTTCAGTGATGTTCACGCTGATCTTGATATAATTCTTGGCCTTACAGATGGTATTACAATGAATCTTTCCAATGAAGCCATCCAAGATTTTTGTATGTAAGTACAAGACTGCTTTGCACTATTTTTTATATTAATATTCATGATAATAAAACAATATAAATACACAGACATAATAAATTCAAACAGCATTTTGTTGCTGGTTTACTTTATTTAATGAAAAAAAAATCAAACTGTGTACCTTACAGCTATGTTGGCAAAAACATTTTCTAGGTCTTTGGTTTCAGTTGGTTGCAGAGTCAATCTTTAGTGCAGGCAAGTAAGTTTTTCTATTAAAGCTCAAGTTTTTAAAGCATCGATTCAGAAAAATCAACAGTAAAGCTCAGACAATAAAAACTAGTTTGGGTTAGGAACAGATGGCAGCAGTTGTCTACTGTACTCCATACTACAAATAGTATTTGTAGTATGAAGTACTATAGAGTACTTGTAGTATTTGTACTATAAATTTGTAGTATCCACTACAAATCATCGTAGACGTGAACCTGATCTGATGATGATTAAGTGTTTAAACTATCTGCCTACTGATTTCCAAGAGGTAGAATTAAGAGTTCAGCCTATCCTCTTTGGGGAATGAAAACAAATTAGAGGATTTACATATGAAAATTTATATTTTTTCACTGGTGTGAAATGGAAATTATTCAAGAGTCTGGGTTGAGTTGGGTTGTCTGAAATTATGACCTAAGCAACTAAGGCTCTGAGGCCAATGTATGATGTCTGCTAATTGCATGTGTTCTTGCTAGATTACCTGTCATGCAGAATGTATAAAACCAAAGTTTCTGAGAGGAAAATCCTGTCACTCCATACAGATTTAAGATGCAAAAGTAAAGAGTAAACATACAATCCAACCTTCTATATTTCTATCATTCCCTCAACTTATTGATCAAATTTTGTAACTCAAATCTTTCTACAGACTTTCGCCTTGTCACATACCCCTCTGGATCCTCTCTGCCACTTCATCACCACCAAGAAACCTATGTAACAAAATCTGTGTACAGATTTTGTCATCTAGGTTTATTGATAAGAATCTCACAGGCTTGTGAGATTCTTATCAGTTACCCTAATCTTAACAATATTGATGGTCTAAAAATCCCAAGCATATGGAAGGCACATATTCTACCCACCTAACCTTTCTCCCTAAGAGTTAATTATAAATAGGATCATAGGTAATCCAGGATCCTAAATCTAATATAACAATTGTCATGTTAAATTAGGACATCATTTTACTGTAACAAAACTATGTATATGAAAGAATGTTTCTCTGATGTTGTTTTAAATAGAATATAGCTTTGATGTAGTTAATTTATTTTATTTCATATATTTATTGTAATTTTTTTGTTTTCACTAGAGGTCAGACCAGTAGAATAACCATTGATCAAATCATTGTCTCTTCAGCATACTATGTGAAATGTAATTTAGTTTGTCTCTGTGTGTGTATATGTATATATATATATATATATATATATATATATGTTAAAGATACCAAATTATTTTAAATATAAATCTGGTTTTTTACTCCATTTCCCAAGTAAGCAAACAGACAAGTCAGTCAAGTTTGTGCCTGCAAGTGTTGCAAGTCTAGCTGACCCTGCACGTAGTGCAAGTCCAAGACAACTCGTGGTATAGGTAGAATAAGCTCTGATCACTATTCTTAATATTTACCCTTAATGCAAAGCACATCTCCTGGAGGAGATGTAATACATAGCTCATACATCTCCTCCAGGAGATGTGCTTTGCATTAAGGGTAAATATTAAGAATAGTTATCAGAGCTTATTCTACCTTTACCACGAGTTTGCCTTGGACTAGCACTACGTGCAGGATCAGCTAGACTTGCAACACTTGCAGGCACAAACTTGACTGACTTGTCTGTTTGCTTACTTGGGAAATGGAGTAAAAAACCAGGTTTATATTTAAAATAACTTGGTATCTTTAACATATATTATACCCAAGGTAAAAAACTTTCTACATATATATCTATATCTATATATATATGTATATGTGTGTACTCCAGATGATGACCTTAATATGAAGGTCGAAATGTTGGGAAATTAAAATAATTATTTACAACACAGTTGTAGAATCCATAATTTGTGTAAAATGAATGCTGATCACCATGTAACACTAAAGGAAAGGATTCTGTTTCATAATGTTTTCAACATCCTACACTCATACACCATTGCTTGTGTAGTTCTATCAAACTTTCAAAATCCAACAAATATAGTAGCGTAGTGATTTCTACATATCTAATTCAATTGTCACTTTATTACAGAAATTTTTGAGGCAGTGAAGAGGTTTTATTTTATTTTATTTATTTTTTTTACAAAGGACCTGGAGGAGAGTGAATTAGGATAGTGTCAAACATCTGAAATGTTAGATATGAAAATAGATTAAAGGAATGTCCTTTTTTTTCTTTAATCATTAATCCAATTAATGCAAAAGAGATTTATTTCTGTACAAATTAATTAATAGCAAAGAAATAGTCTTAATTTGTCATTACAAGAGTTACAAATCAAATGGTGCTTTAGCTACTTCAGATCTTGGGGTACTGCTAAAGGAGACATCAATGTGCAAGATCTGAATGAAGATGTAGATGAAATTGTAACAAACATGGGAGAAATCCCTTATTTCAAGGGATTCCCATGTTTTCTGGGTTTGGGCAAGATGTTGCAGATGCATGGTTAAACAATGATGCAAATAATCATTTGCATCATTTGTTAACTGAAGAAGAAGAAACTGTTGCATTAGCCCAGTATGAAGAACATGCTGACTTCTTAACAACAAAGAAGAGGAGGAGGAGGGGAGCAGGCCCACTGATGCAGAAGACTTCATTGTGCCAGAAACTGCAATGGCATGGTGTGAGCTATGGTATGAATGCAAGTCTACAAAGATACTGCTATTAAAGAGAATAAGAGACCCTGCTTTCATAAAAGAAAACAAACTTTCAAGATTATGTATTTTAAAAATATACCTTCCTAACTGTCATTATGTTCTTATTTGTGTGTAATCACTTGCATTTGTTTATTTGTGTTTATGTAAAAAAAAAAGAAGTGTGATTTACAGCTGAAACCATGTAAATAATTAGGTATTCAAAATAAATACAATATGCACTGTTTCTTCAAAATATTTGGTTATTATTTACCAACCATTTTCTAAATCAGTATAATACTTCCCATTTCAAAATACAGTAATAATAACCTTGCATACAATAATTTAATGGTAGGCCTATTTACACTTTGTTTCATATAAACTGAGTATTCTCAATATGTTTGATTATCTGAACTATTTTGATTAACCAAACCAACCTTAGTCCCAATTATTTCAGATAATCATAGATAATGATTATCTGAACTAATTGGATACTAGATAATGATTTTAGCTATTTAGTAGGATTTGGTTTAATTCCTTATTGCTTTATATTAACATTATTTTTAATGTTAATTAAAAATAATGTTAATTGTCACCAGCTTCTGTGATTTCCTCCTCAACTGAAACATTGTCTTGGAATAAGATAATAACTTGGAATAACTCAGGTGGCATAATCAAGTAGCTGGAATGATCTCCAAGAATTATTATTATTATTTCGGGCAACTCCAGGAGTCCTTAGACTCATCGAGAGAGGCCCTAAACATCATGTCCACACAACTATGCAATTACATTCTCACAGTATCTATCATACCTTACCTTGAACTCGTTCACTGTCATAGCACCCACAACAGACTCTGGCAGCTTATTTCACTCATTTACCACTCTAAAAGTAAAGAACCCAGCTCCCCCTGCTAACCACACTCTTGCCCAGCTTCCATAGGTGTCCCCTAGTTCTCCCACCACCAGTCCTGATCTCAAAAATATCCTCTGCATTAATCCTATAGAATCCCTTTAGCAATTTGAATGTCTCAATCATATCTCCCCTCCTCTGCCTATCAACTAGTTTCTGCAACCCACAAATCTTCAACCTGTTCTCATATGGTTCATTCCATAGACCTGTTATCATCTTAGTCACTCGCCTTTGGATCCTCTCCACCTCCTCCCCATCAAGAAGGAACCGAGGTGACCAAATCTGGGCACAGTAGTCAAGATGAGGTCTTATCAAGGCTTGGTACAGAGGTACAATAACTTGCTTGTCTCTGCTTGTGAAGGTATTTTTCAACAACCAAGTGAGTTGATGAGCTGATTTAGCTACTTTTGCAATGTGCCCCCTAAACTTCATCTCCCTATCCACCAACACTCCCAAGTCCCTGGCCTCATCAATCTCTTGGAGTACAGTTCCACCAATGTGGTATACTGCTGCTAATCTTTTCACCCCAAAATGCATAACCTTACATTTTGTCACATTAAATTGACATCCATTCTCCTTAGCCCAGAACTCCAATCTATCTAAGTCATCCTGCAAGACTTTGACATCTTCTGCATTCATTATTGCCCTACCCAACTTTGCATCATCAGCGAACAAATGAATTGTTCCACTTAGATCCTTCCCTATATCGTTAATGAACAGATTAAACAGCAGTGGTCCAAGAACAGAACCCTGCGGCACACCACTAGTCACAGGCCGTCTTTTGGACTCTACTCCTGAATAAACTACTCTTTGATATCTCTCCATCAACCAACCACCTATCCATCTCACCAACCCTATATCCATTCCCATATGTTGTAGTTTACGGATTAGTATTCCATGTGGTATCCTGTCAAACGCCTTTGCCAGGTCCAGCAGTATCACTGTAAACCCATTACCCTTATCCAGTTCAGCCGTCACCTTGTTATAAAACTTGAGTAAGTTACTGAAGCATGATCTACCCTTCACAAAGCCATGCTGTCCCCTGTACAGTATCTCATTTTCATCAATCCATTCCTGTATTTTTCCCTTGACTACTTTCTCCAAGACCTTGACAACGACTCCTGATATGCTGATCGGTTGGTAATTTGCAACCGTAGTCTTGGATCCTCCTTTATGCAGTGAAACTATTTTCCCCTCTTTCCACACCTTCGGGACTAAACCAGACCTGAGACTCAGATTAAACAACATGGTCAAGGGCACTGATAATTCTTTAGCCGCTTCACGCAAGACCCGTGCCGGTATACCATCCAATCCCACAGATGTGTTCACATTAAGGTTCTGTAATAGACTAGTCACCTCCACTTCATTCATCACTATTCCCGTATAAACTAATGGTTCCTTCATTTTTTCAATGTCACCACCTGGATGATATGCTTTTGCAAAGTGCGCGCTCAGTAACTCCACTATATCGACTGATTCAGTGACCTCCTTACCATCGTCATTCCTTAAAATCATTTTGCCATGTACAGTTTTTTTTTGCTTGCAGCATATTGAAAGAATTGTTTGGGATTCTCTTTTGCTTGTAAAACTAGTTTCCTTTCATAATCCGCTTTTGCTTTTTTTACCACACTCGTTACCTTTCTGGCCTGCACTTTATACCGTTCGTGTGCCTGCAGGTCACCCCTTTCTTTAAATTCCCTCCACAGTTGTTTCTTTTTTTGCAGCTCAAGCTTAATGGTGTTATTCATCCATTTAACCCCTACTTGTTTTACTATTCGGACCCTAGGTATACAATCAGCCATAACCTCCTGTAAATGCTCCTTGACCACTTCCCATGCTCTATCAACATCCAGCCCTTGCAGTTGTACATGCCATGGCACCGATCCAAGCAATCTCCTAAGCTTGTCATACTTGCCAGCATGGTAATTCCACATATACCCTGTCTTAATCGAAAATTCCACACCTTTAGCCACCTCCCAGGTCAAGACCTTATGATCACTCTCACCAATAGGTGGTAACATGGTCATATTCATTACAGTCAAATTCTCAGATGCTATTACCAGGTCAAGCACTCTCACACCCCTAGTATTTTCAATTACATGCTGTCTCAGATAGTTATCCCTTAATAATTGAATAAAATCCTTTTCCTTCCTCACATGTGTCCTCTCCTCCTTCCAATCAATGTTACCATAGTTGAAATCCCCCATAATAATTACCCTCCTTCCACTCATTTCATCAATTTCCCTATGCATACTATCTCCACCATCTATTCCATCACCTGGTCTATAGCAGCACCCAACTGTATATTTTATTCTGCCAGTCTCAATCTCACACTAAATAGCCTCAAATGAGCTCCTTTCACTATCCTGTGATACAACTTCAATTCTCCTTGGCTGCAGTTCATCAGCTATCATCAATAATACCCCTCCCCCCATTTTATTCTCTCTGCCCCTCCTAAACACACTATAACCTACACATTCTATTCCACTAACTATATCATCTTCCGTCAGCCATGTTTCACTAATGCCAATAACCTGTGGCCAGGAAGAGCCAATCAAGGCCAAAAATTCTTCCTTCTTGTTCCTAATACTCCTGGCATTAGTATACATGAAATGCAGTGATCCCTTAGTCCCACCCCTATATTGATGTGTTATTCTAAATGACCCATTCCCATTTTTTGTCCTTAGTGCAAGAATGACAAAACTTTCATTTAATCCATTTGTAGAAATAAGTATAAGGCTCTCAAGGAAGAATAATATGTTGCAATAAAATGATCCCACTTTGAGTGATATCCTCTCTTGTGACAAGCTTTCCTTTTCTTAAAAATAATTTTTTTCCATTAAAGTGATTTTTTTATATTATTTATTAAAAAACAACTTTTATAATGCTGGATTTTGGTATTGAATTTTTCTAGCACCAATAATGTTACATAAGTAAAACTGTTATTGCACATCTTTTGATTTTTCTTTCCTCCTTCTTAGATCTTTAGAAGATGCCTTAAACTGCACAGAGGACATTATAGATGGTGATTGTTCAACAGACGATGGCCGTGAACGATTTGATTCCTGGTTATGGGCTTTCAGAGCAGCTCAAGAATTTGCCTGCTCTAATAGTGCAAAAAATCTTGAAAGTAATGATTTTCATTTGCGATTAATAGCATAAAATGTAATGTCTTTTTAAAAGTTTGAAATAATCTTTTTGGTCTTTCATTTAATTTTTGATTTCCATTGCAGCAAGTTTTTTTTTTTTCTTTTTTTCTTTCCAAAACAAAAGCAGATGTTTCAGAATCACCAGATCACCAGTTAAGAAAAAACCTCCTTGTCACAGCATCATTAAGTGTATATTGACACAGAAATCAACTTAAAACAGCTCAGGAATTATAGAAATATTATAAAGGGAACTATTACAATGAAAGTTTCTAAAACTGTGCATCACTGTTCAGATCTCCTAGCTCATTAAGTTAAAATTGCCAGCCTGGTTGGCTGAGTGGTTAGCGTATCCGCTGTCCAGCCAAAAGGCTGCAGGTTTGAATCCAGCTGTGGGCATGGATGTTTGTGATTTGTGTTTGTGATAGCATAAAATGTAATGTCTTTTTAAAAGTTTGAAATAATCCTTTAGGTCTTTCATTTAATTTTTGATATCCATTGCAACAAGTTTTTTTTTCTTTTTTTCTTTCCAAAACAAAAGCAGATGTTTCAGAATTACCAGATCACCAGTTAAGAAAAAACCTCCTTGTCACAGCATCATTAAGTGTATATTGACACAGAAATCAACTTAAAACAGCTCAGAATTATAGAAATATTATAAAGGGAACTATTACAATGAAAGTTTCTAAAACTGTGCATTACTGTTCAGATCTCCTAGCTCATTAAGTTAAAATTGCCGGCCTGGTTGGCTAAGTGGTTAGCATATCCGCTCTCCAGCCAAAAGGCTGTGGGTTCGAATCCCGCTGCAGGCATGGATGTTTGTGATTGTCTACTAAAATAGTAGTGGTAGTAATGGTTGGCTTCAAACGGATGCAAACATCCCTCGGGTTTCTCAAACTGTACTTATTTATATTGATTTCATACGAGATGCAGGAATGCTTATTGCTGACCTGGTTGGCCGAATGGTTAGTGTATCCGCTCTCCAGCCAAAAGGCTATGGGTTCGAATCCTGCTGTGGGCATAGATGTTTGTGATTGTCTGTGAAAATACTAGTGGTGGTGGTCGGCGGTAAATGCCATTGGTGTAGATGATGAAGATAGTTGCAGTTGGTGGAGATGTAGAGTTGTAGATTTGGTGCCCTCCCTTGATGAGTCTTTGGATTCCCTGGAGGTGTTATGTAATAACAATAATAACAGGGATGTGCCAGTAGTGTCTGGTGCCTGTGTGCAAAACTTTAGTTGGGGCCCTATCCTCACTCCTCCAATAAAAAAATCACTTTAAAAAACGTTTTTTTTTAAGTATTTCTTCCTCTTTGGTACCTGTGTGCATCACACACATTGCACATATGGCTGGCATATCCCTGAATAATAATAATAATAATGAAATCTATTTATATGAACCCTGTACAGTTATTCTGAAGTGATTGCAAACATTAAACTTTACTCTGTATTAGCACAGAACAACTCAATAACAATCAACTACTGAACTTGCTGCTCAACTATGTGTGTTCAAAGTATTATTAGTATTATTTGTACCCTTGTGGATTTAGCAGATTCATGACAGGAGGTGAAACTCTTACATATCATACACATCATACCTTGCTGTGAAAATATTCGGCATCAGAACACTTACTACCCACTTTAGCAATGCATTTAACTCATTCCAAAAAATTTCCTTACTCACATGACTCTTATTACAGTTTCAGGGATGATTTCTCATGCTCCCATCACTACCTTATGCAATATCTCCCCTGTATCTATTTGATAGCCTCATGTCATCAAACTGTATGTCTCAATCATATCACCTCTTCTCCTTCTCTTATCTTCCAAGCTCTGCACATTTTCCTTAATCTGTCCTCATGCTCAACATTCAAAATTTGAATACAGGACTAGCACCCAGTAATATCAATACACGAAGTCACAGCTTACTTCATTATTGGGAGCAAGTTAAATGGTGTAGAGCAGTGAGATTTTGATCATTTTCCTTAGAGAATTCAACAACAAGGTGTTGCAGCACTCAAAGCAAATTTCTTTTCTGTTACTTATATAAAAGCTGTTCCTACACTTCTGGAACCAAGGAATGGCATTCAGTGCATTTCAAACTTCCTGCTCTGCATTGAAATAATCAAGAGAGATTTAATGTTAATTCTAAATAAACTAAGACTGCTGAAATACAGTATACCAGCAAGTTAAAATAGTAAGTGTAACAAATGGAATAATACACATCAAACCTATTAATTATCTCATTGCTAGGACAACAGAGCTCATCTGTTTTATAACTGTTATTGCAATCAAGAAATTAAAAGTGCAAAAACAAGAATTCCAATTGACATATGAAGTCCTCCAATATGAATGAGTAGTTATACTCTTTAATTGTCTATTAAAAATTGTGGGTAGGGTCAAGGAGAGAGAGGAAGAAGCTGGTGCAAATTACTGGGACCTGGCAGGCCAGAAGCTCAGAGCCCAATATTTTTGCCTTTTGCAGTAGTATCATTATTAGCCAGTCTGCCCTTGGTGTGTGTGTGTGTGTTGTGTGGGGGTCTAGGAAAGTGCTAGAGAAATTTTTAAGTGTGTTAGAAAAATGGGTGGGTAAGAATACGATACTCTATGATGGGTGGCATGGCTTTGTGAAGGATCGGTCATGCCTTAGTAATCCACTAACTTTTTATAATAGAACGACACTGAGTTGGATAAAGGGAATGACTACATGATGATACTGCTAGATTTTTCTACGTCATTTGACAGGATACCACATGGAACTCAGTTATGCAAACTGCAACAAATGGGAATGGATATAAAACTGGCAATATGGATAAAAGGATGGCTGATAGACAGATACCAAAAAAAAGTAGTATATGGAGGAGCAGAATCTAGGAGAAGGCAGGTGACTAGTGGTGTGCCACAGAACTCTGTGCTTGGACCACTGCTTTTCAATTTGTACATAAATGATATAGAAAATAATTTGAAGGGAGATATTTAGTTGTTTGCTGATGATGCAAAATTGGCTAAAGTAATAGTTAATCAAAGTGATGCAGAGAGCTTGCAGGATTATTTAAATAGGCTGACAGAATGGGAAAAACATAATGGTTGTCAATTTAATGTGGACAAGTGTAACATAATGCATTTTGGGATACAAAGATTACCAGCTGTGGCCTTTCCCATAAAGCATAGCATTATACATGTCCATAAGGATATGCATGTTGTATTATAGGATATTATTGCAATTGATGTGAAGTCATTAGCCTCTACATACAAGTAGCCCAGTCGTGAAGTTACTTCACATGCAAACTTTGTTTGCTTACACTTAGATAAAGGATGAAACCAAGAATATAATTTCTTGGCATCTTTAATTTATAGCATAATCAAGTGAAAAAAAAACATTTCAATAGCCCAAAGAATCGACTTGATGTTGAAAAACTGATGAATAAGGAAGTCATTGTTCCTCTTTGGGGTTTGATATCGAGGTCTCATAAAGCAGAATGAAAGGATTAGGAAGCAGGTGATTAAGATGACAGTTTTATAAAATTCTCCCTAAGAGGATAGCTTTAATGTTTGTGGGTTACACAATTTCATTGACAGCAGAAAAGAGGAGATATGATAGAAACATAAGTTACTAAGAGGGTTCTATAGGATAGATAACCAGAACTTTCTTCATAAGTGATACAGGAGAGAACAATGGGGCACCTTAAAGGAGTTTATTAAGAATTGGGGTTTGCAAAGATATGATAACTAGAATTTTTGCTTGGAGAGTGTGGCAGATGAGTGGGATGGGTTTTCACGGGTAGTTAAGCAGAAGAAATAGTTAAATTATTGAGTGAACACTTCATCTACCTGAAGATAATACATTGATGGCAAACTGAGGAACATGAGGCACACAAGATATTACAGAAGCAGAGGAACTTGAAGCACACAAGATATTACAAAATGGATTTTACAAAAAAACATATAATAGGATACCACATGAATATCTTTAAAACTGGAGTGGAATGAATACTGTGCAAATAATAGTTGGCAAGAACCCATGGAAATACATGGATGATAATAAAAAATAATGCCCTAATAATATAGTTTGCTTATAAGATGTTTATATTATTGCATCCTTTAACATAATAAAAATACTAGCAAAGTTGTATATGAAGGGGTGGGGAAGGAGCAGTATGACATTCATTTGTTTATTGATGGTGCAGTATTGGAGATTTGTAAGCAGTGGGTTAAAGCAGTTGGTGGAACTGTGCTTCAGGAAGTAGACGTAATTCAGGATCTGAGGATGGCTGTTGACAGAGGTCTGAAGTTCAGAGGCACTTGACAAGTGCAGAAAAGTGGTTATACCATAAATGGACTAATTGTGTGCAAATTAGATCACAGTTGAAACTAGGTCGAGAGGGGTCCGGAGTTGAGTTTCTAAGTAACTCAGGATACTAGGATGTTGGCGAAAGATGGTAGAGATGTTTAAGTTGGTTAGAGGATTTTACAGGTTACTGTTTGTAAACAATAGAAAAGAGGGTGAGAATGAGAAGCTTTCCCTAAAAGGTAAAGGAAAGGAAGGGAGTGAGAAATATTTTAAATAAAAAGTATCTTCATTAGTCAGACAATTTTTATTGGTGGGGTTGTAGTCAGAAACTACAACCCCACCAATTTGTCCAAGCCGAAATTCTATTCAAATCTTCCTGAAAGGAAATGACATCAGCTACTCTCCTTATAATTCTCCTGAACTTTGCACTGTCAGTAAACAACTGAAGATCCTCAGCCAATCCATGTGAATATCATTAACAAATAAATCAAACAGCAGAAGAACAAAACTGCAAGGCATCCACTGGTCACCATCCTTTTCTGAGATACTGCTCCATCATACACAACTTGCTGGTATCATTCAGAGGGCCAATCTCTAGTCCATATAACCAATCTGTTATCTTATTCAATCCTTCAACAGCTTGTACATTAATATTAATCTATCAAATGCATTTGCAAAATCCAAAAATGCAACTGTATATGTGCCTTTCTTATCCAACTCATTCATCACTTTATCATCATAAAATGCAAGTAGACTGTTAAAACAAGATCAACCTTTAACACACTCATGCTGACCATCATAGAGAATCCTATATCCATCAGCCCAGTCCTATATTCTATTTACTAACCAGTTTTTCAATACCTTCATTACAACTACAGATATATACAGAGTCTGTAATTAGAAATTTCTGTTCTTGAGCCATGTTTGTTGACTGGTACTATTTTGCTTTCTTTCCACTCTTAATGGCCCTTTCCCACATTCATTAAATAACCAGCTACCTTTTTTGCACCATTCCTTAAGAACAAGTGGTGATAAAATATCCATTCCCACAACCTTGTTAACATCTAGCCCAGTCAACACCTGATACACCTGTGATTCTCTCATCTCTAATTTCTCTATTATATATTCTAGGTATTGTACAGCATCCTGAAGTTCTCATTAAATATTATATATATATATTATTATTATTATTTTGGTAACCTCCATGGAGTCAACAGACTCATCGTGGGAGGCCCACTCAACCAGCAACATGTCTATCATAATGAGCTTCGAAGTTATTCTCATTACCTGCATTCATAATGCACTTAGGTAATGCATTCCACTCACTAACAACTCTCCATGTAAAAAATCTACTCCTCACACACCCTTCTTGACCATGTCTTTATACAACTTCCAGGGATGGCCTCTCGTTTTCCCCATCTTATTATCCACTCTTTTTATAATTTTCTTATTAATCTGATAGAATCCCTTAACTTGAAGGTCTCTATCATATCTTCTCTTTATCTCCTATTCACATTCTCTCAAACACTCTTCATAACCAACACTCCAGACTCCTGATATCACTTTGGCTATTCGTCTTTTGGACCCTCTCTAGTGTTTTCACATCACACTATGAAAACTAGGTGACCAAATCTGAGTACAACATCCATATGTGGTCTGACCAATGCCTTACAGAGAGGCACCACCACTACCTCTTTATCCCTACATGTCAATGTACTTTTTATCACATTGGCAATATGATGTGCAGTCTTTGCAACATTATAATATTACATATTCCCTTAAATTTTCTTTAACATAAGTAGCCAATCTGCTATCATACTGCAATTTCTCTTTATCATGTTTTCTTTCTTCTTTTTTTTCTTACCAGTCAATTTTTCAAAGTCTTATGCATTCCTCACTGTGACAGAAAAAAAAAATTCTTTTACTGTTTGATAATCTCCCTTCAGGAGTGAAACAGAAGTAAAATTAGACTATCTGAGGAAAAATAAGTTATGGAGAAGATAATCTTTAGTGAGGGGAAGGATAAGGGGTGAGGAGAAACCTGTGTTGTTAAATGGGATTGCCAATGATGGCAGGATTACATTTGTTATGTTAGAACTATGATAGTACAATAAATTCTATGTAATTTTTGAATTGAAAAAAAAAAAAAAAGGTCACATAATTTTTTAAAATTTTACCACTTTTTAATAATTATTAACATTTTTTGTTCTTTTTTGCAGTAGAAAATAGTTAATGAATTACTTAATAACAACATAAAATGTTATTTTAAAACAAACTTCATACTTTTAGTTATCTTATCTGGTATCCAGTGCTGGAATGCATCTAAATTTTTTGCCTGCACCACTGAGAATTCTGGACTTAAAATCATTCAGGATTTACTTCACAGAGATCTAGATCAGGAAGAATGTGGGTAAGTTCTTAAATGTAAGAGAATACATTTTGAGAATCATCTTCTGTACTGTGTACCATGCATTTTAGATTCCATTATTATCTCCATCATTAACTGCTTCATGATAAAAAAAAATTGCAGTTTTCCATAAATAAATTTTTTTCTGTGATACCTGTGCTTTACTTAGTATCATCTCTGACAACTTTGATTCACCTTTTAAGTTTTGTCCTTCTGGCACTTGTCTATTTCTCAATTAAATAATATACATGATGAGTTGAAGGGAGCCTCTTATGATGAGTGCAAAGAATCCATGGACATACCTGGATGATAATAACAATCATCCTAAGTTCATCCTGTTGACATGGTCAAACCATTTAACAAGGAACCTCCTTAGTCTAAAGTTCCTTTCTCTAGGCAGCAGGGTTATTTTACTTATTAAAATTTCCACAATACACGAATAAAAAATTCTATGGGAAAAATGGGATTAGGATAGGATTTTCAAACAATTCCAAAAATGCCCTGCTATAGGAGTCGAGCCATGCGGTTGTGATGCAGATTGTGCGCCGCACAAGGGCGCTTGAAGATAGGGGCGCCATTTCACCACGGAAAATAATAAAAAAAAATATCATCATCATCAAATTCCTGCCATGTACCCTCAAGGGGGTGTACAGGATATGATAGTACTACACGAAAAATTTACATCATTACTAACTTCCTATCTACAATTTTCCTCCAAATCAGTCTGTTACTTGTCAAGACTCCAACATCATCAAATCTTATATTTCTATTGTCTAAGGCACTTTGTACCGTATCATCATCATCATCAAATTCCTGCCATGTACCCTCAGGGGTATACAGGATATGACAGTACTACATGAAAAAATTACATCATTACTAACTTCCTATCTACAATTTTCCTCCAAATCAGTCTGTTACTTGTCAAGACTCCAACATTATCAGATCTTATATTTCTATCGTCTAAGGCACTTTGTACCGTATCAATCCACCTATATCTTGGTCTTCCTCTGGGTCGTTTTCCTGCCAACCTGGCAGAGAACACTTGTTTTGCTAATCTTTCCTCTCCCATTCTATTTAAGTGACCATACCATCTGAGATTAGCTCTACTAACGCATTCCTGGATGCTGACAATGTCAAGTTCTTTCCTAATATCCTCATTTTTAATATGATATTGCCATTGATGCCATCTGTTCACGCCTCTAATCTTTCTCAGGACTCTCATATCTGCGGTCTCTAGTCTTTGGTCAAGTGTTTTACTTCTGACCCAGCTCTCAGATCCATAAGTTAAAATTGGTTTGAACACAGTCTTGTATACAGCTAATTTAGTGTTCCGACTAATTTCTTTCTTATTCCATATGAATTTATTCAATTGACTTCCCACGTTACCAGCTTTGTTGATTCTGTTGTCTATTTCTATATTTAGTTTACCATCATCAGTAAAAATTGTGCCTAAGTAGCTGAAATGTTTTACTTGTTCCACAGGTTCTCCATTCACAACACAGTTGACATTTTCAATGATTCTGCCTATTTTCATTGTCTTTGTCTTTTTATTGCTGACCTTCATACCATATCTATTACAACAGCTATTCAATTTAGTCAGAGAATCTTGCAGATTTGTAGCGGATTTATTTAGAAGTATAACATCATCCGCATAAAGCAAAGAGCTGACATTAACATCTCCAATTTTGATATCAGGTTTAATACCACATTCCTTCATAATGTGATCCATATAGATAATGAATAACAGAGGGGATAATGTACATCCTTGTCTCACACCAGATTTAACATTAAACCATCTTCCTGTACTTCCTTCAATTCTAACTGCTGACTCACAACTCAAATAAAGACTAAGTATTGCTTGATATAATGCCCCATCGACACCATATAACTGCAGCATATTGAATAGCTTCTCTCTTGGCACCGTCATATGCCTTTTCCAAATCGACAAAACTTAAATACAGATCTCCGTTATATTCCCATGCTTTCTCGACTATTTGTCGTAAAGTGAAGATCTAATCCTGACAGCCTCTATTTGGCCTGAATCCAGCTTGTTCTTCACCAAGCTTTTCTTCCACAATTCTTCTCAACCGTTTCTCAAGTATACTTGCATAGATCTTGCCAGGAACACTCAGTAGGGAAATACCTCTGTAATTCTCACATTCAGTTTTATTTCCCTTTTTATATATGGGTACTATGAGAGCTCTACTCCAATCATCGAGAATTCGTCCCTCTGTCCAGGCTTTCTGAACTATGCAGTGCAGCCACTGTAAGACTCTTATACCACCATACTTCAGCATTTCTGGTCGAATATCATCTACTCCTGCTGCTTTTCCACATTTCAAGCCTTTGATGGCTTTTTCTACTTCAAGTATGGATATGTATTCCGGGACTGCATGCCTGCTCAGTGTTTTTTATCACTGTGCTGTCATCACTGCTTGTTTCATTTAGCAGTTTTTCAAAGTAATTACTCCATACTTCAAGGATATCTTTTTCTCCCGTTTTCATGTCACCTTTATCATCTCTAATTCCTTTTACAGCACTCTTTCCTCCATTCCTAAGCTTCTTCAACAACCTCCAGAATATTTTGCCACCTTCTTGATATTTATTTTCTATATTCCTGTCAAAGTCCTCCCATGACTTTTGTTTAGCTAGTTTTACACACTGTTTAGCTTTCTTACATTTGTCTCTGTATTCTGTAAGAGTAAAAGCTGACTTATTTGCCAGGAACTTTTGATATGCTTTCTTCTTTTCCTTCACTGCCTCTTTAACTTCCTGTGTCCACCAGGGAGTTCTGATTTTTTTATCCTTGCACACAACCTCACCACAAGCCTCTCTGGCAGAATCAATCAATGTTTCCTTCAGAGTTTGCCACTGAATCTCCGAGGTTTGGTTGCCGTTCTCAAAGTCTCTCATTTTTTCTTCAATAATTTTTGTGTATTTTAGTCTACAGTTCACATCTGAGAGCTGCTCAACTTTTATTCGCTTTAAAACTTTCTTACATGTTATTCTTTTCAATATGAAATTCAATTTTATCCTGCTCAAGACTAAATAGTGATCACTTACAATTTCAAATCCTCTGTACACTCTGGTGTCCTGCACCAGGGAGAAAACCTCACTATCAACAATAACATAGTCAATGAGACTTTTCTTATTCCTAGCCTCTTCTCTCCATGTGAATTTGTGCACATTTTTATGTTGGAACATGGTGTTAGTAATAACCAGTCCATGTCCTGAGCAGAAATCCAACAGATATTTGCCATTATTATTAGCTTTGCTCTTTTCTCCAAATTTTCCCAAAATATTTTTGTATGTCTCACAATCATTTCCTACTTTGCTATTTAGATCCCCAACAAGGACCAACTTTTCCTTTTTCATTGTGTCAGTTGCTTTTTCTAAAGCCTCAAAAAATTCCTCCACTTCTACCTTAGTAGAACCTTCTGTGGGACCATAGGCACAAATAAGTCTCATTGTCCAGTTCCCCATTCTCATATTTGCCCGCATTACTCTACTTGAGACTGACTGCCATTCAAGAAGATTAGCCTCGTATTTTGTGTTGTATACTATGGCTACTCCTTCTTTTCCTTGATTGTCATTGCCTGAATATAACATTTTGTATTTATTGCTCGGAAAGATCTCACCAGTTTTGGTCTTTTTTGTTTCAGTCACCCCTATTATGTTGATCTGGTACTTATCTAATTCCTCGGCTAGCTCCATTTCTTTGCCATTCAGGCTTCTTACGTTGATAGTACCGATCTTTAACTCAGGTGATGTTGAGTTTGGGTTTGTTTTCAGATTTGTTCCAGTAGCTGACTTTTCGCTGTTCGCCCTGGTTCCCTGGCGAAAACAAGGGGGGCCTTGTTTAACCGGGCGACGCCCCAGCCGGCATGAAATTTTGTCATGTTGTACCATCATTTTTTATTTTGGTTTAACCAATAAGAATACAATTTGGTCGGCTAAATCCCAAATTGCCAGCCCATCCTCGTTCGTTCAGTATCAAAGTAGATACCCAACAGGGTGCACCACGAGAAGGTGAGGATTGGACATTAGGTCAGAAGGCCTGGTCGGTTCTCTGCATTCCTTTAAAGGCTATGTGGAGGTCTCCTCTCAGTTATACAGCTTTGACCCTTAAGCACCCCTGTACCGTATCAATACACCTATATCTTGGTCTTCCTCTGGGCCGTTTTCCTGCCAACCTGGCAGAGAACACTTGTTTTGCTAATCTTTCCTCACCCATTCTGTTTAAGTGACCATACCACCTGAGATTAGTTCTGGTGATAGATAATAACAATAGATAATAGATAACAATTATCTATTGTTATTAGATTTGTTAATCAAAATAAAGATACAAATATATCAGAAATTCGTGAACATTTTTCATTTTCAATCTGTAGAGGATACTATTGGGCAAGGACTATTTCAATTTATAAAAAATTATTTAAAATTATTGAATATTAACATTTCGAATTTATGTGGCCAAGCTTATGATAACAGTTCAAATATGTGAGGCAAACATAACGGACTGCAGAAAAAAAATCCTTGAAATAAATTCAAAGGCTTTTTTATTCCATGTCCCGCCCATTCATTAAATTTGGTAGTTAATGATGCAGCTAAGATATCCTGTGAAACTAAATATTTTTGGTTAATACAGGAATTATATAATTATTTTTCAATATCTGTGAAGCGTTGGGCTATATTAAAAAAACATTCATGTTTTAAATTTGAAACCACTTTCTGCTACTAAGCGGGAAAATAAAGTAGAAGCAATAAAGCCACTTAAAAATAATATCAAGGAAATTTACCAGGCTCTTTTTGATATTACGGAAGAAGAAACTAAAGAGATCAATTCTAGAGTTCAGGCAGACAACTTAATTTCAAAGATTTGTTTAAATTTATTTGCTCTGTTCATGTTTGGTACGAAATCTTAAATCTCGTAAATGTTGCAAGCAAAATAATGCAAAATCCGACATTTGATATAGGAAAAATTACAGAAAATCTTGATTATGTTATACTAGAATTAAATACTCGCCGAACAGACCAATATTTTGAAAATATTATTAGAACTGCAAAAGAAGTAGCAAACGATCTTAATATTGATCCTATTTTTCCAGACATTCGCAAAAGAACAAAAACAAAAATGTTTGGTTACTAAGCATCAGATGAGACAACGCATGATCCTAAACAAAATTTTAAAATAAATTTTTTCTTCGTGATTTTAGACACGATAATAACTTCAGTCACGGAAAGATTCATACTCTTAAAACAACATAGTGAGGACTTTAAAGTTATAAGAGACATTAGCAAATTAAAAGATTGGAGCGATGAAGATTTAATGAAACATTGTAAAGATTTGCACTTAAAACTGAGCAACAATCAAGATTCCGATAATCACGATATTGATGGTATGACATCATTTGAGGAATTAAAAACTTTGCAATGTTTTATTACAAAAGAGTCAGCTTCTCAGGATGTTTTAAATTATATATACGAAAATAAATTAACCGATGCGTTTCCAAAAATATTGCGATTGTGATGCGTATTTATTTAACATTATCAACATCCGTAGCATCAGGGGAAAGAAGTTTTTCAAAACTGAAACTAATAAAAAATTATTTGTGGTCAACAATGTCTGGAGAGCATCTAAAGGATTTATCAATTTTATCAATTGAAAAGAATACTATGGATTCATTAGACATTAAAGATATTATTAAAAATCTTGTGGCAGCTAAAGCAAGACAGATAAATATGTAAAATAAATCTACATTTACACTAATCGTTATATAGTTAAAAGCATAAATCCAAATTATCTTTGTTATGTAATATTCTTTTTATATTAAAATAAATGTAATTTTTGTTTATATATATATATATATATTCTCTTGTATATATATATATTAAGGAATAAACATTTTCGAAAATTTTTATTATTAAAAATTCCTTATTAATGAATTTCAGTGATTACAATGTTCTACTACTGTTAAATAAAATTAATTTTTATGTATGCGTATAGCCTGTTTTTTACTTTTAAAAAAGTAAAATTTTTCGCAAAAATTTTTCATGGAAACTTATTTTATGGGGGTGCTGAAAAAAATTTTGCACAAGGGCACCTCCTACCCATGGTGCAGCCCTGCCTGCTATTATAAATACATTGCTGTAATCTTTTGTCCTGATGAGGACAAAAATGAATTCATTTTTGTCCTCATCAGGACAAATGGATAAACTGAATGAAGAAACTGGCATCCCAGATTGTGCATGGCCAATTGGTGTAGAACCTACAAGAAATAAAGATGGATCATAGTGATCAGATAGACATGAGAAATGGCTGTCTCAACAATACTAGCAAATTATGTATGGGTGGGGGATAGTTTTGCTAAAACAGAAAGCAAGCAGTAGCAGCAGCATGTTCTATTCTTGGAGTCCCTACTGTTTAACTTATTTGTTAATCTTTTATGTGGATTCACAGATGTTCAGTTGTTTGCTGATGATGCAAAGTTGCAGAGAGTTATATACAGTAATACTGAAAACAAATGAAGTTGCAGTTTTCATGTTCATAAGTGCAAGGTGTTGGAGTATGTATACAGATGTGCAGAATACTGACCGAGGCCACATTGAAAGTAAAGAATACACAATGCATAAAGAACAAAATGAGAGTAGCAATAAGATGGTGGTAGGGCAGTACAAGGCAGACCACACATGGATTACTGGGTACATACTGGGTCATGTGGTTTTTATTGTAATATAAAAAATATGAGGAGGATCCAGAGACAAGTGACTAAGGCAGTATCATTACTCTGAAATGTTGGTTATATAGACAGGGGAAATGTAAATTGCAATTCAGAAGATAGGTGAAAAAAAAATTGTGATATGAGAGATGTTTAAGTCAGTGAGGGATTTTTGATTAATGCATAAGGATTATACATAGTGGAGGTGAGAATGAGAGGAAAAACTGTGCAAATGTGTAAATCTGCGGCATGGAATAATTGTTTTACACCAAGAGTAATGGATAAGTGTAATATATTGCTATTACACCTGCCCATTTTGCTAGAACATGTTGTGAATGATAAGAGTGTGAATATAAACCTATTCAGATATTTAGTATTCATATTTAGTATCATGTTCTAGCAATGTATGTGCAGTATAACAGATATGTTATTGTTGTTGAGTAAAATCCTTGCAGAGAGGAGAGGGAAAAGGCCCTTAGGGATTGACAAAAACTTGTTTCTGGAGAACCAAAATCACAGTTACACTATTGCGACGATAATGATCCATCCCATAATCTTATGTGACTGAATGGGAACAAAGTTTTTCCTAATCAGAGAAAGAAAATGAAACTTTTCAGCACAAAAATAAACTTAAGAATTATTATTATTCAGAAACTCCATGAAGCTATAATAACTTATTACAAGAGCCTGTGTAGCTCAGTGGATGTGGCGTTTGCACACCATGGCGCTTGGCCGCACGAAGGAAGACTTGGTTTCGAGTCTAGTCAGCAACTAGAGGAAATTTTTCTAAGCCTTTTTTCGACTGGTTCCCGAGTTAGTCGATCTCTTGCACGGGCAAGCGGGTTTTTTCTCCCGGAAACTCGGGTTTTTCATCCTGTAAACTCAAGAAAATCGACCGTAGCACCCACATTATTTCAGACATTAAATATATTGTGTTAGGGACCACGAGATGGCGGCACATTTGAGCAGTCTCTCTTCACTGTGTACCGCTTAATTAGTGATAGCCTTGGGCCATCTATCTCTGATTGGTACCAGTGGAGATTGAACTGCCCACTCGGTCTCCAAAAGTTAGATAGGGCTAAATGGTCTCGCCTACTCCCGTATACAGGAATAAAAAGGCGTTAGCCGATTTTTTTTTTTTTTTTTTTTTTACAAGAAAATTAAGGGGAGGAGAAGGGAAAACTGGAAAAAATGTTTTTAGTTAACTAAAAAATTCAGATTTCTTGGATATTAAGGTGATTTTGTTTTGTTTGGCTTTCTTTTTGAAGTCTTATACAACTTCTTTTTAGGACTCTTTGGTAGCCTAAATATGGAGCAGGGCTACTGACAGCTCTCACATCTGGCTCAAAGACTCCAAACAACTATTTTAATGCTATAGCCATCTTATCAAACTTTATTCTAGACTAATAGATAGGCTTGAGTGTTGTCTTCTACCATTTAAGACTGTGTAATGGAATATCCAGAGCACAGTCTGCCAGTTCTGATTTGCCATACTTTATGCTCCTCGAGGAAGATTAATAGATCTACTAGTCTGTCCAAAGTAGGCTAAGTTGCAAGCCCAAGCAACTTCTTGCACTTCAGGATGTGCAAGATGGTGATCATTAGGTGAAAGGATGACGGTTACTAGTTGGATATTTGATTTGAAAGTAGAATAAAGATTATATTATGAAGAACTTTAGCTATCTTTTCAAATATAATCTGGGTCTAAGGAATGGGAATAGTTTTGCTGTGATTGAGTCTTGATTATAAAAAGGATGGGGAGACATGCAATATTTTGTTTATTTTATGGGGGACTGTAGCCAGGGCCGGCCTTCTCTATAAAGGGGCCCGGGTGCAAGAAACCTTTTGGGCACCAAAATATTTTTCAAAGGTTATCTGCAAATGATTTTGGCACAGTAAAACAAAAAAAACACATTCGAAATATAACAGGTTAACATAACGTTTACTGAACATAAAACAAAAGTATTAAATAATTAAAATAAATAAATATTTAACACAAACAAAAGTAACCTGGCTCACCAACTAGCACACAAAAACTATTTACAATTAACTGTTGTTTAAAGTAATAAAAAAATAAACAGATTTACTATTTAGGGGCCTGGTTTTACTAACATGCATATTGCTTAATATGTATTTATTTAAATTTGCAATTTTTTTTGCTATGTCATTAATCACTTCCGAAAAATTACAATTTTTGGCAATTCCCTTTTCGATGCTTAATATAGCAAGTGCATTTAAGCGTTCCTCGCACATACTTGACCGAAGATAATTCTTTATCAATTTTAATTTGCTAAAAGAACGCTCTGCACTTGCTATAGTAACTGGCAACGTAAAGAAAATTTTCAATACAGTTAGTACATTTGGAAATAGTTTATTATAACTATTATTTAATATATATTGCAATATGTCTTGTGCATTATTTAAATTTTTTTTGGTCCAAGATCAATTCTTGTAACAAATCAATTTCCTGTTTTCATTTACATCTTTACTATAATATTTTATAAAATCCCTTCAGCGGTTTTCTAGTTCATTTTTTTCTAATGTTTTTATATCAGTGATTAATTTAAAATAGAAATAACATTGGGTATATTTTTAAATCTCTCATCTATTTGTACAATAACAGTATCAATCACAACATTGAAAAAAGTGACATCTAAATTCCTCTACCAGGTTTAGTAAAACTTCATCTTCTGCTAGTTCAGAAAATAATCTTTTTCTTTTTCGAATTCTTTTTTCAGGGAAGTCTTCGGAAATATTCAAGTTTTGTGCTATCATTTTTGCGTCGTCTAAAAATGTGTTAAATTTTGGATTTCATTTTTAATTTTATTCACTAAATTAAAAGCAGAGTCAAGAACAATTGTTTTTGCTTGAAGTAGTTTGTTGATACTATTAATTTTTGACAATATTGTAAACCACACCGATAAGCTTAAAATAAATGGCATTTCATGTAATAAATCTAGTAGACTTTTAGCTTCTGATACTGCTGTGTTATCGTTAATTGCACCAATAAATTCTTCTAAGGCATTATAAGTTTGTTCAAACTGTGTATACACTGCTTTGACCTGCGTCTATTTTGGCTTCCCATCGAGTATCACATAATGATTTAAGCATAATATTTAAATGCTTTTGTATAATTTCCCACCTTTTTGTAGATGCAGAAAATACACAGTATAAACGTTGCAATATTCCGAAAAATTTTTTACAATATATACTACTGGAAGCAGCATCACAAATTATCAAATTAAAAGAATGTGATAAGCAAGGTACATAAATTGCATGAGGGTTTAAACTAATTATTCTAGATTGTATGCCTTTATATGTTCCCTTCATATTGCTACCGTTATCATATGCTTGCCCTCTACAATTCACAATATCTAAATCAAGCTCACCTATTCTTTTTAAAAGCGAATTTGCTAGTCCTTCACCAGTCACATCAGTTACTTCAATGAATCCTATAAATGACTCATTTATAATTAATTTTTTGTCTACAAAATTTACATATCTAATAATTATTGAAGTTTGTTCCTTGTGAGGAATATCAGGAGTACAATCCATTTGGATACTGTAATATATGGATGTTTTTATATCATCTTTAATTTTATTAAGGACTTCGTTACCTAATACAGCAATAATTTCCTCTTGAAATCTATGTGCCAAATGATGCACAATTATTTTTTTCGTATTTTTAATTCTGTTTACATGATCCATTAGCACAGGATCATATTTACTCAATAATTCTAATAAACTTAAAAAATTTCCATCATTCGGCGTTCCTATTGTTTCATGGTGTTGTAACCAATTCTTGTCTTTTATTTATACAATGGTTGTATTTTATTCAATCTTTTCTAACCTATATCTTCTTCTATATTAACCTTATCGGCTGCGCCATTTATGTTGTAATTTTTTCTTCCTTCTTATAACTATCCTACTGGCTGCGCCATTTATGTTATATGGCTTCTTTTTATCCACACTTATTTTAACCCTTTGTTGCTTTATCTCCGTAATACACTATCGAGTAGCACGTGGTACCTCTGAGGGACAATGGAATTTCCTCGAGATAGAGGCAGTACCAGGGTATCTAAGATCTACCTCTCGTAAAACGCCAAGAAATTTATTTGTTTCGCTGCGCCACTTAGCACTATTAGATTATTAAACATTAACAACCAAGAGGTAATCTCTGGATAGTACTTAATGATACCTATAAACTCTGCAGACGTGGTCAAAAATATACCCTTTTCAATTATCCCGCATAGGTTTGCATTAATATTTTATAAGCGGTGCATCGGATTCCAGAAATCACAGAAAGTCTTTGTTAGAATCAAAAGCAAGGTTTATTATACTCAAAAGTTGATACACATAATAACACTAAATTGAATCCCATCTTAAGGGAGTTCCAGACAAGGTATATAAAATTCAAACACTACTATTACACTTATAAAATATTATACAGTAGTTTCCTAAAGTAAGAATTATATTAACCTTCGCTAATGCATTAGTCATGTACTAATATCACAATCAATCTAAAACTCCGTAGCTCTGTCAGATTACACAAGATAACATTCATATCTTTCACAATCTCTTTATATTTTACCAATTCTTTACTCTAACATATCCTTAATTTCATTCGATATAAAAGCGAACTTAAACACAACGACAGATAGTAAGGCTAAATTCAATATCCCTCTAAACTGATAGCAATACAATCTTATCCTATAACATTAATATTCCTTTTCCATAACATATTAGCATGGCACATATTCTGTTAAACACAAACAAAGTCTACTTATCTTCCCTTTTTGGCTCTTTAGTGCTTCATAGATTCACAGGAAACTGGCCTTCTGTGGACAGCCAGACTAGTTCCTTTTCGCAGAGAATATGGCCGCCAAGACCGTAGCTGCCTATCGGGAGCCGTTCGACATCAAGGCACCATCACCCTCTCTGCCACCACGAGGGATGAACACACAGGAAATCCAGGGAAAAAAAGCCTTGTTACAGGGTCGCATGACCCTTATATTTCCTCTATTCTTCTCGGCGATTCTCGCCCTTTTTGATGTCCGGCCGACTCACACTTGCTATTATGTCACGGCGTCCATTCTCTGCCCTACTTATTTCATGTACGCTGACATCATTGTTTACTTGGGGCGAGCTGCTTCCTCGCTTTACGACTCCGTAACCTTTGGACTTGACCCCCCCCAACTGTTGAATTTATGCTTACAATACAAATTGTGCTTACACTTTTATACATGTTTTATAATGCTCTGCTAATGTTTTACACTTTCAATATTAAATTAACCACATTCGTGAATGGCACAAAATACATACTTATTTAACCTTTTTCATAACAGAACACTTGATTTATATATACATAATACTTATTCTACACTTAGAGGAAATTTATCGTATTTATCTCATTCTTTTGTTTGGAAAAGCATGTTAGACTGTGATAAGATAGGAATTCATAAATTTCTACTCTATCACAATCTAACAATGTAATCCTCGAAATGACAGATTATTACTTGTTAAAAATAGAATTACATCTAGTTCTTTGGAATAGTAATTTTAGACGTTCCGTTTCTTTATTTATATTAATTTGATTTGTTCTGTCAACAGTCAAACATAAATTAAGTCATTTTAGTAATTCTTGCCAAGCAATAAAAGAATTAAAGTGACCAACAGAAAGCTCATGATCTCGAATTACAGTTTTCTCCATTTATTAAAACCATATATAAATCGTGTTGATTAATCTTTTCCTCTTCATTTGGAAAATAAACACAACAAAAGCAAAATACTGAGTCTTGAGCTTTTGAGTAAACTAACCAGCTGCGAAGCTGAGTTTCACCATTTGGCATTTTTTTAAAAGAGTACTATGTAGAAAATGATCTACCTTCAACATTCTTAACGAATGCGTCTTGATGATGTTTAGGTCTGGTTTTAACACAAAATCTAAATTTATCAGTTATAATATTTGGCCATACACCTGGATCATTTATATTCACTCGATTACCATCGTTATTATTGTTTTCTTCGTTATTTGCTGTATTCAAAACATTTGTATAGACGCATCTTTTTCAACGAATCCCACAGTTTCTACATTTTCGTTGAAAAGTTGTGTAGTTTATTTGAAGTTTGAATCGCAACTGCTGAAGTCGTAGCAATTTCGTTGTCAGATTTATTTTGTAGCCATGAAAACAAATCTACTTGTGACTTTTTGAGATTTTGCTTTTCTTCTTTTTTCTTTTCTGCTGATTTTCTTTTTGAAGGGATACTTTCTTTGCATGGACATTATGGGTTAGGCTTTGCCTGTCGAATAAGTAAATAATATTAAATATTTTTATCCCATGAATTAACAAAAAGTTAAATATGTACATACTTTTTACAATATTACAAAATTTTAGAAACACTCAAGGAATGTGTTTATTTTTTCTTTTCAGTACAATAATTTCACCCTTATCTATCACTATTAACTAAGTTGAGATCTAATCACATGCAGACAACACTTCATAATTCTGAATATTGATAATACATTTCACATAGCTTTAAAAATAACTTACCATATTTACTGAAATATAACTGGTCCTCGCATATAACTCGCACCCCTGATTTTACTTTGTGAAAAAAGAAATTGAAAAGTTTCGTGTAACCTCGCACAGAAAAAAAAAATGTAATCACGTTCACCTCATGGCAATAGTGACTCGCTTCCCTTGGCAAAATACGTGCCTTCCATACTAGCCAATACGTCTGCAGATGCCAGTAAAAGCAGGTCGTTTTTTTGTATCACTGAATAAGGTACAAACATTTGCCGTCTGTGTGATATATTTCTCAACAAATAGTGCAATTAGAGACAGCTGGGATAAAGGCACTAACTAATGAATCGCATGTCCCTTCCCCCAAAAACTATGCTATTTAGCCACAAGCAAAACCATATGCTGCACTGGCAAACACTAAAAACTAGATGTGTGAGAGTCTGTCCCTTCAGCTCAAATGCAGAGCAACAATAAAAATCAAGAGAAAGTGTTAAAATTCGTAAACGTGTTAAAGCTAGGAAATATGGTGAATATTGTTATGGAACTTTCAGATATTGAATTTGGTTGAAGAGAATTAGCATTTCAATTCAAAAATTGTCTGCTGACTTTTATCTTTGACTCACGCGATCGTTTGTTAATACCGCACCAATCATATATGCATATATCTTTACTGGCCTAGTACCATAGCTGTTTGTTCATTAGTCATTCATGAAGGATTGTTCATTAAGTATCTCAAGTCTTGTAAATTACTGCTAATTTTTGCTTGAAATAATGGGAAAGCTGATGGTGCTATTTGGGTAGGATGCACACAAGGAAACTGCTCTCTAGGCAGGAAATAGCAATTGCAATATATGCAGGGATTTTATGAAAAATACTGAAAACTTTAGTTTCCGAAAATCAATGTAAAGGAAATTTGCTTTTATATCTAATAAGTTAAACATATTAATTGACAATAAATACTTCCAATCCATATTTTAATGACTTACGATTTAATAAAATCCAAATACACTTTAGAAAACGGATACGTTCTTTACGAAACATGCAAAGATATATCAAATGATGATAAAGGAGTCACGCCACATCTGGATGCCAGACGAATAATGCAACAACTGAACTGGACAAAACTTGTACATCAGTATATCGCGGAGATATATTGATGGCTTGGAAATAGGATGTTTGTTTCTAATTTTCTTATTACTTATTATTATGAAACAGTTGGTAGAGTTTAATTAATTATTGCATTTTTATTTGGTATAGCTGTACTTAATAAAACTGTATTATATTAAGTTAAAATATGTGTCAGCAAAGATGTTTGAAACGTATTTTTTTATTTCATTATTTTTTAAGATGAGCCCTGGGTTGCATGTTGGAAAAAAAAAAAGTCATTGGCGTGCCACGTTTGGCAGGCATGTTAAGGGTTGTCCACCCCTGCTCTAGACTAATCATATAATCATATATAAAGAATATAATAAATATTTTTTCAACAGTTTCGATAACGAGCCAAATGATATGCCTAACAGATTAGAAAAAAACTAATGATGAATCAGGCATTTTAAGGTAAAAATGAAATCGTGTTTGTTAATTTTTATACACTGCATAAACTCATCAAAAGGGTTAAGCAAAAACCCTAATATAATAGAGAGAAACAGAGATATTATTTTTATTATAAAAAAATGTTTCCGCAAATGTGTACCGACTGTGCCTACTTGATCGTGGGGCCCAGGTGCATTGCACCCCCCCCCCCCCAGATGGCCAGCCCTGATTGTAGCCAATGGCTATAAAAGGTTGAGAAGGTGAATGAGTTTAATAGCAAGGACCGTGCCATTTGAATAAAAAGCTCTCTGTGTGTAAGAGTTTTGAGGATACCAAACTGTTGGGATGGCTGGTGTGATGTAGTGTGTTAGTTTCCTATAAAAAGAAAAGGATAATGAACCATTTGGTAAATGTGTGATTAATGCATCTTGGAATGGGAGACATTCATTGGTTTCTTTTTTTTCTACAGTGAAATATACTTTTGGATGCTAGTTGTTTAAATGTGCTAAAAATGGATTTAATGTGTCTAGGCAATGAGGCCAAATAGCAAACAGATCATTGACATAGCATAACAATTCTTTTAGTTTCTGTAGCTGTGTTAAGTACTTGATGGTCTAGAAATTTCGTATAGAAATTGGATGGAGGGAGGAAAAGCATATTCCTCCACTCAAGATTAAATGGAAGATGGTAACCATGACGCATACGAGTCACTATAGCCTTGTATGTAACCTTGCCCACGTAAATATGACGAATCGTTGCCATAATTATTCAAACTTTCGAATATTTTCTTGGATAAGTTTTTTCCTGTAGTGCTTGTTATAGGAACAAATTGTAAAAATTGTTTACAAATTTTGTTGTCATTTTCTTCGTCTAATATGCCTGGCACACAAGTAGAAATGTCACAAGTTTCATTGGCAAGAATTGAAAAACATTTCTCCGAATTAATTTTTTTCGACCAAACGGTTCAAAATTATTTCATTACATACATTTATAATTTGATTTTGTATGTTCCAGCTAATGTAGGTAGCGTTTTTGGCAGAATGTTTAAAATGTTCAGCCAAGTTTTTGTCGCCCGCATCGATTCTCATTCTTAACAAAGCTCGAAAATTGCCTTCATTGGCGATTTGCTCCTGTTCAAATGAAAATTCTCCATAATCACGATGTCCTCTCAAGGGTATATTTTGCCGACCACATAAAATTACTATTTTTATAATCGGCTCTAATAGTTTCCGATTAACTGCAGCTTGTGATGTACTATCTACATCAATTTGTCGATTGATTGGAATACATTTTCCATCTCGAATATTGTTTAGCCTTTCGTAAGTCATAACAGCTGTTATGTGATATTTTGTTTTCTGATGATTATTAAATTTTTCGGCTTTCTTCCAATTATTATAACCTTGTGTAACTAACTGCCCAGGTACTGGGCAGTTAGTTACACAAGGATTTAGATTTAGATTTTCCAACATTAGCAGGTGCAAAAAACACAATATTTACAGTATGCACTATTTTCAACTTGAGAGTACACAAGCCATGTAAATTTTTCGAACCATGTGTATTGAAAACTTTGGTTGTGAATTGCAGCACAGAATGCAGGAAAATTAAAATTTCGTTCTGGTTTCCACAACTTTTAAATTATCGTCAGAATTAAATACTTGTTCTTTCAAAAATGTGATGTCGTGAGAATTATTAATAACTAAGGAAGTACTTTCCTCTGGATAATTCGATGGTTTTGTCAGACTTACGACTGAGGAAACCGAATCCAAATCGGTATTGACAATATTAATAGCGCCAACATTGCTACTAACATTTGAATCATCCTTTTTTGGTTTTTTTGAAATAGTTCAATAAAATACTCTGTTTTTCAGCCATAATTTGAAGCACAAAATCCAAAAAACAAAATAAAATCTTTTACAAATTTAACTTTAAAATTTTAACTTAACTACAATGTTATTGAAGAATTTACGTACAGTAAGGTTAAATGTTCAGAGATGGAAAGAAGTTTCAAGTTCAAGACATGCTTTTCAACAAATTCAATGCAAAATAGCACAGAATACGAGCATATCGCACACGACCTATGGCTGAGCATCTGCAATGATTCATGATACCACGTGATCCTCTCTGGCCTGGCTCGGACAGTGTTTCTCACCCTTTCTAAGTCCAAGGACAAGTAAAATGCCTAAAACAATTCTATGGACCACTAAGTTATGTAATTTTTAAAAACGTATGTGGGAATTACCAACATTTGGAAAAAACTGCACCATTTATAACATAATCAATCTAAAAGCATGTTTTGAATATATATGGAAACAACTTGGAAGTAAACAAGTATATCATCATCGAACAAAGTTTTAATTTTTATTAAACAAATAAATAATACGATATAATTATTTACTATTTACTTTTAATGAGATGGATGACCTTCTTGGCATTGCAGAGTTGCTGGATATCTGGCTCAATATTGGTCAATTTCAGTCGAAGATCATCACACACACTAAGACGAATTCTGTATTTTGTTTCTATTTGAAGGAGCAATGAAAATCCTTTCTCGCAAAGATAGGTTGTAGAAAACTGCATGACGATTTTTCGATGCTTCTTCAGATAATTCGGGAAATTCACCTCTCAGTGAAGGCGAGATCCAGAATCGAGCCAAACCACGATCACGGAATTGCATTTTAAGCCCACTGTCACTTGAAAGCTCAATTAGCTGTTCTCGTGACTGCAAGCCTGAAATGGATTGTGAACCCACAGAAATTTCTTATAAAAGTTATTTGGAAAATATGTTTCCAAATTCTGTTTCAGAGTTTTGAGGTGGACTCAAACGCTTTCCCGGTGGTTAAATTCTAAACTAATAAGTTTCAGAGCCCTATACAAAATAACCAATTGTATTTATCTTTCCTTTGGAATACTATCCAGGGAGGCTCCAAACCTCCCCGTCCCTTTCATCAAGCGTTTGTAATCAGGCTACTGTTGATATTGATTTATATACACATTCAAAACTGTAAACAATTGTTGAATAATAATACAATAATGTAGGCATAATTACCATAAAGGGAGAAAAGTCACAAAACAGAAAAATGTTCCTACAAAATAACCAATTGTATTTACCTTTGAATGAGTGTCCAGCAAGTCAGCAAATCTTTTCTTTCGTTCAACGTATTAATATTATCGCATTGCAACTGAGGGGAATTCTGTGTTTCATTACAGACCTTCTTTCTCTTCAGAAACTACACACAAACTGTCATTGCAAACTCGTTTTGTATTATCACTGTCATCCGAGCTATTTTTCTGTTTAAAGAAGGTACCAATGTACTTATCCATAATTGAAATACCGTACTTACTCGAATATAACTCGTACCCCTGATTTTACTTTTCGAAAAAAGAAATAGAATACAGGATTGGGTGGAAAGGATTCTGTATAGAGGTCAACATGGGTTTGTTAAAGGGAGGTCAAATTTACTTACATTTTATAATAAGGTGACTACAGTTCTGGATAAGGATGACTCATAGTGATACTTCTGGATTTTACACCCAATCCTGTATTCTGTTCCTAACTGATCTCTCCGAGACCTTAACAACCACTCCAGAAATGCAAACTGCTCTGTAATTTGAAACATCTGTTTTGCTTCCACCTTTATGCAGTGGAATAATTTTGCCCTCTTTCCACTCATTAGGGATTGTTGAGGACACTAGACTCTCATTAAAGAAGTAAAGGCATTTTACAACCTACCACATAATAAACTGGTGTATAAGTTATGGCAGATGGGATTGGAAAATCATTTGGTTGATCGGATAGCAAACTAGCTTTCTAATCAATATCAAACAATGGTGTATAGAGGTGCCATGTCTCTCAGGAGGAGATACCAGTGGAGTCCCACAGCATTCTGTTCTAGGACCACTGCTGTTTTATTTGTTTGTTAATGATATTGTGAGTGATCTGCAAGCTGATATTCAACTGTTTGCAGATGATACTAAGCTGGGAAAAGTTATTAGGAATGATGTAGATGTACTGGTGCTTCAGAGCGATTTGAATAAAGTGGCTATGTGTGCTAACAAGTGGGAATGTCAATTTACCACCAGTAAATGCAAGGGTTTGCACTTTGGAGCTCAAAGAAGTAAAGCCATATATCATATTGGAGATGTTGTATTATAGGGGATGGAGGAAGCAAGGGATTTTGAGATATTGGTGGATAAAGAATTGAAGTTCAAGGGACATATTACAAAAATAATGGTCATACAAGGCTTTGATTAGACCACATCTGGACTACTGCATGTCGATTTGATAACCTGCATTCCTAGGTAAGAAGCAAGTTTTGGAAAATGTTCAGAGGCAAATAACAAAAGCAATATCAGGATTGTGGAATACTGACTATGAAGACAGGTTGAGAGCATGTAAATTATAGACTCTAGTCAATAGGCAGAAGAGGGGCAACATGATTGAGACATAAATTGTTAAGGGGTGCTTATCAAATAGATTCACAGGATATTTTTCAAGGGGATTGAAAGAAGGAAGAGGATAGAGACGAGGTAATTTTTGGAAGTTGTATAAAGGTGTGGTGAATAAGAGAGTGTGGCATGACATTTTTGCATGGAGAGTGGTTGGTTGGTGAGTGAAATTCATTGCCAAATGAGGTGGTGAGTGCACAAACATTGAACCAATTGAAGATGAGGTATGATAAACATCATCTCTGTTAGAATGCATCTTGCCTCCCTTGATGAGTCTTGAATGCAGCGGGTGTTTGTATAATAATAGTAATAATATAAAGTTCAATGGATATGCTTATTAAAAATGGCATTTTAATGTGATACATTACATTTTTTTGAATCAACAAATTTTTGGATATCCACCAATAAATTGGAAGTTGCTGTTTATCAATATGTCTCTCAAATTTACATCTGTGAGATTTATACATAGAGTTGACTGGTTTAATTTCATGAGAGAGAATGTTTGTTCCAGTACATATGTAACATTCATTATGATTTGAACATAAGATATGGCATCGACAATGGTGACAAAAGTACCCACATACTAATCATAAAATACTGGATCGTTTTCAGGTGGGCATCACTGGAGCAAAGTTGAAAAACTGACCAATCAAATTTTAGTATTTGTTTAGTGCATAGAGTCCAATAACACTATTCTCGATTTCTGTTAAGGCGCAGGGAATGTAAATAAACTCTCCTCCTTAATAAAAATATTTATTTATATCAACAATAACAATATATGAATCTAGTGATTTTTTTAAATAATTTAATATTATATTATACAAATATTTTTTCTTCTATTTATTAAATTTACACTGAAAGCCACATTAAATCAAGTTGGCCACATCCAGCCTGCAGGCCATATGTTGTGCATTCCTGGTCAAGTGTTTCATAAAATACATCTATTTTTTTCCCTCTATGTGTTCAGAGGTTGATGCACAAACTTATAATAAACATCTCAATTTGTAACATCTCTGAAATCCTGTTTGTGATGTATTTTATTTTTTATGGAGTGGTTAATTAGGAAGCTGATTCCTCTCTGGGATCTTGGATTGTCACCATAACTGTACACCTACAGTTGTAGGTATACAGATATAATTTTCTGTTATTAATACTGTTAGATTTTGTTTTTAATTTGGTTATAGTGTTTCTCAAAATCCTTATCAAGATCAGACCTCCCCAAAGGATTAAGTTTTTTCTGATCATCTGATTAAAAGATAGTCACATGCATCCTTTTTATATGCCTATTGTGGCCTTTGGCTCTATGGCCTACTTTATCCTCATTTCATATCATTTGTGGGTTTTTTGGGGTAATCCTTTCTTGCTGACCAAGCTGTGTGGAAGAGCAGCCTACTTAGGTAAAGCAAATATCGTGTGCGTTGCATGGTTATTAGCACTCCTGAAGGATAAGTAATTTTTTCAGTTGATAATATTAGGTTAACTTATTATAATTTTTGTATTAAATGGGTGTATGATCAACCGAGTTATTTAGTTTGTAAGTAAACCTTGTATTTTATTTTATTTTTTGTTTAAATATGATATTGTCGGTATAGCGCCAATGTGTGCTAGAACAATGGTAGCAAAGACCACATTGTCAGATGATTTGAATTTGCATCATTTTGTGCAGTGCAGCATGAGAGAGGTGTATACATTGCAAAATTAAAGTATATGTGGAAGGAAATAGAAACTGGAGAGAGCATGTGTATTAAATGTTTCAAAAGTGAGTGCCTATTTGGTGACAAGAATGGAGCAAATGTTATCAGAGTGGACAATATCAATGGTAGGATGGAAAATGTTAGAATTAATGACGAATGTGTGGCTGTGGAAATAGAGGAGAACAACATGGACATAAAGAAATAGCATACTTGAATGTTATCATTCACAAAACAAAGCACGAAATTGAAAAACTGCAGAAGCAGCAAGATATTAGCAGGGCTGAGAAGAGAAATAGGCAGGTGATCTGAAGACCTAGCAAATAAACAAGAAAAACAAGTTAAGGAGAAAATTATCTACTGAGACTCAATGATCAGGGAGTACATAAAGAAAGTGTAACAAAATTATGTTTCCCTGGTGCAAAAATTCATAATATTCACATCTGGATACAAAAACTTAAGGACTTTGTCCTTAACAAGGACAAACAACTGATTATCTTGGTTGACACAATGATTTGACAGGCAAGAAGTATTCTTTGAGGTAGGATGTAAATGAGTTGTTAGAAGAAGCAAAACCGAAGAGCGAGAAGGTGAAGATTG
The DNA here is from genome assembly GCF_054136105.1 of Typopeltis vanoorti. NCBI lineage: Eukaryota > Metazoa > Arthropoda > Arachnida > Uropygi > Thelyphonidae > Typopeltis > Typopeltis vanoorti. The sequence continues at coordinate 118,105,903 of NC_143551.1, forward strand.
TAAGTCTTTGCCATGCTATGATGGAGGCAAACTGATCTGGAGGGCATTGGTGGCTAATGAATGAACATGCAGGTTGTGCAGAAAGATTTGTGGTGTGTCTGATGGAAAGAAGGATTTATATAATGCTGATGAACTGCATCTAAATGGTTTTGGTGTCTAGAGAGAGAGAGAGGGAGATGTTCACCGACATGCTGAAGTGCAAATTCAGGAAAACTTGAACAATCTGGGTGGAAGTAGGAGAGTTTGTGTGAAGGCACCCATGAGGGAAGTGAGTGTGAGAATGACCAAGTGTGTAATATAGTCTCTCAAACAAAATATTGAATAGAGTAATCAATTCAGGAAGTAAAGGTGGGATGCTGCAATTTCTATATATTAATGCCAGAATTATCAGTAACAATTTCAAGCCCAGCACTTGCCCGTTGTTTTGGATTGATTTTCGTTTCAGTTCACAATGGTTTTGGTTTTAATTCACTATTTGGGTTGAGTGTTGCATGTGTTGAGTATTAAGTGTTGTGCATTTTTAATAGCATAAGCAAGTTGACATTCATAGCATTTTATTCATTTTGTGTAGCTATAAAATGGGTACATCTCCAAGAAAGCTTTCAAAATGTCTACTCTTTCTCAGCACACATCCATGACTGAAAGACAAATTGCAAACAAGTGTGATGTTGCTTTGGGTGCTGATAATGTGAATTTAAAGAGGTTTAGGGACACAGGTTCCTTTTCTCCTGACAGAATAAGAAAATGTAGGTGAAAAAGTTGTTTTTCACCTATCTACCTATGCAGAAAAAGAGGCTCCAGTGGGCAAAGACGACTGTCGAGAAGTGGAAGGTTGTATTCTCTGATAAGGGCCATTTCTTTTGCCCAAGGAAAACTACACTTACTCAAGATCTAGTTTGAAAAATAAAAATAACAGTAAACTTTATGCAGGAGATGACTGACAGTCATGTAATTGTTTTGCCAAACTGTGCCTTATGTTGAATACACCACCGTCTACATAGTACAGTCAAAGTTGTTCATCATGCAGGACTTAAAGCGACAACCATCTGCTGGACTCTAATACAACCTGGTATGAAGATGACTAACAATTTTAATCCCTTTATCTCTTTTGCTTAGCAAATACATATAATGCACATTTTTTTTTTTTTATCAGAAATTATGCCAGATTAATAAGTAATAATATTGTTTCATTTCTTCCAGAATTTTAAGGACTACCTTTAAATACTGTACAGGAAAAGCTGCTGTGTCATCATGTCGAGAACAAGACGATGTTAGAATTACTGTACACAAGCTTCTGATGACTTTCATGGGTAGTTCTCATTGCAGTGGCCAGTGCCATCTACTTGCCCACATTTATCCAATACTCAGTGCCATATTGTTTCTCCTGTCATTATGGACAATTATGTGATTAATGTAATATTTTTTAAACAAATATGAAACTTATGAAGTTATTATTTGGCAAAATTTATATTGCTAAAAACACTCTTTCTTGCAAATAATCTATGTTAACAAAAACAAGTTCTTGTAAATATTTTTAATTAGAAAATGGTGTTATATTTACAATAAATAATTTTCTAAATAATTTATAGTAAAAAATGTACATAATGAATTAGACAAAAATTTTTTTTTTTTGTCTTCTGTAATATTTTGTAGTAACATTCATTTATTGTTCATTACAATACCATAAGAAAATCTTGCAATACTATGGGAAAATATTGAAGAGCAATACAAATAGAAGTCATTATCATTGAAAGTTTTTTTTCACTTATTTATAAATTAAAGATGCCAAGAAATTATATCTTGTTAAATCCTTTATCCAAGCGTAAGCAAACAAAATTTGTGCGTGAAGAATCTTCACAACTAGGCTACTTGTATATAGGAGCTAGTGACCACATTAATTGTCTTAGTATTTCATAATGCAAAGCACACAATCTTTTCAGGTGTGTACAGTGTTGTGCATTATTGGTGTGAAGATACTTCACGTGCAAACTTTGATTGCTTACACCTAGATAAAGGATTAAACAGGAATATAATTTCTTGGTATCTTCAAATGATATTTACCCAGAAATGCTCAAATATGGAAATATAAAAATTTTTCAGCAGGCTATGCTACACTGCATGATTTTTAGATGGACACTATGACTCTTCACAGTTCCCATCTATATAAAAGGGGAATACAACTGAATATGAGAATTACAGAGGAATTTCATGACTAAGGTGTCAGGTGTTCCAGGTAGGATTTATATAAGTATACTTAAGAAGCTAAAAAAAATTGTCAAGGAGAAAGTTGGAAAAGAACAAGCTGAGTTCAAGCCAAATAGAGGCTGTCAAGATCAGATTTTCACTTCATAACAAATAGCCGAGAAATTGTGGAAAACACGGTTCTAATGCAATGATCAAATAAGACTCTTGATCCTTGTATATCCTTTTATTGCATACTGCCTAAAATGGTTATCTCTTGGAAAAAGGGAAAAAAAAAAAAATCTAATTCATTTCCCTTATGTCCAGATGCTCTCTCTTCATCATCATATAATATATATTCCTGATATTTACCATCAAGGAATGTGGGGGATAATGCTATGACAAGGGTGCATGATTGCAGTTAATAAAGCGCACATTATTACTTGCATCATATCAACAATCTTATTCCAAATTATGTTATTTTTAGCTGTTCACCAGAGTTAACTGCAAAAAGTCAGCTTGTTTGAGGAATCGAAAACTTAAGAGAACTGAAGATATGCATTGTCGGTGTAAGAAGTTCAACGGAAAAGAGGTGGAACTAGCAAAGGAACTGCACACATAGAATGTTAATATAATGCATGTTCCCAACAGAGAAGAGTTAAACAATTCTTTACATTGTAGAGAATATTGAAAAAACCTTGGGAATAGCAGAGAGGTACCAAAGATGATATAAATTCTGAAGGATATTCTGGATGTTTGCAATAATTACGGGCATAACCTCAATCATAGATACAGCACATTAGGTTCCAGACTGCTCGTATAGTGAATCACTGCCCCCCTACTCCCCAATGAATGTAATGGTTTAATAACATTTTTAAGCAGTCATATGTGCATGACTGACATAAATAAAGCATTTGTTTAAGTCAGTTATGCAGATGAAAAATTTAGAATGATTTTTGCTGAAATGGAAGTTTTTCCATTATGGAACATGAATCTACACAAAAAAACATTTAGAACCGAGGCTCACAACATGGGTTTCCGTGATAGAACTGCAATATGCAAGCCACATTACCCGAACTGACATACAGCGTAATCTTCATTGTTGCAAAGAGTGTGTACAGTAGTATGTAGAAGCTTGGAAAGCTGTGCTATGGAGTGACAAATCATGCTATACCCTCTACCGAGCAGATGCCCGGTGAATGCCTCTTACTAGAGTGCATAACCACAAATATGAAAAGCGGAGGTGGCATTGTGATGGTATGGTCCTGTTTTTCCTGACCTCTGTTTGTGGGCCACGAACAATGAATTCAGAGAGGTATCTGAACATACTGGACAATGTGATGTTTCCTACATATATTGAAAAGCATCCTTCTCCAGCCATCGCATTGGACAAGTGCAAACCAAACAAAGTAGAAGTTTTATTTTATTTAATCCATTGCAAAATAATTGATAAAGGAAATTTATTCATTCATATACACTTCACAAAGTGCAGAAACAAATGGATTTATATAATAAAATTTTTTAAAAGCAACTGCTTTTTTCTTTCTTTTTTATGACTTGAAATAAGATAATATTAAGATGGTTCAACATTATTTTTAGTAATAAATAATCTACTGAAATGAAACTGGCATGTCATATATATTTAAAAATTTGTAAAAATGTGCTTGCCAGATGGATGTCTAAGGGATATGTTATAAGGTTAAGAAAATAAGATGCTTCAAATGCCAGAAATATGGACGTGCCCAAAGAAGTGCAACTAGCACTGGACAGCCTGGTGTGAACATGTTAAGTTTAAGAGATACTAGTGCTACAAAGATAACTTAATCATGAAATCTTTGACGTAATAATGCAAGAAGTTGAAAGCTAACAGCATGTTGCTACACAAGACTCATTAATGTCTCAGTGGTTTATTCAAAAAATGAACTATATTTTAGTCAACATTAAAATTATTATAGCATGCATTAAAAACATATTTGATTTATTGAAATACTAGCATAAAACACTGAATTACCAGTACATTTTTTAAATGATTTTTGCTTCATTTAGCAGTATTGCAATCCTATATGGTATTATATGGGAAGAGATTAATCCAGGAGAAAGCAAGTGACTAGTAGTGCTGAAGTTTTATATACTTGGACTGCTATTTAACTGCACATTAATGATATAGGAAATATTTAGTTGTTTACCGATTATGAAAAACTAGGCAGAACAATAGTTAGTTAACAAAGCTGATGTAGCAGTCCTGCAGGATGATTTAAATAGACTGGCAGTATGGGGCCAGGGACAATGTGCTAGTTTAATGAAGCAAAGTCTAAAGTTATGCAATTTTTGAAATGAAAACATCACATCCGTGTTATACTGACAAAACTGAACTACAGAAAATCGTTGAGAGAGTTGAAATTCAAAGACATGCTACAAATGTGACAAATATAGCCACATCACTGTGCAAAGATTTGGTTGCCTGGATTTCTTGGGGATAAGGAAATGGAGAATATCCAGATGCAAGTGCTGCTTATGCGAATAGATTAAATGTAGTATGCAGGTCACAAGCATCACTTGATGGACAGAAAAGAGAGAAATATATATATTACTGAAGGCAATTTTATAGAGCAGATGCAGAAGAAATTTGTTTTCAATATATGATATAAATGGAGAGAACAAGAAAGGTCAACTCCTGGAAATTGTATAACAGCACTGTTAGGAAAATATAAACTAAATTTTTTGCTTAGAGAGTAATGAATGAATAGAATGGGATACCATTCCATTCATTCATCATTCTGAGTAGAACTGTCATGAGTGCTGCGTCGTGAGTTCAAGGAAAGGTATGACAGGTACTGTGTGAATAATGGTTAGTGCAAGACTCTCCATGACAAGATGGACTCAATGGAGATATTTATGTATTAATAAGGATTCTATAGTTGCAGGAAGTGTCACTGTCATGTTATAAAGAATTAAAACAAGAATATAACTGCAATAATGATTTTAAGAATTCTATAGGCAGTAAGGTATATGCCTACCAGAATAAGTCAGTGGTAGACTTCGCTTCCTAATTCCACTTTGAAGAATCAGCACCACTTTCAACTACACCATCGTTCGGAATCCAGATTATAGTAACAGTACTGACACCAAATCTAGACAAGTCTTTTTTTCTGCTCATAAACTTATCTGTTATCAATATTAGCTATTTTTAATCAAACTTTTTTTTTTTTTTAAAAAAAAAAGGATGATGCTTCTTTAGCAGAATTCCTTGACAATTTTCATTAAGGACCCTTCTCAATTTTTAAGACTTATCACTGCATGTAATTTCCCCCTACCCTACAAGGAATGTTTCCTCTTTTACAAGACGATACATTAGGTATAACCTAATTCAACGTCAGCCCAAACATCCATCCATCTGTTCCCTATTGTATACAAATAGCTGAGGATGACCTTAAAATGAAGACTGAAATGTTGAACTAAGAATTTTTTTAAAATATTTAATAAATTAAATGTATATTCAATAAAGTTCTCAATGGATGTAGTATTCTCCTAACTCATTAATTTCCCCAACTTTTTCAACTGGTGTTCTAAGAGCTGTACCCCTCCCCCTAATTAAAAGTCTAACATCTAAAGCAGTGATGGCGAACCTTTTTACCCAGGTGTGTCAAACATCTTTTTATTTTAAACATTGACGTTGTTCATGTGCCACTTGCATACATGCATTATAAATTTAACTACTTAATCATAGATGGTGACTTATACATATCATATTAGACTATTTATTTAATAGGACATTGATATACAATCTATGAATTCATATTATACAATTATTTTAATAAACTGAAATTAGTTTTTTCATCAGAATACCAATATTTTTCAACATCCAAGGTGTGTCACCTGAAACCCTCAAGTGTGTCAGTGCTAACACGCGTGTCATAGGTTCGCCATCACTGATCTAAAGCCTAATCGAACATTTGATTAAATTTTAATGAATTTTATCATGTCATTCCCACTTACGTTTCAAATCAATATCACATTTAATGCTATACCATGGGTAAACTTCCATTAATAAGGATTGCTGGTTTCATAATGGGCAATGAAAAATATTAAACCTAAGGACCATTACATTACATACCAGTGGGATTCTAGTCCACCTATTGACACTATGAGAAGAGCAGTAATATTTACTCAGCCAGCCAGACCGGCAATTATAAAAAGCAATATTTTAATAAGCTACTTTATACAATGTCAGAAGTTGTTTGTGCAGTCGTGTTTGGTTTTCAAAAATTTGCTAAAAATGACTACGTTTTCACAAAAAGTTCATGAAGCTGATAATATTTCAGCTTGTTTGGTGAAATGCTGTCAGCTGCTTATTATGGCACAGGAGCACCAACACTTTTTAAATTTTAACACTTTTCAACACATTTCCCGGTGGAAAGTTACAAAGCTATTTCAGATATGCTTGCTTAGATATGAGTTTCATATGATAGTTAGTGATTTTCTTTGACACAATACCAAATAATCTGATATTGATTTGATACTGTGCAAAAGAGTGAAATTTAATTTATTAACTTTTATATTTGTATTTTTCTGCATGAATAAAATCACTTTGTGAATAAATTACATAAAACAAAAATTATAGGTTTCAGTAATTTTTAATTATACTCGACAATAACATAAATAAAACTGTAGTCTCAGAAATGATACAGAATTGCAGCGGTATTTGTCATAACAAATGATGCATCAAATGAAATGAACATCCACTGATAATAAGACAAAAAATGAAATTTAAATGAACTGCCATTGATTATATTAAAACAGAAAATGAAACTGAAATGAACCGCCACTGATAACATTAAAACAGCTTGCACAATTGCTCATCATCGGGAACATTTTCATCTTGCGAATTTTCATCACTTGTTGATCCACTACAATCTTCACTGCCTTGCTGACGAGCTTGTTTCAAACATTTATTGCGATGTCTCAGTACAGCATTTTCTTCTTGTAAATGTAAAAGTTGTTTCTGAAGTTCTGCTAATGGATCACAAAGTGCAAACTCTTTTTGGATTTCACGAACACGGCGTTCCAGTTTTGTATATATCCCAACCAGTTTCTCATGTGGACACTCCATCAGTTCTTCAAACCGTGCACCACTATATGCCAATTCAAAATCCCTGGCATAAAAGGCAGTTACATCTGAATCTTGTGGGGATATATATTCATAATCTATATCTCTGAAAGCTGCATCTTCTCCATAACTCCCTACATTTTTTTTAATGCTTTCATCTGTATCTTGCTCATCTTCTTCACTATGAGGTGTTGGACTCTCAAAACTGAAATATAAACGAGAATTTTCATGATCATCAATAATAAACTGCGTAGAATTGAACGGAGCTCTGGGAACTTGTAATGGCCTTATAAGTACAGATACACCTTTCTTTTTTTTGATTGGAGTTGATGTTACTTTAAAATGTCGAGTTTCAGGTTCAGCTTGTTTGATATCCTGGGCTGAAAAAGTACAGTTATCACTTGTTAAATCAGGTTGCTGCAAAAAGTCCTTGTGATCATCTTCACTTTTCTGTGGACCAGATAGTTCACTATCTGATCTAAATTTTCGTTTCTTACCCCTCCGAGTTCTTTTATGTTTTTGGCCTGAACTCAAAGACATGTCTTTATCTTTAGTATCACTGCTCATATCACTGATTTTGAGTAAAATTTTGTAAACTTATACCAGATAAAGCTGTATTCATTGACTGAATTTACACTATTTACACAACACACATATGAACTCTTATGCATTACATTTATGCAATACAAAGAACTCCGACATGTTTGACACCAATAGTTCCTGTTCAACTCTTAGAATTAGCTAATTCTTGGAATAGTTCTTTTGGTAATTTAGCAATCTCTGTTAAAAATAAATAAATAAACAATTAACTTTCAATAGCCAGTAATAAAAGATAATAAGTAATAAATTTGTAGTATTAAATGGTTATCATTACCTACTCATGTAATAAAGTGTGTAATTTCAGGCTAAAAAAACTTCCTACCACATAGTATCTTTTTGCTAAGAAACTGTGCACCACTTCATGAAAAATGTATTTTATATGGCCACTTACACACCATCAGTACAAAGGTATTTCAAAATAATAATCATAAGATAATAGCATAATGCAATTGAAAATGTCATGTTCAATGAAGGAGCAGTAATGGGGAAAGAGAACTGAATAAGTAATGAGCATCTGCCTTTTCTGTTTCCTCATATGACAATGAGATGATATTACACATCCTATTGCCACAAAGAACATCTCGGGGTGCAAAACATATAAGGAACTTTTTCGAACAGCAAGGAATAGAGAAGACTGGAAGATCCTGCTCAAGAGAAGACTCAACCCGTCTTAGATGGAAGAGAAGATTGCCACACTATCAGCTGCATGATGACAACAGACTGGAAACTTAGTCACATGTTGGTGTGCTGTAATCCAGTTTTTGCATGTTAATACTGCAACTGGTAACAGTGGCAGACATTCATTACCAGTTGGTAGAAGTCTACAGAATATGCTCAGAATGTTTGAACACGACTAACACTACTCTAACAACTGACTGTTTCAGATAGCCATACATCAAAAATGCTCTGGAATACTGTATAAAAGTGACACTATGCTGAGTGATAATGATATTCAACACCTGGGTGGTTATGGAATTACAAATGATCTGGACACCCACAGCAGTTCTAGGATAGAATCAGAAATAGCCAGGTTTTGCGCTGTGGTTTCTAACTGAAAGCTGTGTGTAGCACCTGTCATAACACACTAAGCAACTAAGGGACATTTTGTTATGCCTAAGAGCATCAAAAACTAAAAATGGTATCTCAAACATTTTACATATTTTTGTGAATTTAGTGATGGCAAAATAGTGCTTGCCTAGATGCAGCATATATCTTAACAGTTCCTGTGTAGCGCTATTTTGTAGACACTAGTTTATACAGGTATCTCCAGAGTCAGAAGATCATCACTCTATTATCATATGGAGCAGTTCATAAACCTGCAACAATTTTTGTCACTCACCTCTGGATCCTTTCCACCACTTCCTTATGAAGGAATCTGCATCTCCAGACCTCTGTATAGTAGTTCAGACGTGGTCTTACTAGAGCCTTATATAAGAGAACAATAATTTCTGTATCCCTGCAGTTTAGTGTTCTTCAACAGCCACATAATCTGATGCGCTGTTATCACTAACTTTGCAATATGCCATCGCAACTTCAACCCCCCCCACTGTCTACGATCATTCTCAAGTCCCCGCCCTCACCAGTTTCCTGCAGTTCATTTCCATCAATATAGTACATCACCTTACACTTGACCATATTAAACCAGCAGCCATTTACCTTACCCATACTGCTAGTCAATTTAAGCCTTCCTGTAGGATCTGTGCATCACCTTCATTTACCATAATTCTTCAACTGTTTCTTGTGATGAAAATGCAAAATGATTTCACACTATATTTGGTCTTGCAGGCTCTCATGCTAAAATACTGAAATATAATGTATCACATTCTTATTTCTCAATTTTCTCATTCTTATGAAAGCTGCTTTCTTTAGACAAGAATTTAGGAAGGTAATTTTATAACTGCTTTATTACTACTGAATATCTCAAGGCAATAGTGAAATAAATCCACAAAAGTAGGCTTCGTTGGCTATTCTCTTTTGGTGAAGTTAATTTGCAGGCAGCACTGAAAAGTAGACTTTAATGCTTTCAAAGAGCCATAGCTCAGTTAGTAACAAATTTTGCTGAAATCCATCAATTCAACACATAGGATTATTAGAAATAAAAATAAAAGTGGCTGCTATTATTACCAGCTAATTTTTTTCGTTACTTTTTGATGACATTAAGATTGAAAAGATGCTCATATTTTATAAGTTTTTTAAGATCTGTTACATTTATAAAAAATATTTGCAATTTACACACAAAAAATACTATTGATAGTGGTGGGCAGTAGACAGTACTGTGTGTATAGTAACAGTCATTGTGGGTAGTTGGAGGATTAGGTAGGTGAGATCTGTGTAGCAGAGTATAGAGTACCCTCTTGCGACAAGTCCTTGGAGGTGTAACATAAATAATAATATTTGGACTCCCCCCCCCTCGAAACACACACACACACACAGCAATAATCCATTTGAATGATTATCTCTGTGTAATGATACCAAACAAATCATTTACAACTTTGCTGTTATGACACACACGTGTCTAAACCTAAGGACACACATCATTCAAATTTTTGAATAGTGCACAAAGTGGGCAGGTGCTAGGACTCAACAGGATAAAAGGCAAAAGGCTGCACTAAGCAAACTATGTTTGAATGAAGCTCTTTTCAGAAATAAAGGTTGTAAACTTGGATGTCTCAAAGACATCTAGATGATTTCACACAGGGAAGAATTATTGGAAAGCTTGAAGACCGCAGAATTACTGATGCCAGAGAGACTGGAATCTCATATAGTATTGTATCCAGGCCCTGGACATCATTTCAAACTAATGGAATGTGTTCCAGACATTTGGTAAAAGGTTGCCCTCACTACCATGGAGCACGAAGACAGATTTTTGGTTATAACAGCAAAACATAATCGACACACCACAGCAGCTCAGCTTGCAAGTCAGCTCCATTCAAGCACAGGTATAAGGATATCTCAACACTGTGGCAATATGTCTGTGAAAAGTAGGTTTATACCCAAAGGTCTGTAGACTGTGCCCCTTAATCCACAGCTTATTGTAGAGCATATTTTAAGAGGTGTTGTATTTATAAAATTGGACAAGACAGAGTACATAAGCCCAATGTCCAATGGGCTTAATGTACTCTTTACAGATGAGTCATTTTGGTCTTTCCTCTGATTCTAGATGAAACTTGATCTGGCATGAAAGTGGTACTAATTACCATCACAAGAATGTTCTTGAAAGGGATAAATATGGTGGTGCTAGGGGTGTGGGGAAGCATTATGATTAATGGACACACCGAACTACAAATGCTTGAAAAAGGGACTATGCCTGGTAAATGATACTGCAAAAAGTTCTTCAATATCATGTTCAATTGTTCTGTGGTGCAGTAGGTGAAGAATTCATTTTTATAGATAACAATGTCATACCACACTGTACACGAGTAGTGGAGATACCTCTAGAGACTGAGGATATTAATCGAATCAAATGGTCAGCACACTCCTGAGATCTCAACCCCATGGAACATGTTTGGAATGCAATAGTGAGATATGCATTGCTGCTTGAAATCTCTCCAGAAAGAAAACAATGTTTATCCTTGCTCTAAAAGAGAAGTGGGCCAGTTTGCCTAAAGAATTCTTTAGTCAATTGGTGCTAAGCATGGTATGGTGTTGTAAGAGCTGCATTGCAGTTTGGGGCATATTCCATATTGAAATGCCTCTGCATAGTTTTCTGTAAGCACTGCATGTTAATTCTTTAATTATGTCCTAGGAAATTTGTAACTTTTGCCAAAAGCATATTGCAATGTAATTTGTAAGAAACTGCTTTCCAGCTGTGGTCAGACAACTGGGAACTATTTAACTACCTCCACTTAATTAACTCTTCAATTATGAAACCTGCAAGATGTTTTCCTACTGTGGTTGGATAATTGAGAGAGAGAAAGTTTTTTTTTTTTTTTGCCAAGTAACTCGGGTTTTTCATCCCACATACAGGCAAATCAGCCATGAGAACAAACACGGTTTACATAAAAAAAAAAAGATCGAGTAGTGAGGGCATGTAGTGGAGTAGTGTGCCCTCCCACAATTAGTCCTTGGGAGATGTCACACAATAATATAATGATAATAAAACCAAGATGTCTGAATTACAAAAAGCAAATAAATGTTTGTTATAAATTTGTAAAGAAACCAATTTATTACATCTAAAATGAGAAATTTTGATTAAAAAGTTTCTATCATTTTTTTCTCAATCTGTTTTATGATAAAAATCTGGAGATAGTCCGGAGATGATCAATTAATGCAATATAGGAATGGAATGTTAAGTAAGAGAAGTTGAAGAAATATAAATCAGAGTTCAGTGGACAGACAAAATACGCAATATTAAAAAACAAAATGAATGAATGCACGCACACATACGAGGTGTGTGTGTGTGGGAGGGTTCTACTGGAATGATGCAGAGATTGTACACAGAGCAAAACGAAAGGGAGGGGAAAAACAAGCAGTCATCATGACAGTTGCACAAGAGTGGGGTGGATATGTTGAATGGATTGCTGGAGTTTGCTGTAATTACTAAAAGTTTCAAAGGAACTTAAAGTTCAATGTGGAAGTCCACACACTACACGATTTTTTTTACATGATTTCGAATAACACGGTTTAGAAAACAAAAGCAATTCTATTTTTACATGCCATATTTTGATTTAATATGGTTCAACTGGTGCTTATTTTTAAAATTTTTGTTTGAATTCAGTTCTATTAAATAGGGTATTATTATTTCCTAGAATGGTACATATGTACTTAAACTTGAATTTTGGGGAACTCCCAAAAAAAAAAAAAAAAAAAAAAAAAAAAAAAAAAAAAAATTGTAGTTACAATTCCCCGAAGTTAAGCCAGCAGATGATCCGTTATATCACTTGCCGTTGGTTCCTGGAAGCAGAAGGGTGATGCTATGCTAATTCATAGAAGTTAAGTTAGTCTGTTATAGCAGGCCCGCCTAAATAAAGCTGCTTGGAAGGAGTTAAGCTGTTTGCTAAACAATCATTTCTTGTTTACAATTAGAAAGAGTTACATGTCTTGTGTTTTGTTCGTGCAATAGAGTTCGTGTCTAAGACCAAGGGCAAGGCAATGAAAGGTGTGGATTATAACATGTTACCAGTGCACTGGAAGGCAAACAAAAAAAGGTTGGGTTACAAGAGAAATTTTAATGAATGGTTCCATCAATGTTTTTTCCAAAAGTTAAATGCTTTTTTGATTTTTTTTTTTTTGGGGAGGTGGGGGGGGGGAATCTGGACTTTGAAGTTTTATTGATTATAGACAATGCACCTGGCCATCCTGTTTCAGAACATCCAAATGTGGAATTTTGTTTTCTGTCACTTAACACAACCACTAGACTAGGATTTGATCACTACCTTCTAAACTTACTAAATAAGAAGAACATTCCCATACATTTCGGATAAACTAGATAAGGATAACTTACTGACAGTTATTGATGTGTGGAAGAAATTTTCTATTTTGGATTGCATCAAACTTGCTAAGTTGGTGTTATCAGAATTGAAACCAACTTTAAATGCATGCTGGAAAGCTACTTGTCCAGAATGTGTAAAAAAGAAAAACCCTGTACCTTTGCATACAACTGAATATCCCAATATCATCAGATTACCACATGGAGTTGGCAGAAAAGGATTTGCTTCCAATCTGCAGATATTGAAGAATTGATGATTGACATGGCTGTTAGTGATGAAGAGATTCCACTCACTGCAGGATTAATTAAAGAAGGGCTTCTAATGGCTAGTAAATTGCAAAGTCATTTTCTTACACATGATCCAAATACTGAACGAGCTGAACAGTTTAAACGTGAACTGAAATCATGTATAGTGCAATTTGAAGAATTATTACACAAAGACCTAGTCAAAACAGGATATCAAAGATTAATTACAGAGTTTATGGTAAAAAAAATAAATAATCAACCTTCAGAATTATTGCTAATTTAGTTCCTTTTACTGAAGAAAATGTTTTGCCATTACAGTATGAACAGGTTTCAAGTGATGGAAGTGATTTAATTCCAGTCTCACACAAAAGAATGCAGCTGCTATCAGAAAATGACAGTGAATAAAATTTAATAACTAATAACCATATGCATGGGCGTATTTGGGCCATTTCGAATTTGTTTCATTAGTAACACACTATTTTCTTTAAGAAAGATACATATGTATATACATTAAATAAGCATTTAAAATTTAAAAAAATATTCCATTAAAATTAAATAGTATTTTATTCAATGATTTTCACATTATTATTATTATTTGAAACCTCCAAGGAGTCAAAGGACTCATCGAGGGAGGGAACCGGCTCTAAAGCTTCGTCTCCGTTCAATCATGAACTTAACACAACTTCACCAACGCCATCTACCGCTGACCACCACTACTATTTCCACAGACAATAACAAACATCCATGCCCATGGTGGGATTCGAACCTGCAGTCTTTTAGCTGGAGAGCTGATACGCTATCCACTCGGCCAACCAAGCTGGTAAATATATTTCATTTGAAAATAACTTATTGTTCATATCGGGTTTTCACATCCGAAGCCATTCTTCTATTTTTTCATATGCACTGTATTCTTTTTTACAGGTTTTTTTCTGGAACCAATCTGTGTAAATGGAGAATTGGATGTATTGTGTTCTCAAAAGATATGTTTAAATTACAACATAATTTTACTGTAGATCATAAAAAATCTTCTACAAAAACCTATAAATATTAATTCTTACAAAAATATCTCACATCACCTAGTCATCCAAACCTGACTTATTATTCTTAACAGAACCTCAACTGGCAATCTACTGTTCATCTCAACAGCCAAAAGTTCATTTTGTTTAACTGGCATCCCATGCCAGAGAATTATTATACAAAATTATTAATTATCCAAACGAAACATATTTGCCAGCTTGGTTGGCCGAGTGGATAGCGTATCTGCTCTCCAGCTAAAAGGCTGCGGGTTCAAATCCCACCATGGGCATGGATGTTTGTTATTGTCTGTGGAAATATTAGTGAGGAATTGAATTCCCAACTCCTATTTGAGGCTGGGAATTCAATTCCTCAGTATCCCTGTCTGCATGAACAGTTCCACTGTTCATACAGACAGGGATGCTGAGGAATTTTCCATAAGCAACAACCTAACATGGGAAATCTCCTTTCCAGAATATCAGACAACTCTCATCAACCTGTCAACACTTGACCTTCACAAGTTCCCTTTCCAAATACACTGTAGATATCAATTCACCTCTTGATACTCAGATCACAACTTCATAAGTCTCCACCAAATGATTCTCAGTCTTTTGTGTCCTTTGGCACTACAAGAGTGTGCCAAATGAAATGAACTCCATGACTTCTATTCCTCCTTCCCATGATCTGATTACTGCTTCTGTTTTCCTGATCCAAATGCCTGCTCAAACTGAATAACAGAGATCATCCTAATAAGAAAGAAAGCCTTCATCCCTTACTCCACCTAAAATTCTGATCACTATCCAAGCCTCACTTTTCTAAGAAGTGTGCCAATGCAGTATAAGAAAAAAACTCAGCACACCATGAATGGCTTAAAACTAAAATCCCAGCTGCATGCTTCATAGCTCACAATACCTGTAAACAAAAAAAAACCCATCAACACATCTAAATCAGTTGGAAGTTTATTTTGCACTTGGTTAGACTATAATAAATTTTGTTTAATCCTTTATCCAAGTGTAGGCAAACAAAGTTTGTGCCTGAAAATATCTTCAGGACTGAGGGAAGGTGGTACATCTGTTGGCAACTCGTAGCAAAAGGTGGACCAAGCTTTCATCACTCCTTGTCTTAGTATCTCCCATAATGTGAAGCACATCTCCTTGGGGGACATGTATAATGCTATGCATTAAGGGAAGGGCCACTACCCAGACTGGTTTCGAACTTTATTGAGGTCTCATCAGTGAGAGGCAGACCCAAAAGTGGTGATACTAAGGCAGAAGCAATGGAGAGGTCATATTTACCTATACGAGTTGTCAAAGGGTGTACCACCTTATTATTAGATTACTCTGGACTTAGAGACAGTTGTTGGATGTTTATTTTGCACTTGGTTAGACTATAATAAATTTAGTTTAATCCTTTATCCAAGTGTGGGCAAACAAAGTTTGCATCTGAAAATATCTTCAGGACTGAGGCAAGGTGGTACATCTGCTGGCAACTCATAGGAAAGGTAGACCAAGCTTTCATCACTCCTTGTCTTAGTATCTCCCATAATGCAAAGCACATCTCCTTGCAAACATGTATAATGCTATGCATTAAGGGAAGGGCCGCTATCACTGACGAGACCTCAATAAAGGTCGAAACCGGTATGGATAGTGGCCCTTCTCTTAATGCATAGCATTATACATGTCTGCAAGGAGATGTGCTTTGCATTATGGGAGATACTAAGACAAGGAGTGATGAAAACTTGGTCTACCTTTGCTACGAGTTGCCAACAGATGTACCACCTTGCCTCAGTCCTGAAGATATTTTCAGGCGCAAACTTTGTTTGCCTACACTTGGATAACGGATTAAACTAAATTTATTATTACATCTAAATCAGATTTTAAAAAGGCCAAATGCTGCAAACTTTACACTCTCTAAATGGCAGTCAAGCATTCTGATCCTTTAAATGAGGCCACTGGATGTAACTTGTTGATCCATGTTTCTAATGATAAATTATCATCCAGACAGCACTATAGTTATAATAACATCACCCAATGACAAGACTGACCTACTGGTATCAGTCTTCTCCAATTCAATGCCGACAAAAGCAACCCCCCCCCCCCCCGACACACACACTTCACTAAGAACTGCTCATTCAATGACACCATTAGTCATCTGCCAGAAAGGAATCAGATAATCCTTAATAACTTGGACACAAAGAAATTATTGGGTCCCAAAGATATCCCATCTGCCGTGCTAAAAAATCTGTGCTTGGAATTAACACCAATTGTTTCACCTTTTGCATCTATTCTATTCAACTAGAATCAACCCAACAGCATGGAAACAAACCCATATTCAACCCAATTCCATAGAAAAATGATAAGCCAAACAACAAACTATTATTCTGACTACTCTTACATCTGTTCTCTCAAAAATGTGTTTCAATAAGGAAATACTGTGAGTAGGCATATTTAAATAAATTATAATACTGAAATTAACTCACATAAAATATTATTTCTTAGTATAATTTTTGTCTGAGTATCAAAGACATCGTCAGTACAAAGTTAATAGAACAATTACTGACAATTCCAAAAGGTGCCGCCTAAGTAGGCCAATGTAAGATAACTAAAAATAGGTCATTAAATTTCCTAAGATATTTAAAAAAAAAATAATAAATAAATAAAATAAAATAAAATATATATATACAATTTTAAAAAAAAAGTTAGGAAAGATTAGCTGATTTAAAAAGTACTATCTCCCACAAAGGGGATAGAATGTAGACCATTGGATCTGTTTAAGTTAGGAGAGTGAAGTAAAATTTCACATGTTTCTTTATAAAGCTGTTCTATGAGGAACCAACTTTTGTGAAGGACTCTTGTCTTGTTCCAATGAACTCTATGTCTAATGTTGATGGCATGCTCTGCAAGTCCAGACTGTTCAGATTCAAGGTACTGAATATAAAATCGTGTTCTTCTAGCCGAAGAAGAGCAGATCTTCCTGTTTGTCCGAAATAAGGTAACTCACAAGAGCAAGGAATCTGGTAGACACCTGGATAACTGAGATGTGGAAGCTTGTCCTTTGGAAAAGGGAGAAAGGTGGAGATATTTCTGATGGGACAAAAGGTATGACAAGGCATTTGTGAATGCATAGCAAAAGTTTTAAAACCACTAAACTGCTCAAAGCTCTTTTGATGAGAGAATTCTTACAGCCATTAGAAAAATGATGTCAACTAACAAACTATTATTCTGACTGCTCTTACATCTGTTCTCTCAAAAACGATACAGACGATCATCAACAGCCAACTTCTGTGCTACTTGGAGGACCACCAGCTAATCAGTGACCAGCAATACGAATTTCCCCACTCTCTATCCACAGCTGATTTTCTGGTCATCACCATTCACCTCTGAGCTCAAGCCAGAGAAAAATTTGGAGAATCTCAAGTGGCTGTTCTCGATATTTGGAATGGCATTTAACAGTTTGGAACAAAAGACCTGTTCATCATGGTACAATCCCTGCAAACTGGGTTGCTTACTATGGGTCAGTGGATGGTTTCCTCTCCTCAGATTTCCCGACAAATGCAGAAGCCCCAGAACCCTGCACTTTCACCCACTCTCTTCCTCCTGTATATAATGACCTGCTCTCACTGACTTCAAATTACATTCAAATTATTTTGCTGATGACAGGACAATCCATTCATCTTTTCATATAGCAAACTTGAAATGCCCAAAAATATTAGAAACCTAAAGATCTGCTATAACTAATGTCCTCAACTCTGATCTCCTTGCTATATTCCAATGGAGTGAGGACTCCATTGGCATATAGCAAGGAGTACTTCAGGCCTCCAATAAGCAGGGAGGGGGTCCCACACTGGGCAATGAAACTCATCTACCACCTTAAGACTATCACAAATATCCATGCCCACAGCAGGATTTAAACCTGAAGGTTGGAGATTGGATATACTAACCAGTCATATCTAATCTCTCTCTTTTATAAAAGACCTTAACATCCACTTCTCCTTCTTGACCTAACTTACACTTCCAGCCTTCCCCAGCACAAATGTATCTCAACCATAGCTTCTAATGTTAAAAACACTGTACTCTTCCATTCAAGGCACTACTTCCCACTTGTACTGCTGCTAACACTGTATAAATCCCAAATCTGCCCAACCATGAATATTGCTTGCACATGTGGGGTGATGCTACCAAACCTCTCTAAGATTGCTTGATGCTATCCAGAAGAGGGCAATCCAGTTAAATGATGATCCAATCCCTCTCACAGACATTCAGTTTCTGCCTATTCTATAGGTAGATTCATGACCAATGCTCTGTGAGCTGGCAACTATCATTCCTCCAATACCATAAGAACAAAATCAGCTGCTGGTCAATCATATATTGCAGTTCCAAATTTGGTGAACCAACTTCTCTGCCTACCCTCTTTGGAACAGGCCTCTTCCCTCTATTCAAAAAGATTTCAACAGATTACTTTCCTCTTATCCACACAGCACTGATGCGCTATAGGTTTTTCGATCCTTTGTTAGTGGATCATATACATATATCAACCACTGAATTAGAAATCTTTATGCAGATGTACAAAAATGTCACTTACGCAGCATATATGCAAAACACATGGTCACATGCATCACCTGTTCTAGGTAACTATTAACCATGCTGCTAATCAGTAATTGTTAATAGACTTGATCACAATGGGAAAACAAAGGATTTTTCGGAGTTCGATAAAGGCCTTATTGCGAGTGCCCATTTGGTTAGGAACGAGATCACTCTTGGCAGTTTTTTCCCACTTGGTTAGACTATAATAAATTTAGTTTAATCCTTTATCCAAGTGTAAGCAAACAAAGTTTGCGCCTGAAGTAACTCATGGTAAAGGTGGACCTAGCTCTCATTACTGAGAGCTTGGTCCACCTTTTCCTTTAATGCTATGCATTAAGGGAATCCTTTATGCATAGCATTATACATGTCAGCAAGGAGATACTAAGACAAGGAATGATGAGAGCTTGGTCCACCTTTATCACGAGTTGCCTCAGTCCTGAAGATACTTCAGGTGCAAACTTTGTTTGCTTACACTTGGATAAAGGATTAAACTAAATTTATTGGAGATCACTGTTGTCTGAGGAGGCTTGTATGGTCAAATAGTACACCCTATGTGCAGCAATTGACCTCTTAAACAAGCATTTAATGAAGGCTGTTCACGACCACATCTCACCGAACTATGCTCATGAAACTGAAGAGGATCAGTATTGCAGTTGCATGTCTACACAGAAACCACTGATTTCTGTGAAGAACTTTCCAGTTCTTCACAGAAATCAGTGGTGGTGTCAGGAACACTGTGATTTGGACACTGGAAGACCGGAAAAAAGATGGTTTGACAAGTCAGTACACCTTGTTCTGTACTGATGGTAAGCAGAGAATTTGGTGGGAGCCATATGGAATGAGTCCAACTTGCCTTGTAAACACAACTGAAGGTTTTGGCAATTAAATTTTATCAGTTTTTCATATTTATCTTTTCTTCTGAAAACCATATAACTGTAAAATTCTCTAGAGCTTTGCTGTCTCTGTCAATATTTCCATTCTAAACACATGCATTACCTTCCAAGCCTGTTCAACCTGAGTACTCTCTGCTTTATACCTCCTCTATATCATCCTCTGAAGCTCCTGCAAAATTTTATGATTCACATCTACTATTTATTTTCAACTTCTGGAATGTAGATTGACACATTTAATGACTGATCTAGAACCAAGTCAGAGTAATTTTTATATCACCTGTAAAATGAATATCTTGGTTATTAATCCTGCAGTTTTCATAATCAGAAATTTATCTTTAATTAAATTTGAATATAAGAGATTTCGATACAGTAGAATACTTATTAATGAAATCTTGTTTTTGGGGTGAATTCCAAGATATTCATCTGTTATTAAAAGGAATATTGACTGCTATTGGTATTTCATTCATAGATCTGTGAACGAATTTTAGATGACATATAATTTTGTCAAAGTAATAAAAGTTCTGGATATGCGATCAACTGATAATGAAATGGGTAATTTCCTAAGATTTTCGCATGAACCTTGAACGCATACCAACAAAATTAAGGAGCTTATAGAGGGGCGTGGTACTCGCGGTTGATAAAAAGCATTGGTTATTTTTTGTTCAAGAAGTAGTGTTTAATCTCTCATAATATCGGGTTAAAGGGTTTACCAAATAATGTCATTCAGGTATATTGAAAGTGACACCTTAACTACCACCACCAACCTAGTCTCAAATTCCAAATACTGGGTCGTGCCCCTCGAAACTGAAAAACGATATCCAGATGTGTGTGAGAGAGAGAAAAATTATTTTTGAAAGATAGTAACAATTATATAATGATTTTCATTTTATCTAACAAAAGGCAATGATTATATACTTTTAGTTATATTTATCTTAATTTTGAGTAAAAATAAGAGCTCCAAACATCTTACCTTAACTTATCACTTATGAGCTTTCCAAAAAAAAAAAAATGATTGCCGCACATACATATCAGCAGTTATGGAAATAATATTTCCACATTAAAAAGAAAGCTGTAACACATATATTATGATATTTCAGAACCTATCTTATATAAAACTTGCACGACCACCTAGATAAGGGAAAAAAAAAAATTGGTTGCAGACTAACTTCCCAACTGGATCTCAAGGTCTTCCGTATAACGTATAAACACAAAATACATACAACACATTCGCTGTCACACATAGTTACTATTGTCCTATCAGTGCAGAATTCCATGTTACGTCAGTTCTCCCATAATTCCTTATTACCAATAGCCTCGTTGGCCGTGAAACTAGCGCCAAGAAGGTGATCTGGCAGACCTTGGTAGTTTGAATGGTCGAGCTTAAACATGTGGGTACGATCTTTTGCATTTGTTATATATAATCGCAATTATAAATCTGAAAATTTTAGCAAATTCATACGGAGGTGCTGCCCATCTTGATTTAATTTTAGTATTAATATATAAATTAGCTTTTTCGGAAGTGACTTCAAAATGCCAAAAGAGAAGAAGAAAGGAAAGTCTGGTAAGTGTGCTGCATGTATTTCATAATCAAGAAGCGCTAGTTTATATTGTTTGGGTAAACAAAGTGGAGTTCAGCGTATTGATTTAGCTCATGAAATCAATTTTACAATAGTATGTATTACTCATCCTCAGTAGTATGAATTTCATAATCTTCAAATCGATTCAGCAACATTCGTGAAGATACACCCATATCGGCATATTGTTACATTCTCACAATCTTTGACGTTTACCACATTGGTATATTTACAAACTGTGACCCCGATAAGGAATGAAACCGATACAACATTTCAGCTTACTAGTTTGGTGGTGATGATCCATTTATGATAAAGAAAAGTCATATGAACATTAATGATTTGCAATTCCATAGATATGTAGCCATCGTTTTCCTTTCCGCCTGTTGAGGGACGAATGATATACCATATTTTTATAACCTAGGAAGGTGAGCAAAGTGAAGAAAATTTGCATTTGTAATGCAGAATGAAGATAAAAACATTGATACTTGGACTATTCATGGATAGCAAAACACAATCAGTTAATCGAAAATTAAACTTTGATATGTTTCTGGTTATTGGGAAACTTTGAGAAATATAGTGTACAGTAATGATATTCAGCCATATATCTAATAAGACATTTTTCCTACATTCAATCTTTTGGTGTATTTACTGTTGCATATAAAAAAATCACTATATTTCTCCTGTGCATGGGAAAGAAAAAGACAAGTTAATTTGATTCATTTCTTTAAATGCATATCTATGCTGTATATATATATATGTGTGTGTGTGTATACATACATATTCATTCTGTTAGCAGATAAGTGGTAAATAATTTATATCATAAAGCTGTGAATAACACTTTTTTTTTTAATGTTGATTCCATTGTCCAGTAGCATAATGGAATCAATATTAAATGAATGTGGAGTAACATGACAATTGGATGTGCCTTATTCCACGGTATGGAAAGTCTTGCACAAAATTATTACATTTTATCCATACAATTTCGTTCACTGAGGGGTTAGTGTATCCAATCTCCAACCAGCAGGCTGCAGGTTTGAATCCTGCTGTGGGCATGGATGTTTGTGATTGTCTTAAGGTGGCGGATAAGTTTCATTGCCCACTGTGAGCCTCCCCTCCTGCTTATTGGAGGCCTGAAGTGGCTTGAAAAAGTTCCATTTTTGGTCTCTAGAGCAGGGTTTTTGGACTATATAAAAATAAATTAAAAAAATTACAAAAAAATATATAAAATTGATAAAAACGGTGGAAAAAATTCTTACTCAACCCATGGTACAAATGTACTATAGGTTTATTAATAACTTTTCATGGGTGGGAACTACATTAAAATAAATCTATTAAAGGTTGTAAACTATTGTACATAATATAATGGGTGGGTTAAGGATTTCATGATCTAGTAACGTTCTAGATTTCAAACACTGCTCAACTGTGCCTGAAAGTGTCTATAGAAGTGATATAAAGGAGAAACAATTTATATTGAGCCTATCCTGGAAGAGTATTCTATCCTGTCCTTTTCATCCCCTCCTAATGAGGGGCTACTGATGTATTAATGCAGCCGGTTTGCCACTCTGCTGTATCCCCTAGGGGTGATTTTCATGACTGTAATCTGCGTAGGTTCGTGGGACTGGTTTGCCTGCTTGTGGGATGAAAAACTCCTGATAAACTGGGGAAAAAATCCTGCTGTCCATGCCCAAGACTGGCTAACTTGGCTGAAGATGATCCTTGAGCACTTCACATCATCAATGGGAATCGAACCTAGGACACTCCTTCCCCAGGCATGTGGTTACAAAGTGCATAGCCACTAGGCTAACTGCACGGGGAAGAGTATTCTAGAATGGTAAATTTGATATTTGTACAGAATAAATATTCCAGATGAAAATATTGCCTCTGGTCATTCTGTAGGGTGGAATACTCTGTAAAATGACAATCATTTCTCCTAACTTGGCTGTAATCTCTTAGCAGGTGGTAATTGATGAGGAAATTCATCGGTAATGATTTGCTAGTCATCTGAAATGTGCTGATGTAGCATTGAGATGTTGAACAAAATGAATATGATAAATGGGACATCCATACCCAGTATAATTGCACTCAACATCTTGGTGTTTGATTGATAGCTGCATGGATTGTGAGCCAGTGATTATCAATAATCGACTTTGACTTCCTGCACTACGGAGGATCATAGGTGCCTCCATAGTGCAAT
Organism: Typopeltis vanoorti; assembly: GCF_054136105.1. Taxonomy (NCBI): domain Eukaryota; kingdom Metazoa; phylum Arthropoda; class Arachnida; order Uropygi; family Thelyphonidae; genus Typopeltis; species Typopeltis vanoorti. Next base: position 118,129,723 of record NC_143551.1, read on the forward strand.
TGGAAGAACAGCAGAACATTGCTCCCTTCAGTAAAAGACCTGGGCTTGATTCTTATTGTAATGAGGGGAATGCTTTTATGGGCTTTTTCAATTGAAAGTGAGTTAGCTGATCTCATACATAGGTAGCAGGGTTTTTTATCTCATGTACAGACAAAAAAATACTGTTGTTGGTGATGATGGGCAGTAGATGGTGTTGATAGTATAGCAGGTCCATAGTAGTAGAATTAAGTAGTAGTAGTGGAGAGGGTGAAATGTATTTAGCAAAGTAGAGTGCCCTCCTGCGACGAGTCCTTGGACTCCCTGGAGGTGTCAAGTAATAATAATAATAAAATAACAATGCTTTTATACTTGCTTGCTTCCCAAAACAGATCTCAGTGAAGGAAGGCCTAAGAACAAAAGTGCTTCAAGGATGACCTCAAGGCAAATATGAAGAAATGTAACATCAGTATAAACAACTGAGGAGCAGTATATCATGTCACAGAGAAAAGAAAAATAAGGAAAAAGCGTCAACGCAGGAGGGAATGCCTCTTAACCATTAGTCTCTCTCTTGGAAACATTTCACCATTGCAGGTCATATGGATTATACGTTGGCCTAATCACCATTTCTGGATTTATTAAGTAGATTAATCTTTGAAGAAAATCATACTTGTTTGCTAATGATTGCTGAGATTTTTCAAAGTGAAAGAAGAAAGAAAAAAGTGAAAGAACATCAGATGAGTTGCCTCTAGAATATATTGGAGGCCTGAAGTGGCTTGAAAAAGTTCCAAGGTTAGTTTCTAGAGCAGGGTTTCTGGACTGTGTAAAAAATAAATTAAAATACAAAAATATATGTTTAAATTAATAAAATGGGAAAAAATTCTTAGCCCATCCATGGTACAAAATGGTATTACAGGTTTACAAATAACCTTTCATGGGTAGGAGCAACATAAAAATATATACCCAGGGAATGCTTACACAGTTTAATAGAAACTGCATTACTTGCTGTTACCATGTTTTTTTTTTTTGGTAATTACATTTGAATGCCTATTTGAAAAGGGATAACAACACAATAATTGTCACAAATAATGAAGAAGGTAATATAACATTTTTGTTTTTGATTAATATTTGGCTCTTTTTAGTACAAGATGTGATATAATTAGAAAATGACAACAAATTTGCAAATATTTCAAAATGGAGTGGACAGTGATATTTTCACTGGACAAACAAATACCGGTATCAAAATTTTGTTCAGCTACACAGTTTTACTAACATTCAAAGCCCAAAATTCATTTTTTACTGTTTAGTACTTCATGGGTCCTCCTCTTGCCTTTATTACAGCTTGTCATCAGCAGGACAAAATCAATTTCCTGATGGATGCAACTGTCAATTCATGGTTCCATACTATTGTACCGGCTTCTTGTATATTTCAGTCTCCATTTTTTACCACACATTCTCAATGGGATTGAGATCTGGGCTGTTTCCTGGCCAATGAATCGAGTGTTCATTGAGCCACTTATTAACCTGCACCAAAAATTAAAGCTCTTAAGCAGAGGCGTAGTGAGGCTATGGTCAATGTGGCCTTGGCCATAGGTGCAAAAATTGAGATTTTTAAAGTTTTTTTTTTTTAGAATGGCACAATTTTCTTTCCTGGCCATAGGCGCCAAAATTCCTCAAAATGTCGCTGCTTTTAAGTACTAAACTCATTCATACAGTACATTTTAGGGTTATAATAGATAGCATTACTTACACTTTTTGCCCTATGACAAGGCGCAGAGTCATCCTGAAAGATGCAGTTCGTCATTACAGTAAAGTTTTCTCTGGTAGTAGGCAGCAATTCAAATTTTCTGGTACAGTTGTGTATTCACTGAACCTTTTGTGAAATGCAAGCAATCAACAGCATGATACAACATGCAGCCTCAGATCACCTGACTGGCTGACAATTTAACTGTTGATACAAGACAGTCAGGGTTGAATTTTTCTCTTCATCAACTTTGAATTGTCTGCCATTGGCAACCTGCAGGTTAAACTTTTTCTGTTCAGAAAAAAAAAAAAAAAATGACTCTTTTCCACTGATCAAACATTGATGACAAGACATTTTATGAATTTTTCTATGCTCACTCGATTCATGTGATAAGCGATCATTTGCAGTGGAAAACACCCTCTAATCATTTTTTAAAGTTCTTAACATGAACATATTGCACACCTGTAAAACATTAGTATGTGGTTGAGCTAAGGATTTATTTTTTACTTAGTCCAGAAACCCTGCTCTAGAGACCAAACATGTAACTTTTATCAAGCTACTTCATACTTCTATTAAACAGTGTGATGGTGTTGGTCTCGCATATATAAATAAAATTCATTTACTTCCTGAAGACAATCACAAACATCCAACTAATTCATCCAGAACAAGCTAGGTTATCTGCTCTCCAACTGACAGGGCATGGATTTTAATTCCAGAATTCAAACCATGAGCTATAAAATAGTTGCATTTCTTGTGAAAATAAGATACCACTAAAGATTGTTTTAAACTGGCTCGAAACTGAAATTATATCTGTAAGCTAGCCTCAGAATGATGGCTACCAGAGATCAGAGTTTCAGCCTCAGGCACATAATTGAAATGTATATTAGAAATGTTTAGATATTTGCTTGGTAATGTGCTTCATAGGGTGCTCAAAGGTATTGACTGTATTTATTACCTGTACTTGGGCATTTAGTACTGAATGAGCAGAAGAGAATTGGTTTAGATGCAAATGGATCGACAACCTCAGAAATGTGTGCTAAGAGCACAGCACTGTATTACTGAGCATTTAAACTAGTTTTCTGTTTGTAATATCTTCAGACTGATTCAGGATACATTAGTATATAGGGAATATGGAAACTGGAGTAGAAGATATTCAACCAGAAATGCTTAAGTATGGAGGTATAAATGTTTTGCAGTGGCTAACTGCATAATTCATAGGGCCTGGACAGAAGGTTGAATTCCCAATGATTAGAGTAGAACTATCATGGTACCCATCTATAAAATAGGGAATAAAGCTGAATGTGGGAATTACAGAGGAAAATCTCTGCTGATTGTTCCAGATAAGATTTATGTAAGCATTCTTGAAAAGAGGTTGAGAAAGATTGTGGAAGAGAAACTTGAAGAACAAGCTAGGTTCAGGCCAAATAGGGGTTGTCAAGATCAATTTTCACTTTAAGACAAATAGTTGAGAAATTGTGGGAATTGACAAGGATCTGTACTTAAGTTTTATAGATTTGGAAAAGGCATATGACAAGGTACCAGAGAAAAGCTTTTCAAAACACTACAATTATGTGGGGTGAATGGAAAATTATACAGAGGAAGAATTACACATTTGCATTATACAATTGAAGGAAATACAGGAAGACGGTTTGATGTAAAATAGGGGATAAGACAAGGATGCATATTATCCCCACTCTTATTCATCATCTGTATGGATCACATTATGAAAGAAAGTGGTATTAGGCCTGATATTAGAATTGGAGATGTCAGACTTAGCTCTTTGCTTTATGCTGATGATGTACTCCCAAACACATATAGTGCAGGTCTCCAGGATTTTCTAACTGAATTGAATAGCAGCTGTAACAGATATGGCATGAAAGGTAGCAATAAAAAGACCATAACTATGAAAATAGGCAGTAACATAGAAAACTTTATCTGCATTTTGAATGGAGATCCTATAGTACAGGTGAAATATTTCTGCTATTTAGGCACTGTTTTTAGTGAAGATGGCAGGTTAAATCTGAAAATAGACAACAGAATAAGCAAAATTGGTATGGTGGGTAGCCAGCTTAATAAATTTATATGGAATAAGAGAAATTCACCAAACTAACGGTATACAAGTCAGTGTTCAAACCAGTTTTTAGTTAAGGATCTGAGAGTTGGGTTAGAAAGAAAGCACTTGTATCAAAAACTAGAGACCACAGATATGAGGGTTCTGAGAAAAATTAGGGGAGTGAACTGATGGTATCAATGGCAGAATCATATTAAAAATGAAAATATTAGAAATTTGACACTATTAACATTCAAGCATGTATAAGGATAACTAATGTAAGGTAGTGGGACAACTTTAATAGAATGAGTGAGGAAAGGTTAGCAAAACAGGTATTTGATGCCAGGGGTCTGGAAAGAGACTCAGAGGAAGACAAGGTGTAGGTGGCTTGTCAGAAGTGCCTTAGAAGCATGAAATGTTAGATATGACAATATTGGAGTGCTCACAAGTAAAATTATTGATAGGAGATTGATAATAATGTTAACTTAATCATGTAGTGCTGTCATAGTAATCTGAACACCCCTTGGGGTACACATCAGGAAATTAACAATGATGAATATGAATGTGATCACCATCCAATTTTCAGTAGGACAAAAATGCCAGTGGTGATCGCTTCTTTATTTCATATCCCTTGTATACTATTCATTTTCAGTAATAGCATAATAAGATTTTTCTTCTTGTTCTTTATTCTGGGACATCCCACAACGATGATAAAGTGGGATCTCCCTTGAAAACCTATTCTTCATCCCCATGCCCACACACCTTTCTTATACAGTTTTCAGTGATATTCTTTTCTCCCATTCTATGAGAAACAACAACATTAATTTGGTAATAACCAGATTTTCTGTCTCACACACACACCAGAAAAACTAACTTAAGGCTTTTTCCTAGTTTCTGGACCTTTTCCAATATATCTTTATCTTTTTTGAAAACAAGATGAGCAAAACTGTACACAGTAATCAATATGTGGCCTAATCAAAGCCTTATGCAATGGAACCATAACATCTTTACTTCTGCACATCAGTGTCCTCATCACTGCTATAATCTCCTTTGCCATCCTCACAGTTTTAGCAATGTGTCCGTCATAACCCCCAGATCACCTTCAGTTTTTGTCAAGAACCGAATCAGCTACTTCTCTGATTCAGTTCTTGTACTTTTCTACCATAACCTGTTTAACCTAGGCACAAAAATGTATTACTATGCAATTTCCTTTTATTGAAGCAGTTTATCTTTGTAATAAGAGAGATGGGTTCAAGGAGTGGTATGATAGATCGTGTGGATAGTTTGTGTCTCCTGTAATGGGTCTTCAGACTCCATGCAGGTGTCTGTACTCTGTGGTCTCACCCAGTTGACAACCTGCCATTGAAGTATAGACTTTCCAATCACCCTCACTTGGTATTTTGTACAGTTGTAATGGAAAATTTATTCCATTTGTAAAAGCAGAGAGTCATATAGGGAAGTACTGTATTTTACCTATTTTTGTTTTCATCTCAGTTACACCAATTATGTTGACGTGATAATTCCTCCACTATATATATATATATATATATATATATATATATATATATATATATATATATATATTAGTATAAGGCAGCTGGTTTATATATCTATTGAGATGTAAACATGCATGTGCATTTCTTTCACAGAAAACCATAGTTACCTCAGATTGCTTGGGATATCCATTAAAAAAATCTACTGTAAGGAAGTCTATTATATGAGATATGCTGAAATTATAATTTAAAATTACGCTAAAATGACACTTTTATTTTTTTCAATGATAGAGCAGCATACAAGCAAATTTTATTACTTTGAAAAAAGTAAAGTAATAAAATTGGCCCTGAAAAAAAAACAAACAGTTAATATATATCTTCTTGAATATAAAGCTTGCTGTTTGTTTTAGGTTATTTTTGATTAAAAAAAAAAGGTCACATATACAAACTGATATTGTGCTGGGCTTAAAAACTTTCAGAGAATTCATTTTCAGTATATTGTACTGAATTAGCATCACAGAATATTTGGAAAAGAACCTGTAGTATGCTTTAAGCTGTTCAGGATAAACAGAGGCAACTAAAGTCATGAAGCTTATGTGTATTAATTCTGTTTTCTTGCTGATTTGAGAGATAACCATTTGGGGAGGGGGGGGGGATCCTTGCAATCTGTATGAGGCTGTCTAACTCAACTTCATCAGTTGAAAAGCCTTTGTAAATATGCATATTTTGCAAAATGATGACATCAAATGCACACAGCTAATTTCTACTACCCCAACATAAGAGTAATAGAAATGAGCAAAAATGAATGTGCTCGTGTACTAGTATGTGATGTTTATATGCATTGAAATTGCCATTTTAATGTTTTTTAAATATGACTTGACTTAACAGATTTGTGATGGAGTGATCTCTGATATAAGGATGCTTGTGTAGCAAGTGCCATTTGAGAGGTCTTATGGCCAGACTACCCTTTTTCCTTCATCTCTCTCTCTCTCTCTCTTGTGTATTCCAACAAGTATAGCAAAATGTTTTATCACTATCATTGTAATTAATTGTTGTTTTTATATATTCTGAAAAATAGTTAAAGAAAATGACCTCTCTATTGAAAATCTTACATATCCCCTGATTGTGTGTGTATGGTTTTTAGCCTATCCAAATAAGATACTATAGGTTTTTTTTACCCCCCCCCCCCCCCCATCTCTGTTTTTTCCAAGTAGTCCTAGAAGCCAACAATTACACACATAATTTTAGAAATTATTTCCTGTCAGATTGTAATGTTGCATTATTTTTGGATTAGCTAATATTGTGAAGAGTTGCTGGCTTCTCTTCCTGTTATGACTAGTTTTTTTTTTTTGGTTAATATATATTAAAGCACACCCTGAAGCAAAAGTATCAACTCATGGTTAATTTTCTCACACATTTGTTTAAAACAATATTTTTTATTTAAGATGGATTTAATATATTTTTACATACTGTGTAGTTTGAATAGTATTTTCAAATGTGCTTTTTATTTATTTATTTATTTTTTTAATTAATCTGTGGACGATGGAACTTAAAAAAACAAACAAATCTCTGTTGGGATTTCTTCTAGAAGTGCTTTATTTTTTTGTACTTCAATAAGTGGGTTAAATTATCTTTAAATCAGTACTGCTTAAAAGAAAAAGCTGTGGACTAGCACATTTTGTTGATGTATAGTTTATATATACAGGAACCTCGCTCAACATGATTAATTAATCCGTCACTTAATGTGTGCTAAGTGAAATCGCGTTAAGCGAATACAATAAACAATAAGAATAATTAGCGATCAGTTAGCATAAATTTGGAAAACAAATTACAGTATAAGCTATATTAAAGGATAAAATCATCAAAGTTAATAAAAATCAATTGCTTATATTTTTATTTAATACCTAAACATTTGATTGGGCTACTTTTTTACAAAAAAAAATAAGTAAACATATTTGACTTATGCTCGACTCATCTTGTTATGCAATTTGCCATAGCTGGTGATCGCTTTATCAAGATTTTGGCAGACTTTGAAGCTTTGTTCCATATCAGGATCAGCATCAAACAAAATTTCTTTAGCATACTCAATGTGATTGAAAACTAGCTGAAGTTCTTTTGCAGTTAGCTTCTTAGTGTAACATTCTCTTCTTGTTTGCACTCCTTATCTTCTCCTTCTTCATACGCACGCCGTTCTTCTAATTGCAGATTATTCTCACTTAAATGTTCTGAATGGGAATCGAGCAAGTTTCTCACATTTTCATTATCCAGTTCATTACATCCAAGTTCTTTTGCAATTGTGCTGATTTCTTCAATAATGTTAGATCTTGGATTTTGCACACGATCAACTAACATAGGCTTGAGTTTAAAGTCACCTTCTGCATTACCTCCTAATAAAAGTGTAAGACGATCTTTAGATGCTTTGTATCCTGGTTGAGATGCTTCAGTTTTAGGTAGGAAAGTTTTTGTTGGCATATGCTTCCAAAAGCGACCAATTGCGTCGACGTTGAATATTTTCCGATCGTCATAATCACCTCCTAAATTATCCTTTGCAATTCTTCAGAAAACTTGGCTGGGCTGCAGAGTCTTTATCAGCACCAGGAGATTCCCCAGTTATTCTTACGTTATGCAATTCAGTTCGATTTTAAAAATGGGCAAACCATCCTAAACTCACAGTAAAGCTTTCACATTCCTCTTGAAATCTGGTCTCTTTCATTAACTAATTGACTCACTCAAAGCGGGAAATAGTATCATTTCACTCAGTCGTACTAACTGATTATTGCTTATATTGAATTTGTGTTAAGCGAGGTTTTCCTGTGTGTGTGTGTGTGGGTGTGTGTACACCCAGTGCAATATCTGTGCTTTGCTACAGTATTTAGCTACTGTAAATCCATTTTGATTGTAATGAACAATTTAATTTAACACAACTACCCCATGTCAGACAACACGCTGTAATTATTAAAAGTCATGGTTCCATCAAATGACATGATGAACACTATATTCATGTTCAGGTTGAAATTCTCTTTAATTTGATACCTCACATTATATTTTTAGACATTTTTACATAGAATTCGAAATTTATAGATGTTTGTTTGAAGTGAAATTCAAAATATGGCATTTGATGAAGAATTGAAAAAGAAAAGATTGTAGTAATAAAAAATTACCTACAACCTTTTTTTTTCTCTACTTAAAGAACTCTTTGTAGACCACAATGGTGGTTCTCCCCTCAGGTGCTAGGACCTCCAGGCTGCTGGGTGAGCTCACTCTGGAGCAGGCCACATAGAACTGTCCATGTGAGAAGCAGTCCTCCCTCAAGTCAATCTCTGCCACCTTCAGCAACTTCCCCTGGGACTTGTTGATGGTCATAGCAAAGCAGACCTTGAGGGGGGAACCGCAACCTCTTGAACTCAAAGGGGTACTCTGATTGTATGCGTGGTATGAACACCGTGCGACTGGAATATGGGATGGAGGACACCATTCATAGTCTTCAACTCTGAAAAGGATGTTGGGCCCTGAACCTCATGTAACAACATGCACAGATGATAACACTCAGTGTTGTTTGGGTGGATGATGTACACCCTCCCAGCCCGTGGGCCTTCTTTACTCCTGGCCAGACATCGACTTCCTTCTCATTAACTTGTTATTCTTCCACACAAAGTAAGAAGGGACCTCAGAGTACAGGAGGGTTTTGCAAAATCATCAGTTTTGCATAGCTCGAAGAAAGCCAAGTGTTGTCTGAAGACCGTTGCTGAGCTTCTCAGCCAAGTTGTTGGAGGTGAACAGCGAGTTGGAAGAGAGTGTGGGGGGGGTACCTCTCATGAATGGGGAATGCCAAGATCCTCCAAGCTGCTGATGTACTGCTCTCGTACAAGTTAACCTCATCCGTCTCATTCTCCAGGACAGAAGCTGCCTGGTTACTGCCCTTGTTTACGTATTTGCAAATGGACTTGACAGAGTTGCATAATTCTGCATTGATGTGAGCATTGAAAATACATGACCAAACAGGGTTATAGAGCACCACCCAGCAGTTGTAGCTCTATCACATTGATTTCTACAATGAAGCTGGAGACCTCCTCCAATACTGCAGGTATCCATCGTCTCCTGTCAGAGTGTCCTTGAGAATTGGTTGGGTATCTCTTGCTATACCTGACCCTGAGCAAGACGCTTTCCTCCACAATATTCTCAAGGCCAATATGATTCATGAGCCCTGCAGCAGTTGAACCACAATTCGCTCTGCATGAAAGGAGGCACTCTCCCAAACAGGCTGTCCTCCTTCAAGAGAGCCATCATCTTCTTCACATTGAGATGGAACACCCTAGCTACGATCATGGGACTTTTACTCATGATCAGTGCATCTGTGATATCCTTCCACCTGTGATTACAGGTGAAAGTGATGAACAGATCAGGATGACTGTAGTGGACGACGTATGTCATCCACTATGGCCGTCTGAAGGATGAACTGACCAACAATCACCAGAGCTACCTCATTTGCTGTTGAAGTGTCCTCCATGATTGTCACCAGACTTTTTATCTACATGAATAACGACTTCAAACTTCGTGCAGGTTGGAGGTACCTTGTCCAAGTTGGAGGTCTTCAGGTCCTTTATGTAGCTGTTAACATCGTGTAGCATCCTTTGCAGCTGTTTGACATTAGGAAAGTTGCTGCACCTAAGCGCATTTCCCTTTCGTCCTTGCCCACGAAATAGATTTGCAGACTTCCTCCTAAGTGATACACCTACTCCAAACTTTGAAGGTTGGAATGAAGCCATCTCGTAGAATCTGCTTGGCCCTGAATGATGTTGTGTTGAAGCAGCCGTTGTACTTCTGAACACAGTCCATGAAGTGGATGTGCTCAGTGTGGCTATCCATTACTAGGCTGTAGAGAGAGGCTTGGGCATGAGCTGCACCTGGCAAGTGCTGCAGCACATGCCAGGGGGGTCCCTTCCTTGAGGGCATTGCAGTACTGGCACTTGCGGCTCATGGTACCCAGAGCTATAGTACTATTTGCCATTTCTGAGTGAGCCTTGACTGTCCATGGAAGTGTTTGCCTTTCTACTCGTCTTCCAGGATTGCTTTGTTCATATCAAGACTGTTGCTCTGTGCACCTCAGGGTTATTTTGTTGGTACTTGGCCTCTGCAGCACTGTTCACCGTAGGATTACTCTGCACATATTTCCTTGCTGCATCCTTAAGTTGCTTCCTCCTTTTAATGTCAGTGTATCTGGCACAATGTTTGCCAGGAGCCATTTTTGGAGAAGGGAGAGGTGTGAGATGGAGTCGGGGTGAGGGAGGTAGGGGGGTTGGTGTTTGGACACTTCTTTATGTTCATGTGGCAGGTGTGCATCAAAATGGCCCCTAGAATCCTGTGCAAAGCATAGCCTCCTCCTCATGGGGATGATCTTCAGCACCGAGATTCTCGTAGAGCTCAAACAGTTGCCCAGCCACCACGAGCTCGCATAAACCACATAAGTAAAGGGTTGGGACATGAGGGAGGTACTCAGTGGAGCTTGTGTATTTGATCCCCTCACTGTCATGGGACATGATGGAGAACTCCTCCCATTTGTCCACCACATGCCTCACAATTAGCTCACACACATTCCTAACCATTAGTTGAGTGTCATACATAAGATAGGAGAGGGACTAAAACAGGCAGGCTGTCTCTTGTGATGGGGACAATAGTGTGAGGCACCATTGTAAAATCCTTTTATAGACAGAATTTTTAAAATAAATTCTTTCTATACTGATTTTACTTAGGAATATAAATTAGATTGATTTGCTTGTAATTTTTGTGAAAATCTAACTGTTGAATTAATGTACAAGAACAAAGAAAATTATGTATAAATGAATTGTAATAATAGAAAGTTTAAGACAAAGAAATATCCCAGACGGATTAAAATAAGACCTGAGGCTATCACGTTTACGAAGGTCAAGAACGTACAGGGTTTCCTGCTTTAATGCAGTGACTGAGAAAGGTGATAGGTGAATACCCAAGGGAACGAAAGGGTAGCAAAATCCAAGGTCAGTGGAGCAGCTTAAAAGGGGAGACATCGAGGGCAAAAAGCCGTCACAGAGGTCAGTAAGTTTTTCGTCGGGGAAGGTCGGTTGCAGGTAGCCAGAGGAGAGGCTGTTATCGATGGTCGTCGCTGGATAAGCAGGCTTTCACCCAGTTTTCTGTTACGGTTTGTGTGTGTGTGTGTGTCCCGTCGATTCTAGGTCAAGGGACCCGTTCCAGCCAACAGACACCCAAAGATGTTAGGTGGGTCGTTTAAGCAGTGAAAGAAGTGAGTTCCAGACTTCCAGCCGCCAGTAGAAATGCCCCGTCGTTGTCGATAAAAGCTACTCGTAAGTGAAAAAGAAATAACGGAATGAAATAGATGGTAACGATCCCAAGGATCTACCGACGTGGACTAGATGATTTAATACCAAATAAGATCTATATATGATTAACTAAAGGCAGAAATTGTAGCAAAGATTGCTATAGTGAATTTGTTTGTTAATATTACTTCAGGACTGAAGACTATTAGCTAAATATTGAGAATTTATCTGCTTAGTTGCGAGATAAGATAGTGTATTGTTACTGAATGTTAAACTTGCCTGTTGTATAGCATTGTGGATCATTTCTAATATATGAATTAAGTGTAGGCACAGTTAGTACTTTAGTCTGTGTATGTAGTGAAAATTTGTTGAACTAGGTTGAATAGATTAAGATCCATGCTAATGTTAATTAGAAGTATATAGTCAAAAGTATTTTGTGAGTTACTGTAACGTGATTAGTATGAATAAATTGTTTTCTTTGTCAAATAATTTGCTTGATTCCTGCATACCAATGCACTGCTCATAAAAATCAAACCTATGTGACCTAAGGGGATAGTTTGCCACGACTGTAGAATAGAGTTTTACATTGCTTGATAGAGAGTGGATAGTGAAGTGTTTTCTTTTCTTTTGGAAGGATATTTAAATCTTATCTATGATTTCTGATGGTGCAGACGAAATAAAAATAAATTTTCAGAAATCAATATTGAAAAAATACGCTTGCTGTTATAACAAAGGAATTCAGCTCTAGCTCGGGGCATATTCCCAAGTTATAAAATTATAACATGGTTACAACCTTGAGAAGAGGAGGGGGGGGTCCAAAGGTTAAGAAAGATGATTAAATGTGACTAGATCAAGCAACGGATTATATACTCAGAGTTACGACTGTATAGTAAGTAGAGTATTCAAGTTAAAGTAAAATAAAATATTGAATGTATAGTTTTGAATGAGTACAACAACAAAAAAAATAAACTTTAAAGATTTAAATAAATTTTACAATGGCGTAACAGATACAAATTTTACACCATCTCGCCATTAACACTTAAATACTCAATTGCCATACCGAATTTAAAAAAAAGATAGAAGGTACAATATGCATTAAAAAGTGAAAAATAAACCTTAAATGTATGAAATTAAACTTTTTGGAGTTAAAACAAATTTAACGCAAACTAATTATAAATTTCCATTTACACAATAACCTATTTAATTGTTGTCAAATATTACTAAAAGTAGAAGAACTGATTCAGAGGTATTGAAAAATAACTGAAACACGAAGTAGTCCTTAGAACAAATAATTATTCACAGAATATTCATATGCATTAATGGATTTAGTTCCTCAGCTACTCATACTTATTAACACAAGTTACAACTTCTATTGCGAGAGCTCTGTTCATGTATGCCACTAAAACGCTGCTACATCTCTACTTGTTGCCTAGCAGATATGGGTGTAACTACAGAAAATGACGTACCTATACTTTCATCGAGAATAAACATATTTTTTATTGCTGAATGTATGAAGTAATGATATGTAACTTCCAATACATACTCACTTTTTTGTTAGTATAAGTGTGTAGTTTGTGAACTATACTTTGTATAGAGCTAATTTGTGTTAAATTTGGCACCTACTCAAAAAAATTTAAATTCATATATTTAAGAAAGGGTTATTTTTCACTTTTTAGTGTGTTTTTTCACTTCTCATTTTATTTATTATTATTTTTTTGAAGTCTATTTTATTGTTTTTGTTGTGTTTATTAGCTTTGTTGTGTCATTTTTATAAAAATATTAGATAAGCTTACAAAAACTGTTAGGAGGACTACTGGAGAAATATCCTCTTTCGAATAAAAAAATACCCCTTTTTAAATTTTACCCTTTAGGGATGAAATTTTAAAAAACTGTTAAAACACTTTCTGAAATTTTAAAAAGACACCTATATGCCAAAAGAGAATGTTATAACTCAACAAACACAGGAGATATAATTCATCCCCGAATCTAGATTCGCCCCTTTAGGGTTTGATTAGGGCAAAATCCTGAATTATGTTTTTAACCCTGCGGAATTTGTGGTCAAAAAAATTGCAGCTAAGGCCACATGTATCTGATAGATACATACTAGTAATGAATGTATGCAATAAAACTTTAAAAAAAAACTGCAAATATAATACATGATTATTTATTTATATTTAGTTACAATCTTTAGAACAAAGAAATATAAAGAATAAAAATTTTTGCTACAAAATAATGCAAACATGGATAATGAAAGAAAATTAAACTAAACAAATGCATTTAACACAAGAATCTTCAATAGTTGGATTTACAAAATGGTCATAACAGTCATTGCAAACAATATTGCTATGCTCAAGGCATAAATACTTTTTACAACACTTGCAAAAATATTTGATAAGTGACTCGTTTTGGATGCAAAGAAAAAGATGTAAAACATCTTTTTCTGTTTGTCGAGGAGAGCCGTATCTATGCCATCATTAGAATTTCCTTCAAATTGTGTCTGCAATTGAAGTTTCAGGTGTAAAGGCTTATGCACACTTGTAGAGATTTCTGAAAGCCTTTTTATTTGTTCTGACACTAACTGCATTACGAGATTCCTAATAAATCTTCTGCACCGTTTTTTCACATTGTTGTTCAGCATATGAATAGTCTGAGCATTTATTCCAGCAATATTTAAAATCGTGTAGTCCATAGACCATCTTCTGGTGTTCCTGGCTACATTTGGTCCACAGTGTCATCTCCTGACTTAGTGTGATTGTAATATTCTATTATGTCAGACTTTTGGGAATCTAAATTCACGGTGTTAACAAAGTGCATACTTGAAACTAAAATAATGTTTTTTCTCTTTTTTGGTATATGAGCTACAAGTGTGCAATCTGCACCAAAAGCAAATATGTTGGATTTTTTGAACCTGTATTTAGGAGATATTAATTCAGGTGGTAGTTGGGGTCTATTCTTACGAACAGTACCTACATATGAGAGTTACTTCATTTTCAAGTTGGTGATAAGATTTATATCAGTGAACCAATTATCGGCTGTAATATTACATCCTGAAGAGTAAATGGGTTCTGCAAAGTCTCTTGATTATGTCTACTGGTACTAATTAAGTAAGGTCCTTTGGGCTGCTTATCTGCATTTATTTCAAGATTCCTGCATAAAATACTTTCGAATCAACCATAGCAAAAATTTTTATTTCATATTTACTGGGCTTTGATGGAATATATTGTCTAAACCCAGGTAACATTTTGTCTATTGTTACATTCTGTCCCATAGAGTAGCATAATTTACAATTTTCTACAAATGGCGAGAAAATGTCTCTCACAGCTGCTAATTTGTCAGCTTTCAGGCATTCTAAGCAGGTAAGTTTGTCGTCAAGCTTGATACAATTGTGAATAAATCTAAATCTCTTTAAAGACGTCGCAAGTCTAAAAAGTTCAATCCCACTACCACCTGTAGCCCATAAATCCTGCAAATTTAGCCAATTGTTGCAATGTAAACTAGCTAGATATAAGAGGCTTAAAAATGCTTTCAATTCTGTTTTGTCTATTCTTTTAGCATCTCTGTCTCATAAATACCAGGTTCAAAATAGAATATGTGTATTTATTTGTATATAATAAGATTAGATCTAAAATATCTGTGATAAAGCAGTTTCATGTTCTGTCTTGGCATTTTTTGTGTTTGGCTGAACTAATGGAAGTTGACACAAAATATTCTGCAGCTGTCTTCTAATTTGTCTTCTTATTGGATTTTTACTCCATTTTGATTCTTTATCCTTTCCAAGAAAATACTCTACTTTCATGTCTAATTCATCTTCAATAGAAAAATCTTGTTCAGTATCCGAATCTTCTGAATGAAATTTCACATGATGATCATCTTCTCGATCACTTTCATCTTTGCATTCGACTCTATCATTCTCATCATCGGATTCAAGTAACATTTGCTGAATCTCTTCAACATCTGATGGATAATTCAATTAATATATTTTTCCAGCACTTTTCAACAGTAAATTTAAAAAAAACAAAAAAAAAACTAATACTATACTGACATTGGAGTTTGCGGTATCTCTCTCAGATGCAATTTACTATCAAATATCACATGCCTTTACATAACACGTGTTAAACCAAACTGATGGCATAAACAGTGTGGAATATCACTTGTAATATGCACATTCACAGTTAGTCATGACCTCCAATATGTGTAAGAATATTTATATTAAAACAATTTGTTTGTATCTGTCAGATCAGCCGTGACCTCCGCAGGTTAAGCATTTGTACGGGTAACCTTTTGTAAGCAAAAACCAAGTCGATATCTCATCAGGTCTAAGAGATATTGAAGAATACGTGAAAAGACATTTTACCCCTTGTTTAGGAATTCAACCCCCTTAGGGGTTGAATTCCTAAAAATCCCCTCTGTCGGTGCTTACATCATGGAAGGAATATACTTTCTGAATTTCATGTTTCTAAGTCCAGGGGTTTGGGCTGGGCATTGATGAGTTATTCAGGACATTTGGTTTTATATATATATATATATATATATATATCATCAAATTCCTGATATGTACCCTCAAGGGGGGGGGGTGTACAGGATATGATTGTACTACATGAAAAATTTACATCATCACTAACTTCTTATCTACAATTTTCCTCCCAAATCAGTCTGTTACTTGTCAAGACTCCAATATTATCATTATCAGATCTTATATTTCTATCGTCTAAGGCACATTGTACCGTATCAATCCACCTATATCTTGGTCTGCCTCTGGTTTATTTTCCTATCAACCTGACAGAGAACACTTGTTTTACTAATCTTTCCTCGCCCATTCTGTTTAAGTGACCATACCACCTGAGATTAGCTCTGCTAACACATTCCTGGATGCCGACAATGTCAAGTTCTTTCCTAATATTCTTGTTT
This sequence comes from Typopeltis vanoorti, assembly GCF_054136105.1. NCBI lineage: Eukaryota > Metazoa > Arthropoda > Arachnida > Uropygi > Thelyphonidae > Typopeltis > Typopeltis vanoorti. The sequence continues at coordinate 118,146,205 of NC_143551.1, forward strand.
TTAATATGATATTGCCATTGATGCCATCTGTTCACGCCTATAATCTTTCTCAGGACTCTCATATCTGCAGTCTCTAGTCTTTGGTCAAGTGTTTTACTTCTGACCCAGCTCTCAGATCCATAAGTTAAAACTGGTTTGAACACTGTCTTGTATACAGCTAATTTAGTGTTCCGACTAATTTCGCTCTTATTCCATATGAATTTATTCAATTGACTTCCTACCATACCAGCTTTGTTGATTCTGTTGTCTATTTCCACATTTAATTTACCATCTTCAGTAAAAATGGTGCCTAAGTAGTTGAAATGTTTTACTTGTTCCACAGGTTCCCCGTTCACAATACAGTTGACATTTTCAACAATTCTACCTATTTTCATTTTCTTTGTCTTTTTAATGCTGACCTTCATACCATATCTATTACAACAGTTATTCAGTTTAGTCAGAGAATCTTGCAAACTTGTAGCGGATTTATTCAGAAGTATAACATCGTCCGCATAAAGCAAAGAGCTGACATTAAAATCTCCAATTCCGATATCATGTTTAATACCACTTTCCTTCATAATGTGATCCATATAGATAATGAATAACAGAGGGGATAATGTACATCCTTGGCTCACACCAGATTTAACATTAAACCATCTTCCTGTACTTCCTTCAATTCTAACTGCCGACTTACAACTCAAATACAGACTAAGTATTGCTCGATATAATGCCCCATTGACACCATATAACTGTAGCATATTGAATAGCTTCTCTCTTGGCACCTTGTCATATGCCTTTTCCAAATCGACAAAACTTAAATACAGATCGTTGTTATATTCCCATGCTTTCTAATGTCCAATCCTCACCTTCTTGTGGTGCATATATATATATAATATATATATATATATTATATATGGTTTTTTTTTTTTTTTTTTTTTTTTTTTTTTTTTTTTTTTTTTTTTTATTTAAATACTAAAGCTATCTTAAATAATGAATATATGGTTTTAAAGAAATGTCTATGGATATTCTTAGTACGGCTCTATTTCTGGTATCTCTGTTTGCCAAATTCACATATATAGGAAAAAATTCAAATAAAATGTTTGTTGTCTTCCTTCATGATATTAAAATAATTGATAATTTAACTTGGGAAAAAAATTTCCCATTTGTTATATAATATCAGTTTTGGCACAGAGGTCTTACTTAGCGAACTACTATTCTGTGGTGTGCATTCCACCATAGTGAATTCAAGGAGAGGATAGGGAGAAGAGAAATGGTCGAGGAGGGTTATTGTTGATATCTGATGAACTGCAACCAAAGAGAGTAAAGTTCAACTGCAGACCATTGAAAATAACACATTTGAGGCTATTTGGTGTGTGAAATAGATATGCTCAATGAGTGGAAGGTGGGTAATTATTATGGGGGATTTCGACTATGGGAACATTAATTGGAAGGAGGAAGGAAATGGAATTTATGCAGTTACTAAGGAATAATTACTTGAGATTGGGAGACTAGATTTCAGTTAAGAGGGGGGAGGAATGTATGGAATTACAGGGCTGGTAAGTATGGCAAGCTTACGAAATTGCTTTGATCAGTGCCATGGCATGTGAAACTGCAAAGGCTGGATGCTGATAGTGCATGGAAGAGGTAAAGGAGTGTTAGAGGGAAGTAATGGCAGACTGCATACCTAGAGTCAGGAGAGTAAATCAAGTTGGAGTTAATGGGATGAATATTATCATTAAGCCAGAGCTACAAAAAAAGAAAAAAATGTGGATGGAATTCAAAGAGAAAGGTAACCAGCAGGCATGTGAGCAGAACAGAGTACTGGCTAAAAAGATAACCAATGTTGTAAGAAAGGTAAAAACAGAGTTTGAAAAGAAATTAGCAGTGCAGACTAAAGAGAATCCTAAACATTTCTTTCGATATGTTGCAAATAAAAGGAAGAATGTTTATAGTAGAATGATTTTAATGAATGCTGATGGTAAGTAGGTAACTGAATCTGTCGACATAATATATTTAATAAGTGAACACTTTACAAGAGTATATCATCTAGGTGGAGATATTGCAGTAATGGGAGAGGGAAAGACTTGTATGGGAACTGAGGTAAATAAAATGGAAGTGCATACCATATTACACAACCTTGATATGATTACAGCTGTGGGATTAGATGGTATACCAACTCGTAGTAGTGGACCCAAATGGGGGGGGCAAAGGGTTCCAGCCCCTAAAGAAAAAGGAAAAAAAAACACTAGAAAATTTTCCAAAAATATTTTCCTAATTAATAAAATTTATTTTTTTTATTTATGTTATGTTGTATCTTTTATTTCTATGCTACGTATGAATTAACGATCATTGCAGATGCTCAGTCATAGGTCATATGCGATGCGTAATGTGTATTCTCAAATCGTCTACTCAACTCCCCCCCCCCCCCCCCCCAGATTAAACTCTGAGTGCGCTACTGGTAACTTGAGTTTTATGTAAAGGTGCTAGGGACTTATTGGTGCCTTTCACCACATTGTATGGGAAGAGGGGAAAATAGTTCCATTGCATAAATGACTAATCTAGCAAATTATTGATCGACCAGCATATCAGGAGTTGTTGTCAAGGTACTAGAGAAGTTGGTCAAGAGCAAAATACAGGTATGGAAACATGTCTGTATCTGTGCCTGAAACGTGGTTTTGTGAAGGGTAGGTCTTGCTTCAGTAACTTGTTCATGTTTTATAATACAGTGACAGCTGAGCTGGATAAAGGTAATGGTTTGCAGTGATACTGCCGGACTTTGCAAAAGCCTTTGACAGGATACCACATGAAATTTTAATCAATAAACTGCAGCACATGGAGATGGCTGTAGGGTTGATAAGAGGGTGATTGGAGAGACAGAGACAACTCTTATTCAGGAGTAGAGTCCAGAAGAAGGCCTGTGACTAGTGGTATGCCACAGGACTCTGTTCTTGGGCCACTACTGTTTAATTTGTACATTAACACTTTCAGTTTGAGTCCTATCGATGTAAATATACATCGATTGACGTGAATCTAGAGTTCCATCGATGCATATTTACGTCCCTAAATTAAATATTCTGAATATAATAATATATGCTTGAAATTCATTATCAGGCTGTACTGTAGTTAAATTTGAACCTTCAGCTTCATTATCCATGAGGATGGTTGATTTTTATCAATAAAAAAGGGAATTTATATTAGTATCGTAATGCCTACCCATTGGCTGCGTCATGTACGATCCCACATGTTCGTGTTTATATTACATCGTGCCATCATAACTCTGACTGTTGCAATCTAAACAATATAAGGGATTCATGATTCTCTTCTTGTGTCCTGAGAAATTCAGTTTGAATTTCTCTGTCACCATGGACAGACCACAACTCAGTGGTGCCCAATACAGGGGATGTAAAATGGTTCTTGAGTGAACACGAATTAGAACAGATGCTCAAGGAAATACTCAATAAAGAAGGATCTGAATTAGATGATTGGGCAGACAGTGATCCAGAACAAGAGGAAGCACATCTCCCCACAAATGTGAGCTCCAAGTTAAACAACGTGATGCAGAATTTTGAATGGGGGGGGGTGACCAAATTTGAGGCCATCCAGCGAGTTGTGTTCACGATCGCACACAAGGTCGTGGCATTTCAAAAACTGAATGGCCTAATTCAATAATTTGCTACTCAACTTTTCTGGCTAGTACTGGATAATTATAGTGATGTACATCCCCATGTAAAATGATATTTTCATCATAATAACACACACACACACAAATTTTATTTATAATTTTCATTATATATGTAACATCTAAGCAATATTTTGGTTGAATTTTGAATACCGAAGAAGTAAATATAAGTAGAAACTAATAAAAAATGAACTTTTTATTTTTTTTTCTAAAACCTTGATTTCTTGCATCCCATTTCTGGAGCCCATAACACATGTATAACTAAAATTTTTATTCCAATTAATTGTTAAAGATGCTAACTAAAAGACAAAAATTAATTATTTTGGATATTCCATAGAAATGCTATACGCAATTTTTTAAATAGAGCTAAAAATGGTCAGGACAAAAGGTTCTTTAAGTCCCAGTAGGTATAGGACACATAGTGTTAATGATATAGGAAAGGATGTGAGAGGAACTGTCTGGTTGTTTGCCAATGATGCAAAATTGCAGGATGATTTGGATAGATTGGCAATCTGGGCAAAGGAGAATGGATGTCAGTTTAATGTGGTAAAGTGGAAGGTTATGCATTTTGGGTGAAAAGATTACAAGGTTTATACCGCATTCATGGAACTGTATGCCAGGAAATTGACAAAGCCAAAGATTTGGGAGTGTTGGTGAATAGTGAGTTGAAGTTTAGCGGGCACATAGCAAAAGTGGCTAAAGCTGCTCATCGGATTACAGGGGGTCCTCGGCCTACATCGTCCTCGACATGCGTCGTTTTGACTTTACAGCGGTAATCCCATAAATAATTTAAAAAATAAATTTCAACTTGAAGCAGCATCACGTAAAATTCAAACGTTGCGGGCGAAGTTTTTTTGGGTGCGGTGGAATAATACGCCGTTATGCAGCGTTTGTTTGGGAGAGGTGGCGTCGCTTGGGTCCCAGCATACATGCTTTGTTTACATCTGCTCTCTCACTTTTGTGTTTGTGTTTTTTTTGTGACTTTTTACCATTCAATATGGCTCCAAAACGTAAGGCAGACATTTTCGATGGCAGTGTGTCAAAGAAAAGGAAAGCCATTAGGTTAGAAGTGAAATTAGACATTAAAAGGGCAAAAAAGGGAGAAATGGCAATGAACATCGGCCGCACGTTGCACTTAAGTTGTACCACAGTCAGGACTATTATCAAGGATGAAGTTCGCATCCTTGAACACGTGAAAGGATTGGCACCCATGAAATCGACTGTAATTACGAAAAAACGTAATAGGCTCACTTGGAACTGTATCTTATTTGAGTATTTAGGCTTAGGTGCCAGTTTACACTCATGATACAATTTATGGATCATTACGGCACAGAGAAATAATTAAACAGCAGATTTAATAATTTCGATATATTGCTTATGTCACACAGACATCTTGAAGAATACAATGTTAAAATTGTAATAACACACAAGAAACAATAAGTGGAAGAAATGAAGTTAAGCTATATGCACAACTCTTGCCGTTTCAGCAGCCTTTGAATCTTGCACTTTGTCCTATGAAGGACTACATGCAAGTGAACTATTTCTTTATTCAGGTCTTCTATGTTGTTCTGAACTTCTGCCATTGTATCTACTATGGGACTGGGAGTGTAATTGGGTTTATGGATTTTTGGCAAATCCATGTGTCTTGGGGATGAGAATTAAAAGGTTTGAGATTATTTACAACTTCAGGAGGCCAAGATGTGGCATTTTTTGAATCCTTTTTAATGTCTTTTTCTAAGACTTGGTGTGATCATGATCTTACAGTTTATAAGTAGTGTGGTCTCCGAGCAGAATATTCATTTTCTGAGTATAATAACGGGAATTGAGGACAAAAGTAGCATCGCCTTTGTCAGGTTTGGTGATGATTATGTTGTTGTCTTTGCTGAGTTTATGCAGTGCATGGTGAAATCAATTCTAGCAGTTTTGGTTTCTACTCACTCACTTCACTTTCATCCACATCTTTAGATTCCCCACAGACTTTGTTGTACACAATATTGTGCCTCTTCTTAAAACTATCCAACTATCCTATAGACACCTTAAACTGATTATTCTTGAGAGCTTCACATTGGACTGAATATGTGAATGTTTTTTGATCTTGCATTCATGAACCACTCCCACAACGGTGACAATGGTTTATTCACAAACTAAAGCTGGCATGTCTGTAGATGTGGAGAGCATTAGGAGAGTGAAATTTTTTGCATCTACAGATGTGCCAGCTTTGCTTTGTGTCATGAATAAATAACCATATTCATTATTATCTACTACTATTAATGCAGGAGTTAGGTCTCTTCAAGTTGAAATCTCCTCTATTCTCAACCCTGAAATTTGGAGTATTCTGTTTTGAGTTATGAATACTCTACAAAGACAACATAATTGTGATGTCAACAGAAGCCTCAAACCTGCATTCCACCTAAGCTTCCCTTACAGCAAAACTTGCCTTTATTTGCCAGATTTTCCTGTGCAGTGGTTACAATGCCAAAAAAATTACAAATTATCTGTCTCTTCCTCCTCATACTCCTTGCAACATAAACTACAGTAATGCCATTACCATTCCCTGTATCTTGGGCATTTCAAAAAAATAAATAAATAAAATGTCAACACCAGTGGCGGCCGGCAGAAATTTTAAATGGGGGTTCTGCATATATAAAATAAAATAAATTCTTTTTTTCTAATCAGTAACCAATTTATTAATAAATAAATTTACATATTAAAAAATTGCTTTATTAAAAATATTTCACTCTCACCACAAACAAACGGCAATAATAAAAGTTTCGTATCTCACAGAAATAATGCACGCAAGCATACGATACGCTGCCCTAAACGAGCAGTGTCATAATCACTTGTAACGTGCAATGGGAAGCCAAACGAATATCAACGAGGCTAGCTGCAATTGACCTAATGTGATAATTCTGACACCTGTTTCGTAATCTAAAGCATTAATCGAACAATTCCAATTATTAACTATTCAATCGTCAAAACATAAGCTGTAACCTTTAACATGTTGTGTTGCATTTATATAATGTTGTAAGCATTGTTATTATTTATAAACACAAACAAAATTTCATTTTTTCCTTGGGGGTGCTGCAGTGTCGCAGTGCTTATGTATGAGCCACCACTGGTCAGAACTTTAAAGAAATATAATCTCAGCATAACTTTCAAACCTCATTTGAAGCTGGCTTCTCTTTGCCGTCCTAAAGATCTGCTTCCTCCACTCTCTTTTCTGGGTGTTTACAAGGTTCCTTGTTCTTGCATTTTATCATATTATGGTCAGACTGGGGTTCTGCCTAGATGAACACAAAAAATTCATCTTAACATGGTGTAAACTTTCCAAGATTTGGGAGGCTTTGCTCCCAACATTTAAATAATAGTCAACAGCACAGATAGAAGGTTGTCCCTAATAAGACTTTAGTCTTCATATAGTCTAATTTCATTTCTTCTACTTACTGGTTTTTGTGTGTTATTGCAGTTTTAACATTGTATTCCTGAAGATGTCAATAACAGATACAATACTGAAATGATTAAATTTGCCATTTTAGTCTTTATTCTGTAGTTATTCCAGTAAATTATATCGTGAATATCTTATGCCTTTTTCAAATCTGTAAAGTTTAAATAAGATCTTGTTTTTCTCATGATTTCTCAACAATTTATGTTCAGTACATATGTGTAAGCAGCTGTTTTCTCCTGGCAAACTCTGAGTCATCAAGAAAATCAACGATAGAACCCACACTATTTCTGGCAATAGTATATTGTGTTAGGTTAAAGACCATGTGATGCCAGTACATGAACCTTACTCTTTTCACTGGATGTCATTAGTGATAGTCTTGGGCCAGCTATCTCAGAGTGGCTAGCAGTAAAGATTGACTGCTCCCTCAGTCTACAAAAATTAGGTGGGCTAAAATGGTTGTGCCTATTCTGTTTGGGAAGTAGTGGATTTTTTTTTTGTGTGTGTGTGTGTGAGTGAAATGTATACTAATAACACTACTCCAATCATCTGAATTTCATTTTCTAACCATCCCTTCTAAATTATATAGTTTAGCCACTTGTATACTTATATATATAAAACTCTTACCTGTGACTATAGATCAATGATGAAACTTTTCAAGCCGCTTCATGTCTAATAAGTAGTGTGGTAGTCAATCTCCAGGTGATGAATTTCATTAGCTGCTTAAATACATTCACAAACATCTATGACCAAGCAGGATTCAAATTCATTACCTATTGGTTGGAGAGAATGATCATGTTAACCACTTGGCCAGTACTGAAATATACTCAGGATTGCATTCTTTCTTGATGTGTTCCGTCATATGTCAGCTATTAAAATATTTTTAAAGTAAATACAGTGAAACTTGTTCAAAGTGGAATCGCAAGGGCCGAAATATATTTTCCACATTGGCCAAGTTTCTGCATTATATAAAATTGCAAAAAAATTTAAAATCCATTAAAATCATATTACATGGTACATACCTGTTTATGAGTAAAAATCGGCAGTGCTGGCTCTTGTAAGTAGGTGATACTTGTAGATATGTGTTATTAAAATAATAGTAATAATAATAATAATAACACATTATTAAAGTACTGTATTAATGCTCTATTACACTGCACATTACATGTTTCCAATATACAACTCATTGAGATTTCTTCCAACAAAGAAACTTGTTTCCACTTTTTTGTGATCATGTCTCTTAACTATATACAATAGTTCAAGAAGACTGGAATAGTTTGAATCAATTGCAAACTTCATTACTTCACTGATGCAATGAAGGGCCTGTTCATGTGTACGAATTTTCGTTGAAATATCCTGTTCTCTGGCTTCTTCTTAATCCTCCTCATCTTCATTTTGTGTATTTCTTATCGCTAGTAGAGCTGTAGCAAATTCAAAGCTATAATGTGTGGCTAGATAAGCGCTCTGTATTTCATGTGTACGAATTTTCGTTGAAATATTCTGTTCTCTGGCTTCTTCTTAATCCTCCTCATCTTCATTTTGTGTATTTCTTACCGCTAGTAGAGCTGTAGCAAATTCAAAGCTATAATGTGTGGCTAGATGGGCATCGCTCCAAACAACGTTCTCTGTATCACAGGAAAGTTCTTTTTCTCGGCACAGATTGGATATTGCAGCAATGTTTTGTTTTTACTCTCCTCCTCCAAATTATTTGCCACATCACTTTCCCCAAACCCAGCTTTAACAAAACACTTTTTTACTGTTTCTGCTTTAATTTTCTTCACTGCCAACCTGATCCAATTCACAGCATCCAGAACCAATACAGGTTTTACTAATGCGTAAGCGCTATCGGCTTTTTCTACATTCGAAATCAAAGATTTCATCAGAAATTGTAATATATCCTTACCTTGTCTGTAGTGCGATTTGAATGTGTAAATGACACTCATGTCCATGGGTTGTTGTAATACACTTGTTGCATTTTCTGGGAACCAGGCAATTTTCACATTTGAAAGTGTTAACCTTTGGTGGCAGGTAGCATTGTCAAGAAAAAGGATGACATTTCTATTTTCCTTCTTCATTTTTGCATTGAACATGTTTAACCACCCTTTCATTTTAGCTGTGGCGTCCTAGCTTTTTTATTGTTTCTCCAAATCACCGGTAAATTATTAATTTTCAGGTTCTTGAAACATCTTGGTTTTGCTGCTTTTCCATTTCTCCCACTATATTCCAACACAATAACACTTGTAAGCCTTTCTTTGGACATTTTGCCCTTCGGTACACTTTTCTCCCTTAACCATCAGTGATTTTGTTGTTAATGCCCAAAAAAAAAAACAATCCCGTTTTGTCTGCAATGTATATATTTTTTGGTTCATATGGTGAAATCAATTCTAGCAGTTTTGGTTTCTATTCACTCACTACACTTTCATCCACATCTTTAGATTCCCCACAGACTTTGTTCCACACATTATTGTGCCTCTTCTTAAAACTATCCAACTATCCTGTAGACACCTTAAACTGATCATTCCTGAGAGCTTCACTTTGGACCATTGGACTGAATATGTAAATGTTTTTTGATCTTGCATTCGTGAACCGCTCCCACCCACACTACCTCATTGCCGATTACCTTTGCCTTCCTCTTCATTCGACCATTTCCTTGCAGCCACTCGTTCATTATTTTATCCTTTTGTTTAAATGTTGTATACTTGCGTTTTTCCACACTTAAACCGCACATTATTTCCCATAACGAGAGTTTATCCTTAGCTTCAGTGACTTTGACTTTTTCATTTAGCGACAATGGCACATGCGATTTTGCCATGATGCAAAACATGAATTAATTGGTTTGTTGAAATTTGGGTTACTGAAATGTTTGGACTTACCAGAAACTGACCAACATTAATTCTTAAACGAAACAGTAAAAGCAACACAAGTGCCAAAAGCACTTACCAGAAACTGACCAACATTAATTCTCAAACAAAACAGTAAAAGCAACACACTTTCCTATTAAAAAAAAAAAAGTAATTTTTAATAAATTCTTCAAATATTGCTTTCCGTTTCCGCATTGGGCAGATTCCACAAACATTATACAAAAGAAATAACACTATATTGCCTGTTCTTCTGGCTGGGACTGTATAATTTGTTCACATTGAGCAAGTTTCTGCCTTGGACAAGTTTTACTGTATTTCAGACATGCAGATTATCTTCCTTTTTTTTTTTTTTGTTACTGTTATTATCTTTTGATTCTTTTACAATAGTGTTTCATTGCCTAGCTTTTTTAGTAGTATAGACTTTGGTTTAGCTATCTTTACATATTGCTTAGCTTCTTTGCATTGTTTTCAGTATTTTCTTAGGGTATGTGCTGATGTAATCCACAGGAACTTTTGGTACCATGTTATCCTTACCTCGGTCCCATTACGAAGTTCTGATTGTTCTTTCCCTGCAGAAAACTAGTGAGTTGTTATTTTTTGGTAACAGTGAAAAGGAGATTTAAGAGTTATGTTGCAAACCCATTGCAAATTGCAGTCTGTCCTGACACAGTAATTCTGATGTGTGTATCATTTGCAGTTTTATCAATTATTTGAACATGGTTTAACAATGTGGTTGCATCTAATATTTTGGTTTTCTCAGGCACTTTTAACTGCATCAGTCCACTTAGATCTTTGGCATCCTGTAGGTTTCTTATCAGCCATCCTGTTGCCAAACATTTATTTCACTAGTCTTTCCTCTCCATTTGGTTTAAGTGACCATATTTCCTTAGATTAGTCCTGCTAATCTGAGGAAATATGGTCAATTAATGATTCATAAAAACTAAAAATCTCAAATTCTTTCTAATATATTTTTAAATGTTCTGCCATCCCTAATTTTTTCCCCTCAAAACTTATGTTTGTGATTTCCAGTCTTGGATCATCTGGTTAATTTAGCTCTCAGAGCCATAGGCTAAAATTGGTTTGAATACTGTCTTATATGCTTCTCTCTTTTCATATAAATTTATTCATCTAGCTCCTGACAGTACCAGCTTGGTTTATTCTATTTATCTGTTTCCAAATTTAATTTGTCATCTAAAAAGTCTGCTTAAATAGCTGAATTATTTTACTTATTCCGTAGATTCTCTATCGAGATTGTAGTTGATGTCCAGATTTCTGCTTCTTCCATAGTTTCATCTTTTTATTGCTGATTTTTATCTGCAACTTCTTACATCAGTTATATTTAGTTTGAGTTGATTTGTACTGGATTTATATATTAGTATAACATTATCTACATGAAGTAATCAGCTGAGTTGAATATTTCGAATTTTAATATCAGTGTTTAATGCCACTTCTTTTTTTTTTTTTTTTTCATATTGTGATCTGTATAGGGAATGAACAACAGTGAAGATTGTATATATCTTTGTGTTACACCTGATTTTACATCAAACCATTACATTACACCATTTTCCTGCATTTACTTTAATTTAACAGGCTGATTTGTATCATAAATATGAGCTATGTGGAAACAGATGGAAAACAAGATAAAGAAATAAAAATAAGATTCAACATAGCTAAAGATGCCTTCTGGAAAAATAAGGATCTGCTCAGAAGTTTTGTGGGTATAGAGACAAAGAAGAAAATGATAAGAACATTAGTTTGGCCAGTTTTCACATATGGAAGTGAGACCTGGGTATTCAAGAAGAGAGTGAGACAACAGATAGAGGCCTTTGAAATGCTACAGAAGAGCCCTGAAAATCTCTTGGACAGAGCATGTGACAAATGCAGAGGTACTACAGAGAATGAAAACACAGAAATCTTTATTGTAGGAAATGATCCAGAGAAAGATGAGACTGGCATGACATATATTGAGGGGATCAGCAGGACAGAGGATCAAGAGGTAAAAAAAAAAAAAAAAAACATGGTTTGATGATATAAGATCATGGACAGGATCATATGACTATGCTGAAACAAAAAGAACTGCCAAGAGAGAGGATTGGAAGGACACGGTGCTGCACCCTCGCATTGAGGAAGCTACATGATGAGCTATATATTGCTCTGGATAATGTTCTGTTTACACCGATTGATTGGAGGGTTTTGAATATCTTTTCTCTAGGCACCTCAGCTGTTTTCTCACATTCCTTTTCTAGATCTGCAGAACTTAATAAATACATATCCATGTTATATTCCCATGATGTCTTAACTATATCTTAAAATAAAAATATGATCCTGACAACCCCTTACTTGACCTGAGCCTAGCTTATTCTCCAGTTTTCTTTTCCACAGTTTTTCTGAATCAATCTTATCTCAAGTATGCTTGTATAAATCTTACCAGAACATTCAGTAGTGAAATTTCTCTGTAATTTTCACATTTGCTTTATTTTGATTCTTATTGATTGATAATTTGATAGCTCTGTTCCAGCCATCTGGAATTCAATGTTCTGATCACTGAATCATGCAGTATAACTACTCTAAAACTTTTATACTTCCATCATTTCTGGTCAGATATCTACTGCAGTCTTTCAACTTTTTCAAGGTATCTAATCAGGGCCGCAGAGAGGAGGTGACATCTGAGACTTTTGTCATGGGCCCTGACGTGTCACATAACTGTGTTTATAATGCACGGTTTTAATTCTCATAATAATACAACAATGATAAATAATAATGGCATATCGAGAATGATACTGTGTTTTGTTTTAGACAGACGGCTACGCTCTTTAGCTTGCCGTTGATTCTCTCAGCACATATCGCTGTCGTTATAGCGGGTGATGACATCAATAGGCGTTCGTGCGAGGTTGTTTTGCAGTTGGCTGCACTAGCTAGTAATTGCATTCACAGTAATGTTCCCTGCCAGAATGCTTCGTTCTTGTTATTATTTTGATAGACGAAGGTTTTGTTATTGTTTGTAAAGTGTGCAATTGTATAATGTAGGCCATGCACTAAAAAATGAAATTAATATTCTTATTAATTTGATTTTTTAATTATTAATATTATATTTTTAATAATAAAAATTTGACCAATAGAAATGTATCATCATAAATCTGGAAATCAAAAACAAAAGGAGAAAAGGGATCGTGATCGTAAGAAGGCAAAAGAAGATTTAAAAAACAAGCATTTACTACTGAAATATTTGAAGACTGAAGAACACCAAGATATTGAAATTTCAAGTAAACAATGTGCTAATAGTTTAACTGCTGACAAAAGTAATAAAGCATCTTCTTCACCTAGACCCGCAGCAGCTAACTCTGAAGTGAACACTGAAATAGACGCTAGGGACAATTCAAACCTTCAAGATAAAGAAAAAAAAAAGTTGCTTGGATCTGGAATTGAAGCAACAATCAGCACTACAACCGATGCAGTTGGTAACAACGATCTAATATATGAAAAATTTACTTCAACTCGAGGTGAAGCTGAAGCGACTACCAACTTAGAAGCTACCGAAGTTATAAATTACGAAGATCCAGGTACTTGGATAGATTTCTTTAGTGATGTAAATCGGCAATTAATAATTGTTAAAGGACTAAAATCCGAATCTGAGTTAAATGATATGGTCAAGTTAATGCCAAAAGATTTTTAAAGGTAGAATTTCTTCATATTTACTTTATTCTCAGTTATCAAATGGCCGTGATCAGTTAGTTCGAGACTGGTTACGCTGGAGTTCAAGCAAACCAGCCTTATATTGTGTTACCTGCCTATTATTTAGCAATGATACAAAAAGTAAACTTGTTAGCAATTTAAGTAAATCAGAAGGGTTTTGTCCTCTAAAACAAAAGTGGCAAATGTTATATACACGTTTGCCTGATCATGAAAAATCGCGATCTCATAAAGAGTGCTACTTATCCTGGAGGCAATTAGAACGATCTCTAACTGGTAACGGAGTAAACAACAAAATGGAAAATTTACTTATTAACGAAACAAAAAAATTTTATGAATTGCTTAAAAGGTTGCTTCATGTAATTTTATTTTTAACATCCAGAAATTTATCATTTTGTGGTGCCAATCAACAAATTGGTAATCCACATAATGGGAACTTTCTGGGGATATTAGAATTAGTTGCACATTATGATCCCATACTAAAAGAACATTTACAAAAGGTAAAAGAATCTCAAAACACCGGCCAATGACTTTGGTCCCATTATTTATCGTGGCAAACTCAAAATGAATTCATTGACATTTGCAGTAATTTTGTATTAAACAAAATTTTAAGCGAAAGAAAAGTGCATTTATTATTCAATAATTTGTGATTCAACTCCAGATTCGTCACATACCGAACAAAATGTTTTAATATTACGATATGTTTTCAGAGATTCTTTACCTCAAAATTGGATAATTCTTGAAAGGTTTATAGAATTTCTTGAATTTAATCATAAAACTGGAGAAGAAATAGCAAAAAAATTATTACAACGCTTCAATCAACTAGAAATTGACATACAAGACTGCAGAGGTCAGGGATATGACAATGCTGCAAATATGAGTGGAAAAATAAAAGGTGTTCGGTCTTTTATTGAAAAAGAAAATGAAACTTCTCTTTATTCCCCATGTGCAGCACATTCACTAAATATAGTGGGCGTAAATGCAGCTAAATGTTGTTCGGAAAAATATGTTGTACAACATATTTTGGAAATTTGAAGTGTTTATTTGCATTTTTTAACTCAAATCCAATGAGATGGCAAATTTTATTAGAAAAAAACTGGCTGTTCTCTTCATGGTCTATCTCAAACTCGCTGGAGTTGTAGAATCGATGAAGTTAGACCGGTTGCTCAGAAGCTTCCAAGTGTTTTAAAAGCTTTAGAGAATATAATTTTGACTGGGAAATTATCAAATGAAGGTCATTCTGAAGCTGTTGCTTTAAAACGATATTTTTCAAGTTTCAAAGCAATACTTTTTTGGTTTGAGTCTCTTCTGAAAGAAGTTGAACATTTTCGAAATAAGTGGCAAGATGTTCTCTCTGAAGCTACACTTGTTGCAATTGAATTCGGTATAACCTCAAATGTCGAGAAACGATCAAAAGCAAAGAGAATAAAGTTAGCAGATGAAGAAAGCGCAGATGGGGATGATACACAAGGAATTTTTAAAAGAACTGTATATTTTGTTATACTGGATACAATTATTTCGCAACTTCACATGCATTCCACATCTTTAAAAAATATTCAGAATTTATTTTCACCAATATTAAATTTTCAAACAATGAATCATCAAGAAATTTCTGACTCGTGCAATAATTTAATAAATAAATATAAGACTTACCATCATCTCTGAAAGATGAAATCTATCACATAAATAAGATTTATAACGGCACGTTTAAAAATGTTATATCAGGACTAGATTTATAAATTTCAACTTCACGGTTGAAATTTATACTTCAATATGTACTTCAATCAGAATTTTTTGCCCAATACCAGTAACAGTTGCCGAAGGTGAAAGAGCGTTTAGAAAAAAATTTAGATATTTATGTCGAGAAATGATCGAAAGCAAAGAGAATAAAGCTAGCAGATGGGGATGATACACAAGGACATTTTAAAAGAGCCGTATATTTTGTTATACTGGATACAATTATTTCGCAACTTCACATGCATTCCACATCTTTAAAAAACATTCAGAATTTATTTTCACCAATATTAAATTTTCAAACATTGAATCATCAAGAAATTTCTGACTCGTGCAATAATTTAATAAATAAATATAAGACTTACCATCATCTCTGAAATATGAGGTCTAATCACATCAATAAGGTTTATAACTGCACATTTAAAGATGTTATACCAGGACTAGATTTATTAAATACCATTTATAAATTTCAACTTCACGGTTGAAATTTATACTTCAATATGTACTTTAATCAGAATTTTTTGCCCAATACCAGTAACAGTTGCCGAAGGTGAAAGAGCGTTTAGTAAATGTTCAGCAATATAGAGCTTCTGTAGATCATCAATGCTCCAGGAAAGATTAAACGGCTTAGCTTTGCTATCAATAGAACATGACCTGGCAATGAAAATTGATTATGATGAGATGATTAAAGATTTCGCTAATCATAAAGTGAGGAAGTGGATGAGGCAATAAAAATTTGAAAATTCTCTTTTTATTTAATGTTTGTATGGTATGTAATGCATCGAATTTTAATTTATTGTACACTTTTCTAAATAAATGTTTAATGTTTTATATGACTTTTTTTATTAAACAAAAGTGATGCACTTTTTTAAGTGGAGCCTGGACCCCAGACTTGTCATGGGTCCGAAGGTTTCTCTTGGCAGCCCTGTATCTAATAGCTATTTTTTTGTATCTCAAGTACTAATATCTATTCCTGATTATATTCCTCTTGGAGATATTTAACCACCTATGTTCTGTTATTCTCATTTAACACTTCTTCAAAATAATTAATTTATACATCCAGAATATCTCCGTTTTTATGTGTTGTTTTTCACCTCTCATTCCTTATAATATATTCTTTTCTCCATTTCTAAGGGTTTTCTTAATAGCTTCCAGAACATTTTCTAACCTTTATAATATTTATCTTCTTACCAGACTCTTCTCAACTTCTCTTTCACACTTCTTACATTTTTTGTATTATTTTGGGGAACCTGCTGACTTATTTACCAACAACTTTGGATATTATTCCTTATTTTTCCTGAATTTGTCTAACTTAGGGTTTGGATTTCTCTATTCTGTCTCCTGGATGAATCAGTGTTATCTGAAGATAACACTGATTCAGCCAGGAGACAGAATAGATAACTGCTGAGTATTTGAGGTTTGCTTCTTATTTTTTAGGATGCTTTCATTTCTTCCCATTAATATTTGTGTATTTGAGTCTATAATAACTAATAACACGATA
Source organism: Typopeltis vanoorti (assembly GCF_054136105.1). Lineage (NCBI taxonomy): Eukaryota > Metazoa > Arthropoda > Arachnida > Uropygi > Thelyphonidae > Typopeltis > Typopeltis vanoorti. The sequence goes on from NC_143551.1 coordinate 118,163,091, forward strand.
CCATGGGAAGTTGAGAATTGGTAACGGTCATAAGCCCTAGTGAGTTCTTTACATTCCTTAGTCTATGTTGAGGTTTCCTTTTAGTTATGTAGCTTTCACATAAGTTTGAAAATTAATTGTTGTCTTATTTGTAATTTTACTTTTGTTTGGATCCCATTTATGAGGGTGATTTATGAGGGCCCTCATTTGGAGGCAATAAGGTTTTTCCCTCCCAATTTTTCATCACTCAAAACAGGCATCAAGCCTATTTTCAGTGATGTAATTAACATGCAATTAATAAACATGACATTAGTGTCAGTCTTAGTTGCTTCAGCTATATCTCAGTTAACATCCAATTATCAGAAGATTTAATCCTCTATTCTGACAATTGATTTTTATAATCTCTACCCCAATCCCAGAAGCAATTCTGTCAGATGTAATTTAACTCTATTTGTTCTTTAGATATTCAATTAATTCTAAACCGTTTGTCTTCTAAGAGATGACAGTAACAGATAGTTGCTTACAGTTCAGAGTGCAAGACATTTACAACATTTATTGTTTTGTAACACAGATGGCATATTACATTCATTGATGCATTTATAATAACAAATTCAAATAACATTAAATATGATGCTTATCTAATAAATATTCAGTATACTCTAATTTAAAAAATTCAATTTTTTTAATAATTAACAAATTTTTACTTTATTTCTTGAAGGGAGAGAACCTTGAAATACTACTTTTTTTTTTTTTTTTGTGCCACACTTTTCTACTGATGTGGCCTTCAGTCGCATGCTGATATGGAGTTGAAGGCCACTTCAATAGCAAAGTGTAGTAGAGTATGTATATGATAATTTTAAATGCCATTTGTAAAATGCTGAAACATTTTAATTCTGTATTTATTGTTCATATCAGTGAGGAAAACAACAGTATTAAGAGCAAATTTATTGTTCCAGTCTGCTTAGATAAATATGCTTATAGATTAGTATTTGAAATCTTTTTTTTAATCTGACTTTACAGCTGGGTACTCTGTTTAATCGTGAGAATTTGCAAGCTGGTGTCAGTTATGGTTTTAAAAAAAAGCAGGTTAGCAAAAGTATTTGAAGATTCCAGCAAACATTGAAATATATAACAGATAAATAGATAACAAAAACCAAGTATGATGCCCAAGTCAATTTTATGAATAAATGTTTACTTGAATGATTTATAGTACAGGCAATTATTTCATGTTTATTAACTCTTAAATCTTTCTTGACAAATGCCTATTAGATGTTTAATTCTTAGTCAAACAGTGATTCATGAACAACTAGCATATCTGAAATACTTAAATGACATCTTTACTCTTATCTCAGGTTATCTTGTATCAGAATATTATCATATTCTGATTGAAAAGGCAGTGAGGTAAGGTATGTTTTTCCTCACCCAAGAAAGCTAATTGACCTGTAATACATTAGCACTGTTCATTTTAATGAACATAAAAGGACAGTTCCAAAATTATTTTGCTTAAATTGATTACTTGTTTTTATTGGCAAATATTTGGTTATTTGAAGGTTGGATTATTGAGAGATAAATTTTTTTGTAATGCAAAGCTAAAAATTATTGCCAATTGGTGATGCTTAGTTAATGGAAGGAAATGTGCTTTTGAGAATAATGTGAATGGCATAGTATTTTCTGTTCTAATGGGGAAGGGGGGAGTAGATTGTTAATGATTCCAGAAAACTGAATAATCAGTATGGTAAGCTACGACTATTGAGAACATCTATTGAAAGAAGGAAATAGTATTTATAGTTATGGAATGATAATAATTACTTTTTGACACGGTGTGAATGAGGAAACTAGATTGAGTGTATCTTATGACTGCTTCAAAGGATGTGACCATAAATTAGGCAGGCTTTAAAATGGAAAGTATGATCATGTAGGGCTGAGATGATAGGTGGCTAGGTGTGTAGAACTACAAACCAGAAAATTATAATAAACTTAGAAGGTAATAACTTGGGATGTTACCTTCTAAGGTAACATGGTAGAGGGTGCTGTTAACGATAACTATGGAAACTCTAGGAGCTCAATAAGAGGTGGCGATACATTAATGTAAAGAAGGAATTGAAGGAGTAGGGAAAGACAGACCAAAATACTGCATCCTAACTAGTTGTCATTACCTCTTTCACAGTGTGGTGGTGGTTCCTACTGCAGTCACCATCACACACAGTACCTCCTAAACCATGAAACAAAACCTGACCCCATGTATTTGTTATATTAACAGATTTGAACAGTTCAAATATTCACCTCTGCAAACTGCTTTATCATCAACAGCTGAGCACAGACCTTTGGTTTACCTATAGTAGAGGATATTTCAGTGCACCTTGTCAGCCTGAACATTTTTTTTAAACTCTTAGCATACCTGAAACATAGCTGCTTCCACCTCCTCGACAAATATAACAGCTTCTGTAACAGGCTGCAGTTCTCCTTTAAATCTGATACTAATAGCCCATCTACCCACCATAACAAAAATCTGCTTCAGTATACAAATTTACAGTACCTGCAAATACACAACTATATTACCTTCAACTTGAGGTAACACTACTTACACCTTCTAACAAGAAGCTAATCTCCTTGCTTTCAAAACTTGACCAATGCAACATATAAAATTCAAAATACCTCACTGAAGCTACACAACCCTTCTAATAACATATGGCTAAAATACTTTTCCTTGTACAATGTTTTCTTAACACTGAATATTTTTTCTCTTTACAAAATACATACAGCATCTTTTATCAAGCTGGTCTTAGTCCTCCCTGATGGCATCAAGCGCAACATTCAGAAAACAAAAATTCTCCCACCCCACCTTCAGCACACCTCCCTACCAAAACATCACAGAACTATCAACTCATATTTAAACCATGCATATATACCAAAAATTGAAACAACTATTGCATTGGGCTTATAGATACACAATATATTCCCCATGGAATCACTAGCAATGAGGACAGAACCAAAATCAAAAAACATCAGATGCTCCTGTAGTCTGATCGGTTCAGGTTGGATGATTTTGTAGCATTTGACATTTCGAGGAAAAGACGATTCGAATTTGAACTTGCTGAAGTGAAGTTTTGTCTGATTCCAAAGAACTCTGTATCTAGTGACAGTAACATGAGAAGCAAGGCCATGCTTGTCTGATTCCAAGACAAAACTTCCTCATTCCAGTAAGTTCAAATTCGATAGTATTTTCTTTGAAACATGAAACGTTACGAAATCATGCAAAACTGAACTGATCAGACTGTATGCCAATATCCAAGTTTTGGGAAGTGATCATTATTAATTGTTCCTTTGATCTCTAATAATGCAATACCATATACTTCAGCTGCACCCGAGACAAGCTAATATATGCATGAATTATGACTCATTATTTTGATTTATCTTTTGAATGTAGTTAACAGTACCTCCTTGATGAATCTGTGATGATGTCCACTTAATGTTGGATGACATATTTGGACTTTTTTAATAAATTCCCTATAATTTTTGATAATTACATGTGTAAATCGTGAAATTTATTTTAATGCCTAGGGCACATGTTCCATTGAAGTTATTAATCGATATCTTTAAACCTGTGCTTTTCTTATCTAGTGGAGTCATTGCATAATAACATGCATTCTGTTGAGGCAGTTTCTATTTGGAAACACTCTTAATCTGGGGATTTCCAATTGCAAATTGAATCTACTGATGCTCATATTAATCTGGCCATGTGAAACTACAATTATTATTGTGTTTTTGCACTGGAGATTATCACTAATACTCTATACCTGTCTTCAAAGCAAAAACTAAAACTAATGATTACTTAAAATATCAACTTCTCCTATAATAAATTTAATTTAATCCTTTATCCAAGTGTGTGCAAACAAAGTTTGCACCTGAAAGTATCTTTAGGACTGGAGTAAAGTGGTACAACACCAGGCAACTCCTTTGCAAGGAGTTAGTTGCCTGGTGTTGTACCACTTTACCCCAGTCCTAAAGATACTTTCGGGTGCAAACTTTGTTTGCACACACTTGGATAAAGGATTAAACTAAATTTATTATAGTCTGACCAAGTGAAAAATAAACTTTCAACAGCTTCTCCAATATTAAGTATTAAACTTAATTTTTTTATTTATATTTAATAAACCATTTTAATTTCATTACAAATGCAGTTATGTAGTGATATATCTTATGGTATTTTTATGCAGTGCTAATTACACCTTAATATAATTCTGCTTTTTTTCTTTAATTACAGGAAAAATTTCCTGTGGTTGATGTAGATCATATTAAATTTTCATGTGATTTATGAAGCCTTACTACATTTGAGAAACATATGCTGTACTTGGAATCTGGAAAAGAAATATAATGTAATACAAAAAAATCATAGTCCTAAATAAAAAACGTTTGGAGTTACCCGGACCTTAGCTATATTTTGATGTCCATTCATTCTTGTTTCCCAGATGTCCATCATTGTTTAAGTTCTTTTATTTTAGTTACTGCAGTTTCACATTTATTTATAGTACTGTTTTTAGTAACTAATAAGATCTGATAAAATATTATAATCTGCAATAATTGGGGGGGGATAAATTTCAGGATTGCATTATACAAGTCACAATATAGAGACTTCTTTTAGTATATGCTTAGGACACACTGTTAGAGCTTGAAGTAATCACTTATAATTGATAATAACCAGTTGAAAAAAAAAATACTATCCTAAACAGATGTAAGTTTCTATATGTCCTATTGTTAAAACTGGACATAATCACTGATCATTGTGAAGCTCAGTGTAAAGGCTAACTGAAAAAGTTGAATTTATTTATTTGTTTCTCATTTCTTTTTGTTATTAGTTGGAGAGAATGAAAAGACTTCCCAATTTTATATCCATTTGTTATATTTCTCTATACTCAACAGTAGTTTAGGTTCATTTCATAGTAATTTCTCTAAGAGGAATGACTTGTGAACTGAAACTAATTACAATATCTGCTGTAATTGGTTTCAACCCTGTATCTGTTGTAATTTATTATAGGGTGCTCTGGAAGGAATCTATCATTTATGTCAACATGGGCCATTCTGAATAAGATAAGTGTGGAGGCAAGATCATTTCACCATTCAATTTCTAGTAACTGCAGTCTTGCCTGATTATATACATGTTGTGTGATCCATTTACACAGCTTCTTGTATGCATTCTCAGGCTTACACAGTGCTCTGTTTTTGTTGTTGGGTTGGCTCTTTATCTGTGTACATTTAATTAAAAGATCCGAACCAAGATTTCATACAAGGAGCACTTTATTTACATTTTTAATGTCATCATTGACTCGCTGTTAAGGAATGCCATTGGCAGTCTTCCAACCATTCATAAACACTAATCTCTGCAGGAAACCGGAACATATGATGTTCTGTCAGAATCACCATCACCAAGTTCAAAATAACATGCATTGAGTGTAAAGCACAGTTCTGAAACAAGTATTGACAAATATTTGCATGCTTTGGAGTTCCTAAAACAACTGCTTGTAGGGTACTAAAAACAGTATTTACATCTGTACAATATGTACAGAAAAGGTACATATTTCTGTACAAGAAATACAGCACCTCAAACAGGCAGATTATAAACAGCAGATGAACTTTGCACTTGCGCTCAGAAATCCTGTTTTATGCTGATACTCATTTGCTATTGAAGCAACTTATTGGAAACAAGTTAATTGACTAAAAGGTATTAATAGATTATCTCATTTGTGAAATGAGTCAGGCCTTTCGTCCTGGCTTAGTCCTCCCTTTATTGACATGACAGCATATGTATTTCCAGCATGATGGAGCTTCGCTACATTTTTTGTAAAATATTTGATAATCAGAACCATCACTATTATTCATTAATTGGATTGGGATTGGTTAAGGAGATTATTATCCTTATCCATTAAATCTGACTCTTTAGACTTCTGCATCCTGTGTCACACAAAGCACGATTTCGATAGACTGTACCGGAGAATTTTGGCCTCTGTAAACTATACTGGGAATAACACAAATTATGAAATAAATTACTATAATTTGTATAATAAATATTATAATAAATTATTATAATCTGTGGAAATAATCTATCCAAGTAGAAGTAAGTTTGAAAATATTAAAACATTTTGGAACTTCTAATTCTAAAATGTTTAAGAAAATAGGGTATTCTAGTTTTTTTTCTTACAATTGCCATATTGCAGTTAGAAATTGGACTTGTGTTCAATACATTCAACTTCTTTGCTTCATACAAACAAAATAATTAAACTGTTTACCAGTTAATTATTTGCCACCAGTATGGATTTTGCCGCTCTCAATCACTCATCTATGAACACAAGCTATAGAAAGATTTGATGAAATCCATATCATTGCTTTAGACATTTCCAGGGCATATCATGTTTGGCACAAAGGACTACTTACCAAATTAATGTCTAATGGTTTGTCCACATCCTTCACAGTTGGATTACCACTTCTCTGGCTATTCACTGTGTGTAATGGTGGGTGGCTTTCTTTCAATTTTTCCAATGCTTGAGTATCCCTGGGTGTCTTAACTTCTGTTCTTTCTCTTATTTATAAATCACCTCATGTCACTTACTTCAGATCCTGTCCATAGTTTGACAAACCTTGCAGTGCTCATGCATCTATAAGATCTTTCATAACCAGTGCCTTAAATGCTGATCTCTTTATCATATTTCACTGGGGTGTGAACAACCTTATCAACTTCAGTGCCACCAGAACAATCCCATCTAATTTCATGTAGATCTAATATGGTAATGATAGGATACCTACTTATTGTTGTTTATTTATCAGTTATTCAGTAGTATAATTGATATTTCATTTTGTTCTCTTGAAAGAAGCTTTTAATGCGCCTCTTTTTAGTTTTTGTGTTGCCCCTCGAGCACATTTTGAAGTCTTCCAGCATTGCACTGTCTTTAAAATTTTTCAGTTATGCTATTCTCACTGCATGTGTTGCCTGTCCAGTTTGGGTTGTTTTGGGAGGGAGATATTGCAAGAGTATGTATACTTTATAACATGTTCATTGTTATAAATTAAAAAATAAAATAAAAATGGCAAGCAGTATTTTTATAGTAGCTTGCAATGAACAGATTTAGAAAAAATCTGTTCATTATCCTAATAAAAATTTCAAAGATATATATTTTGTTTAATAATAGTTTTTTTCTAATGAATAATTCTCCTTAGGTAGAAGCACTGGGCATCAAAAGCGTGATGTTACTATTCTAGCAAGTGAGGAGGAGTCTAATGCTGACAATGCTAGTGTTATCAGTAATGTTTCTGAGTCGAGATTTGGCAGTGATGATGGAACCTGTAAGTATATTTCCAGTCTTAAAATTATTTTAGTGATGTCCTGTTTTCTTCTTGAATAATCTTTATGATTAATGTTTTATTTTTTATTGTTAAACTGTTTATGAATTACTATTATCATTATTCAGTTGTTTATCATTTAATAGAATACAACTTCCTTTTGAGTATAACTTTAAAAATATGGGAATTATAAGCTGGTATGTATATGGAAACCTACTGGTAAATACTTGTCAAAATTACATCTTTCATTGATTCCATTTTTATGATATAAAAAAAAAATTGCCATATGATTTGTTTTATAATTTTTCTAGTTGGAATATTAGACAAACTCCAAGTTTTATTTATTTTTTTTTTTATTTTTCTTATATTCCATGCATAAATACATGTTCTACTCATATAATGATAGTCATCATCATCAAATTCCTGACATGTGCCCTCAAGGGGTGTACAGGATATGATAGTACTACATGAAAAATTTACATCATTACTAACTTCCTATCTACAATTTTCCTCCAAATCAGTCTGTTACTTGTCAAGACTCCAACATTATCAGACAAAGTATTCACACCCACCTCTGGCAACCCATTCCACTCATTTGCTACCCATGCAAAAAAACATGTCCTAATATCCTTTCTAACCATAATCTTACACAATTTTCATGGGTGACTCCTTGTTTTCTCCCTTCCTGTCCTGTAATGAAAAAGCCTTCAGTGTCAATCCTATAAAACCTATATTCTTCTGCTGTGTCTCCTCTTGCTTGGTCAGTGACCTCTGGATCCTCTCAACCAGTTTCTCTCTTATGAAATCCAGTCCACCAGATCTGCATGTAGTAGTAGTCCAGATGTGGCTCCCAAAGTGCATCACCTTACACTTCGCACATTAAATTGCTAGCCATTTATCTTTGCCCATACTGCTAGTCTAAGTCAACCTTCTAGATCTCCACTTGACCTTCATTTACTCAGGCTTTTCTCAGTTTTGCATCACCAGAAAGCATTTGAATATTTCCTATCATTGTTCTATTTATTAATAACAGAGGACCATGTACTGAGCTCTGGTGTACATACACTACTAGTCACCTTCCTTTTGGACTCATTTTCTCCATAATTTCTCTTTGATAGCTGTCCTTCAGCTATATGTAACATATCTGATTGTTTCTTATTTAGTTTGATTTTTTATTAATAAAATGGCTTGGCAATCTTTTTATACATAAAAAATAATTCACAAGAAAGTTTGTAAATATATTTTCCTTAAAATTTAGTTGTTGAACCAGAGGCAGAAGAAAGCACTTTATTTGATGAATTTGAAGACAAACTTAAAGAAGCTATTGATGGTACAACTCAAAAAAGGTAAGATAGATTACTCTATCTGATTTTTGAAATGCTTCTCTTTATCTTATGACAATAAAATTTTCTAATATATTTTTTTTCCCAACTGAAATTTGTTACCATTAAAGTATATTATTCATTTATTCTAGCATGACCAGTCATTTTAAAGTATAAAATAAGAATTTCATTTCATACTGTTAAAAAAAATAAAATTCAGATACTGATATATGTTGTATCAGTAAAATAGATTTAAGTTTTATATCCACTTTTCAATTGATCGTGAAGGTAGAGAGATCTGAGAAGAAAAAGAAAAGTGAGAAAAAAGATGTGATTGTAAAGCAAGGGTATTTTCTATACTTAATAGTCATTATTAAGTAGATTTCCAAAGTCACAGTTTGATGGAAATTCAGGTTTCTGATGATGATGTTGTGTCCCAATTTACGATTATTAAGCTTTCAACTATCCTTACATGTGAAACTCTACTCGTCCTTGACCAAATCTTATTTATATACGAGATATCACCCAAATACAAATATTCAAGCTTCTTCTCCCCTTAGTGTCCCTAAATATTTATTTTATACTGCACCTTTCAGGACATTTAGTTTAAGATATAAAATTCAAAAACAAGGAGCAATTACCAAAATATATCTGAGTGTGAAACTAATATGCAGTCATGACCTTTATCTCGTAACTACACAAAAATCCCCCCCCCCCATGCATGATTAGGTTCGTACATTGTTACAAGTGGTGCATTGAGCGGCAATCGCAGACAATTGTATTTTCAATGAACAAAGGTTTATTGAACTCTTAAACATGGTACAATTCATTCTTTATCAAATAAAACTCAATTCAATACTAAGAATATATAATACAAATTTTCACTAGCTAAATACAAGTATTAGGTTAAGATCCCACATGAGATTTGTGATCATATCGCCATAACAGATTCTATACATACAAACAAGTATAATCCTAGAACTAGTTGATCCTTTGTCTAACCCCTTACTGGTTTGATCACACTATAATTCTGTATTTTCTAGGATATATATAATCATTTACTCTAATTTTCTCACTAAGACAATATGGATTAAATTTATCCTTTCGCTGAGCTAATACACACTTTTGACCTTTAAAACTCTCTTAATTAAAATATAATATACATGCATAAATCTAATTAATAATAACAAGCTCATTTTTATTCTAGTTTGACATGTACTAAAGTCCTAGTATAATTCTCATTTATCCTTTCAAATGTTCAGTAATTGAACAACGACTACAGTTGTTACATATGATTTGAACACGAGATTTTACAGTACCTTTTGACTTGGGTCGTCTACACTGGCCTCTACCTTTTTCCGATATTTTACCTTCCTAGGACGAACTCTTCTATAACTTATCACTCCTAAGTTCTTTTGGCACTAAGATGGGCTTTCACAATCTTTACCTTACATTCTTCAATCAAGGACATACATAGGGTCATCTATTCTATGGCTGTGAAATTCACCACGTGGGCACTGACTCCTTTATAGAATTTTCTTTCTCTCGTTATGATCACTGGACGATGAAACACACTGACATTATCTTCTCTCTTTTTAACTAAACGGCATCCCTCATTTCTTACAATAGGAACATGGCATCAAAATCCTGCACACTTTGTTTCTTTATTGTGTTGGATGGAGAAAACTCCCAACCCGTCACTCAGGAAAACCACGTGAGACCTATACGAAGACTCTTGAAGAAAAACTCTCCAGGAAAAAGCCCCCTCATGGGGGTGGGGTTTCCTAACCCTTTTATACGATTACCCCTACTGGCACCTTCTTCAATTTCTTTTCTTCCCCCCTTACTGGAGTCAATTTCACTGACAAATTAGAGTGGGGTTTTTCTGCCAAAACATCATGCGGTCCGTGTGCACGTGATGAAGTCTCAATTCGGGAATTATGACCTTGAGCTTTGGTTTTTGTTTAAGCTAACCTTTATGTCATCTATTCTAAATTAATCCTCTTTCCAAAATTTTCTAAGAATTAATCTTTAATCTCTTACTTCAAGTGTAAAAACTAACCTCTCACATACAAAATCCTATGACTAATCTTCTTTGCTTTACTTAACCTTATTTTATCATATCACAACTGTAATAAAATTCCTTTTTTTTTTTTTAGTTCAACAAACAATTTCAGCTATATTTTTCAGTTGGATGCAAGCATGTTTTTCTTTCCTTTTATTTTTTGTATTTGTTACTTTCAAAGGCCCTTAACAATATCTGCTTAGGAACAAGCTTGCTTACTTAGCTATCTATACAGGGTTTTTATTTCTTCTCTTGTTACATCATGATAACTGAAATTTTCACATTCTTAAGTTATCGGGGGATAACAATGTATCAAAACCATGTAATGAAATTCTTAGTGCTGAAACCATTAGAAAGTAAACAGGCAGAGGAAGTTGCATGCCCAATACTGATATATTTATACTATTTTAAGTACCCAAAATCTGCACTCTGATAATGATGGAGAATTTTCATATTAACTAATAGAAAATTTGGAAGATATATGGCCAGTTTTGAAAACTGTACAGGAAGGTATAGCCAATGTCAGTCTGTTAAAAAAACAAAAGGGTATTAAAATAATTATTTGAAGTAATTTTCAGTACTGCATCAAGTTTGTGCACTTCAGTAGTATTTTGTAGTATAAAGATGAAAATGTGAATCAATATAAATATTACAATCTTCTTCTTCTTCTTATGTATTTTAGGCCAAGTGGCCTGTTCTGGTCTAATGCCATCTCTTTCTTGGTCTTCCGATTCTTCTTTTTCCATTTATTTTGTATCTGTATAATATTTTTGGTAGTCTGCTGTTGTCCATTCAATTTAAATATTCTAGCCATTTTTGTTTATACTGTCTTACGTAGTAATTAATTGGTTTTATCTTCAGGGATTGTAAAATTTCTTTATTTGTTTTATGGTCCCACTTGGTATATTCAGCTGTTTGAATTCGTTTTTCATCTTTCCATTTTATGGTCCATGTTTCACATATAGTAGAGTTGGTTTTGACAAGACATTATATAGTCTGATTCTAGTGTGTTTTTGTACTAAGGATGGCTTAAATATATTATTTATTATGCCATTTACTTTCACAAAGTTTTCTATTTTGATCTCTGTCTTTTTCTTCTTCATATCATAAATCACATCCCAAGTATCGGAAAGTATTTACTTGTTCTAATATTTTATTATCTATCACTATTTTACTTCTTATGTGTTTTCTCCTTTGAAGACCATTATTTTTTTTTTTTCTTTAGATATTTGCTTTGAGATATTTGATGATTTTAATGATCTTTGTAAATCATCTTCTGATGTAGGTAATACTGTTTGATCATCTGCAAATAGTAGTGTATCCATCTTCATTTATAGGGTTATTTATACCAAATGGGTTATACTGTTTCCAGATTGTTATAATTTTATTTATATATTTATATTGAAAAGTAGAAGTGAGAGGGTACATCCTTGTCGTACTCTTCTTGATATATCTTTCCATTCTGAGATGTGATCTAATTTAACTGCTATTTTATTTCCTGTATATATTTCTTGAATGGATTGTAAAAGTTGGTTTGGTATGTTTAAATCGGTTAATATTTTAACCAATTTTTGTCTACTAATTTTGTCAAGGCTTTTTCACAATCAATAAACGCCATCTGTGTTTTGAAATTCTCTTCTCTTTTCTATTAATAATTTTAGAATAAAAATTGGGTCTATGCAGGATTGGCCTTTTAAAAATCTGTTTTGTTCTTCTAGTAGTTTGTCCTCTACAATACTGCTTAGCTTCTCTTTTAATATTCCTGCACATATTTTATATTATTATTATGTGACACCTCCAGGGAGTTCAAAGACGCATTGAGGGAGAGTATGCCAACAGCATATAACGATTGATTCCCTTCCAACTACTTACCACACTCAAACTTGCTTAACTTTTTTTGCGTGAGCTATTAGTAGCAGAGGTTCTACCAATCGACCAACCTTTGCTGGCTCACATATCCTCTATTCAGCAGACTAATTCCCCTATAGTTATTGCAATCTTCTTTATTTCCTTTTTTTTTTTTATATATAGATTGGGATAACCAGTCATTTTTTCCAAGAGTTAGTTTTTCCAGACATCCAAAACACATTAAAAAATTTCAGAAGTCTTTCATTAAATTTTTCACCTGCATTTTTGTATAGTTCTATATTTATATTGTCTGATCGTGGTGTTTTCCTATTTTACATCTTCTTTATTGTATTTTTCAGTTCTAACATTGTGGTATTTTCTATTAGGTCATTCTTTGTTTTATAAAATTTTATTTCAATGTTCTCAACTGTCCAGAGATTGTGGAAATAGGTCACCCATTTTTCTAAATCTATTGTTTGTATTTTTATCTTTTCTTTTATTTCTTTATTCATGTACTTTATTACTTTATAGGTTTTGGGTTGTGGCTTAAATAAATCCTTTTCTAGTTCTGTTACAAAATGGTTCCATCTCTCTCTCTCCCTCTATGCTTTTTTCCCTACTTCTCGTTTTGCATTTGCACTGTTTCTTTTATACTCTATTTCTGCTTCTATTGTTTTGGAATTTAGCCATTTCTGGTAACCGTCCTTTTTTGTTTTTATTATATTTTCTATTTCTTTGTTCCAGTCTCATAGTCCTCTTTTTCTAATCCATTTGTGCTTTATTCCGAAGGTTTGTCTTGCTGCTTTTGTGAGAATTTGTTTCAGATTTTCCCATTCATCTTCTGTGTCACTTGATTCATGTGTGGTTTCTGTTTTTAAGTTTGTGCATTTTTGATATTGTTATCTAACTTGGAGATCCTGTAATGAAGAAATTTTGTAGCTTGGTTAGTTGGCAAGAATTTTCAATTTTATGTGTTTTTAGCCACTTTAGTTTAAATTGAATTTTTGCTGATTCCATGCAATGATCAGAGTTTAATTCAAAGCCTCGATATGCTCTTACCTCCAAAATTAACTCTGCTCATTTAAAATTTGCGATAACGTAGTCAATTACTGATTTGTATCCTCTGGCTGACCAAGTATATTTATGTATTTTTTTTGTTTTTAAACACTGAATTCACTATTCTCATATTATTATAAATGACAAAATCGCTTAGTCTGTGACCATTTTGATTATACGTATCTTTGCCAAATTTACCTATGTTTGTTTTGTATTTTTTGTTTCCTATTCTGGCATTTAAATCTCCTGCTAGTAGTAAATAGTTATCTATGGCATTCTGTAATTCATTATAAAATATATTACTGTCTTCTTCTTTTTCCTCTTTTGGTGCATATGCACGAAACATTGTTATGTGGCCTCTTAATGCCTTGAGTCTAATTTCTGTTAGTCTCTCTTTCAAATAGTTGTAATATACAATATTGTTCTTTAGGGACTTATGTTCCATAATCATTATACCTGCTTTTGCTCTTTCTTCTTTTTTTACCTCATTGTAGATTTGTATATAGTTGTTTTCTTTTGTACCTTTTTTTTTGTTTGTTTCTATTACTATACATATCTTTATGTTAGCTTGGTTTAGTTGTTTATCAAGTTCTTCTTTATGTGTAATGCTTCTCACATTCCATGTTGAAATCTTCATTATGTGTTCCTTTTTCCAATTTCGTTTACCATTTCCTAAATTGTGGTCTTTTCCCTGATAGTCCTTCTGGCTTTTCTTTGGATGAGATGCGAAAGTATTTTGAATTTCTTCAGGGCAGGTTACTAACCTGTCGCTGGGTAAGTCCAGTGATAGAGCCGCTACTTAACACCTGGACAGGTAGATCTAACAGCATTTACTCTGTTAGGGTTATACCCCCTCATACTCAGTTGCCAGTGCCTCATTTGTACTTTTAGAACAGGATGGATCGCGAAAAGGTGAGGTTGACATTTGAGTGGGAGAGACTATGTATTGCACTTCACCACCCCTTCCACACCAACAATTTTCCAAAAATATTCCAAAAACTCAACAAAAATTTTCAACAAAGAAAACTACTACAATGAAAACTTTATAAAATTGCTACAGTTAGTTGATAAAAATGTAAATTAAAATATAGAAATGGAGAATGATCAAAGTTCTAACAAAATGAAATTTGTTATGTTTTAAAGAATGCCCTATCTGCATTCAGTGTAAATTCCTCTCTGCACGTAATATGTGGATTAGATGTAGATAAGGAGCCTGATAGCTCAAACATATCATGTCTTTTGCGCAATAAAATAATTTTAAAAGAATAAGAACAGGTTAAGAGGGTTTAAGTTTACAAGCCAAAAGAAAATTAGTTCTACATACTTTCTGAAGCTTCTATTGGTTTTGCTATAATCAGTTTTTTTCCAAAGTAGGAAAGGTGATGCTCACTTTGCTTTACTATTAACTATTATTCTTGAAAAAAGCTGTGGATAGATTTTATAAATTGGGCACTAGGAATGGAATTATAAAAGAATTATACACAAAGACACAATTTGATGTTTATGATGAAAAAAAAAAATTTCGTTGCAGTAAGTGATGCCTCAAATTTGAAAGGTATCTACTGTGCAATCAGTTGATATTGGTGAAGGTTTAGTGAAATGCACAGCTAAGAAAGGATGTCAGACTACAAAATCTTTGCAATTCAAATGCCATTATGGTTCATCATGTGCAATAAATGTCTCTTTTTACACTATTTACATTAAGACTTTTTTTACTATTATATGTTTTTCATTTATAAAAGATTTATGAAATCATATAATGGATCATTTCCAACCAATAATAATTTTTATATACTTTAACTACTTATTATGTAGAATATCTAGATATTTCATAAATTACTTTAAAGCACAGTACAACTGTGTACTTTATTTCATACTTTAACTAAAGCAATTCATTATTCTATAGAATAACTGAATTATATGCTTTAACATATAAATGCAATACATATTTCTACAGATAGATAATAGATACTGCTGGCTTTCTTTTTGGTTTGGGTTATGAACATTTGATACTATAAACAAATATACACAATGTCAAATTGCAGTTGAATGATTTTGATATGGAAAAAACTATGACATCTTTATCTTAATTGGTATTGACAACCCTTTGGTTGTAAAGACATCAATTCAAATCTCCTCAAGGGTATGAACTTTTATTCAAGACTTTTCTCATGAAGGAGAGTTAGCCAGTTTCATACAGAGATGGTAGAGTTTTCCTCCCAGGATCTTGTATTTTTCTTCGTGCAAAACAGGCAGTGCACTCAGAACATATGCAATTTACAAATATAGCAGAAAATGCAGATGGGATCACAAGTGGACAGGTGACTAAGTTCCTTCTAGGTGGGCAGTGTGTTTACAAGCCTGTCAACCTCCCATTGCATGTCCATATTTCTTATCTTTTCCTCCCCACATATCATGAATTAGAACTTGGGGAACATGGTGGTACTATGCATCATAAAAAAAAATCTCCCACAAAAAAACAGTTCCAAAAAAAGCCCCCCCCCCCGCCTAAAAAAAACAGCAGCAAAAATTTTTTTAGCAAAAACAAAAGTTTCCATATTCACACACTGTTTGTGGCCTAAGTACTATAAATTTTGTGAACTCACATGGAACTTATGAATGTCTTGAATGTTATGAAAGTTAGTCGTGAAGTAAGATAGTAATGTATTGTATATCATTTTTATTTTAGTTGGTTAGAATATTTCAGATTCATATCTGTGGCAATTGACTTCAAGGATCAACATGTTGTGCATCTTCAAAGAATAAAGCTCAATTATAAGAATAATAAAATATTTACTATAAATAAATAAATATATACAATAGATACAATTCTTTATAATAAGTAATTCTCTCTCTCTAAGGAGATCTGAAGTTCCTTTTCTCTATAAAATTACAATTGGTGAATTGATTTCTGCTGTTTTATATATATCTAACTTTTTAATACATGCAAATAATTAAATGGCCATTCTCGGAATTATTCAATAGGAGCTCAAAGAAAATTCTTTGATTCTCACAGTTAAATTCATTTCTAAATAAATAACATCAAATACAAAGCAAACTGAACATAGTATTCAGCTGAAAGTTCTGTAGTTTCACTTGGTCATATGAGAACTTCCTTTGTACCACTTATATTATTGGTTTTGCTCATTCATTCATTCACTCTGCCTTATCTGTCACATTCCTTCGAATACAAGCAAAGTTAAAGGCCTCACATAACTATTATACTTGCATATGTCTTCATTCAGTAAGCAAGTTTCCTTAAACATTATACAGTCATTCTCACATAAGCTTGATATATCTTTTTAAGCCCTTTTTATAACCATTTATGGTTATAGGCCTCTCCCATTTGTTTCCATCTTTCTCTGTTGAAAGCTTCTGAATGCCATGATGACCATATCCACTAGGTCGTTGGTCCATCTATCACTTTTTCATACATGCAATATGTCCTGCTACTTCCATATCAGTTTTAAAATCTCTTCCCCTATGTCCAACACATTTGTTTCTTTTCTTATATCATCATTCCTTAATTTGTCATGCAGTCTAATGTTTAGCATGGCTCTTTCTACACTCAATCATTTTTTGTTATTGGCCATGTCTCTGATCCATAGGTCATAACTGGAATGATACAATGGTTGAAAAGTTTTGCTCTATTTTCTGGTTTTATTTTACTAAACAAGAATCTTTTCAGTTTGCCAAAAGCCACTCAGGCTAGCTGAATTATTCTCTTTATTTCTTCATGAATGCTTCTTTTTCTTAATGTAGAAGTTCTTACTAAGTGTGTATATTCTTGTTCTTGCTCTATTTTGTTATTGTCTATTATTCTATGCCCTGTTATCTAGTTTCTTTCAATAGTTATCATTATTTTAGTTTTTTCGTAGTTTGGGTATACTCCCCCTTTAGTTTTTTACCATTGATGTTGATCCCTTTGTCTCTCTAGTCTAGCTCACTCAAGGCATTATACTGTATTATTGTATCTTTGTTGCAGTATTGTTCATACGTTTATTCTATTAATATACAATGTGCAAGCACTGTAATAACTTGGCCATTATAGTAATACATTATATACTGTTCCTTCGATTATTAACTTCAGAGTTCCTTCTTGGAGAATAGTTAAAAATGCATATAAAAACTTTTCCAAGATTAGCAAACTTAACTATATGGTTTATTAGACCTTTCTAGCTCTCCTTCCTTACTTGCCTACTCTTTGCTGGTTAGCATTCTTGTAAAAAACCACTAACATGCTTGCCTGTTTTCGAGATTCAAAGTGAAACTCAAGTGACGAAATGATTGTCAACAGTGCTTTAGCAATGGTAGTCAATGGTGCTTGCAGGTTGTACAGTAATGTTGTGACATACAAACACTACTGCAAAAAACATACGATACTATACATACAGCATTATTTTCATGTAACTCCTTAAGGATTACTACATACGGTAAGCAAGTATACTACTTATAGCTTCATTTAAGGTCTCCTTTATTATGCTATCGCTTTACCAGACGGTGGTTCCAGCAATACTAATGTACACAATTGCATATTTTTAAAGATTACTTTATCATATAACTAAATGTATTTCTTATGAATTTTTTTACTCAGAATATATATATGTATGTATTTAACAGTCAAAGCTGTATAACTGATGAGATATGTGAGCTCTTTCTCAACAATAAATACAAAATGTTATATTCAGGCAATGACAATCAAGGAGAAGGAGTAGCCATAGTATTCAACACTAAATACGAGGCTAATCTTCTTGATTGGCAGGCAGTGTCAATTAGAGTGATTTGGGCAAATATCAGAATTGGGAACTGGACAATGAGACTTATTTGTGCCTATGGTCCCACAGAAGGTTCTCCTAAGATAGAAGTGGAGGAATTTTTTGAGGCTTTAGAGAAAGCAACTGACACAATGAAAATGAAAAGTTAGTCCTTGTTGGGGATCTAAATAGAGTAGGAAATAATTGTCAGACATGCAAAAATATTTAGGGAAAATTTGGAGAAAAGAGCAAAGCTAATAATAATGGCAAATACCTTCTGCTCAGGACATGGACTGGTTATTACTAACACCATGTTCCAACATAAAAGTGTGCACAAATTCACATGGAGAGAAGAGGTAAGGAATAAAAAAAGTCTTATTGACTATGTTATGGTTGATGTGATGTTTTCTCTCTGGTGCAGGACACTAGTGTGTACGGAGGATTTGAAATTGGAAATGATCACCATTTAGTCTTAAGCAGGATAATATTGAATTTCATATTGAAAAGAAGAACATGTAAGAAAGTTTTAAAGAGAATAAAAGTTGAGCAGCTCTCACATGTGAACTGTAGACTGAAATATACAAACATTATTCAAGAAAAAATGAAAGAGTTTGAGAACAGGAATCAAAACTTGGAGATTCAATGGCAAGCTCTGAAGAAAACACAGATTGATTCAGCCAGAGAGGCATGTGGTGAGGTTATCTGCAAGGTTCGAAAAATCAAAACTCCTTGGTGGACATAGGAAGTTAAACAGGCAGTGAAGGAAAAAAAAGAAAGCATATCAAAAGTTCCTGGCAAATAAGTCATCTTTTGCTCTTAGAGAGTACAGAGACAAATGTAAGAAAGCTAAATACTGTGTAAAACTATCTAAACAAAAGTCATGGGAAGACTTTGGTAAGAGCATAGAAAATAAATATCAAGAAGGTGACAAGATATTCTGGAGGTTGTTGAAGCTCAGAAATGGAGGAAAGAGTACTGTAAAAGGAGTTAGAGATGATAAAGGCGAAATGAAAATGGGGAAAAAAAAAAGATATCCTTGAAGTATGGAGTAATTACTTTGAAAAATTGTTAAATGAAACTAGCAGTGATGTCAGCACACAGTGATAAAAAAAAAACTGACCAGGTATGCAATCAGGAATACAACATATCCATACTTGAAGTAGAAAAAGCCATCAAAAGTCTGAAATATGGTAAGACATCTGGATTAGATGATATTTGACCAGAAATGCTCAAGTATATAGGTATAAAAGTCTTACAGTGGCTGCACTGCATAGTTCAGATGGCCTGGACAGAAGGACAAATTCCAGATGATTGGAGTAGAGCTCTCATAGAACCAATATATAAAAAGGGAAATAAAACTGAATGTGAGAATTACAGAGGTATTTTTCTTCTGAGTGTTCTGGGTAAGATATATGCCAGTATACTTGAGAAATGGTTGAGAAGGATTATGGAAGGGAAGCTTGGTGGAAAACAAGCTGGATTCAGGCCAAATAGAGGCTGTCATGATCAGATTTTCACCTTACAACAGATAGTTGAGAAAACATGGGAATATAACAAAGATCTGTATTTAAGTTTTGTAGATCTGGAAAAAGCACATGAGAAGGTGCGGAGAGAAAAAGGCTATTCAAAATGCTACAGTTGTATGGTGTCAGTGGGGCATTATATCAAGCAATACTTAGTATTTATTTGAGTTGTAAGTCAGCAGTTAGAATTGAAGGAAGTATAGAAGATGGTTTAATGTTAAATCTGGTGTCAGACAAGGATATACATTATCCCC
Organism: Typopeltis vanoorti; assembly: GCF_054136105.1. NCBI lineage: Eukaryota > Metazoa > Arthropoda > Arachnida > Uropygi > Thelyphonidae > Typopeltis > Typopeltis vanoorti. The sequence continues at coordinate 118,183,224 of NC_143551.1, forward strand.
TCTGTTGTTCATTATCTATATGGATGACATTATGAAAGAAAGTGATATTAAATCTGATATCAAAATTGAAGATGTTAATGTTAGCTCTTTGCTTTATGCAAATGATGTCATACTTCTAAATAAATCTGCTACAAGTCTGCAAGATTCCCTGACTAAATTGAGTAACTTATTTGATTTAGTCAGAGAATCTTCATGCCATATCTATTACTGTTGTAATAGATATGGTATGAAGGTCAGCAATAACAAGACAATGAAAATAGTCAGAAGCTTTGAAAATATCAGCTGCATTGTGAATAGAGAACCTATAGAACAAGTAAAACATTTCAGGTACTTAGGCACGATTTTTAGTTAAGATGGTAAATTAAATATACAGGAATCCCTCGATTAGTGTGCCTAATGCGTTCTTTAAAACAGGCTCATTAATTGAATATAATAACCTATGGGAAAAAGTATAATTTGTTCCTCAAAATTTCTTTTTTGAACCTTAATTTTTTTTAATAAAGAATTAAGGTATGTCTCAGAGCCTAGTTAAAGGAAAACCATGAAGCTGAAAGACAATAAAACATATTCAGGATATAAATTTTATTATTCTACTTCTTAACAAAGAATTGGGCTAACATAGTTCAGTGGGCATTTTGTTTCTTTTTTTCATACAACTGACGGTATGGCCCTATTGCCTCTTCTACTCTTCTGCAAATTTTACTGTTTCTCTCTTTATCAGGTTCAACCTCTAAGCATTGCTGCTTCAAAACTTTGATTGTACGAAAAATATTTTCAAATTCTTTCTTTGAAATCTCCTTTTGCTGAATATCAGTGGTTAAATTTTCTTCAGGATTTTCCCACTGTGCATCTAAATTTAGCAGGTCAAAGAATTGAGTGATATATTTATAACTCAATTCTTCAGAATGAGATTTAATTAACTCTTGGAAAGAGTTAATTAAATTAAAAAAAAAAAAAAAGAAGAAACATCAAAAGTTCTTGGCAAATAAATCAGTTTGTGCTCTTCAAGAATACAGACAAATGAAAGAAAGCTAAACACTGTCTAAAACCATCTAAACAAAAGTCATGGGAAGAGTTTGGTAAGAACATAGAAAATAAATATCAAGAAAGTGGCAAGATATTCTGGTGGGTGTTGAAAAAGCTCAGAAATGGAGGAAAGAGTGCTGTAAAAGGAATTAGAGATGATAAAGGTGACATGAAAACAGGAGAAAAAGATATCCTTGATGTATGGAGTAATTACTTTCGGAAAATTGCTAAATACATCAAGGATATCTTTTTCCTTGATGTATTTAGTGTGATGGCAGCACAATATTAAAAAACACTCAGCAAAAATCCAATCAGGAATACATAACTATACTTGAAGTAGAAAAAGCCTGAAATGTGGAAAGGTAGCAGGAGTAGATGATATTCGACCAGAAATGCTCAAGTATGGAGGTATGAAAATCTTACAGTGGCTGCACTGCATAGTTCAGAGGGAAGAATTCCAGATGATTGGAGTAGAGCTCTCATAGTATCCATATATAAAAAGGGAAATAAAATTGAATGTGAAAATTAGTGTTACCAGGAACACTCCCTGAGTGTTCCTGGTAAGATTTATTCAAGTATACTTGAGAGATGGTTGAGAAGGTTTGTGGAAGCAAAGCTTGGTGAAGAACAAGCTGAATTCAGTCCAGAAAGAGGCTGTCAGGATTAAATTTTCACGTTACAACAAACAGCTGAGAAATCGTGTGAATATAACAATGATCTGTACAGGTAACCCTCGCATAACACGATTTACAAATTGTAGTAACTCTTGTTCAATGCAATTTTGATATAATACGGTCTACAAATTGTAGTAAACCTTTATCTTTTCATATATTTTTCATCTTGCGACTTAAAAATGAAATTTATCTTTGTTAAATTTGTGTCTGCCCATGTCACGCATGTAGTTATAAGTAGCAAATTTATATTAGGGGAAATGCCCTTTAGCATGCATGTACGTTAGTTGTTTAATGTAAAAATTTTATTTTTATAGTAATGGCCACTAAAACTGAAATGAAAAGGGAAAAAAACCAACATTGAAAAGAAAATTAATTTCTCTTGAAGAAAAAATTAAAATCTTGAATTGGCTGAAAATGGAGAATAACCAGGAGTTGTTCCAAGGACAACTCCTGTACTTTTGATTTAAATGAATCAACAATTCGAACAATCAAACAAAATGAACGTAAAATCCAAGAAAGTGTTATTGCTGGGTCCACGGTAAGAGCAAAGTGAGTTGCTCGTACGTGTTATTCTACTGGAAAGAATGGAGAAATTAATGATTTGGATAGAAGAGTGCACTCATAAGAAAATTCCTGTGGATAGAAATCTTATTAAACAAAAAGCTCTCAAATTGTATAAAAATTTAAAAGAACTTCATCAAGATGCTTCAGAAGAAAGCTCTCAGCATGGATTTTGTGCCAGTAAGGGTTGGTTTGAAGACTTTAAAAGGCGTTTTCTTTACATAATCTTAAAATCCAGCGAGCATCAGCAGATGCTGCCCGGAAATACCCAGGAGAACTTTTGAAAATCATTGAAGAAGATAGTTATAGTGCAGACCAAGTGTTCAATGCAGATGAATCCAGGTTATATTGAGAAGAAAAAAAAAAGCCGAAATGCACCTCTTCTCTTTTCAATGTGTTAGGCCTATTGGTCTGTTATAGAGCTATCTTAAGCCCTTATTAGTCGTACCTGTCCCGAGGATAAGGTGACTTGGCATATGCCTCCCGGTATATTCTATGGCTGTAGCTGCCAAAATGCACCTATATTTAGAAAAATGAAAGATCAGCTCCTAGATTCAAAGTCTCCAAAGATACAATTACTCTACCCTTTTGTGGTAATGCATCAAGTGATTACACGACAAAATCAATGTTTATTAGCCTATCCTCAAATCCTCGTGCTATAAAAGGGCTTGACAAGTCCACCCTACCTGTTTATTGGTGGGCCAACAAAGAGGCTTGGGTTACAGCTATCATGTTTGAAAATTGGTTTTTCAAGTGTTTTGTACCCGTTGTAGAAAGTTACACAAAGAAAAAGAATATCGACTTCAAAATTCTACTAATTTTAGATAAGATAACTCACCGGGCCACCGAACAAATTTAAGCCATCCAAATAGTAAAATAACTTATTTTGCAGCCTAATACTACTTCACTTACTCAACCACTTGAGCAAGGAATAATATCAAGATTTAAGTCATATTATATTCATCGAACATTCCAATTAATTTTGGAAAAAATGGAATCTAATCCAAACAACACTGCCTCAAGCATGGAAAGAGTTTTCAATATTGAATTGTGCGAAGATGATTTCTCTGTCCATTAAGGAATTACACTCCTCTACACTGAATGTTTGCTGGAAAAAAAATATGGCCTGAAGCCATTCTGGAACAAAATTTTGTATCTCCAGTGCATGTCGAGCTGAATCGTATAATAAACGCCGCACGCATTTTTCGTAGAGAGGGCTTTTGCAATATGGTTGAAAACGAAATTAGTGAATTAATTGATGGGGAAACAGATTTAAATGAGGATGAACTGGTACATCTAAAGAAATTAGCAGAAGGATTGACTTGCCAAGAAAGTTAGAAAGTTATTTAACGGATAATGATCCCTCAATAAAGGGCTCAGGAAAACTCACGAGACAATTGGATATTTGTTTAGCTCCATATTATAAACTTAATAAAAAATTGCAATAAGCAAGGTCTTATTACTGGCTTCTTGATAACTAAACCAGCTGAAGTATGCAATGAGAATTATACAAATGATGTCCAAGAGATTTCAAGTTATGCCACTCATAAATAAAGAACATCTACGAAATGTTATTTTTGAAGACAGTGATGATGATTAAAATATGCACTTTATTTTAATTTTGCCTAAAACATTTATGCATTATGTGCAATGGAGTTCAGATACAATTTGTAATTTTTATAATTATATACTATAGTTTATATGTTTTCTTAACTTACATGAATTACCGAATTATATAAAAATATTTTTTGTTGGATATTGTTATATTTGTCGTTGTGTCTCTCTAATTTCTTATTTTTATATACTTCATTATCCTCTATTATCTTTTCTTGTGTGTAGCCTAACTAGATTCCACCTAGGGATATTTCCTTTTCAAATACTGGCAAATTTGTATTTTTACTGCACCAACCAGTATCCTATTACAGGAGTTTATTCAATTTCAGGGAAATATATCTAGATTCACTGGCATACACTCTAACACACACTTAAATAGATATCGGTACTTTGCAGTCGTGACCAATGATCTATTACTGAAACATCATCATCATCAAATTCCTGCCATGTACCCTCAAGGGGTGTACAGGATATGATATAGTACTACATGAAAAAAATTACATCATTACTAACTTCCAATCTACAATTTTCCTCCAAATCAGCCTGTTACTTGTCAAGACTCCAACATTATCAAATCTTATATTTCTATCATCTAAGGCACTTTGTACCATATCAATCCACCTATATCTTGGTCTTCCTCTAGGTCGTTTTGCTGCCAACCTGGCAGAGAACACTTGTTTTGCTAATCTTTCTTCGCCAATTCTATTGAAGTGACCATACCACCTGAGATTAGCTCTGCTAATGCATTCCTGGATGTTGATAATATCAAGTTCTTTCCTAATATCCTTGTTTTTAATATGATATTGCCATTGATGCCATCTGTTCACGCCTATAATCTTTCTCAGGGCTCTCATATCTGCGGTCTCTAGTCTTTGGTCAAGTGTTTTACTTCTGACCCAGCTCTCAGATCCATAAGTTAAAACTAGTTTGAACACTATCTTGTATACAGCTAATTTAGTGTGCTGACTAATTTCTCTGTTATTCCATATGAATTTATTCAATTGACTTCCCACTCTACCAGTTTTGCTGAATCTGTTGTGTATTTCTATATTTAATTTACCATCTTCACAAAAAATCGTGCCTAAGTAGTAGAAATGTTTTACTTGTTCCACAGGTTCTACGTTCACAATACAGTTGACATTTTCAATGATTCTGTGTATTTTCATTGTCTTTGTCTTTTTATTGCTGACCTTCATACCATATCTATTACAACAGCTATTCAATTTAGTCAGAGAATCTTGCAGACTTGTAGCGGTTTTATTTAGAAGTATAACATCATCCGCATAAAGCAAAGAGCTGACATTAACATCTCCAATTTTGATATCATGTTTAATACCACTTTCCTTCATAATGTGATCCATATACATAATGAATAACAGAGGGGATAATGTACATCCTTGTCTCACACCAGATTTGACATTAAACCATCTTCCTGTACTTCCTTCAATTCTAACTGCTGACTTACAACTCAAATAAAGACTAAGTATTGCTTGATATAACCCCATTGACACCATATAACTGTAGCGTATTGAATAGCTCTCTCTTTGCACCTCGTCATATGCCTTTTTCAAATCGAGAAAACTTAAATACAGATCTCTGTTATATTCCCATGCTTTCTCGACTATTTGTCGTAAAGTGAAGATCTGATCCTGACAGCCTCTATTTGGCCTGAATCCAGCTTGTTCTTCACTAAGCTCTTCCACAATTCTTCTCAACCGTTTCTCAAGTATACTTGCATATATCTTACCAGGAACACTCAGTAATGAAAGCCTTTGTAATTCTCACATTCAGTTTTATTTCCCTTTTTATATATGGGTACTATGAGAGCTCTGCTCCAATCATCGGGGATTCGTCCCGCTATCCAGGCTTTCTGAACTATGCAGTGCAGCCACTGTAAGATTCTTATACCACCACACTTCAGCATTTCTGGTCGAATATCATCTATTCCTGCTGCCTTTCCACATTTGAAGCCTTTGATGGCTTTTACTACTTCAAGTATGGATATGTATTCCTGACTGCATACCTGGTCAGTTTTTTTTACCACTGTGCTGTCATCACTGATTGTTTCATTTAGCAATTTTTCAAAGTAATTACTCCATACTTCATGCATATCTTTTTCTCCCATTTTCATGTCACCTTTATCATCTCTAACTCCTTTTACAGTACTCTTTCTTCGATTCCTAAGCTTCTTCAACAACCTCCAGAATATTTTCCCACCTACTCTGCTATTTAGATCCCCAATATTTTCCCACCTTCTTGATATTTATTTTCTATATTCTTGCCAAAGTCCTCCCATGACTTTTGTTTAGCTAGTTTTATGCAGTGTTTAGCATTCTTGCATTTGACTCTGTATTCTCTAAGAGCATTATTTGATAGGAACTTTTGATAAGCTTTTTTCTTTTCCTTCAGTGCCTCTTTAACTTCCTGTGTCCACCAGGGAGTTCTGATTTTTTTATCCTTGCAAGCAACCTCAACACATTCCTCTCTGGCAGAATCAATCAATGTTTTCTTCAGAGTTTGCCACTGAATCTCCAAGGTTTGATTCCTGTTCTCAAACTCTTTCATTTTTTCTTCAATAATCTTTGTGTATTTTAGTCTACAGTTCACATCTGAGAGCTGCTGAACTTTTATTCGCTTTAAAACTTTCTTACATGTTATTCTTTTCAATATGAAATTCAATTTTATCCTGCTCAAGACTAAATAGTGATCACTTCCAATTTCAAATCCTCTGTACACTCTGGTGTCCTGCACCAAGGAGAAAACATCACTATCAACAATAATATAGTCAATGAGACTTATCTTATTCCTTGCCTCTTCTCTCCATGTGAATTTGTGCACATTTTTATGTTGGAACATGGTGTTAGTAATAACCAGTCCATGTCCTGTGCAGAAATCCAACAGATATTTGCCATTATTATTGGCTATGCTCTTTTCTTCAAATTTTCCCAAAATATGTCTCACAATCATTTCCTACTCTGCTATTTAGATCCCCAACAAGGACTAACTTTTCCCTTTTTACTGTGCCAGTTGCTTTTTCTAAAGTCTCAAAGAATTCCTCCACTTCTACCTTAGTAGAACCTTCTGTGGGCCATAAGCACAAATTAGTCTCATTGTGCAGTTTCCCATTCTCATATTTGCCCACATTTACTCTACTTGAGACTGGCTGTCATTCAAGAAGATTATCCTTGTATTTTGTGTATATATGGCTAATCCTTCTTTTCCTTGATTGTCATTGCCTGAATATAACATTTTGTATTTATTGCTCAGAAAGATCTCACCAGTTTTTGTCTTTTTTGTTTCAGTCCCCTATTATGTTGATCTGGTACTTATTTAATTCCTTAGCTAGCTCCATTTCTTTGCAATTCAGGCTTCTTCTGTTGATAGTACTGATCTTTAACTCTGGTGATGTTGAGTTAGAGTTTGTTTTCAGATTTTACCACTTATAAAATTAGAACCATTGCGAGAGAAATTTTAGATATATATGATTAAGTAACCATCAAATGATGATGGTTACTTAAACATATATGTCTAAAATTTCTCCCACTATGGTTCTAATTTTAGAAGTGGTAATTTGATATCTTGGATTCAGGCATGACTCAGGCATTTGCAATAAAACATGTTTATTGGAACTAAATGACAATTACAACTGAATTGAATCAAATTACTAAAACTTCTAAATCTCTTGCTAAGATAATTAAACAATTCTAAATTAATCAAGTTCACCTAGACAGATCAAATTGTTAATCACATTGAGCAATAGAAAGCAATGACAATATTACACTAAATTAAGATTCTCTCATGCATGCTATCCATAGAGTACATGCTATACATCTTGTTGCTTTCTCAATTAAGGTTATCTACTAAACAAAAGACACTTATTACTTCAGTCACATACAATTGGATTCGTTCCTGACAATTCCTTGTCCAACAGAATTTGCTGTCTCAAATACGAAATCTTATCCAAGTTCTCTAAAGGATTGTTCACATTTCCTAATCAAACATAAATTTCAATTTTCTATCACTTCCGTAACACATAACAAAGATCTCTATGTTACCCAGTTCTTTCCGAAGGTCTACCACGTGTTGTTCTGGTCATCCTTCAATCGGCTATCTCAGCGCCTGGCTTTTTGGCTACGTCATCCTTTCTACTGCTGCCAGACTCAAACTATTTTCTTCCCTGATGGGGGTATCTCTGCTCCTTTCCGATGGGACATCCAGCGACTGGCACGATTTCTGCATAGGCTGATGATTCGCATACGGCTCGGCACAGAATCTTGTTCAGCATAATCTGGAAAATGGCTCGCTGTCCGACATCATAGAACCCTGGCTCGTCCTTTCTCTGACCACCAGTCAAGAATCCTCGAGATAAAATCCGGAACAAAAATCCCTGCAATATGGTGCACATTGCCTTATATTCTATGTTCTAGAGCCCTCTTTTTGCTGTATCTTTTTTTTTTTTTTTTTTTTTGCACAACCCTTAGTTTTAATGTACTTTAGATGATCCTTACTCTCCCTATTGCTGTTAGGTGCTGTTTTCGAAGAAAGTTCGCTTACGTTATTTTCCGCATATGCTGAACAGGAAGATGGTGTAATGTTAAATATGGTGTCAGACAAGGGTGTACATTATCCCCTGAAGGACAGCGATATTAAACCTGATATCAAAATTGGAGATGTTAATCTCAGCTCTTTACACTATGCAGATGATGTTATACTTCTAAATAAATCTGCTACAAGTCTGCAACATTCCCTGACTAAATTGAATAACTCTTGTAATAGATTTGGTATGAATGTTAGCAATAACAAGACAATGAAAATAGGCAGAAGCATTGAAAATATCAACTGCATTTTGAATGGAGAACCTATAGAACAAGTAAAACATTTCAGCTACTTAGGCATGATTTTTAGTAAAGATGGTAAATTAATTATGGAAATAGACAACAGAATCAACAAAGCTGGTATTGTAGGAAGCCAACTGACCAAATTTATATGGAATAAGAGAGAAATTAGTTAGAACACTAAATTAGCTGTATAAAGACAGTGTTCAAACCAATTTTAACTTATGGATCTGAGAGCTGGGTTAGAAATAAAACACTTCGCCAAAGACTAGAAATCACAGATATGAGAGTCCTGAGAAAGATTAGAGGGGTGAGCAGATGGCATCAGTGGTAATGTCATATTAAAAAGAAGGATATTAGGAAAGAAAACTTAATATTGTTAGCAGAACTAATCTCGGATGGTATGGTTCACTTAAATAGAATGGGAGATGAAAGATTGGCAAAACAAGTGTTCTTTGCCAGGAAAAAGACCCAGAGGAAGCCCAAGATATAAGTGGATTGATACAGTTAAGGTGCCTTAGAAGATAGAAATATAAGATCTGATAATGTTGAGTCTTAATAGGTAACAGATTGATTTAGAGAAAAATTGTAGATAGGAAGTTAGTAGTGATGTAAGTTTTTTCTTGCAGTACTATCATATCCTGTACATCCCTTGAGGATACATATCAGGAATTTGATGAAGATTAAGTAATCTATTAATTCTTCTTAAAGAACATAAATTGGAAGTTGGAAATTCTTATATTCTTTCATTCCATGCACCTGTATTTTATAACAGTATTGTTTCAAAAGAAAAAGGTAGATGGAATGATGAGATATTCATTCAGTATATATGGACAGTGTATGGTGTTGACCAGTGACTGTGCTGGTTCTTACATAATTAGAAGAAAGTTGAGGTATGTTGGTGGCTAGTTCAGCATAGCAGTGTCCATGAAAGTAACTATAGTGAATGCCTAGTGCAAATACTTGATCAGGAAGGAAGCCTGAAAAGTACTATCATCAGCAGAAGTATAAAGAAGATTTGAAGTCAGACACAGGATCATTGATGTAAAGTAGGAGTGTGTATGAGCGTACAGAACCCTGGGGTAATCCAGCATTGATAAATCTAATTATACAAAGGCCTCCACTATGAATTGTGACGAATGATCAGTGTGGAAGTTAGTAATCCAAGCACAAAGTTTAGGAGGGAGACAATAAGATGGTAACTTATGTGGGAAGCCTTGATGCTAGATACAGTCATGTGCATTTGAAATATTGAGAGTTACTGCATGGATTTCTCCAGATCTTTCAGTGACTTATGTCTAAAGTGGGTAAGGTCAATTTGGTCTGCTGTAGAACAAGAATGGTGGAATCCATATTTGTGATCGCTAATTAATTGATGGGTCTCCAGATTGTGAAGAAGCTTGTTATTGACTGTCTCCATCATATTTGATAGGTGAACAATGGGACGATAGTTTGGCGGCTGGCTTTTGTTTAAGCTAAAGGCTTAAACAAAACAACTTGCTTACATGTTGCTTACAAAACAACTTAAACAACTTGCTTACATGTTGCTGGGTTGATGTCTGAAGCACAAGTTTTAAGCACAACCAGAGGACTACCATCTGGACAAGGAGTCTTATTAGTATCAAGATTATTCAGGTTTTTCCTGATATCTTTTTGGCAAAAGATCAAAAGACGCAGTGGTTAGTTTGTGATGTGGCTTCATTGTCTAAACAAGAGTTGGAGGGAAATACTAATGACAAAAGGTCTGCCTTATCCTTGGGTGAGGTTACCATGGTACCATCAGAATTTAAAAGAGGTGGAAACAAGAAAGGACAGAAGTTATGCCCAACAGCAAGGGAGCATAAGGCTCAACTACCAGTTGATCACGAGGCAAGCTTATTGCATTTCATTCTTATGTAGACTGCTTTGGAATTGTTAATAATTTTGTTACACTCATTTTGGGCTTTAACCTAAGCAAAATGAGAAGCTGGAGGTTTTGATTTAAGTGCTTTTTTTGTCATGGATTGCAGTAGCACTTTTTTAGAGAGACAAGGGGTTTGCAGTGGAGTGGAGAATGAAGAAGTTCATTCTCCACTCTATAGATAATAAACAGTAACTACATTTATTTAGTTATTAAATTATTACACTGACAAGGCACAAAGAAAAACACTAAGCACGTGCATGCAGGTGAACTGAAAAGAAAGCAAACACACACCTAGTGTTAATATTGGTGGGATTCTATTTGTCCTAACTAGCACCCTCTATGAGTGTGATGATAGATGCTTGCTGGTTGTCTCACAATGAAGGTCTCCCAGAAGTTTGGTTAAGTGATGCATTAGAATTTAAGATTTGGCATATGTTATAATGCTGAGGCAGATTCTGGAAATAGTCTCTCAGATTTATATCTGTTCCTGTAAAAGGGAAATTTCTTTCCACTTAACTGGTGATTGGTATCCAATGCATGGTCTGCTATTCCAGAAGGCTATAGTGCAGGTAATGGGCATATCTCCTGTGTTCTTCTATGCAGATATTAACTTTTTTCTCCTGTTTGTCCAAAGTAGGATGGTGTGCAGGAGCAAGGGATGGAGTAGACCTCAGGATGATCCAAATGATGGTGGGGGATATTTTGGTGATTCAATAAGTTTTTGATATGGCATGTAGGAAGTTGTATGCTGTATTGTTTTAGAAAGTGTTTTTTTTTTTTTAGGTGCCTCATATATTGGAAATTCCCAAGGATTTTTTGTATTCTGAAGTTTTTTTTTTTTTTTAAGTTTTGTTGATTTTGTAAAGGGGGAAGCCATTAGCTAAAAAATATGTCCTAGATATAATTAATTTCTATGGAGAGACTTGTTTGGTCATAGCAAATGGTCTAATATGATTTTTCTGGTAGTAATTGCTAGGAGGGGGTAGTTATGTGATAGATGATGCATGTACCCTCCAACATGGGTCACCCAAATGTCCAGTGGATAATGATCTGTTGGTGTTAATAAGTGGTGTTTATTTCCTATGTTGATGTTTAGATCTCCAACAGGATCAACATTTCATTTTTCTTCATATCAGCTTCCTTTTGTAATGGTGAAAAATTCCTCAACTTCTTTCTTATTACAGCCTTTTCTGAACCATATACACAAATAAGTGTCGTTACCCAATTCCCCATTTTAATGTTTGCATACATCACTCTGCATGAAATTGCCTATCAAATAAGCAGTCCACTTAATGTTATTTTTTTTATTGCTGTATTCGGATCCATAAGATGCACCTTTTTTACATTGAGGATCGACTTAGAATTGGGGTGCATCGTATGTTCCAAAGGCATGTGATATTGGGTAAGTCTTGGATTCCCATGTTTTCAATGTGAGCCAAACACGTGTTTTGTTGCACATGTAGGAATCCCTGATTTATATACATCAATAGTAGTTAGTGGGCAAGCATATGCAATTTTGAATGGATGAGATGATTATTAAGTCTTTTAAAAAATGCGGCATAAGTAACATGATGGATGGTACTGAAGATGACTTAGTTTTTGAGGAGAGTGATAACAATAGTTCAGACAATAATGTGAAAAGTGACAGTAATAAGGCGAGTGAAGACGAACTGAATACTTCTGTACAAGTTATGGTAATAATAAATGAAATTTAAGGTTTGTGAATATTTTGTATAATATATTTTTCCTAAAAATTGTCTCATAAATTTAGGGTGCGTCTTATCATCCGAAAAATGCAGTATCATTTGTATACCTTTTATTACATACTCCTTGCTAGGCCTTCAAGTATAATTAGACCAATCTCCTCTACTGCAATTTGTGATTTCATATCTTCATTATTAGTCCTGTCATATGCATTTGCAGTTGTCCCATGTTGTGTCGTACATCCTGGCTCTGAATCCGCCATCTTGTTAGATCATAGTTCTTATTTAAATTATCTGTTTTTTATTATCTTAATTAATTGTTGGTCGATTACTAATTTAAATATAGAGAAATTTATATTATACTGCACCACCCTATATTCAGATTAGTCTATATAATATAGTGGAATCAATCATCAACTAACTTTTGCAATCTCACTTTTCTACAGGCTGAGGTTAATATTATCATTTAAGGCTTCCGCAAGGTTCAATATTTTTTATGAACGGTGCAATGAAGGAGAATCAGGCAAACACCAAATTAGAATCAATAAAACAAAACATTTAATGCAGGGTTATATAACATGTACATTAAGTATAACATTGAAAACAAGATAAATACAAATCAACTTAGTTCAGGTATTCATAACAAACTTAAAACATTAGGCATCAGACATCCAGCTGTCAATTCTACATTCTTCCGAATAATTAAAATGGTTCACACAGTTCAATGTTACAGAATCTTACAGTATACCTCTCTAATTCTCTCTTAGTCAAGAAACATTTAATTCAATTATGAGGCAGTTATCACTTCAAGGGGGAAACACTTTAAAGCCCCATACTTCGGCTAATTTTAGTAGAATGCCACAATTAATGTTAAGATATATTAGGCGGAGCTATCTCTTATTTCTTCACGCTGAAATATAAAAAAAAATGGACTGATCTTACCGGGTTATATCCTTTGCACATCGGATTCACTATAGGCACTTAAAACTGAAGTTAACTATCACTTTGAAGTAACACTATTCAAAGGGAATCTTCACTATATAACTGAAATATTAAACATAGAGCTTTACAAGTCTTGGTGTACTTGTTTTAGGTAATCTACTTATTCCTTGTTTTCTTCTATGCGTTAAATTCAGCGTTGCACTATTCTTCCTCAAAACAATTGGAATTCGTCATAATTTTAGAATTCCGTATAAATATTCCTAATTGCCTATTAATTTCCCGGTTCCTTCCTAATCTATTTACAGCATATCCAAATCCCTTTGCTGACACCCGTTACTTTACTCCTTGCTGTCCTGAATGCTTCTCCCCTGTTTACTTTCGTTTTCCAATAAAATACCTTCATTCTTCCTGCCAAAATCCAGTTCTAGCCAGTTCAGCTCGTATCAACTCCTCCCTTCAAATACTATAGCTTACGCTCCACTCACACGCTATCTAAAATTAACTCTGTTTCCTTGACAACAGCCAATCAAATGCATTCAGAAGAATTACATAAAATTACTTTCTCTTTCAGTAATGTTAATAAAAAAAAATATATCAAAGTTCATATAATATACATTTAAATTTACTTACACACAGTTTCTTACAACATTTACACAGGAATTAATAAAATAAACTGAATGATATTTTAATACAGAGTCCTATCAGTACCAATACATATTTTAGATTAATTAATTAAACAATAATAAACATACTCCGAGTAATTATATGAATATTAATTTACAAGGTAAGAGACTAACAACAAATGATATTTACAAGTCTTGCTTATAACATGGTGGATTATGTTAAATGTGAATGAAGAATTAAAACATACAAAATAATTTCTTCACAATTTAGCACCCATCTTTTAGACTAAAAATATTCACAATATGCTTCGTGAAAATTCTAATAAAAATGTTAATATGTATGTGAATGTTTATTTGTTTTTGTGTGCTAATCTTATCTTGGTTTAAAGACGCATTCAATTAATATACTCTTATTGATTTAGTTACTTGTGATATATACTCTAAAAATATTTATCAAAAAGTGAACTACATGTGATTAATATCTAATTAAAAGTCAGTTTTTTTTCATCTTGTTTCAGAATATTAAAGAAAATAATAATATAATGCACCATACAGATGTTTATTTTAAATATTATGTTTTCATTTTAGTGCCAAAGGTCGTCAAATTTGCCTTGAATTAGTAAGGAAATCTTTAACAACAAAGTATTTATATGACTTCATTTCAGAAAGGTAAGATTATTGTTTTGTGTTTGAATAAGAAGAAAGACAATCAGTTAATATAGAGAGTTGCCATAGTTAAACCTTCCCTATTCAGATCTTTATGTAGCTCAATCTAACCAGAATGTTACCAAATTTGGTAGGAGACTAATCAAGACTAATGTAAAAATAAAATAAAATAAAAATAAATTAATGAAAATTAACTATTATTTAGATATTTGTCAAGTGTAGGTGAATAACTAATTTAATTACCAACTAGTTTTGCCAGCTTATGCTGTCGGCTTCTTCAGGGTACAATCATGAAAGCAAAGAAACGAAAATTACAAGCTATGCGTTAACTGACAATTCTGTTTCAATAACAAAATAGTAGTGCATGTGAAACAATACGCGTGTCGTGGATACATGATTTACTAGTTGAGATGCATTTTGTAGTTTGCACTGAAGTTCATTTCCTGTGTGTTTAGTGATCTGATTAAAGTCTTCCATATATCTGGCAGGATCAAACCCTTGTTCCTGTTGAGGTTATTTGTGGAACGATTGACTGTAGCAGCTTCTTTGAAGATTCTGGAATGGTAGTTTTCTTCTATATATGGCATAAGACTTTTATTCCATTCAATAATGTGGTTGGTTTTAGAGAAGTGGGAAGAAAGGCCAGAAATATCTTGTCTGCTGTTTCTAACATAGCTGATGTGTTCCCTTTGTCTCACTTCGAAGCTTCTAGATGTCTGACCAATGTAACTTAGACCACAGGAACAATGGATGTTATAAACTCCTGCATGTTTGTAGAAAGAATTGAAATCTTTTAGTGATCTTAGAAATTTCTGGATAGTTTCAACTTTCTTGAAGGTTACTCTAATATTGTGTGGTTTTAGGAGGTGAGCTAGTTTTTTGGAGATGGTACCAACTTATGGAATAGTTATAGTGGTTATGTATTGGGTGTCATCACGTTGTCTTTGTGGTATATCAGAGAAGAGAATTTTGTTAACAAGTCCTCTAGGGTAGCCATTTAGGAGTAGATCCAAAGTCATCGATAGGGAGAGTATTTCACTGTTTTAGCCCAGGAAGCTGGAAATTTGCATTAAATGAAGCTGAACACCTGTTTTGCTGTCATTATAAGAGCTATAAATTAAAGGAAAAACTTCACAAATGCATTCCCTGTTAATAGTCGTGTTCAACATATTCCTCACTTATTGTGTATTACTTGGAAAGTTATTTTACCTTAACAAGTGCAATGCATCAGCCACTCTTCATGAGTTTAGAACCTGCCAGAACTTGAATAAAGGCTAACACAGGTAGATTGATTATTCAGAACTTTGAAAAAACAGAATTCTTTGGGAGGTCAATTTGGCAAAGAATGGAAACCAGTACCACCATGGGTAACAGTTTTTGCCGGTTACCACCATGTTATCACATTATTTGCCAGTTATCACATTAAGAATTTGCCATTGCAATTTCTGACATTACATGAGAATGTTGCTGGTATTAGCAGCACCCATGGAGTAGCATGACAATTTGATATGCCTTATTCCATGGTATAGAAAGTCTTGCACAAAATTATTACATTTTATCCATACGATTTCACCAGCTTGGTTGGCCTAGTGGTTAGTATATTCACTCTTCAACCAGCAGGCTGCGGGTTCAAATTCCACTGTGGGCATGGATGTTTGAGATTGTCTTTATGTGGAAGATGAATGTCATTGCTCAGTGTGAAACTACCTCCCCACTTATTGGAGGCCTGAAGTAGCTTGAAAAAGTTCCATGTTCGGTCCCTAGAGCAGGGTTTCCGGATTATGTAAAAAATAAATGAAAAATACAATATATATATATATATATATATATATATATATATATATATATATATAAAAATCCTTAGCCTGTCCATGTTATAAAATGTACTATATGTTTACAAATAACCTTTTGTGGGTGGGAGCAACATAAATACCAGATCAGCCATATACAGCAGCTGCTACATGACGATTATGATAAGTAGCTGATATTTGTTCTGGTGTTTCGGGTCAGATTGGAAGTTAAACAATGCTTAGCCTTGGAAAAATTCTGTGGAGAGATGAGGTGCATTTTTATCTGAATGGGACTGTAAACACCCAAAATGTCAAATTTGGTCTTGCAAATCACCCCATGCACTCCAGCAACTCCCATCACATTCACTAAAAATTAATGTTTAGTGTTGCTTCACAGCTGATTTTATAATAGGGTCATTCTTTTTTGAGGACATCATTCCAACAGGACCAATAACTTGTTCCGTTACTGCATGGAAATATCATGATATACCGAACGTTTTCATCAATCAGCAGTGACAATCTCTGAATGAGACTATTTTATGCAAGATGGAGCACCTACACACACATTGTACAACTGGTATAGCAGCTTCTACAGCATCACTTCACAGAAGAAAGAGTGATTAGGTGCTTCTTTCCAGCTGCATGGCCACATTGCTCTCCCCCTTGGTCTGGTATTATTCCATTCAATTTTTGGTTATGGGGGTTACCTGAATGCCGTTGTCAATTGTGGCAGTGTCTTGAACTTTGCAGTCTTTAAGGACAATGTATCACGGATTGTGAGAAACATTCCTTCAGACATTTTACGTTCTGTTGAGAATGCTGTGTACAGGATGCGATTTCTGGTTCACGAGAATGGTGGCCACATTGAACTGGGCTCTCTTTTACATGAGTGAACTCAATGTGCTTGATTTCTGCAACAGGTTTGTGAAAGTACTTACACTCCAGTAACTGTAATACCATAATTACTGTGCTAAATTAAATTTATGTTAAATGTTCATTGCTATGTTATAAGTGCAACACATAAAGGTAATCTTTAATTTCAGTTTAGTCTTTGTTATTCATTTGTGTGTGTCCATTTTAATGCCTTTTATTTTGCAGAATTATTCTTCCCATGTGTTATATTAATCTCCCTACCAAATTTGGTGACATCATTCTGGTTGTTAGATCAAACCTACATAAAACTCTGAATAGGGGAAGTTTAATTATGACCACCCTGCTTGCATTTTTT
The DNA here is from genome assembly GCF_054136105.1 of Typopeltis vanoorti. NCBI lineage: Eukaryota > Metazoa > Arthropoda > Arachnida > Uropygi > Thelyphonidae > Typopeltis > Typopeltis vanoorti. Next base: position 118,200,789 of record NC_143551.1, read on the forward strand.
AGACAATATCCTGTTAAAAAGTATCTGCTTTCCAATTATAAAATGGGCAAATATTAACCAACAGCAAAAGTAGGCTTTAATTAGATTCATAATCACACTGAATATGACAAAAATTGTTTTGAAATTAAATTTGATTAATCTTGATTAAAATTTGAGTGTATCAGTGATGTAAGAAATGTTTCTAGTTCTGATTCCTTTTCAATATTCTTCTATTTCTAAACATTTTTCAATTGCCTCCAGAATATTTTGCCACCTTCTTGATATTTATTTTCAAAGTCTTTCCATGACTTTTGTTTAGCTAGCTTTACACCGCTTTCTTACATTTTTCTCTGTATTCTCTAAGAGCACAAGTTGACTTACTTTCTAGGAACTTTCCATAAAGTTCTTGGCAAGTAAGTCAGCTTTCTTATTTTTCTTGACTGCTTCTTTAACTTCCTGAGTCCACTATAGAGTTCTGATTTTTCTGTCCTTACAGGCAACTTCACTACATGCCTCTCTGGCTGATTCAATAAATGTTTTCTTCAGGGTTTGCCATTGAATCTCCATGGTTTGGTTCTTGTTTTCTTCAATGATGTTTCTGTCTTTGAGTCTACAGTTTACCTCCGAAAGTTGGTCAACTTTGATTGGTTTAAAACTTTTTTACAAGTTCTTCTATGATTGTAGTACTAGTAACAGTATTTCATGTGTCAGTGAATTTGAAGCTATCTGGTTTAAGTGGAATCTGACAAGATCACAGTGAGGGTGTTGTTATGGACCTGTGGTCAGTTGCTAGTGATGAAGAAATGCATCACCAAAGATTTTAATTATCAAAATATTGATTGGATAGCAGTAAAATCTCACGAGAAGAACGAAACTGAATTTATTGAGCTGTTGCAGGACAACTTCCTCAAGCAGCATATGAAAGAGGGAACTCAGGGTCAAAGAGCGTTAGATTTGATTATAGTATCAGAGGGTGTTTCAGTTAAAGATGTAACTATGCTATTCTGCCTCCTTTGGTGGCAGTGATCATGCAGTACTCACTTGGGAGGTGACTAAGTTTATGAATGTTATATGCTAAACTAGAAAGCAGGAAATTATGACCAACTGAGGAGTATACTGAGTTCAGCAGAATGGTATTAGTTGCTGGATGGGAAGAATATCAACAGTGAATGGGAAGCATCTAAAAAATACTTAAATGATGAAGTATCGGAATGTGTACCAAGAGTTTCAAGAATAAATAGAGTAGGAGTCAAATGTATGTGTAATCTTATTAAGCAAGAGATCTGTAAGAAAAGGATGATGCGAAAAAAACCGCATGGTGGTTTTTTTCCAGGAGATCCTGTTGGTTGTATCCAAAACATGGTCTGCAAGACCAGATTGACCATAGTCGCGATTGCAGATGTAATGTTTTGAATACAACCAGGAGCTCCTGAAAAAAAAAACGCCATTCTCCGCCATAGTAAATTCAAAAAAAGAAACATTATTTTTAGAATCTGCAGCGGAACTCAGAAATCAATCTAATTTAAATAAATACAGTTGCATAAAACTTCCCAAAATTTGGGAAACATTAATTATCAGGCCATCTACAAATGCCCATAGACGGTGCTCCACCTAGATAAGCCTTCAGAGTCAACCACGTGTTACACTTAGTATTGTGTTGTATTTGAGTGTGTGTGTGTTATATTAGTTTTTTTATAATCCCTGAAGATGTCTTAGTGTTTCCAATAATTCATCTTAGTCACTGAGACCTCTTCAGGGATTACAAATTAATTTTAATCATTTCCGAGTGCTGTATATATTCCATTAAATCTTCAACATGATGTCCTCACAGCAAAAGGGATCTAGGTGAGCCTAGATCCCTTTTGCATGAGAAAAGGCTCTAGACAAAAAGACTGCATTTTGAAGGCAAGGAAGGTAACAATATTGTCTTTGCCCTATTAAAAATTGGCATGGAGTGCGATGTTTGGGTTACTGGTTGAAGATAATCTTGAAGCTTGGAATGGCTGAGCACTGTATGCTTTGACAAATGAGTAGTATGTACAGAGAGTGCTGTCATCAACAAAACTATGAAATAATTAATGGTTATTAGGAATAGGTCTTTTATGTATTGGCAAAATGAGATAGGTGATTCCTGTATTTGGTGAAGTTCAAACAGAGAGAATCATCTGCTACAGCTCCCTCTCTGACCAGAAACAGATTTGTGCAATGAATGACCAGAAAGAAAGCTGGCTGCCTAATTACAGAGAGTGGTAGACCATAGATGTTTTTTGTTTAAGGATTAAAGCTATATAACTGAGAGGCGACCTCCACATAACCTTTAAAGGAATGCAGAGAACCGACCAGAGCTTCTGACATAATGTCCAATCCTCACCTTATCGTGGTGCACCCTATTGGGTATCTACCCAGATACTGAACAAACGAGAATGGGCTGCCAATTTGGGATTTAGCCGACAAAATTGTAATCTTATTGGCTTAAACCAAAATACAAAATGATGGTACAACATAACAAAACATAACATAACGTGCGGGCTGGGGCGGTGCCCGGTTAAACAAGGCCCCCCCCCACACACACACGCGTTGTTTTTGCCAGGGAACCAGGGTGAACAGCAAAAAGTCAGCTACTGAAACAAATCTGAAAACACACTCCAAATCAACATCACCAGAGTTAAAGATCACTACTATCAACATAAGAAGCTTGAATGGCAAAGAAATGGAGCTAGCTGAGGAATTAGATAACTACCAGATCGACATAATGTTGAAACCTGGTGAGATTTTTCTGAGCAATAAATACAAAATGTTATATTCAGACAATGACAATCATGGAAAAGAAGGAGTAGCCATAGTATTCAACACAAAATACGAGGCTAATCTTCTTGAATGGCAGGCAGTCTCAAGTAGAGTGATGTGGACAATCAGAATGGGGAATTGGACAATGAGATTCATTTGTGCCTATGGTCCCACAGAAGGTTCTACTAAGGTAGAAGTGGAGGAATTTTTTGATGCTTTAGAGAAAGCAACTGACACAATGAAAAAGGAAATGTTGGTCCTTGTTGGGGATCTAAATAGAGTAGGAAATAATTGTCAGACATACAAAAATATTTAGGGAAAATTTGGAGAAAAGAGCAAAGCTAATAATAATGGCAAATATCTGTTGGATTTCTGCTCAGGACATGGACTGGTTATTACTAACACCATGTTCCAACATAAAAATGTGCACAAATTCACATGGAGAGAAGAGGGAAGGAATAAGAAAACTCGACCTATGTTATTGTTGATAGTGATGTTTTCTCCCTGGTGCAGGACACCAGAGTGTACAGAGGATTTGAAATTGGAAGCGATCACTATTTAGTCTTGAGCAGGATAAAATTGAATTTCATATCGAAAAGAATGACATGTAAGAAAGTTTTAAAGTGAATAAAAGTTGAACAGCTCTCAGATGTGAACTGTAGACTAAAATACACAAAAATTATTGAAGAAAAAATGAGAGACTTTGAGAACGGCAACCAAACCTCGGAGATTCACTGGTAAGCCTTCAAGAAAAACACTGATTGATTCAGCCAGAGAGGCATGTGTTGAGGTTGTCTGGAAGGATAGAAAAATCAGAACTCCATGGTGGACACAGGAAGTTGAAGAGGCAGTGAAGTAAAAAAAGGAAGCATATCAAAAGTTCTTGGCCAATAAGTCAGCTTGTGCTCTTAGAGAATACAGAGACAAATGTAAGAAAGCTAAACACTGTGTAAAATTAGCTCAACAAAAATCATGGGAGGACTTTGGTAAGAACATAGAAAATAAATATTAAGAAGGTGGCAAAATATTCTGGAGGTTGTTGAAGAAGCTCAGAAATGGAGGAAAGAGTGTTGTAAAAGGAGTTCAAGATGATAAAGGTGACATGACAATGGGAGAAAAAGATATCCATGAAGTATGGAGTAATTACTTTGAAAAATTGCTAAATGAAACAAGCAGTGATAACACAGTGGTAAAAAACACTCAACAAGCATACAGTCAGGAATATATATCCATACTTGAAGTAGAAAAAGCCATCGAAGGCCTGAAATGTGGAAAGGCAGCAGTAGTAGATGATATTCGACCAGAAATGCTGAAATATGGCGGTATAAGAGTCTTAGAGTGGCTGCAGTGCATAGTTCAGAAATCCTGGACAAAGGGATGAATTCCTGATGATTGGAGTAGAGCTCTCATAGTACCCATATATAAAAAGGTAAATAAAACTGAATGTGAGAATTACAGAGGCATTTCATTACTGAGTGTTCCTGGTAAGATATATGCAAGTATACTTGACAAATGGTTGAGAAGAATTGTGGAAGAAAAGCTTTGTGAAGAACAAGCTAGATGCAGGCCAAATAGAGGCTGTCAGGATCATATCCTCACTTTACGACAAATAGTTAAGAAAGCATGGGAATATAACAAATATCTGTATTTAAGATCAATCTGGGAAAGGCATACGACAAGGTGCCAAGAGGGAAACTATTCAATACACTACAGTTATATGGTGTCAATGGGCATTATATCAAGCAATACTTAGTCTTTATTTGAGTTGTAAGTCGGCAGTTAGAATTGAAAGAAGTATAGGAAGATGATTTAATGTTAAATCTGGTGTGAGACAAGAATGTACATTATCCCCTCTGTTATTCATTATCTATATGGATCACATTATGAAGGAAAGTGGTATTAAACCTAATATCAAAATTGGAGATGTTAATGTCAGCTCTTTGCTTTATGCTAACAATGTTGTAATTCTAAATAAATCTGCTACAAGTTTGGAAGATTCCCTGACTAAACTGAATAACTGTTGTAATAGATACAGTATGAAGGTCAGCATTAAAAGGACATCATCATCATCATCAAATTCCTGACATGTACCCTCAAGGGGTGTACAGGATATGACAGTACTACATGAAAAAATTACATCATTACTAACTTCCTATCTACAATTTTCCTCCAAATCAGTCTGTTACTTGTCAAGACTCCAACATTATCAGATCTTATATTTCTATCATCTAAAGCACTTTGTACCGTATCAATCCACCTATATCTTGGTCTTCCTCTGGGTCGTTTTCCTGCCAACCTGGCAGAGAACACTTGTTTTGCTAATCTTTCCTGTCCCATTCTATTTAAGTGACCATACCATCTGAGATTAGCTCTGCTAACGCATTCCTGGATGCTGACAATGTCAAGTTCTTTCCTAATATCCTCATTTTTAATATGATATTGCCATTGATGCCATCTGTTCATGCCTCTAATCTTTCTCAGGACTCTCATATCTGCGGTCTCTAGTCTTTGGTCAAGTGTTTTACTTCTGACCCAGCTCTCAGATCCATAAGTTAAAATTGGTTTGAACACAGTCTTGTACACAGCTAATTTAGTGTTCCGACTAATTTCTTTCTTATTCCATATGAATTTATTCAATTGACTTCCCACGATACCAGCTTTGCTGATTCTGTTGTCTATTTCTATATTTAGTTTACCATCTTCAGTAAAAATTGTGCCTAAGTAGCTGAAATGTTTTACTTGTTCCACAGGTTCTCCATTCACAACACAGTTGACATTTTCAATGATTCTGCCTATTTTCATTGTCTTTGTCTTTTTATTGCTGACCTTCATACCATATCTATTACAACAGCTATTCAATTTAGTCAGAGAATCTTGCAGACTTGTTAAAAAGACAGACAATGAAAATTGGTAGAATTGTTGAAAATGTCAACTGTGTTGTAAACAGGGAACCTGTGGAACAACTAAAACATATCAGCTACTTAGGCACCTTTTTTACTGTAGATGGTAAATTAAATATGGAAATAAATAGACAACAGAATCAACAAAGCTGGTTTGGTAGGAAGTTAATTGAATAAATTCATATGGAATAAAAGAGAAATTAGTCATAACACTAAATTAGCTGTATATACAAGACAGTGTTCAAACCAATTTTAACTTATGAATCTGAAACTTGACGAAAGACTAGATACCGCAGATATGAGAGTCTTGAGAAAGATTAGAGGCATGAACAGACGGCATCAATGGCAATATCATTTTAAAAACAGGGATATTAGGAAAGAACTTCACATTGTCAGCATCCAGGAATGCAATAGCAGAGTTAATCTCATTTGGAGTTCTCTGCAAGGTTGGGAGGAAGACGAAGATATAGATGGATTGATACCGTACAAAGTACCTTAGACAATAGAAATATAAAATCCGATAATGTTTGTCTTGGCAAGTAAGAGACTGCTTTGGAGAAAAATTGTAGATAGGAAGTTACTAATGATGTAAATTTTTCATGTAGTACTATCATATCCTGTACACTCCTTCACATTGTCAGCATTAATTAAGGTACATGGCAGGAATTTGATGATGATGATGCCAGACACAGTTGGAAGGTCTGGAAATGTCAAGAGCAGCAGCAGCATATCTTCAAACTGTTTCATAGCATGTATCTGGTGGTGGTGGTGGCTGATTTAGACTAAGTGGTCAGTCTTAATGGCAGAAATCATAATGTTGGTGGCCTCAAGATAATGGATGAATATTGATGACTTCCTCCATATTTAGAGAGGATTGAGATGATGCTAATAGGTCAGTAGTTTGTTGATAGACTTCTGTCGCTTTTTTGAAATAGGCTGGAGTGTCCAAGTTATTTAATATTCTTCTGATGTCTTTTATCCAAAAAGAAAAAAAAAAAACTACAGAATGTGCACTCTGGTTAGATGGTTGTGTGATATGAGACAATTTGTCTGATCAATCTCTGCAGAAGTTGAGGAACAATGTGATGCCCTGAAGTTAGCTTTATCTTCAGGTGCCATAGCAGTGGTTCCATCTGAATGAAAAGAGGTAGAAATCCAGGTGAGTAGAAGTTGCATTTTGTGGTTTTAGCAAGGGACCAGAAGTCACTGCTTCCATTTGGACAAGAGTTTTTCTGCTGTTGGCCTTTGTGAAGTCCAATTTAGATTTACTGATTGTTTTGCATTTATTGTATGCTTCTGCATAGGCGAATATGATACTAGCATTCTTGATGAAGCCACTTGCAGTAAACTGAGTATTATTCCTTCAACTGCTTGGTTCACTTTCTTTTGGACCAGGACTTAGAAAGTGATTGAGAATTTTGAGTAGAATAGGGTATGAAGGCCATCATACCAATGAGGATAATTTCTGTGACTTTCTTGTAACAGCTGTTTTGTTCAGAGGAACAGAAGCGATAGTCAGACTAAAGAGTAAAAATTCTGGTGGTTGTTCCACTTGGCTTCGTATTGCCAAAGAACACAAGGTTGGGAGTGGTTTTTAGAATAATGGTTTCAGGAAATAAATGAAGAGAAATTAATGTTAAAAAGTTGATCAGATAGGCTCCCTGTTCTTATGTTAACTTTTTATGTTGAGCCCATAGACAAGAGGTTGGTTGATCAACCTATAGTTCATTAGTACTGTGTATGGGTAGTGGTTTGGGAAAGGGGGGTACTTGTTCACATTTGATTTAAATAACAGTTGTTCTGTAGGTTTCAAGGTGCACTGTGAAGGGATGTTGAGAAGCAGCTGCAAATGTTCCAACAAGCTTAGTACAAAGTGGTGGAATTATTGATGCTATTTCAGATGAACAATTTCCATGAAAATATTTGTAGAATACACATATTGCAGAGACCAATTGTCTGTACAAAAGTGGGGGGGGGGGGAGGTTGGTAAGAGATGGGTCATTAATAAGTAATTGCTCTCCTCTATATTGAGTCAAGCATTTTGGGGGCCCACCCCATATGGGTAGATATGTGATTTGTATAAGGTTAACAGCTGTTCATGGGGTGAAGTAATATCTTGAGCAAAAGAGAAATCCTAGTTTTTTAGAAGCTGAGGATGCAGTGGTTGTGGTATGTTTATGCCAGGAGAGACTTGATGTCACGGTATTCCAAGTAGACAAATTTCAAATTGTCTGGAAATTTGGATGTTGTCAAAAATAATACTGGAAGAAAATGGTTCTTTTTTTATGAGAAATAAGACAGTAGTGGGTTTTATTAGCATTGAAATTGGCCAGATTATCTCAACTCCGTTTGAGGATGGCCTGGAGATCAGAATTGAGGGTGGTGGTGATTGATGTTCTGTAGGTTGAGGTGAGTTGTGTAGAGTTTATCAAATGAAAGGGAGGAGTGCAATATGCTGTCATCTGCAAAACTGTGTATTGGATTGGAGGTCAGCTGAAGTAGGTCATTGATATATAGCAGGATGAGGGTTGGTGAGAGGACAGAACCTTGTGGAACTGCGGCATCATTTGAATTGTGAGAGGATAAGGAACCATCCACCACCACACATAGTGTGTGTGTCCAAACAGAAAGCTAGCAATCTAACTATGGAAGTCTTGAGACAGACCAAATAATGGCAGCTTGCTTAGTAAGCCCTTGTGCCAGACCCATTCAAATGCCTTGGAGATATCAAGTGCAACCACTTGAGATTTGCCAAACTTCTGCCATGACATTTGTCCAGGGATGGCTGACATATGTGAGCAGATCTCCTGTTGAACTAGAAACTATGCTAAGTATGCAAACAGCAACATGACTTGGACTACTGCATAAGGCCATCCATTTCACTGCACTTGGCAAATATGTACACAGAGACATATGGACAGACTGTCATCAATATGTGCCACACCAAACCACAACTCTGGCCTAAGTATGTTGATGACATCATCATTTGGCTAGGCTTGGAAGAAATCCTCCATAAGTTTATGGAATTTCTCAGTAATTTAAACCAGAAAATCCAAGTTTCATTAGAAGTAATAAAAGACAGATCCCTTTTCTTCCTAGATGTTCTGATCTCAGTAGAAAATCATGACAATCTTTCATTTGTAGTCTACAAATGACAGCAAACAGCTCAATGATATGTGTATCTGTATTGCATCACCACCTGACACAAAAACAAGGCATTGTCAAAACCCTCAAAGACAAGGCCATTAGAATATCCAGTGATAACAAAAAAAAAAAAAAAAAAAAAAAAAAAAAAAAAAAAAAAAAAAAAAAGAAAATGGATAAAATCTCAGGCTTTCCATAGCATCTTAAATAGACCATCACATATTCCAGAGCATATACAACAGGACAACTACAAATGTGTTGTTTCTTTACCTTACATTAAAAATGTTAGATAAAATAGCAGAATTTTTTTTTTTTAAATACAACTTAAAAGTTACTTTTAAACCCCTTACAAAAAATTCCATGATGCTAAGATAAAATGAAACAACTCCAACCACCTCTTAAATGATCAGTAGTATACAAAATCTTCTGTACTCCTGGTATTTGCTATGTTGAACAGACTGGTCAGTCTGAGGAAATCCATCAAAAAGAACATGTCAAGGATCTGGAGAAAAAATCAGGACTGGCATTTCACTCCACTGGAGGAAAAATACCATAAATTTGCAACTCACAAAATTACCATACATAGAATTCAACAGTTACTATGTCCTACATAATGTAATAAAAAAAACCATGGTCTCGTCTTAAATCAGCTATATGCAGCATGTATAAATGGCCTGCATATTAATGAATTAGACCAGTGGTTGCCAAAGTGATCGACCCCAAGGGGTCGATTCGGGATCAGGGGTCGATAGAAAAATATAAGACATCATTGTACAGGTAATATTTAATTCGGTTAACTTGGATTACCTCCATCCAGAATGACAATGCAATTAAGAGTGAATCGTGGGAACAGTGACATGAATAGGACCTGTAAGATGGAGCAAGGTCATGAAAATAGTTAAGGAGGCCAATCAAGTAGGCCAAAATGATGTATTTACCAATAAAAGGATGTGGTGGTTCTCGCCCAGCTGGTGTGGCAGGAGCTAGGTTGCAACACGTGCACAGTTGCTTATTTACTTATACTTACATGTATTCAAACCCAGTCTCATTTTTCCGCATCGACATACAAGTGAGCGTTACTGTTCTAAAATTCATCAACATACATATTAGGTAATATTGAAATTGCGTAATAGTAAAATAGAAGGGGTCGATAAAAAGTCAAGAAACTCGTGAAGGGGTCGACAGTCAAAGCAGTTTGGCGACCCCTGAATTAGACTATGAGAGACATTATACATTATACGTTGCAACAATGAGCCATGTGTCTGACATCTTGCTATGATATTCAACATGTTGCTCAAGTTTAATTGGAATAATGACAGTTGTTAATTCAGAAATCTGTGAATACCTTTTTTTAAATTTGCTGTTTTTAATCTGAAATACACAAAACTCATATGAAACTAGTAATTAAATAATTTCTTGCTGACAAAAAAAAAAGTTGTATGTGTTGTATTCACCAGACACAAAAACAGATATATCGAGTCATGGAAACCTTACTTCTGTAATAAGGCATTTTGGCAGATTACATTGTTTCTCCCTGGTTGAGTTGAAGGTTAAACCTGGTTTATATGCTCTCTTTTTCATATATTTCTAATATGTTCACTCATTTGCATTTCTCCAGAGTGACTTGCTTTACAGAAGGCCAATCTGGAGAAATGCACATACGGTGACTTTTGTAATCTTTAATTGCAGATAATTTGGCTTTGTTTGGAGAAATAAAGTCAACTTTTAACCAGATTGATGTCAATATGGATGAAATATATCACTCATTCACTTCATCTCCATGATATTTCAATGTAATATCAATGATATAATTTTAATATGCACTTCACATGGCAACTTTGTGCATACATGTTAGGTGGTTAATATGTAATAGCACTTGTGTATTTTTTTTTTCCCTTCTTTTTTTTCAAGGTAACTGCTGGGTGATGGAGTGTTGTGGTTCAGCATTTAGGTATTCACCAATGTCAGAGAAGAGGAAAAAACTGCACACACATAATTCTGCATTTTTTTTTCATTCTGTACACTGATTATGTAGGATGATTGGACCCACTCTGGAACTACCTGAAAGACATGGGGATCTATAGAAAAGGTGCACACAAATGGGATTTAATCTTTCATGCAACCAGGGAGAAACGTAACATTATTTGGCAGAAAGCCAGAATATCTTGCATCTTTAAGTGTAGTGTAGATGAAGAAAAAAATGTAGATGAAATAATTTTAAATGTTTTGTTGGAAGTTTTTCCACTTGGTTATGCTATAAATTAAAGATAGCAAGAAATTATATACTTGGTTTAATCCTTTATCCAAGTGTAAGCAAACAAGTTTGCGTCTGAATTATTTTCAGGACTGGAGCAACTCGTATAAAGAAGCTAAGTCTTCACATCACTTGCCTTAGTATTCCATAATGCAAAGCACATCTCCTTGCAGACATGTATAATGCTATGCATTATGGGAAGGGTCACTACCCAAACCAGTTTCGACCTTTATTGAGGTCTCTTCGGTGGGAGCCAGACCGAGAGGCGATACCAAGGTTAAAGTAATGCAGAAGTCAAATTTTCATATATGAGTTGCCAAAAGGTGTCGCACCTTATTATTAAATTACTCTGGATTAGAGGTAGTTGTTGGAAGTTTTTCCACTTGGTTATCCTATAAATTAAAGATAGCAATCTTCAGGTCTGGCCCCACTGAAGAGACTTCAATACAGGTTGAAACCAGTCTGGATAGTGACCCTTCCCATGATGCATAGCATTATACATGTCCACAAGGGGATGTGCTTTGCATTATGGGATACTAAGGTAAGTGGTGTGAAGTCTTAGCTTCTTTATACAAGTTTCCCTATTCCTGAAAATAGTTCGTGCAAACTTGTTTGCTTACACTTGGATAAAATATTAAACCAAGTATATAATTTCTTGCTATCTTTAGTTTAAATGTTTTGCTTTATCTGTAATATCCTTAAGAGACATAAGTCTAATAAACGAAAGATAACTGATAAAGAATTTACTGTTTACACTAACAAAAAGCAAGTTATGCTCAATTATATGATATTAATTATTTATGTTACACAAAATTAACAGAGAAGCTGTTTTGACCATACATTATCAATCTTCTTCCTTACTCTTGGTCTTTCTGAATCACAGAAACATTAGAATTAAATAGCTGAAACCAGAATATGAAAAAAGAGAACAGGGTTGCTAATGTCAGCTGGGAAATCATATAGACTGTGGTAAAGCAAGAGAAGTGTTGTTTTGTTTCTTTTCTAAAAAAAACATTTGTTTCATATAGGGTCAAGTTGCTATAAATGCAAAATCAAACATACTTTTGACTTTAAAAAAAAATCACATTAATGAATAAACTACAAAGTAGAGAGAGCATTATTTTGTAAATATTTGAAAAACAAAGTGTATTATTTTATTCTTGCTATTGACTGAATTCTTGTTCTATAAGTTTCTAATCTTAAAACATTTAATAAAAAAAGTTTTCAGGAGTGTTAACAACTATTTGATATAGAAATTGCACCCAAATTCTTTCTGTGCAGTTTATTATAATGTACTTTTAACTATTAATGAAAGTAAATACTTTAATCCTTGTCTTTATATACAATACTGTGGTACTATACAAAGTATTGTATATAAAGGCAAAAGGAAGAATATACACTGCTTGGAAGAAAGTCAACAGACATCATAGTGTGAGGAACAAACAGGCATGGCATCCACCTTAAGATGTATGACTGCCTTTCACAGTGATGCTTGCAGCAATTCAACAGAACATATTTTTTACAAGTGTACAATAGTGATCCATGGGAATTTTGGACCATTCTTCCTGTAGGCATGTAATGAGGTTCTGGACTGTTGTGTGTGTGGGGGGTGTCCCTTGACCCCCACAACAGTCCTGGACCATTGCCTTGCTGAAAGAGACAATGGTCAGTTCTGTAGAAATGAGAAATGTCACTAAATAGGAAACACTGCATTGCATTGTCCAGAATGTTCAGATACCTCTTGGAGTTCAGCATTTATGGCCAAACCAGGAAAAACATGACCATGCCATCACACTGCTACCTCCAAATTTCATAGTTGGAATTATGCATTCTGCTACGAGACGTTCACTGGACGTCTGCCACACCCACAACAGTCCATCTGCTCAGTAGAGGGTGTAACATGATTCAGTTTTCCATAACACAGCTTTCCAAGCTTCCACATACCATATATGCTCTTTGCACCACTGAAGACAATGCTGCATGTTGGTTTGGGTAATGTGGGGCTTGCATATTGCAGTCCTACCATGGAATCCCATGTTGTGAGCCTCTGTTCTAAATGTTTTTGTGCAGATTCATGTTCAATTCAATCCCTGGAACTCCACATTCAACATGCCAGCTGATGAATGATGGTTTTTACATGTTTTTCTTTGTAATACCCTACAGTTACGTTCAGTGAATGTAGTGTATAGTCCACTGTGGCTACCACTTGCAGTTGACTCCCTTTGCTTCCATCTCAGTATGGTGTCACTGATTGTTGACCTGCTATGGCCCAGCAGTTTGCCAAACAGATGCACCTGCAACATGACATCTTATCACAATGCCTGTTTCAAGCTTTGTCACCTGGACACAGTTTTACTTACTTGAGAGCATCATATTCCTCCAATTTGTACCAGCTACAAACACGTGACTCGTTGCATGGCATGATGCCCCTTGCCCATTGGGATGACTATTGACTTCTTTCCAATCAATGTAGTCAAATGATAGGGACTAAAAAAACAATTTTTGTTTTTTGAGTTTTGCTATAGTGAGAAATGTTGTCAATCTGTTATTAAGTTGTAACCTATCATCATAAAACCATCATGGTGAGTATATGCATCATCTGGAAAAGACATCAATTGTGGGCAGTATTTTCCTAGGATGCATGCAGTGTATTATATGATTATTATTCCTGACTCATATTCTTTATTTTGTTTTATGTTGTTCTGCAGAAATATTTGTTATTACTTATAGAAAGATTACCATCTGTGATATGTTGGAACGTTGTCTCAAAAGGGGAAAGGGAGAAGAACAAGCATCTGCAGCATTAGTAGCAGCATTAGTATGCACTCAATTAGGAGCAGATGAAGAAAGTGAAACTATTTTTAATGATTTACATCCTTATCTAGTTGCAATCATGACAGATCCCACTGCCCCACCTAAAACTCGAGCGAAGGTGAGTTATATGAATATATTTTCAGTGTTGATGGATTAATTGGATCATAAGAATTAAGCTGCTGGGTGTTCAGGGGTACCAATACAGCACCAGAGTGATTCATTATAGGCAAATTCCCATAACAAATAAGTTTCATATATGGGAATTTGTTTGCTTTTTGTTTAGAAAGGGATATTTTTATCCTGTTTTTTTTTTTTAAATATTTGGTATAATATAATATGTATTACATGTAATATATATATATATATATATATATATATATACTATATATATATATATATATATATATATACTATATATATATATATATATATATATACTATATATATATACTATATATATATATATATAATGTAGAAAGTATTTTACCTTGGGTGTAATAAATGTTAAAGATACCAAGCTATTTTAAACCTGGTTTTACTCCATTTCCAAAGTAAGCAAACAGACAAACAAGTCAAGTTTACACCTGCACGTATTGGAAGTCTAGCTGACCCTCAAAGTAGTGTAAGTCAAGGCAACTCATAGTAAAAATAGAATTAGCTCTGATCACTATTCTTAATATTTACCCTTAATGCACAGCCCATCTCCTTGAGGAGATGTATGATGCTGTGTATTAAAGGCAAGGGGCCACTACCCAGACTGGTTTAGACCTTTATTGAGGTCTCATCAATGGGAGCCAGGCTAGAAATACCAAGATTTTGGTAAAATACTTGTAAGCTCTGTATTACTAACATCTTGGTATTTCTAGCCTGGCTCCCACTGATGAGACCTCAATAAAGGTCTAAACCAGTCTGGGTAGTGGCCCCTTGCCTTTAATACATGGCATCATACATCTCAAGGAGATGGGCTGTGCATTAAGGGTAAATATTAAGAATAGTGATCAGAGCTTATTCTATTTTTACCAAGAGTTGCCTTGATTTACACTACTTTGAGGGTCAGCTCGACTGCCAATACATGCAGGCGCAAACTTGACTTGTTTGTCTGTTTGCTTACTTGGGAAATGGAGTAAAACCAAGTTTAAAATAGCTTGGTATCTTTAACATATATATATTACATTTGGGTTTTAACAGCTATTCACAAACACTATGCACAAATTACAGCATGACACTTCATACTTTATTGGAGACCCAAGTAAGTTTCATCTCAAGTTAAGGTCTCCACTTCATCTAACCTTTGGCTTGACTATGGTTGTAATGTGGATTATGATATTATATACTATGAGTATGATGCCTATATTATTTTACTACCATCAGGCTGTAGACATTTTTTCTCTCCAGAACAGAATCTCCAGTTTAACACCGGGCTATTATTGGAAGCCTGAAGTGTCATATCACACTCTTTTTTTTATTGAAATTGTATGTAGTTGTTAAAAATTAATGTGAGAGATGTTGTATGAATAAAAATCAACAGTTGTTTTGAGAATGGGTCAGTTTGTCCATTGTAAAAACAATGGACAAACACACAAAATGATAAAGTATTCATTTGCATCTTAAAGATAAAATAATTTCAGAAAAAAACTCATCATCATCATCAAATTCTTGACATTTACTCTCAAGGTGTGTACAGGATATGATAGTACTACATGAAAAATTTACATCATTACTAACTTCCTACTTACATTTTTCTGCCAAATGAATCTGTTACCTGTCAAAGCTACAACATTGTCAGATTTTATATTTATATATCTATCTTCTAAGGCACTTTTTACCGTATCAATCCACCTATATCTTGGTCTTCCTCTGGGTCGTTTTCCTACCAACCTGGCAGAGAACACTTGTTTTGCTAATCGTTCCTCTCCCATTCTATTTAAGTGACCATACCACCTAAGATTAGCTCTGCTAACGCATTCCTGGATGTTGACAATGTCAAGTTCTTTCCTAATATCCTCATTTTTAATATAATACTGCCATTGATGCCATCTATTCATGCCTTTAATCTTTCTCAGGACTCTCATATCTGCGGTCTCTAGTCTTTGGTCAACTGTTTTACTTCTGACCCAGCTCTCAGATCCATAAGTTAAAACTGGTTTGAACATTGTCTTGTATACAGCTAATTTAGTGTTCTGACTAATTTCTTTCTTATTCCATATGAATTTATTCAATTGACTTCCTACCATACCAGCCTTGCTGATTCTGTTGTCTATTTCTATGTTTAATTTACCATCTTCAGTAAAAATTGTGCCTAAGTAGCTGAAATGTTTCACTTGTTCCACAGGTTCTCCATTCACAATGTAGTTCATATTTTTGATGCTTCTGCTTATTTTCATTGTCTTGGTCTTGTTATTGCTGATCCTCATACTATATCTATTACAACAGTTAATCAGTTTAGTCAGGGAATTTTGCAGACTTGTAGCTGATTTATTTAGAAGTATAACATCATCTGCATAAAGGAAAGAGCTGACATTAACATCTCCAATTTTGATATCAGGTTTAATACCACTTTCCTTCATAATGTGATCCATATAGATAATGAATAACAGAGGGGATAATGAACATCCTTGTCTCACACCAGATTTAACATTAAACCATCTTCCTGTACTTCCTTCAATTCTACCTGCCGACTTACAACTCAAATAAAGACTAAGTATTGCTTGATATAATGCCCCATTGACACCATATAACTGTAGCGTGTTGAATAGCTTCTTTCTTGGCACCTTGTCATATGCCTTTTCCAAATCGACAAAACTTAAATACAGATCTCCGTTATATTCCCATGATTTCTCGACTATTTGTCATAAAGTGAAGATCTGATCCTGACAGCCTCTATTTGGCCTGAATCCAGCTTGTTCTTCACCAAGCTTTTCTTCCACAATTCTTCTCAACCGTTTCTCAAGTATACTTGCATAGATCTTGCCAGGAACACTCAGTAGGGAAATACCTTTGTAATTCTCACATTCAGTTTTATTTCCCTTTTTATATATGGGTGCTATGAGAGCTCTACTCCAATCATCGGGAATTCGTCCCTCTGTCCAGGCTTTCTGAACTATGCAATGCAGCCACTCTAAGACTCTTATACCGCCATATTTCAGCATTTCTGCTCGAATATCATCTACTACTGCTGCCTTTCCACATTTCAAGCCTTTGATTGGCTTTTTCTACTTCAAGTATGGATATGGATTCCTGACTGCATGCCTGATTGGTGTTTTTTACCACTGTGCTGTCATCACTGCTTGTTTCATTTAGCTGTTTTTCAAAGTAATTACTCCATACTTCAAGGATATCTTTTTCTTCTGTTTTCATGTCACCTTTATCATTTCTAACTCCTTTTACAGCACTCTTTCCTCCATTTCTAAGATTCTTCAACAACCTGCAGAATGTTTTGCCACCTTCTTGAAATTTATTTTCTATATTGTTGCCAAAGTCCTCGATGACTTTTGTTTAGCTAGTTTTACACAGTGTTTAACATTCTTGCATTTGTCTCTGTATTTTCTAAGAGCACAAGCTGACTTATTTGACAGAAACTTTTGATATGCTTTTTGCTTTTCCTTCAGTGCCTCTTTAACTTCCTGTGTCCACCAGGGAGTTCTGATTTTTCTGTCCTTGCAGACAACCTCACCACATGCTTCTCTGGCAGAATCAATGTTTTCTTCAGAGTTTGCCACTGAATCTCCAAGGTTTGATTCCTGTTCTCAAACTCTTTCATTTTTTCTTCAATAATCTTTGTGTATTTTAGTCTACAGTTCACATCTGAGAGCTGCTGAACTTTTATTCGCTTTAAAACTTTCTTACACGTTATTCTTTTCAATATGAAATTCAATTTTATCCTGCTCAAGAGTAAATAGTGATCGCTTCCAATTTCAAATCCTCTGTACACTCTGGTGTCCTGTACCAGGGAGAAAACATCACTATCAACAATAACATAGTCAATGAGACTTATGTTATTCCTCACCTCTTCTCTCCATGTGAATTTGTGCACATTTTTATGTTGGAACATGGTGTTAGTAATAACCAGTCCATGTCCTGAGCAGAAATGCAACAGATATTTGCCATTATTATTAGCTTTGCTCTTTTCTCCAAATTTTCCCAAAATATTTTTGAATGTCTCACAATCATTTCCTACTTTGCTATTTAGATCCCCAACAAGGACCAACTTTTCCTTTTTCATTGTGTCAGTTGCTTTTCTAAAGCCTCAAAAAATTCCTCAACTTCTACCTTAGTAGAACCTTCTGTGGGACCATAGGCACAAATAAGTCTCATTGTCCAGTTCCCCATTCTCATATTTGCCCACATTACTCTACTTGAGACTGACTGCCATTCAAGAAGATTAGCCTCGTATTTTGTGTTGAATACTATGGCTACTCCTTCTTTTCCTTGATTGTCATTGCCTGAATATAACATTTTGTATTTATTGCTCAGAAAGATCTCACCAGTTTTTGTCTTTTTTGTTTCAATCACCCCTATTATGTCGATCTAGTACTTATCTAATTCCTCAGCTAGCTTCATTTCTTTGCCATTCAGGCTTCTTATGTTGATGGTACCGATCTTTAACTCTGGTGATGTTGAGTTGGAGTTTGTTTTCAGATTTGTTCCAGTAGCTGACTTTTCGCTGTTCGCCCTGGTTCCCTGGCGAAAACAATGGGGTCTTTCTTTAACCGGGCGACGCACCGGCCGGCATGAAATTTTGTCATTTCGTACCATCATTTTTCATTTTGTTTTAACCAATAAGAATACAATTTGGTCGGCTAAATCCCAAATTGCCAGCCCATCCTTGTTCGTTCAGTATCCAAGTAGATACCCAACAGAGTGCACCACGAGAAGGTGAGGATTGGACATTATGTCAGAAGCCCTGGACGGTTCTCCGCATTCCTTTAGAGGCTATGTGGAGGTCTCCTCTCAGTTATACAGCTTTGACCCTTAATCACCCCAAACTGCTGACTTATAACTCAAATAAACAGTGAGTATTGCTTGATATAATGATCTACTGACACCATACAACTGTAGTGTTTTGAACAGCTTCTCTCTTGACACCTTGTCATATGCTTTTTACAGATCTACAAAA
The DNA here is from genome assembly GCF_054136105.1 of Typopeltis vanoorti. Lineage (NCBI taxonomy): Eukaryota > Metazoa > Arthropoda > Arachnida > Uropygi > Thelyphonidae > Typopeltis > Typopeltis vanoorti. The sequence continues at coordinate 118,219,783 of NC_143551.1, forward strand.
TGTAAATGCAGATCTTTGTTTTATATTCCCATGACTTTTCAACTATTTGTCGTAAAGTGAAAGTATGATCCTGACAGTGTCTATTTTGCCTGAATCCAGCTTGTTCCTCTCCAAGCTTCTCTTCCACAGTCCTTCTCAACCGTTTCTCAAGTATACTGTCATAAATCTTACTAGGAACACTCAGTAGAGAAATACCTCTGTAATTCTCACAATCAGTTTTATTTCCCTTTTTATACATGGGTACTATGAGAGCTCTACTCCAATCATCTGGAATTTGTCCTTCTGTCCAGGCCATCTGAACTATGTAGTGTAGCCACTGTAAAACTTTTATACCTCCATACTTGAACATTTCTGTTCTAATATCATCTACTCCAGCTGCTTTTCCACATTTCAGACTTTTGATGGCTTTTTTCTACTTGAAGCATGGATATGTATTCCTGATTGCATGCCTGGTTAGTGTTTTTTATCATTGTGCTGTCATCATTGCTAGTTTCATTTAGCAATTTTTCGAAGTAATTACTCTATACTTCAAGGATATCTTTTTCTCCAGTTTTCATATCACCTTTGTCATCTCTAATTCCTTTTACAGCACTCTTTCTTCCATTTCTGAGATTCTTCAACAACCTCCAGAATATCTTGCTACCTTCCTGATATTTATTTTCTATGTTCTTACGAAAGTCGTCCCATGATTTTTATTTAGCTAGTTTTACGTAGTGTTTAGCTTTCTTACATTTGTCTCTGTATTCTCTAAGAGCACAAGCTGACTTATTTGCCAGGAACTTTTGATATGCTTTCTTCTTTTCCTTTTGTGCCTCTTTAACTTCCAGTGTCCACCAGGGAGTTCTGATTTTTCTATCCTTGCAGACAACCTTACCACATGCCTCTCTGGCTGAATCAATCAGGGTTTTCTTCATGGCTTGCCACTGAATCTCCAAAGTTTCGTTCCTATTCTCAAACTCTTTAATTTTTTCTTCAGTAATCTTTGTGTATGTTAGTCTACAGTTCACGTCTGAGAGCTGCTCAACTTTTATTCGCTTTAAAACGTTCTTACATGTTATTCTTTTCAATATGAAATTCAATTTTATCCTGCTCAAGACTAAATAGTGATCGCATCCAATTTCAAATCCCTTGTACACTCTGGTGTCCTGCACCAGAGAGAAAACATCACTATCAACAATAGCATAGTCAATGAGACTTTTCTTATTCCTCTCCATGTGAACTTGTGCACATTTTTATGTTGGAACATGGTGTTAGTAATATCCAGTCCATGTCCTGAGCAGAAATCCAACAGATATTTGTCATTATTATTAGCTTTGCTCTTTTCTCCAAATTTTCCCAAAATATTTTTGTATGTCTCACAATCATTTCCTACTCTGCTATTTAGATCCCCAACAAGGACCAACTTTTCATTTTTCATTGTGTCAGTTGCTTTTTCTAAAGTCCCAAAAAATTCCTCCACTTCTACCTTAGTTGAACCTTCTGTGGGACCATAGGCACAAATAAGTCTCATTGTCCAGTTCTCCATTCTCATATTTGCCCACATTACTCTACTTGAGACTGACTGCCATTCAAGAAGATTAGCCTCGTATTTTGTGTTGAATACTATGGCTACTCCTACTTTTCCTTGATTGTCATTGCCTGAATATAACATTTTGTATTTATTGCTCAGAAAGAGCTTACCAGTTTTTGGTCTTTTTTGTTTCAGTCACCCCTGTTATGTCGATCTGATACTTATCTAATTCTCAGCTAGCTCCATTTCTTTGGCATTCAGGCTTCTTATGTTTATAGTACTGATCGTTAACTCTGGTGATGTTGAGTTGGGGTGTGTTTTCAGATTGTTCCAGTAGCTGACTTTTCGCTGTTTGCCCTGGTTCCCTGGCGAAAACAACGGGGGGGCTTGTTTAACCGGGCGACGCCCCAGCCGGCATGAAATTTTTTAATGTTGTACCATCATTTTTTATTTTGGTTTAACCAATAAGAATACAATTTGGTCGGCTAAATTCCAAATTGCCAGCCCATCCTCGTTCATTCAGTATCCAGGTAGATACCTAACAGAATGCACCACAAGAAGGTGAGGATTGAACGATTGGTCAGAAGACCTGGTTGATTCTTCACAATCCTTTAAAGGCTATGTGGAGGTCTGCTCTCAGTTATTTAGCTTTGAAGCACCCCAGGAGAAGAAGAAGAAAAAAAAAAAAAAAACTAAATCACAAAATTTATTACAATTACCCATTCCTTTTCTATTTGGAATTTTGGATTTTAGTGAAGGGGGGGTGGCATAATGAATTTGATTAAACATCTGCAGCTAATCTTGTCTTCTAAGTTGATATCATGACATGTTGTAATGCCAAAAATTGAAAACATTCTTATTCATATCTAAATAAGCATTACTTAAACAAATATTTTCAGAATATGAAGTCCTGACAAGGCCATATGCTATAATATGGATAATATGCAGCCTAAAGTGATCCTAACCATTCAAATAGGTGAAACTGAAATATAAAGTAATAGTTATTTATGCATAAGTATATTCTGCTTGAACAAACATCTAGTTAAATGTTAATGCTACTATATGTTCTAGGTATTATTATATAATAAAAGTATTGCATGTTATTAGGGACAGTTACTATTTTAGGTTTTGCTGATTATTATTTAAGTACACCTTTCTTAATATAATTGTTAGCATGTTTTAAAATTAATAAAGCTGTGTTTAAATCTCAGTAATACCTGTAATAAAATCACACGAAACACATGGTCATTTTTTGTAACAAGAAATAATTATATTTTGAAACAAAACGTTCAACTTGATTCTCATGAGAAATTGTCTAAATTCTTGCCTACATAACTCAGTCATTAAATGGTAACCTCTATAGGGACTTTTCAACCAAAGATGAGTTAGCTTCAATGAATTTGGAAAGTTTTCTCCTCCTGAGAAACCTGAGTTTTTTTTCATCACACAGGACATACATATGAACTGACCAGAGAATATATTTAATTTGACTTAGCATTAATTAGGTTTTTGCCCAGCTCAGTTGATTGATCATGACAGGCCATTGAATATTTTGTACTTTGAATTTCTTACTTGCTTGCTTAGGAGTGTCTGATTTACCTCAGTCTCACAGAAAGCATGAAGGGAAAGATAAGATTTTTAAATTCTTGTTGACTTAATTTTACATTATATTAATTTTTGATCATTGCATATAATGTATATAATGATATCCCATCCCATTTTTCCTTTCACATTAGGCTTAGTTGCCTTCACAGCCAAGGTAACTTGGCTTCTTAGATACCTGATTGCTGCTTATGATAGGGGTTAATTCTATCTTCGTCTGATATGTCTGTAAATTGCATGTTTTCTTCTTCTGGCTGATTTGCCTCTTTTGCAGAATTAAACTTGACGTTCTGGGAAGTAGCGAAATCCCATCTTTGTATGGGATTTGAGCACAGCTCCATATAATTAGATATTTATATAATACATTATATTAATCATTAATGTAGAGTAATAACCAATGAATTGTCTTTTTCTTAATTATTTAGTGTGCTACTTCCTTGGGAATGTGCTGTTTTGTTGCTAGCTCTGGAATAGAGGTAGGAAGATTGCATTGTATAGAAAAATAAAGGTTCTTTACCATCACATATTGTAAATATCTATGATTGATTTTGATAATTAAAACATTTTAGAATGGTTGTGAAATGAAATTTCAAAAGCAATAGAATGAACTTTTTATAGCAAATGTTACAACTTGAACAGTATATATATTTATTGCTGATTTTCGTACAAAATTTGTTATAGAAGTTATTCATGAATAACTGAGACGAGGCCTCCATGTCCCCATTTAAGGAATGCCTAAAACCAACCAGGGTCTCTGATTAATGGTGCAGTCCATTAGAATCTTCCTAGACACTAATTGAATGAGGATAGGCTGGCAAATTTGGATTTAGCTGAACAAAATTGTATTCTCATTGGCCTAAAAACCATAATGCAAAATTATGGTACAAAATGGCAGAATTTTGTGCCAGCTGTGGTGTTGCCAAGTTAAACAAGACTACCTGTTGTTTTTTCAGACAACCAGGAGAAAAACAGTGAAAAATCACTGGAACAACTCAACATCAGCATAGTTCAAGATTGACATCAATAAGAAGCATCATTGTAAAAGAAAGAGAACTAACAGAATTGGATAAGTAACCAGATTGACATAATAGGCATGACTGAAACAAAGAAGACAAAAACAGGTGATCTTTCTAAGCAACAAAATGCTATATTCAGGCAATAATAATCAGGGAAAATATCATTGTCATCATCAAATTCCTGACATGTACTACTCTTAAAGGGTGTACAGGATATGATAGTACTTCATGAAAAATTTACCTCATTACTAACTTCCTATCTACAATTTTCTTCAAAATTAGTCTGTTACTTGTCAAGACTCCAACATTTTTATCAGATCTTATATTTCTGTCGTCTAAGGCACTTTGTACCGTATCAATCCACCTATCTCTGGGTCGTTTTCCTGCCAACCGCAGAGAACACTTGTTTTGCTAATCTTTCCTCTCCCATTCTGTTTAAGTGACCATACCACCTGAGATTAGCTCTGCTAATGCATTCCTGGATGCTGACAATGTCATGTTCTTTCCTATTATCCTCATTTTTAATATGATATTGCCATTGATGCCATCTGTTCATGTCCCTAGTCTTTCTCAGGACTCTCATATCTGCAGTCTCTAGTCTTTGGTCAAGTGTTTTACTTGTGACCCAGCTCTCAGACCCATAAGTTAAAACTGGTTTGAACACTGTCTTTATACAGCTAATTTAGTGTTCTGACTAATTCTCTCTTATTCCATATGAATTTATTCAGTTGACTTCCTACCATACCAACTTTGTTGATTCTGTTGTCTGTTTCCATATTTAATTTACCATCTTCACTAAAATCGTGCCTAAGTAGCTGAAATGTTTTACTTGTTTCACAGGTTCCCCATTCAAAACATTTGACATTTTCAACGATTCTGCCTATTTTCATTGTCTTTGTCTTTTTAATGCTGACCTTCATGCCATATCTATTACAACAGATATTCAATTTAGTCAGGGAATCTTGCAAACTTGTAACAGTTTTATTTAGAAGTATAACATCATCTGCATAAAGCAAAGAGCTGACATTAACATCTCCAATTCTGATATCATGTCTAATACCACTTCATAATGTGATCCATATAGATAATGAATAACAGAGGGGATAAGGACATTCTTGTCTCACACCAGATTTAACACTAAACCATCTTCCTGTACTTCCTTCAATTCTAACTACTGACCTGCAACTCAAATAAAGACTAAGTATTGCTTGATATAATGCCCCATTGACACCATATAACTGTAGTGTACTGAATAGCTTCTCTCTTGGCACCTTGTCGTATGCCTTTTCCAGATCGACCTTAAATACAGATCTTTGTTATATTCCCATGCTTTCTCAACTAATTGTCGTAAAGTGAAGATCTGATCCTGACAGTCTCTATTTGGCCTGAATCCAGCTTGTTCTTCACCAAGCTTTTCTTCCACAATTCTTCTCAAGTATACCGGCATAAATCTTGCCCAGAACACTCAGTAGGGTAATACCTCTGTAATTCTCAAATTCATTTTATTTCCCTTTTTATATATGGGTACTATTAGAGCTCTACTGCAATCATCAGGAATTTGCCCCTCTGTCCAGGCCTTCTGAACTATGCAGTGCAGCCACTGTAAGACTTTTATACCACCATATTTCAGCATTTCTGGTCGAATATCATCTACTCCTGCTGCCTTTCCACATTTCAAGCCTTTAATGGCTTTTTCTACTTCAATTATGGATATATATTGCTGACTGTATGCCTATTGAGTCTTTTTTTACCACTGTGCTATCACTGCTTGTTTCATTTAGCAATTTTTCAAAGTAGTTAGTTACTCCATACTTCAAGGATATCTTTTTCTCCCATTTTCATGTCACCTTTATCATCTCTTACTCCTTTTACAGCACTCTTTCCTCCATTTCTAAGCTTCTTCAACAACCTCCAGAATATCTTACCACCTTCTTGATATTTATTTTCTATGTTTTTGCCAAAGTACTCCTATAACTTTTGTTTAGCTAGTTTTACACAGAGTTTAGCTTTCTTACATTTGTCTCTGTATTCTCTAAGAGCACAAGCTGACTTATTTGCCAGGAACTTTTGATATGCTTTCTTCTTTTCCTTCTGTGCCTCTTTAACTTCCAGTGTCCACCATCGTGTTCTGATTTTTCTATCCTTGCAGACAACCTCACCACATGCCTCTCTGGCTGAATCAATCAGAGTTTTCTTCAAGGCTTGCCACTGAATCTCCAAGGTTTGGTTTCTGTTCTCAAACTCTTTAATTTTTTCTTCAATAATTTTTGTATTTTAGTCTGCAGTTCACATCTGAGAGCTGCTGAACGTTTATTCACTTTAAAACTTACTTACATGTCATTCTTTTCAATATGAAATTCAGTTTATCTGGCTCAAGACTACATAGTGATCGCTTCCAATTTCAAATCCCTTGTACACTCTGGTGTCCTGCACCAGGGAGAAAACATCACTATCAACAATAGCATAGTCAGTGAGACTTTTCTTATTCCTTGCCTCTTCTCTCCATGTGAACTTGTGCACATTTTTATGTTGGAACATGATGTTAGTAATAACCAGCCCATGTCCTGAACAGAAATCCATCAGGTATTTGTCATTATTATTAGCTTTGCTCTTTTCTCCAAATTTTCCCAAAATATTTTTGTATGTCTGACAATCACTTCCTACTCTGCTATTTAGATCCCCAACAAGGTCCAACTTTTCTTTTTTCATTGTGTCAGTAGCTTTCTCTAGATCCTCAAAAAATTCCTCCATTTCTACCTTAGTAGCGCCTTCTGTGGGACCATCGGCACAAATAAGTCTTTGTCCAATTCTCGATTCTGATATTTGTCCACATCACTACTTGACTCTGCCTGCCATTCAAGAAGATAAGCCTTGTATTTTTTGTTGAATACTGTGGCTACTTCTTCTTTTCCTTGATTGTCATCTGCCTGAATGTAACATTTTGTATTTATTGCTCAGAAAGATCTCATTTTGTATTTATTGCTCAGAAAGTTGGGTATCTACCTGGATACTCAACAGGGTGCACTACGAGAAGGTGAGGATTGGACATTAGGTCAGAAGCCCTGGTCGGTTCTCTGCATTTCCTTAAAAGGTATGTGGAGGTCTCCTCTCAGTTATACAGCTTTGATTTAAGCACCTCTCAGGGAATATAAGGAGTAGATATAGTATTCCATACTAAATTTGAGTTTAATCTTGAAAGACAGGTAAGAAAGTCAAGTAGAGTGATGTGAGCAAGTATCAGAATGGGGGGGGGGGAAAACTGGACAATGAGACTTATTTGTGCTTATTGTCCCACAGAAGGTTCTACCAAGAAAGAAATGGAGGAATTTTTTGAGGCATTATAGAAGGCAGCTGGTGCAACGGAAAAGGAAAAGTTGGTCCCTCTTGGAGATCCCTCAATCTTATCTGTGAAAGTTGACTTCACACACTCTTAATACCCAAAATTTATGATTATCTTTCTCTGAGACATGAACATTCATTACACAAACTGGCTCTCTTCTCTAGCTTCACAAGAGGTGAGAGACGAGTGAAATACTGTTGTAGTTAAAGATGTTGAATATACATCCAAATGAATAACTTCTGGATAATACTTTTCACTTCCTAGACTCAGATTTAACATTGCAAAGATATGACAAGATCAGTAATTTGATTAAAAGTAATTTGGTTCTTCATTAGCTGGCTTGAGGAAATCAAAAAAATACTTGCTTCCAAATTCATGTTAGTTCCAATAATTATAGAGCTTTCGAGATACACGAAACAGAAGTGCCTTCATTACCTCTTGTAGATGCCAGAGATTCACCTACCTCCAGTCTCTCCAAACACCTGTCACAGCTTGTAGTACTGTTAGAAAAACATCATCCTTTATAAGCAGTTTTGATTTCATTGAAAAGACAAAAGAACTAAAACCATTGGACCTTCTAGTGAGCTCAGATGTCACAAATTTGTTTCCAAATGTGCTCAGAGATGAAACTTTAGAACTGCTTCAAAATTTTTTTCTTAGCAGAAAAATTGGTGGTAATAATATAAACTTAATTGTGTATTGCTGTCTTAGTATTCTGTATACCACTTGAGAATGCTGAACAGGAATTGATTTTGAATAAAGCTGTCATGGTACTGATTTATAAAAAGGCAAATAAAGCACTTTAAGAAGTATCAAGATATTTTCTTACTAAGTGTGCTAAGAAAAGTTTAGATTAGCCTATTTAAGAAAAGACTGAAAAAAATCCTAAAAAGAAGCTGCAGATAAACAGCAAGAAGAAGGTGGTCAAGAGCAGATTTTTACTTGACAAATAGCATAAATAATATAGTGCTAAGAGAAAAGTTTTTCAAAATGCTACAGTTGTACAGAGCAGTATTAGCTTATAATTAAATTGCAAGTCAGCATTTAGAATTTTAATATACAGCATGATGATAGTTTATTGTAAAATCAGGTGTCAGGCACTGTTTTTCATCATCTGTATGAATCATTATGAAGGAAAATGGTATTAAACTGATATCAGAATTGAAGCTATTGAATTTATAGAACAGTACAGATGATGTTGTACTTATAAATTGAATCTGAGAGTTGGGATTTATATCTAATAAAAACAGTTGATCAGAAGACCACATATAATGAGAGATCTGAGAAAAATTCTAAGAGTAAACATATGACATCACTGGAGAATCTTGTGAAAAGTGAAGATTTAGGGAAAAAACTTGACTTTTTTTTTAGCATTCAGGAATGTATAAGCAGAGCTAATCTAAGATGGTTTGCCACTTAAGCAGAATGAAAAATTAAAAGTTAGCAAGACAGTTATATTTTGGGATGGCTGCGGGAAAAATCCAGAGGAAGACCAAGATGCTGTTGGATTGATGCAATGAGAAGTCATAAATCCATCTACATCTACAGGTGTTAAACGACTGAATATAATATATGGCATTATTAGGTCCTGACAAATAATGAACTTGGATGAAAAGTGTTGATAGGAAGTTAGTAATGTAAATGGCACTCTGAGGGTACATATCAGAAATTTGATGGTGATAATAATAATAAATCCAGTAGTCTTCATTTTTTTTTTTTTTTTAAACTAAAATAACTGTTGTAACAAATTTAGTATGAAAAGCAGCAATGAAAATAGCCAGGAATGTTGAAGAGATCAATTGCATTATCATTGAATAATCTATAGAACAAAAAATATTTCAGTTATGTGGGCACTATGTTTAGTGAAGATGTCAAGTTAAATTTGGACTAATCAAAGCTGGTAGGATGGAGCAAGAAATAGTGAAAACACCAAACTAAGTGTTCAAATGATTAATAACTTAGGGGTCTCACAGTTAAATTAGAAATCTAACAGTTGATTGCAGACTGTTGACCACAGATGTCAGAGTTCTGTGGAAAATTAGATGAGTGAACAGAGATGGCATTGATAACAAATGATATTAAAAATGAAGATATGAGAAAGAGCTTTGTCATCATTAACATTGAAAAGTTAACAAAACACTAGTTTTGCCAAACTTTCTACCTGTAATCCTGTATAACGAAACTAGTATTTAATGTCTGCTGGTAAAAAAAAAAAAGATGCTTATGAAGGTCAAGATCTAGGTGAGTTTTAGAGAAAAATTATTTTAGGCAGTTGTAAACTTGTGCAATTCCCTTATGATATATATTTTAGAAAATATTATATATCATCAAGTCCATCATCAGATCATTTTTGAACTGATGATCTGAAAATGAGCATTTCCTAGATGTGAGGCATTTTATGCTTCCAAATTTATCAGGGAAAAAGAGTCTTTCACACTTGTATTTTCTTGTGTGAGGTTACTTTTTTTTGTCAGTGCATTTTGTGATGTTCCCAAAAAAAATAAAAACCACCTCATACCATCATATCATCAGTATTACTTCTACTTTGTGTGATTGTACCCTTTGATTAATGCTGTTATCATTGTACCTTCTTGCTAGGCAACATTTTTCCATACCTCTTCTGTCCATTGACAATGTTCCTGTACTTACTGCAGCTACTCGTTTTTGGCTGACAGGAGTAGAACTTCACAAAGTATCTTGTTTGTGATAGGTTTCCATCACAGTTCATTCAGATGTGTTCTTTTTTTCAGACTATTGTGTTATGTTGCAATCCCATTAATTATGATCTGCAAAGTTAATGTAGCCTTCCATCAGGCTTTCATTTCAATAACTATCTGCGACTATAGTATTATCATTCGTCTATTTTCTGGTTTGATGATTCTTGACAGTATTCAAAGCAGTTTTAAGTTATGGATTCAAGAGTTGGGTTAGATATAAAGCACACAGTCAAAGAGAAGAGACCACAAATGCAACAGTTCTGATAAAAATTAAGGTCCTGAACAGATGGTGTCACTGGTAGAGTCATATTAAAAATGAAGACGTTAGGAAGGAACATGATATTGTTAGTGTTCAAGAATGCGTAAGTAAGACTGATCTAGGGCAGTATCATCACTTAAACAGAATGAGAGAAGAAAGGTTAGCAAACATCTGTTTTGTTGTCAGGATGAAAGGGAAATAACCCAGAGGAAAACTTAGATCTAGGTAGATTGATTCAGTCAGAAATGCATTATAAGAATAAAATGTTAGATACAACAATATCGGAGCTGACAAGTAATAGACTAATTTGGCAGAAAATTGTTGATAGGAGATTGATAATGTAAACTTATTTCATGTAGTGCTGTCATAGTAGCCTGAACCACCACCACCTTTTGCTAGTACTTATCAGGAAATTGATATCTATCCCACATTTTAGAAGCTTCAAAGCCTATAACACAACATATAGTTAAGTAGAAAGATGGACATATAGTTAAGTAGAAAGACATTTGATATGTTTTTTCGATCAAGTGGAGATTGTAATCCTTAGGAGAGAAAAAATAGTGTGAGGGTAACGGTTCCAAAGAACAGATGCAGATGGAATGAAAGAGGATGATGGGAAGTTGATTCAGCATATTTGAAGCTGGACAGTGAATAAATGTTGAGTAGCATGTGTGTGTATGTTTACTTAAGGGAAAGTGAAGGAATGGCAGCAGCCAATTTAGAAGAACAGTGGCCACAAAAATACTTTAAGGCAGGAACAGAACTGTGAGATGACTGCAGTGAGTCTACAAGAGATGTAGAGATGTCATTAGTTAACTGGACTGTCGTCTTCTTGATAACATCAAGCATTTTTAAGGTTGATTTTAATAAATCATCCCAAGTGTGAGAACAATATTCTAAGATAGGGTTAATTTCAGATAATTATATAGTGATAGAAGTTGTACATGCAGGAAGTAATCTCCAGAACAATAAAGAACAAAGTTTATTGGAGGCAGAGGAGACTATGGAGATGATGTGCTTTATGCTAAGGAAGGTTAGAGATGTAATTCAGCCCAAGGAGAAATCTGATCTTTTGTGGATATCTAGATGACAATAAGTGAAGTAGAACGGATGATGGGAAATTGATTCAGAATGTTTGAAGCTTGACAGGACTGTGTTTTGGAAAACCAGGACGTCCTCTTAAACAATTCAACGATGACTTCTAAGGCCAGAACAGGCCATGCTAGGCCTAAATCCTTGATACGCATGATGATGAAATGTTGCCCTCACACCACTGAAATATGACAAGGAAATCAGTTTTATGACATTATTGAAGATGTTTGTAGTTTGAGATATTTCAGTGCTTATAGCACTGAAATATCTGAAGGGATGATGATGATGATGGATGAATATGAAAGATTATAAAAACTATAGGATGAATGGATGTTGAATCTGGAGCACTGTTTTTTTGGGTGGGGATACGATCGGAACCAGAAAATGTAGAGGGTATTTAGTCTGTTCAGAATTCTTATGATGTTGTTCTGACAAAAGACAAGTTGCTCTTGGTCGCTACTGTCTTTGGTTGATGTTCAGTGCCACTATCTGGTTGGAAATAGATGGAAGCATGGATGTGGTTGCACCCAGTGACACCTCAGCAGGGCACCTAAGTGTTCAACTACTATTTCAGCAGGAGAGATAAGTGTCTTGCACTTGTCTATTCAAAGTGTACTTTGGATTTGCTTAGTCTTTTTGCAGCTGTTGTATGCTGCAGAGTAGACTGAATGTTGATGCTGGAGTTTGGGTATGCATTTGTGGTATGCAGAAATTTTTTTCTAGGCACATTTTTTAGAAAACCAGGGTTTGGAGGGTGGTCTGGAGCTTTGGGTAAAATGAGAAATGAAGCTCTTCGCTCTGAGAATTATTTCAGTTATTCAGCTTGAGGTTTTAGATCAGAAGTGTAAAAACAGTAATCAGCTCAAGTTGAGGAGATGTAGTTTGTACATTTAGCATTGCTCTAATGTCAAACATGTGATACACAGTGAATGGATGAAGATCATTCTGTGGAAAGTGAAGTATGGATGAAGTTATGTTACAAGTTACAATGAGGAGAATTGACATTACAATATATATATTTGTCAAGAGATTTAGTTGGAAAGGAATAAATCCCTACCATTAAAAATGACGTTTTTTAATGGTATTCTGATAGGTAAGAGATGCTATTTGTGAAAGAATATTTCTGATGCCAAATAATTCAGCATATTTTCCAACCTGACCAGTAGATTTTGAGAAAGTGAAGCCATTTTAAGTTGCCATCGTAAGTCCCCAAGAAAGCACACACTATTTTGAGTGCTTGAATTGATAAAATCAAGTGTCAAAGAAAAATAATGAAAAAAGAGTTAGTGGTTGTCAGAATTTCAAAAGCGGTAAAGACAGCAGGAGGATCTCTGAGTTGGGTAGATGCCATTTTATTGGATACTTTGAGCAACCTCCTATAGTGAAATCATTTGCTCCTGCTGTGCAGAAAAGCAATCATGAATTGAAATTCATGGCAAATGTTTTTCATACACTTCCATAATATGGGTTTACATGATTCTTCTATACCAGCATTTCTCAACCTTTCTAAGGCCAAGGACTAGTAAAATGCTGAAAACAATTCTATGGACCACTAAGTTACAGAGGCATAGCTGGGGAAGGGGTGATCCACCCTGGGTGGCACTTTTTTGGTGTTTAAGAAATCTTGCCTTACTGTCTATAAAACAGCAACTGAGTGATGAAATAGACTTCGACAATGTCATCGATGATTTTGCGAATAGAAAAGCAAGAAAAATAAAATTTTAGAATGTTGGAATTAAAGTTTTACTTCAAAAATAAACAGTGTTTTTAATTTCTTTCCCTATACGTCATTTTGACTTTTCGTAATTTTTTTAAAAACCTAAGTAGGAATTACCAACATTTCGAAAAAACTGTGCCATATATAACATAATAAATCTAAAAGCATGTTTTGAATACATATGGAAACATAATTAATTAAATTGGAAGTAAAAAACGATTAAAAGTATCATCATCGAACAAAGTTTTAATTTTTATTAAACACATAAATAATATGATCTAATTATGTTACTACTTACTTTTAATGATATGATTGCGCTTCCCTTGCAGAGTTGCTGGATATCTGGCAAAATTATGGTCAAATTCAGTCGAAGATCAGCACACATACGAAGATGATTTTAATTATTTATTTATTTTTTTTGGTCTTTATTTGAAAGACCGATGAAAATCCTTTCTCACAAAGATTGGTTGTAGAGGTTAGAGAACTGCATGACGATTTTCAATGCTTCTTCAGATAATTCGGGAAATTCACTTCTCACTGAAAGCAAGATCCAAAATCAGGCCAAACCAAGATCACGGAATTGCATTTTAAGTCCACTGTCACTTGAAAGCTCAATTAACTGTTCTTTTTTCAATAATGAAAGGTCGTTCTCATGACTGCAAGCCTGAAATGGATCGCGAACACACAGAAATTTCTTATAAAAGTTATTCGGAAAATGTTTCAAAATTCCGTTTCAGATTTTTGAGGTAGTCACAAATCCTTTCCAGAAACTCAGAATCAAGATAAATATAATTTTCCACTAAAAAGGATTCCAATGTTGGAAAAGATGCAAATTGTCTGTCTTTTACATAATTAATCCATAAAACCAGTTTTTTCTCGAATGCCTTTATTTTGTCGTAGGCATCAAGAACAGTTTTTCCTGAAGGGAAAGATTTAGTTCATTTAATTTCGAAAAAAAGTCTGAAAGATAGGATAGTGTTGATAACCATGCTTCGTCAACAAGGAGTGATGCAAAATCAAAATTATGTTCATTTAAAATAATAACACTTTGTGCCTTAATTGAAATAACCTTATTAGTACTTTGCCCCTTGAAAGCCAGCGAATTTCAGAATGAAGCAAAAGTTGCATATATTCACTGCCCATTTCATCGCAGAGTACTGAAAATAACCTGTTATTTAACAGTCGAGCTTTAATAAAATTAACTAGCTTTACAGCATTATATAGCACAGTTTTAAATTCTGGGCATTCCTTTGGAGGCTAACGCTTTCCTATGTATGAAACAGTGTACCCAATTCATATTGGGAACTACTTCCTTGACCATAGAAACACACCCACTATGTCTGCCTGTAAGGGCAGGAGCTCCATCTGAACAGAAGCCTGTACATTTTTCCTGCTGGATTCCTTTATGTATTATGTAATTATTGAGAGTATGAAATATTTCTTCTCCAGTTGTTCAAGATGGCAAAGTTCTACAAAACAGAATATCATCATGAATGTTGTTATCATGTGCATATCTTACGTAGCATATTAACTGTGCATCACTTGTAACATCAGTAGTCTTGTCTATTTGTAATGCATAATAAGGGCTTTTCTTAACTCTTTCGATTAACTGAGATTCTACGTCACCTGCCATACCATTAATTCTGCGACTGACAGTGTCATTTGAAAGGGGAATCAAATAAACATCTTTTAGTAACTTGTTGTCAAACTTTGTTTTTACCACATCTTTTATAGCTGGAAGTAGCAAATTTTCCCCGATAGAATGTTTTCCTGTTTTCGCTATACACAAACTTAAGAGATGGATGCTTTCGGTGCCTTGCTATTAATGGAACCCATTAATAGCAAGGCATTAATAATTTAATATCCCTAAGCATCGCTGAAAAAATTCAGTTGGCTTATTTTTCACATCATGATGTTTAGTTTCTAAATGTCGTCGTAGTTTCGCAGGTTTCATGCACTCATTCGACAACACTTCATAACACAAACCACATTGAGGTTTCTGTTCACTTTCATCTCCAAGTAAACCCAGATTCCAAATATGAACTGTTATATTTCCTACTGTATTTTTTCTTTTAATTGCTTGTTTCTTCTTCTTTAATAGTATCAGATTTACTCGGCATACAACACTTGTATCACAATTAGGATTAGCATCACCTTTTCATTTGCCCTTCTTTTCAAAGTCCTAGTTCTAAGCCACTTTTCCATTATTAAAAAATGTTTCTAAAAAATATATGAATATATAATACTGGGGTTAACTCAGGACACACTTTGTCCAAGTATCACTTAGCACTTCTCAAGATATACTGAGCCTTGGTTGAAGGAGGGAAACCTTTTATAATAAAAATCAATAAACAACAAGCCGTTGATTGAAATGTGGATAAAACATGTTCCCTTCAAATCTGACAAAACAGTAAGGAAGCAATAAAACTATATTATTGTTCACTTCATTCTGCTGCTACAAATTTAGCTGCAGAATGATGAATAATAAAAAGGGTGAAGTGAACAACAATATAATTTTATTGCTTCTGCCTTTGAACATTCTGACGATATTTATTGTTGTTTTTTTAAGTCTCTATTTGATTTCAATAATTTTTACTTATTCAATTTTAATTTGTTTAGATAATTAATTTAAGTCTGCCTGTGGACCACCTGTCCCATCGTCGTGGACCACAGGTTGAGAAACACCGTTCTGTAATATTATATCGTGAATCAATTGGAGATACCAGTGCACAAGGGAAACCTGAATAACCTCACAGATTTTTTTCTCTCTCTCTCTCTCACTTTTTTTTAAATGTCTTTTTTCGACTCTTTCTTACCATCCTATTACCTGTATAATTTTATATGTGTTGTGAAAGTTCATGTGATTAGTGCTTTGCATCATCTATTATTTAATTAAACATCAATTAGCTATTTCAGATGTAGTCACATATCTGCATTTTTTAAATTATTTGATTTCTTATAATTTATATTTTGTTTAACATTAATAACAGTGCTTCACAGTATAAACAGTACTAGAAGACCAAAATAAATAATTTATTGAGTTACTAATATTTTGCTAGATTTCAAACCATCTTCAAGCGTAAACTGTCATAAAACACACACATACACACACACACACATCATTCAGTTGGATTGTTGCCGAAACATTTTAGATTGTGACTAAAAAGAAATGTCTTATCAAGATGCCCTCTGGGCACCATATAAGGAACAAAGGTCATTCAAAGAAGTCAAGCTAAAATGGTTTTATAATGCCTCTCCAAGATCTTTGGCACATTAATGCACCCATGCTTATTGAGGTTTAGGGGAGTGTTTTGCAGTTATTGATTCTAAAAATAGTCCCTCAGACTATTTCCATTATTATAAACAAGACTAGTTTCATATTGGTAGAGGAACAAATTAGCAGCACTCACATGTAACTTTACAAACTCAGTGTAGGTATCACTTCATGCTAAATCCAGAACTGTGGTTAATCATATATGGCATCTTCAAAACTGCAATGTCTCATGAATTTGAAAAAGTCAGAAACTAGCACATGAAAAAATCAGAACTCTAACAGTGAAAAGTATCCTGGCCACAGCTGTAACTCTTGTTACAGTTACATTATCTTTAATGTAGTAGCAAATTTATTGTTACAGCCACTTACAAAATACAGTCAACACTCTGATTCGAGATCATAATTTTGCCATCATCACTCCTGGACAGGTTCTTGTTCATGACTAGCATTGAATGTGGAATCTACAATTTATCTTCCACACTGCCTAATGACATTAGTTTTGATATAGCTAGCATTCTGATAATGCTAGCTTTCCCTTCTGAAGAGCAACACTCCATCAACAATAATAACAGCCTTAAAAAATATACAACAAAAAAGAATTGTTATAACTAGAGCAGATAAGGATAATGCCACTGTCATAATGAATCATATAGAATGTAACAGAAAAATGAACAATAAAATACTCCTCCATTGGTCCTACAATCTCAAGGAGAGGGGGGATGTATAAATTAATTTTTAAAAAGTTATATCTTGACCCAAAGAAATTATCAAAATACTAAAACCATACCATTGTTAAACCACCTAGATATATGTGGTCGAAAAATTCACAAACCAATACTTCCCTCTCTCTTGCCCCATCCATGTGTACAACTTTGCCCTATAGTTCATAAGCATAGACATTTCACCTACAAACTTGCCAACCAGTTAGCAAAAAGTTATGATCATAACTAGATATGATCAGCTTATGTGTTCCTTCATTATTTATGAATGTTATTTATTTCTTTGCATATCATTGGCAGAAACTTGTGACCTTAAGAAGCCACATTTTCCCCTAACTTCTATGAATTATTCACATTTACCACACATTCAGGTTATTTTGTATATGACTGCAGTGGTTTCCCCTTTCCCCCAAGCTTACTTCTGCCAAAAAAAAAAAGTACTCAGCATTCCTACACACAAACACCAATTTGCTGTGATGTTCTTACTATTTGGTTTCCTGGCCTAGGCATATTAGTTATTTTTCAGAGTATTTAAAGTCATTATGCAAAAATAATAGAAAAAGAAACATTGCTGTGTTTCCTTCTTTAGGCACACATTGCTCAATTAACACATGGGGTTAATTGAATTACATCCCTTTCTGTTCATAAAAATTGCATATGCACTGGAAGGTACTTTACATAAACAGTCATGCCACATCCATCCCAAGAGTACAGCATTCTCATAACCCATACACACAGAGCTAGGGCTATTTGTTCTAATGATTCAGCTCTTGCTACAGAATTCGATTATCTTCCCAAGACTTTTTTTTTAGCCAATGGCTACAGCCCATATAAACTACACAAAATACTGCATGCCACCCTATTCCTCATGCACCTGACACATAAGATCACAAAACAATTTCTATCCCCTATATTTGAAACAATAGCTGAAGTTTTTCATAATATAATCTCCAATGCCACTTTCAAACCACATATTTAAGTCACAACCTTCATCCATTCACTGAAGGATCAGCTTCATTCTCTTGAACTTTGAAGTATATGATTCCTTGTGCCTACTTGGACAGGCCTGGTTAACATCTACATCGAAGAATATCAAAACTACATTTTGCTGTCATCTGTATGGGAAGTCAGGACTTAGACTGTGCTTTGGATATTTCTTCACACAGGTTTAAATGGAAGAAGACAGCTGTACTGCATAAAAGTCACTCTGAGAGACTGTTTTTAGAATCAGAAACCTTATGAAATGCTCCACCAACATCAGTAATTATGTCTGTATTAATTTGCCAAAGATCAGAAGACAATCTTTCTAGGACAACATTTAGCTTGACGTCTTTGAATTAACTTTGTTTCTTATCTGTGCTGTAGAGAGGTACTTTGATAAGACATTAGTTCCTTTTCAATTTGAATTATTTCTAGTAAAATATTAGTAACTCAACAAAGTACTTATTTATTTTGTTCCACTGGTGTTTATACTGTGAAGCTCTGCAATGAATAACCATCGACACATAAGCCTACCATTATGTTTATTAATAGGTTATGACGAATACCATGGAATCCCTTCATTCAGTGTTCAGTGCTTCCTTTCTGAAAGGCAATGGTGTGCCTCCTTCTCATACTCCTGAGGTAGCTTCCCTTCACAACAGTGCCCTTTTAGCATGGAGTTTGCTGCTTACAGTTTTGTCTACTAACCAAATACTAGAGATAGCACACATGTAGGTTTTTGCATGGTTTTTTTTGCATAGTTTATATATATATATATTATTATTATTATTATTACTTGATACCTCCAGGGAGTCCAAAGACTCATCGAGGGAGGGCATCTACACTTCAGCTCTCTATCTCCACCACACACAACTACACCAACGCCATCTACTGCACCACTACTAGTATTTTTACAGACAATCACAAACATCCAAGCCCACAGTGGGATTTGAACCCGCAGCCTTTTGACTGGAGAGAGGATATGCTAACCACTCGGCTAACCAGGCCGGCATATGTAAATACATTTGGAAATGTAACCATGAAAGATTGCAAGCTTATAGTACAATAGGCAAGATGAAGATAAAATGATTTGGAAACTCTGCTCTCAAGACCAACCATGGAACTTTTTAGCAATTGTCTCTCACTCCTTGTGGTGAAATTCATCTTACTTGTACTTAAACATTCACGAACATACATTCCCACAGTTGGATTCAAAACCATAACCAAGTTGTCGAAAAAGCATATGCATTATCCACTCGGCCAACCATGCTGGCAAAGCTGCTTTTATTATAGTATTTTATAACACACTGCTTTAAACTGAAACTTGAGAAATAGCCTACTTCACTTTTTTCAGTTGTAGCACAGCTCCTTCAAGTGTTTGATTTCATTAATGTTGTTAAATTTAGGATTACCTCTTAATAGTACTCTTTGAAAATGAGAAAAAAAAGTGATGAGAATGTTGGTTCACTTGTCAGCTATGGTATTCTTTTTTTTTTTTTTTAATTTATTTTTATTTTATTTTTTTTGCCTGTGCAGAATGCATTTTGTTACCTGAGCCATTATTACACATTCATCTCCAAGGAATCTGAAGATGCATCATAATAGACCCTCACACTAACTACAGCGCCTGTCTAGTTCTCAGCAAGTGTGTTGTGGTCACACTTCCTATCCCAATGGCTTTAACAGGCCTTTAAGGCCCACAACCTTCCAAGCATGCTTAGATTTCGTAACCGAAATACGAGGATAGAATGGTCACTCCTATGCCTCAAGGTATTCTTGGCTGTATCCCTGTGTGTTCACGGGGCCGGTTTGCCTGCTTGCGGGATGAAAAACACCAGATAAACTGGCGGAAAAAAACCCTACTGCCCGCGCCCAAGACCGGCTAACTTGGCTATGGCTGAGGAAGATCCTTAAGCTCCTCACGTCTCCGACGGGAATCGAACCCAGGACACTCCTTCCCCAGGCATATGGTTGCGAAGCGCAAAGCCACTAGGCTAACCGCGCGGACGTTGTGGTCACACTTGCCTCATGCTAACCACAACACAATTTCTTAAGCATCTCTTTTATAAAACCTTTTTAGGAACTTATGTTTCTATCATATCTCCTATTTTTCATATACCTTCAGTCTGTCCTCATAGGGAGTAAGTAACACATTCACACAAAACCCATTCATTTTGGTTACTCATCTCTGAATCCTCCTCCCATACTCTCTCTCTCACACTTGCACAGATTTGACATTTTCACATGATCAAATCTGTATGCAGTAGTCCAGAAGTAGTTATGTCAAAGCTTTAATAATAATAACCTCCTTTTCCTAGCTTATCATTGTTTCTTAATATCCAAGCAAATCCTTTTGGGTTTACAAATGCATAGTTGCTAAGCCCATTTTTTTTTTTTTTGGAGAAAAACTAGTTTACTGTTCTTCTCCTTTTTAAGTACATTTCAAAAAATTGCTCTTTAACAGTAATAACTTTTTTTTTTTTTTTTTAATAAAAAAAAAAATGTTATTATGCAGTTAGGACTTAGAGTACTTAGATCATAACATAAATGTTACTCGGTATCATTTTTTGGCTAGATGGAGGAGCACGGGGAATCTCTACATTTTGGAAACATTGTGCGAAATTTGAATGGCCATTTCCCATATAGTTGATAGAAAAAGATCAATTTTCTAGCCGCTTCCTAGTCTCAACTTTACATACGAACTTTAATTTTTTTTCTGTGGAGTTGTGAAAAGGATAAAGTGCACATTTCAAAAGTGATTTAGTTAAAAGACCAAGTTATTCAGAAAATTTGGAACATAGATAACAGGAGTTGAATTTTCAGCATTATATCTCACAGTCAGCTGCATGCTGAGTTATATTGAACTTGTTCATTTTAAATAAAAAAATCTCTGCAATCACATCTTATCCTAACAATATGGTATCCTCAAAACACTTGCACAAACTAAGGTATTTGTTCAAATGATATAGTCCTTGAAACTGATCGCCACTAACTTTGCAATACTTTTTTTAGCCAACAGCTAAAAAAAGTGTTGCAAACTTACCCAATTATATGCACCCCCCCCCTCCCTCCCTCTCAAAAATCTCTCCTGCAGCCAATGCACAAGATCACAACAAAATCATTCACAGTCCTTATATTCAGGTTACATAAGAAATAGCTCAAGTTTTCTGCACATATGATCTCCATGCCACTTTCAAACTACTCATTCATCTAGCTACTTTCATCCATTCAGAAGATCAACTTTAATGTTTTATGAGTATATAATATTACAGTATATAATGTTCCTTTTGCCTGTAGCCTACTTTGGATGGACTGGTTGATATAAATATCAATATGTCAATCTTGAAGGACACAAAAATTACATCTGCGATCATCTGTATGGTAGGTCGTTATTGGCAGAGACCACACTCTGAATACTCTTTCACAGAGAATTAAACTGAAGACATGAGTAGCACACAAAAGTTGTTACAGATCTGAGAGAATATTTTTTAGAATAAGCATCATCTATGAAGCATTCTGCCAACCTCAACAAGTATGGCCACATTAATTTGCCAAGGGTCCCATGTAAAGGCATCAGTTTTTTTTTTTTTTTTTCTCCTCCTTTTTTTTTTTCAGTTACAATTTGGAATTAAGTGATTTAGTTGAGTGCTATATGCTTGTCACAGTTGCAGTTTTGTGCTGAAGATGCTGGTAGAAAAACCAGTAAAATATTAAGTTCAATAAATCAATTTTATTTTTTCTCGTCTTGGTGTTGTTTATACCATGAAGCATTATTATGAATAACTAGTGCGTAAGTCTTTCTATACCAATGCATATGCGATTTATGCCATGCACAGATGAATCATCTTAATTATACATACACTCTGAGGTCAGATGGATTTTTTCTCTTCTGTAATAACCACAGGCTACATTATAACACATATATACAGAAGTTTTAAATTTGTATACCCCCCCCCTTGCACACACATACAAAAATCTTTTAAATTATTGGGTATTTATTTATGTGTTTATCAGTTCTCTTTATAAGTTTCCCCTTCTGCCTTACACTCTCATTCATGCACTATTCTTGTCACTGGATTAAGTTCATGTATAATTCTTTCTACTCTTCAGTAATTTGATGTACTGCCTAAATGTGGAATGCCTGTAGTACTGTCACAAGGATGTTGCAACATTTGCTCTTCAATTAGAAAAACGTGTTAAATCCTTATCCAAAGCATGAAAAATCTATAGGGCTTTTCATCAAAAGGCAAGTTACCTGCTTTCATATGGAGGTGGCAGGATTTTTTTTACTGGAAAATTGGGATCTTCATCCCTAAAAATATGCAGTGGCAGGAAAAACATAGTTAACAGACAGTATATTGGCATCCTATCCTTATTTGCTTCATCCACCATAATTTCAACCAAACCACTCAAATATGGAAATTCTTAATAAATGGTTGCTTATATACAGTCAACTTTCGCTATAACACATCTCAACGATCTGTTTTTATCCCAGCAGACATGATGCTATTCTAAAAGAAATTAACTGTTTCTATGAGTTTGTTATAGTGAGAGTTGAGTGTATCCTGAAACCAATAAATCCTGTTCCTGTATGTATTTTGGTGTTGATTGAAAACGCAATGCTGCAGTTCGTGGCATGTCTACCAGTAATGAAAACAGAAAGCACAATATAGTTTCTTTAATTGCTAAATTCCTGTTATACACCTTCTGGGGTGTACAGGATACCATGATAAGTTTACATTTTTACTAGCTTCCTGTATTCTTTTCTCCACCTGTATTGTGTGCTTATCAGATCAAAACCTGATTGAGTCCCAAGTCTATGACTGCCAGAGACAGAATTCTATGATGGTTGGATCATAGCCACCAAGTCAGAATTGCAACTGGAGAAGTCCAGATTTCATCGATTCTTAGTTTTTATGTCAAAGCAAATGAATCTACTTTGTCATTTGGATGCCAACAGCTGTCTCTGTTATATGCAACCAGAATAAAATCTCTGCTAGACCATCCTATATGGCCAACTATTTTCTGTCTACAGTGGGAGAATTTGTACCTTGTTCGTGAGACTGCTATATGTCCTTTTGGTTTGGGAACAAAAGCATCCTTAGAAGCTCTAGATATCAGGGTAGCTAACATTACACGGGCACTACCACCATGGCATTCCTACGTACTAGTATGGCTTTCTTTGTGCAGGCTACCCAGGTATTCCATCCCTCCTGCTGTCAGAAATGTGTGTACAGAAATAATTATGCAATGCTGAATACGGTTTCACAGGTTTCAAATCTGAATGGGTTGGTAATGACATTATGTAAGCATAACTGTGGGTCCAAAAGGATGTTGAAATTTGAATGTACAAGAATGTCTCACTTGTAATTTTTAGCTAAGCCAGACTGACTAATGCCAAAAACTTTCCTTTATTCTTTCTCTTCTTTCCTTTCCTTTATTTCTAATACTCTTCTCTTTAAAAATTTTATCAACGCTTTCTCATAATCTGTAAGTGTTATGAATGTCTGTAAATTAAGTTCTCTTCTTTTTTCAATAATTTGATTCATGACATTATCTTTGCATTATTCTTCTTGCCTATCTACTTTGTTCTTCAGTTGTTTGTAATATTTCTGAATCTTTTATTCAAAATTTTATTATGTATTTTGGAGGCTATATTTAATAATCTTATTCTTGTATCATTTCCACAGTAATATCCAGGGCTTGACAAATTATGCAAAATTCTACTTGTCCAAAACTCTTTTTTTAATGATATGTCCAAATCATCCAGTGTGAGACAACCATCCTGCCAATTGAATCTTGTCAAAGTTCCACATTGGGTTTCTAGAATAGGTTTCCAGACTGTAAAAAATGAAAATACAAAAAAAATTAATATGTCCACCCACGGTACGAATGTACTATAGGCTTAAAAAACCTGTCTTGAGTGGAAGGCACATAAAAAAAAAAAAAAATAAATAAATAAAAAAGTCTATTTCCACAGCTCATTTGGTATAGATGAACCTAGTGGTTGGAAAGACCCAGGTTTGAATCTCATCTATGATGAGAGGAACCTTTATGAGATGTTTTCAATCAAATGGCGAATTACAATCAAAAAGCCCTCCACCTCATAACTGAGGTGGAGGGCTTTTTCTCCCAGAAACTGAAGTTTTTCATCCCTCAAAACAGGTAAACTGGCTGCAAGATGAAAGAGATCAAAGTCTAGCCATCTTATCTTGCTACTGCACATTATTATAATGCACACAATTATTATTTTTTATTTGTTTTCTTTTATTTTTTTGAGTAAATAAAAAAAAAGTTCACTTACGGAAAATACACCTCCCCAATGCTTTCAGTTCCTTAGTACTGAGAGTTTTTGCTCTCTTAGGTTTCTACCTGATCTCTGATGAAAGCCAATGAGTTTGAAACAGCTGTCAGATCAGTAAAATCTTATCAACATGGACCAATAGAAGGAGAATATACTTTGAGTGTTTGTGCTTCCTATAAGGTTTGATTAGGGTAACTCATAGTATGGTGGCGAGCATATTCCCACAAGCTCTCTAATCATTTTTCGCACGAAACGTTCATAGTTTTTTTATTTGGCTTTGAAATGATGTTGGATTTAATATCCACTTAATTTATATAATATGAAAAAAATATTCCATTTTCCAGTCCATAACTACTTGCCGCAGGCAAGTCATCAAGCATATTTGTTGAGCCATGGTCATATATGTTTCCTTTCTTAAATATGGATATATTATTATTATTGTCCGCGCGGTTAGCCTAGTGGCTTTGCGCTTCGCAACCATATACCTGGGGAAGGAGTGTCCTAGGTTCGATTCCCGTCGGTGACGTGAGGAGCTGAAGGATCTTCCTCAGCCATAGCCAAGTTAGCCAGTCTTGGGCATGGACAGCAGGGTTTTTTCCTCAGTTTATTCTGGGGTTTTTCATCCCGCAAAGCAGGCAAACTGGCCTTGAGAACTTAACATTACAGGCCATAGGATATACCGGGGCATAGGGCTGACCACCTTATCCTGTAAACGGATTGAGGTCCGATGATCAATGGACCCTCGACACCGCAAGGTAAAAGAGGGTATAAAGAAGATGAGATGAGAGATATTATTATTACATGACACCTCCGGAGATTCAAGGGACTCATCGAGGGAGGGCACCTGCTCTACAACTCTGTCTTGACCAACAACAACCATTGTCATTTACACCATCACTAGTATTTTCACAGACAATCGCAAACATCCATGCCCATGCCTGGATTCGTACCTGCAGCCTTTTGGCTGGAGAGGCAGATACGCTGACCACTCGGCCAACCAGGCCAGCAATATAACTTGAACTTTTAACCAATATGATAGTACTTCATATTTCCTAGGTATTTATTGCTGTCACTTAAGGATCTTTGAAGTAAATATTTTCCACTTTGCTTACAAAACTGTTTATGCTATTCAATCCATTTGCTGTTGCTTTTCTATTTTTTGATACCTTTATTGTTTCATTTAGTTCTTTACTTTATATTGATTTCTTCACTTGTTTTCTATTACCAACTTTGGAGCATACCATAATTCTTACAAATGTTCTGTCTTGTAAGAATTGTTTCTCTTGTGTTATTTCAATTTGTGGTATAACTTACTTGATTATTTAATTTCCTTAATATTTGTAGGATATTTCTACTTTTCCACATGTATCATCTATTGTATTAATCAGATTGTCCCAAGAACTGTATCTTCATTCCAGATTTATAATAGTTTTTTTTAATATTTTATTTTCTTTTCAAGCACTTCAGAAGCTGCCTTATGTGAATTATCTTCATTAAAGTTTTCTATTCTCCATCCATATTTTATTTTGGTGTCTTTTAGATACATTTTGTTGTGATTGGTATAGTATTTTACTTTTTTCTTGTAATAGGATATAAGTTTCTTTTCTAAAGAAGATACTGGTTATTTTTAAATTTTTGAAAATATAAAAATCCAACAGTTCTTGACCATTATTATTTATGTAACTTTCTCTGTATTTATCTCAAACATTTCAGATTGGATAAATTCCAATGGAAGTTTTATGTAACCAAGTTTGTAGTATGTATGGTTTCTTAAGGTGAGCCAGATTCCAGGAATTTTATGTATACAGAACAACCTCATTCACTTAGTCATGAAGAGGTTATTTTGGTGACCTATGTATCATCATGGAGGCTTTTGTCATTGGCATGAGAGCAACTTTTAAGTCATATTGCCTTAACACATTAGCAGTTTTATCCACCTTTTTTATGTAAGGTAAAGAAACTGTACCTTTATAGTTAAGTTTCAGTTTTTGCTTGATGCTTTTGTTGTACTTCCTGTTGGAAGTAATGCTGTGTATAATTTTAAATGTTAGCTGTGTGTCCCCTGAAGAACAACTGCCATAGGTTCGATTATAGTTGCAGACTTGAACTTTTTTCTCTGTTGGTTTACCAAGTTAGTTCAGTCTCTGTCACAGGCAAATTGAATTTTCTTCTTGAAAACTGGTTTTTGAACCCTACCTCTCAAAAATTGACTATAGAACTCACAGTATTTCAGGCATAATATATACCTGTTAGGACTATGAGGTGGCAGCATTGGTCTAATGTGATTTCTTCTCTGAAAGTTTGATTCATTGATATCTTCATGTTCATTACCAGCAAATGCTGAAGAGTGGGTCCCCTTTCAATCTTAAAAAAGTTAGAGCTGAAGGAGCTGTTCCTCTTGGAACTAAAAGCCGTTTGAAGATTTATTCCATTTTTACTGTGTGTGTGTGTAAAAATGTGATGGAAAGTTCCTGCAAACATTTTAGGAATGTTCGCTATGTCAGTTTGGTTAAACATAATCAGATATATCCCTTTTCAGAATTAAACTTTTGCAGAGCTCAGGATAAGTTTTAAAGAAAACAGTACTGTTGTTAAACATCAAACACATTAGACTCACAAAACAAAATTATAGTAATTATTAATAAATGTCCTTGAGATTCTCTGCACTGCTCAGCATGCAACTGTGGTGATTGGGTAACTTACAAAATGGACTTGGAGTAATTGCATATCTAACGTGCCACTATAAAAATACAGTAAAGCAGTATGTGCTGTGAGTGTTGTGCATAGTTTTTTCTTGTACTTTTCAGGAGTTTGAGAGTGTTTTTATATTGCTCAAAAATACATTCTGGCATAATTTTGTAACACATTGCTGCTGTAAATGCAATGAATAACTATTAATGTTGAATGTTATCATTAAATTGTCATTTACGGAAAAATTAAAATAAATATACTGTGATGCATTTTACACTAACTACAAACCTCATTATAATAAAACCCACATTGAAACCACATTGTGGTTTCAATTGGGTTTTGTGTGTGTAATTCACACACACAAAAATAAATGAATAATTCTGGTCAGTTTAATTAATCTGAAGCAAATTTAGCTAAATACAGATAAACCTCGCTTAACACAATTAATTAATCCATGAATTAATGCATGCTAAGTGAAATTGCATTAAGCGAATACAATAATCATCATCATGCGTATCAAGGATTTAGGCCTAGCATGGCCTGTTCCGGCCTTAGAAGTCATCGTTTAAGAGGATGTCCTGGTTTTCTTTTTCCTAATGGCTTGTACTTTAAGGCTTGTTTTGGTAATCTTTCTGTTTTCATTCTTTATGTTTATATTTTTTAATTTTTTCTATTACTGGTTCTTGGTTTAATTCTTTCATAATATCTTCATTTCTTTTGTGATCAAATAGGGTATACTTTGCAGTTTTTCTCATAAACTTCATTTCTGCTGTTGTTAATCTTTGTTTATCTTTTTGTTTTATTGTCCAGATTTCGCTTCCATACATTAAGACTGGTAGGGCTAATGCATTATATACTTTTAGCCTGGTTTGTTTTTGAACTAGGTTTGGTTTAAATATAGAGTTAATTACACCTGTTATTTTTAAGTATTTTGTTGCAATTTTTACATTTATATCTTTTTCATTTTCATATGTGATCATACATCCTAGGTAGTTAAATGAATTCACCTGTTCTAAGATCTTGTTAACTAATACTATTTTAGTTCTTGCTGGATCTTGTCCTTTAAAGGCCATAGTTTTTGATTTTTCCATTGATATTATCATACCATAATCTTTGGATATCTCATTTAGATTTAAAATAGCTTTCTGTAAGTTATCTTCAGCATTTGTAATTATTATTTGGTCGTCGGCAAAGAGGAGAGTGTTTAAGTTAACTGTAGGAGAAAGTTTAATTCCTTGATGTAAATTTTTATTCCATTTTATTATTATTTCATTTAAGTAGATATTAAAAAGAATTGCTGAGAGGGGATATCCCTGTCGGACCCCTTGGTTTATCTCTCTCGTATATGATAGTTCGTGATTTAATCTTATTTGTATTTGATTATTTTCATATATACTTGTGATAGCTTTTAGGATATTATTTGGTATTTGTCTTTCTTTTAATATGTTAAATAATATGTTTCTTTTAACTTTGTCAAATGCTTTTTCAAAGTCAATAAATGCAATATGTGTTTCTAAATTATATTCTCTTCTTTTCTTTATTATTAATTTTAGGCAAAAAGCCAGGTCTATACATGATTGTCCTTTTCTAAATCCATTCTGTACTTCTAGAATAAAGTTTTCAGAATATTACATTAGTTTGTTATTTAAGATTCTGCTATATATTTTGTAACAGGAATTTAGTATACTGATACCTCTATAGTTTTTAGGGTCATCTCTATTACCTTTCTTAAAGATGGAATCACAATTGCTTTTTTCCATTCTATTGGGGTGAGGATACCAGTTGAGTAAATTTTATTTAAAAATAATAAGAGTCTTTCTTTGAATCTTGTTCCTGCATATTTATATAGTTCTGAACCTAGCTTATCTACAATAAACAATAGGAATAATTATAATTCATCTCAGTTAGCATAAATTTTGAAAAAAAAATTATAGTATAAGCTATATTAGAGGATAAAATCATCAAAGTTAATAAAAATCAATTGCTTAAATTTTTATTTAATGTCTAAACATATCATTGAGCTACTTTTTCACAAAAAAAAATTAGTAAACATGTTTGAATCGTGCTCGACTTTTTCATCTTGTCATACAATTTGTAATAGCTAATGATCACCTTTTCAAGATTTTGGTATACTTCAACACTTCATTCCATATCAGGATCAGCATAAGACAAAATTTCCTTAGCATACTCTATGTGATTGAAAACTACCTGCTGTTCTTTTGCAGTTCACTTCTTAGTAGTAACATTCTCTTCTTGTTCGCACTCTTTATCTTCTTCATATTCACACTGTTCTTCTAGTTGAAGATCGTTCTTGCTTAACTGTTCTGAATGGGAATTGAACAAGTTTCTTACATCTTCATTATTCAGTTCATTAAATCCAAGTCATTTTCCAATTGTGCTGATTTCTTCAATAATGTTAAATCTTGGATTTTGCACACAATGAACTAACATAGGCTTGAGTTTAAAGTCGCCTTCTGCATTACCCCCTAATAAAAGTGTAAGACGATCTTTAGATACTTTTGTATCCTGGTTGAGATGCTTCAGTTTTAGCTAGGAAAGTTTTTGTTGGCATGTGCTTCCAAAAGAGACCAGTTTCGTCAACATTGAATATTTACAGATCATCATAATCACCCTTCTGAATTATCCTTTGCAATTCTTCAGGAAACTTTGCCACAGATTCCCCAGTTATTCTTACGGTATGCAGTCAGCTCGATTTTACGAACACACCGACACTCACGTCAGTGTGTTTGGTTTTGTTCGAGTGCTGTGAATCCACTATTTAGCATGTATTGTAATTTTGATAAATTTACTCTCTAATTCAAAGTTTTTTTTTTTTTTCCAGTTGTGTTGTGGTGTTTATTTAATAATTAGTTAATATGGCTCCTAAAAAGAGTGCAAATGAAAATAAACAGAAAAACGAGGGCACTCAAACCAACTATTGAACTCAAGAAAGAACTTATAGCTAAATGGGAAAATGGAACTCATTTCTGAACTTTCTGAAGATTATAACTTGGCAAAATCAACAATCTGTAGTATTATTAACACTTTGAGTCTTAGACCTACTGGGACTTAAAGAATCCTGTGTCCTGACCATTTTTAGCTTTATTAAAAAAATACTGTGTAGTATTTCTATGGAATATCCAAATAATTATTTTTTGTCTTTTAGTTATCATCTTTGGCAATTAATTGGAACAAAAATTTTAGTTATACATGTGGTATGGACTCCAGAAATGGGTTGCAAGAAATCAAGGTTTTCTAAAAAAAATAAAAAGTTAACTTTTTATTACTTTCTACTTATACTTATTTCTTTAGTGTTCAAAATTCAACAAATTTAGTCAAAATATTGCTTAGACGTTACATAAATAATGAAAATTATAAATAAAATTTATGTGTGTTATTATTATGATGAAAATATCATTTTACATAGGGATGTACATCACTATACTTATCCACTACTGACCACAAAAGTCGAGTAGTAAATTATTGAATTAGGCCATTCAGTTTTTGAAATGCCACAACCTCGCATGCGATAACAAACACGACTCGCTGGACGGCCTCAAATTTGGTCACCCCTTGTTCGAAGTTCTCCACCACTGTTGCTTGACTCGGAGCTTACATTTGTGGGGATACCATGACCACTTTCATTTGCATTTGGGTACTACTGTACCCAAATGCAAATGAAAGTGGTACCCAAAGCAGAGGTGTAAAATGCTTCTTGAGTGAAAGCGAATTAGAATTAGAACAAATGCTTGAGGAAATACTCAATAATGAAGGATCTGAATTAGATGATTGGGCAGACAGTGATCCAGAACAAGAGGAAGCAGATTCTGGATCACTGTCTGCCCAATCATCTAATTCAGATCCTTCGGTATTGAACATTTCCTCAAGCATTTGTTCTAATTCGCTTTCACTCAAGAAGCATTTTACACCCCTGCTTTGGGTACCACTGGGTCATGGTCTGTCCATGGTGACAGAGAAATTCACACTGATCTCTCAGGTCATAAGAAGAGAGTTGTGAATGCCTTATATTGTTTAGATTGCATTAGTCAGAGTTATGATGCCACAATGTAATATAAACATAAACACGCACGATCGTACAGGACACGGCCGATGGGCAGGAGTTACGATATACTAATATAAATTCCATTTTTTATTGATAAAAAAGGGAATTTATCCTCATGAATAATATTAGAAGCTGAAGGTTCAAATTTAACTACAGTACAGTGTGATAATGAATTTCAAGCATATATTATTATTTTTGGAATTTTTAATTTACTGATGTAAATATACATTGATGGGATTCTGGGTTCACGCATGATCGATGTATATTTACATCGATAGTGTTAAAAATAGATGTGATTAAAAGGGCTGATGTGGTGAAAGGAGTGAAAACTCTATATCATAAAAGATGTCAGGCTGTTGAGGAAACAGAGAAACTTTTGTTCATGTGGATTAACGATAAACAAATGTCAGGTGACAGTATTTTGGATGCAATAATTTGCAAAAAAGCTAAGCAACTACATAGTGACCTTAAGCATTGAATCCTGGGATCTAGTGTCAACAGTGATGATTTTAAAGCTAGTAGGGGATGATTTGAGCGTTTCAAAAAAGAGAACCGTGATCCATAGTGTAATAAGGCATGGAGAGGTTGCTAATCAATTTGTAGATGAATTTAAAACTTATTTAAGGATGCAGGGATTTATTCCTCAGCAAGTGTCTGTAACGAGACAGGGCTTTTCTGGAAAAAGATGCCTCAGTGAACTTATCACACAAGAAGAGATAGCACTGCCAGGACACAAACCGATGAAGGAATGGTTAACTCTCTTCAACAATAAATTACATGATAACCACAGTAATTAACTTTAATGAAATGAAAGTACAGATAATTCCTACTGAAAAATAACAGTACATCAGTGCATAGAAACAAGCAAATCAAAGAAAAAGGAATACAAGGTACCTACAGCAGTTGGTGGTTTACCAATTAAAAACTGTTGCCACATGCTAGAAATTAATGTTAATAAATAATATTATTAAAAACTATTTTTGATGGTTACATAAAATAAGAATCTCCCAAACTTTTGGCAGGGAGAGACAGTTGTTCTGATTCAGATTTGGTCGATGTCAAAGGGCTTCACAACTTTCTTTGAAAAGGCATCCATATTTAAAACCTGCTTCTATGGAGTAGACAAGCTTCATCCCACTGGATACTATGTTTAGTGTCAATATTATGTTGTGCCAGACAAGACCTTTTGAGGTTTCATGTATTCGATATAATATTGATGTTCATTAATTGTTTTTTCCACAGAATGGCCTCTGCCCAAAGTATGTTAGATTACATTCACAAGGAATCTGGTAAATGTCAGCTAATGATAGAGGTGACAGATTGTCTTTTGTAGATGGCAAGAAATGAGAAATTTTGTTGATAGGAGAATATGTGGGAATGAGATGATTCTGCTTCAAAATTCTACCAATTGGTTCAGAGATACCATAAATATAAGGGATTGGAACCCTGTGGTGTTGGAACATAGGAATCAATTATCTGCTGGATTTCATTAGGGTTGTAACCATTAAATTCCATTAACGTTTTGATAGCGAGAAGTTCTTGTTGTAAGCTTGAGGGAAAGGAGCACACATTATGTGCAACACCAGTTTTTTGAGAGGTGTGATGAGCAGACTTTTGATGAATGTATCTACCAGTAAAGGTAGGTTTTTGATAAACGCTGGTTGATAAATTACCGGAGGCTGTGCATGTAAGAAGGATGTCCAAGAATGGTAAACTACCAGCCTTTTCTTTTTCCATGGTAAATTGATGTGTGGATGAAGGCTGTTGATCTGTCGTAAGCAAGTGGTAAGTTCATCTTCAGAATAAAGCCAAACAGCAAAGACATCATCAATGTAACAAAACCAATGAGAGGGTTGGAGATGAATGGATGAGAACAAGATATCTCCCAGATGGTTCGAAAAATAGTTTGCCAAAGGTGGAGACAGAGGGCTACCCATGGCAGTGCCTTCAACTTGTCTATGGATCTTGCTTTTCCAGCTAAATATCCTGATTCTATAACAAATTCAAAAATCTTTGCAATATCAAGAGGGTAATCATCATATAGTAAATTAACAGTGTCAGATAATGGAATGGTGGTAAAGACGAAACAATGGCAAAGCTGGCTAACAAAGCTTTACTAACATCATTATCTGACACTGTTAATTTACTATATGATGATTACCCTCCTGATATTGCAAAGATTTTTAATTTATTATAGAATCAGGGTACCTTGTTCTCATCCATTCATCCCCAACCCTCTCATTTGTTTTCAAAGAAAGTTATATCAGCCAAATCTGAATCCGAACAATTCTCTCTCTGTCTCCCTCCCTAAAGTTTAGGAGATTCTTATTTTATGTAACCATCAAAAGTAGTTTTTAATAATATTATTTATTAATAATATTATTAAAAACTACTTGGAGGTCTGGGCTAAGGAGAATGGATGTCAATTTAATGTGGCAAAATGTAAGGCTATGCATTTTGGGGTGAAAAGATTGGCGGCAGTTTACTGCATTGGTGGAACCGTGCTCCAGGAAATTGATGAGGCACGAGATTTAGGAGTGTTGGTGGATAAGGAATTGAAATTTAGGGGACACATTGCAAAAGTGGCCAAATCAGCTCATCAAATCACTTGGTTGCTGAAGAATACGTTGACAAGCAGGTTATTGTTCCTCTGTATCGAGCCTTGATAAGACCCCATCTCGACTACTGTGCTCAGATTTGGTCACCTAGGTTTCTTCTTGATGGGGAGGAGGTGGAGAGGATCCAGAGGCGAGTGACCAAGATGATAGCAGGCCTGTGGAATGAACCGTATGAGAACAGGTTGAGGATTTGTGGGTTGCAAAAATTGGTTGATAGGCAGAGGAGGGGAGATATGATTGAGACATTCAAATTACTGAAGGGTTTCTATAAAATTAATTCAGAAGATATTTTTGAGAACAGGGCTGGTTGTGGGAGGATTAGGGGACATCCATGGAAACTGGGCAAAAGTGTGGTTAGTAAAGGTGTTAGAGCTGGGTTCTTTACTTTTAGAGTAGTGAATGAGTGGAAAGCGCTCCTTGAGTCTGTGGTGGATGCTGTGACAGTGAATGAGTTTAAGGCGAGGTATGATAGATACTGTATGAATGTCGAATAGTTGTGATGAATGTGATTTGGGGCCTCCCTCGATGAGTCTAATGACTCCCTGGAGTTGCCCGTAATAATAGTAATTTATTAATATTAATTTCTGGCATGTGGCATCAGTTTTTAATTGGTAAACCACTGACTGCTGTATGTGCCTTGTATTCCCATTTCTTTGATTTGTTTGTTTCTACACATTAATGATGTACTGTTCTTTTTAGTACAAAATATCTGTATTTTCATTAAAGTAAATTACTCTGGTTATTGTGTAATTTATTGTTTATAGTCATGTCACAGATATCTTTAAAGATTAGAGTTAACTCTCTTATTGTGTGGTATTGCTAGTTGTGACTAAAATTAAATCTTTGTTAGCATTTCACTCAGAAAATCTTAGTGTTTAAATCAAACAATGTAATAAAAAATAAATTAGATGTAATGTGGAGTTCTAACAGTAAGTCTTGGGTAACAAGGTAGTTTTTA
Organism: Typopeltis vanoorti; assembly: GCF_054136105.1. Taxonomy (NCBI): domain Eukaryota; kingdom Metazoa; phylum Arthropoda; class Arachnida; order Uropygi; family Thelyphonidae; genus Typopeltis; species Typopeltis vanoorti. The sequence goes on from NC_143551.1 coordinate 118,254,644, forward strand.
TAGAGTGGATCTACAAAGTGTTTGTCCACATTGTAAAAAAACTACCTTGAAAAGAACAATCTACCTTTGAAAGCACTTCTTGTGCCGGACAATGCCCTGCTCATCCCCCAGGCTTGGAGGATGATTTGTGCAAGCACAACTTTATAAAAGTCAAATTTCTACCTCCTAACTCCTCTTATCCAATCCATGGTTAAGCAAGCCATTTCCAGTTTCAAAGAACTTTATACAAAGGATTTGTTTCAAAGGTGCTTCGAAGTGACATCTGACATGCAGCTGACCCTCGGACTTTTGGAAAAAAGCACTTTAACATCTTACATTGTTTGAGCCTTATAAAAAAGCATTGGGGGGGGGGTCTGAGTTCATAGTTCTTTGAAAACTATGAACTCAGCCTGAAAAAATTGTGGCCTGAGTGTGTGACATGCACAGATTTTGAAGGTTTTCCTGCAGAACCAACAGAATCTGTAGTTGATGAAACTGTGTGTTGGGCAGATCCATGGGATTAGAAGTGGACAATGCTAATGTAGAAGAATTAATGGAAGATCATCAAAGGGAGCTTACCACTGATTAGCTGAAAGAACTACAAAAGGAGCAGCATGAGGAAGATGTTAAGGGACTTTTTTTCAGAGGAGGAGGGGGTGGGGCAGTAATGGAACCATTTCTACTGCTGAAATTAAAGAACTGTGCTTCCATTGAGAAAAACTCCAAACCACTGTAGAAAAGTGGAACCCTGATGTATCTATAGTTAATAGCAGTGTTAACATGTTTAATGATAATATCATTGCGCATTTTAGAAAAATTTTAAGAACAAGACAAACTAGGCAACTCTAGATAAATTTGTAATCCAAGCTAAAGAATCACCATCTAGTTCACCTGCCAAAAGACAGAAAAGAGCAGTGACACCAGGGCAATTACCTGACATTTTTATGGAGGGTGACTCACCTTAAAAATAATAATGTCCTCTCTCCTCCTCCTCCACATATATCTTCAGTAAAGGTAAGGTTCATGTTATATTTTTATTTTAATTAATAATAGGTAAATTTTTCATGTGGAACAGATTAATTTATTTTACATTAATTACTATCGTAAAAATTGCTATCATAAAAATTGAAGGCTGTTCGTACACTTTTCGTTGTATGAACAGCCTTCTGGAATGAATTAAGTTTGTAAAATGAGGTTTTACTGTGTGTGTATTTTTATTTATTTATTTTTTTCCCTGTAACTTTTTTGGCTAGATCCTTGTACTTATCTATTTACAGCCATCTCAGAAGGCTACTGGGACTTTTAGAAAGTCCAGATTTGGAATTGCGTATAGCTGCTGGAGAGACAATTGCTGTTATTTATGAACTTGCAAGAGAATATAATGAAGTAAGTGGCACAGTGTAGTTTTTTCAAAACACCAATTGTGTGTGTGTATATATATATATATATATATATATATATATATATATATATTATATATATATAATATATATATATATATTTATTTATCTAAATATAAATATGCATTATAACAAAAAATGATCCAGTGTTATCAATAAAATATTAAAAATCAAAATTCCCTTTCTGTTATTCATCAACATAGGCATAACAGACAGCAAAAGCTACTCGCCTCATTCTCTCTCTGTGTAATATATTGATTTGGAAGAATGTAATCATTTCTTGACTGTGCCATGCTGCTTAGTATTCTCCATTTTAGAGCTGTGTAGCTGAGTCAATTTTGATGTTAGAAAAACCTTTATTTAAATCCCATTTTTTAAGATTCAAAGAATAAATAACCTTTATCAAACTTTTCAGTTTAATGTGTTTCAGCCATCATCTGTGTGTGGAAGAACAAGCTGGATCCAGGCCAAATAGAGGCTGTCAGGATCAGATTTTGACTTCATGACAAATAGAAATCGTGGAAATATAACAAAGATCTATATGACAAGGTGCGAGAAAAGCTATTCAAAACAGTTATATGGTGTTGATGGAGCATTATATCAAGCAATACTTGGTCTTTATTTGAATTGTAAGTCAGCAGTTAGAATTGAAGGAAGTACAGGAAGATGGTTTTATATTAAATCTGGTGTCAGGCAAGGAGGTACATTATTCCCCATCTTCATTATTCATTATCTATATGGATCACATTATGAAGGAAAGTGGTATTAAATCTGATATCAGAAGGGAGATGTTAATGTCAGCTCTTTTCTTTATACGGACGATATTATACTTCTAAATAAATCTGCTACAAGTTTGCAAGATTCCCTGAGTAGATTGAATAACTGTTGTAATAGATATGGTATGAAGGTCAGCAATAAAAAGACAATGAAAATAGGTAGAATCGTTGAAAATGTCAACTGTGTTTTGAATGGTGAACCTGTGGAACAAGTAAAACATTTCAGCTACTTAGGCACAATTTTTAGTGAAGATGGCACATTAAATATGGAAATAGACAACAGAAAACAAAGCTGGTATGGTAGGAAGTCAATTGAATAAATTCATATGGAATAAGAGCGAAATTAGTTGGAACACTAAATTAGCTGTATACAAGACAGTGTTCAAACCAGTTTTAACTTATGGATCTGAGAGCTGGGTCAGAAGTAAAACAGTTGACCAAAGACTAGAGACCGCAGATATGAGAGTCCTGAGAAAGATTATAGGTGTGAATAGATGGCATCAATGATGGCAATATCATATTAAAAATGAAGATATTAGGAAAGAACTAAATTGATATTGTTAGCAACCAGGAATGTGTTAGCAAAGCTAATCTCAGGTGGTATGGTCACTTAAAACAGAATGGGAGAGGAAAGATTAGCAAAACAAGTATTCTCTGCCAGGTTGGCAGGAAAAAGATCCAGAGGAAGACCAAGATATAGGTGGATTGATACAGTAAAAATTGCCTTAGAAGACAGAAACATAAGATCTGATAATGTCAGAGTCTTGCCAGATAACAGATTGATTTGGAGGAAAATTGTTGATTGGAGGTTAGTAATGATATAAGTTCTTCATGTATTACTATCATAATATCTTGTAACCCCCCTTTTTTTAGGGTGCTTGTCAGGAATTTGATGATGATAGTGTTTTGGCCAGTCTCATTCTAGGAGGATTTGTACCTTCTAGAAACTTTGGTGTTTTTCATCCTGTAAAACAGGCAAACCAGAGAGACATATTTCCTTATACAATTTAAGCCATGGCACTGCTCCAAACTACCACCTAAGTTTGTCGCAATCACCAGCTTTGTAGATTCTCATAAACCCTTTCTTGACAAAGAATTCCACATACTTAGCAACCTCCTGGAATAAATCTGCATGGTCAGTTTCCACAGTTGTAGTATCTACAGTGGTTATGGATACATCTGATGCCATTACCAGATCCAGATCTTTGGTCCCCTCTGTTATATTCTGTTTCAGGTAATTATCCTTAGTAACTGTATAAATTCCATTTCCATCTTGCATGCACTCTTTCCTTCCCCAAATCTATGTCCTCATAGTTGAAATCTTCCATAATAATTTCTTGGCCTGCACTCATTTTGCTAATCTACTAATGCTTTGCATTCACATCTTTCTGTGGATCCCCTGGTCTATAGCAGCAACCAATAAAATATTTTGTCCCATTGTCATGTCTCACACCATACAGCCTCAAATAAACTATCTCCTTCAGACCTAAAATACTCCTTAACTTCTATTGTTGGTTGAAGTTCTTCAGCTGTCATCAATATTATTCTTATTCTTATTGTCTTATCCTCTCTATCCTCCCTGAAAACACAAAACCCATTGCATTCTCTCTTTAATGTGTCCAACAAATGCTAGAATTGTAGAAATAAAGGAAAGAAGTTTCTGGCATTAGTCAGCCTGACAGCCAAAAATTACCACTATCAGTGAGACATGCGAAAAATTCCTTTTCGCATGTCTCACTGATAGTGGTAATTTCGCATTTATAAATACTTCTGATATTCTTGTACATGCACATTTCAACCCTTTGGACCAGGGCCACATTTACCATTAGGCACATGATGCGCAAGCTGGGGGCCTCACTCTCTATGGGGCCACATTTCAAAACCTTACTCCTCACAGAGAACAATAAAAAAAAAAAAAAAAATAGCATAGTTATAGTTGGGAGGACTAGTGGCCATCCATGGAAACTGGGCAAGAGTGTGGTTTACGAGGGTGTTAGAACTAGGTTTTTTACTTGGAGAGAGTGGTGAATGAGTGGAATAAGTTGCCAGAGTCTGTTGTGGGTGCCATGACTATCAATGAGTTCAAGGCAAAGTATGACAGATACTATGTGGATGTTGAGTAGTTGTTTAGGGCCTCCCTCGATGAGTCTAAGGACTCCTTGGAGTTGCCTGTAATAATAATAATAGTTGCAAAATAAAATACTTATTTATAAATATTACATTCATAATATAAAAACTAGAGGCTGCTGAAAATTTGTGAGGCCTCCTGCTTCCATTTGAAATATATTGTTCTTTCCTTAGAATATAAAGCTAACAGGAACTACTGTAACAGGAATACTGCTGTATTCCATGAAATTGATGTATGTAAGTGTACCATTTCTTTGCTGGACATATATACACGTCCAGCAAACCTGGATAGTTATTATTTTTAGAGACCACAAAAAAAAACATATATATATATATATATATATATATATTTTACATTATAAGAGAAGGTCACTACCCAGATCGGTTTCAACCTTTATCGAGGTCTCATCAGTGAGTAGCTAGACCTAGATATACTACGAGATGGGCTTTGCATTAAGGGTAAATATTAAGAATAGTGATCAGAGCTTATTCCATTTTTACCACTAGTTGCCTAGACTTGCACTACCTTGAGGGTCAGTTAGACTCACACTACACACAGGTGCAAACTTGACTTATTTGTCTGTTTGCTTACTTGGGAAGTGGAGTAAAACCAGGTTTAAAATAGCTTGGTATCTTTAACATATTTAACATATATTATACCCAAGGTAAAAAAACTTTCTACATCTATCTCTCATCCTGAGATTTTTATTTAATAAGGTCAAAGTAGCTTTTGACCTTATTAAATAAAGGTCCAAACCAGTCTGGGTAGTGGTCCCTTGCCTTTAATGCATAGCATCATACATCTCCACAAGGAGATTAGCTTTGCATTAAGGGTAAATATTAAGAATAGTGATCAGAGCTTATTCCATTTTTACCACGAGTTGCCTAGACTTGCACTATCTTGAGGGTCAGTTAGACTCACACAATGTGCAGGTGCAAACTTGACTTATTTGTCTGTTTGCTTACTTGGGAAATGGAGTAAAACCAGGTTTAAAATAGCTTGGTATCTTTAACATATTTAACATATATTATATCCAAGGTAAAAAAAAAATTACACACACACACACACACACACACACACACACACACACACACACACACACACACACACACACACACACACACATATATATATGTATGTATATATATATGTATGTATGTATATGATCGTAGGTAGGCTTTTATAAGAGAGACATCTCTTACAAAAGATCTCATGCAACTGCATTATCCAGTCATGTTCTTTTTTCAAATAATCCTAATGATGATCAACAAAACCACTCCATTTGCTGGGATAGATCAGAAAATAAAAAATCAGAATTTGATTAACTGAAATAGACTTGTTCTTTTAGGGCCTCATTATGATGTTGCGCCTAGGGCCTCAAAAAGCATAAATGCATCCCTGCTTTGGACCCACAATTATGTTTGCATAATGTCATTACCAACCCATTTAGATTTGAAACTGTATTCAGCATTGCATAATCATTTCTGTACACACTCATTTGCTCCAGGTGTTACTGAATCTACTCTTGACTGCAACCCCCCCCCCCCCCCCCCACACACACATAAGTAACTCTAGCTTCCCTGATGTTACACATCCAACCTCTCAGTGAATAACACTCTCTTCAAAACCATTTAAATGCAATCCATCATACAAGTCCTTTCCTCTACCAAATTCATTCCATACATCTATACACCCTTCCTCCTGTACAATTTTCTCATTCACTCATTAGCAATTAGGTCCCTTCTCAATTCAGTCTTATCATACCAAGACAGCAGACTCATAGCCATTACTTTCTCTCTCTTGTTTTGTTTTTCACTTCTATCAGCAATTCTTTTATGTCTTCTCTTATTGCATATTTCTCGCCTTTATACTCTTTCATAATCCCTCCTGCTGTGCCACACACACACCAGTTATTTCTCCGGACACCGAAGCTCACATTTTATCCTGTGAAGCACTCCACATAAGCATGCTGTTTCTCTCCTCACTGTTATCTCATCATCCATGTTACCTTCAGGCATTTTTTTATGCTCTTATTCATATTTTGTTCACTCTTGCTCATTGCTTTGTTTTTCTATGCACACACGTTTTACCCTCAATTCCTGTATCAGGTCAGTTTCTAATTTTATTTTTATATTTTATATGATGTATATTTTTGTTTTGTGTTGTACCTTTCTGTTGAATTTTCTTTTTTGTAGACTTTATTGATATTAAATAATTTTAGTAAATTGTAAATTATATTCTTGTCTAGAAATTTTTCACATGATACAATATGCATTTGTTTCAGCAGTTTGATGGTGATAATATTGATGATCTTTGTCATAAACTACGACAGCTAGCTACAGATAGTCATAAATTTCGTGCAAAAAAGGATAGGAGGCAACAGAGGTCCAGCTTTCGTGATATACTAAGAGCAATTGAGGTAATGCTCTTTATTATTATTATACTAACTCTAAATGCTTGAACCACATTTTCTTGGTTTAATGTGCTCATAATCTCTTTCTGGTCATTAATCCAATATAAGGAAATGGTTCTCACTATAAATATTATCATACCTCTCCTTGAATCCATTAACGGACAAAGCACTCACAATTGAATCTGGCAAACCATTCCACTTATTCACCAAAAAATCTAGTCCTCACCCCTACTAACCACACCTTTATACAACTTCCAGGGATGACCCCTTATTCTGGTCTCTCTAGCTAAGTGCTGAAACATTTCCCCTGCATCTATCCTATAAAATCCTTTAAGCAACTTCAGTGTTTCTATCATATCCCCTCTTTTCTCCTATCAACCAACTTCTGCAGTCCAGACACTCGTCTATCCTCGTAGGGAACATTCTGCAAGCCACTTACCATCTTGGTCACTCACCTCTGAATCCTCTCCACTGCTTCCTAATCCCCAAGAAACCCAGGGGACCAGACTTGAGCTCAGTAATCCAGATGTGGGTATATCTTATAAAGAGGAATAAAAACTTCCTTATCTCTATTTGTTAATGTGTTCTTCAATAGCCAAGTAATCTTATAGGCTACCTTAGCAATATGTCTACCACTGCCCATAAATCTATAGCTTTATCTATTTCCTGGAGTACAGTGCCATCAATGTGATTCATGGCTTATAATCTGTTTATCCCAAAATGCATAACTCTACATTTCTCCACATTAAACTGACACCCATTAACTTTTGCCCATACCGATAGCCTATTGAAAATCATCCTACAACCTCTCCACCTCACCTTGTTAACTATTACTCTGTCTAATTTTGCATCATCAGCAAACAACTGAATATTTCCTTTCAGGTTTTTACCTATATTATTTATGTACAAATTAAACAGCAATGGTCCCAGCACTGAACCTTGCAGCACACCACACTCTCCTGTTTTTGCCTCTGAATCCTCGATTCTGCTTCTTTATACCACTTTTTGATGTCTGTCCAGCAGCCACACTCTTATCCACTTAACCAGTAGCGTATCCCCCCCCATTTGTTATAATTTGCATAATTCTCTTTTTTACCAATTTTTCTAGTACTCTAACCACCACACCTGAGATACTGATTGGTCTATAATTTGCTACTGCAGTCTTAGAACCTCTCTTATGCAAGGGAATTATTTTGCCCTCTTTCCACTCCCTTGAAACTCTACCAGGGCTGAGACTTAAAGAGCCTAGTCACAGGCATTGCCAGTTCCCTTGCAAAACATTCTTGCAAAACCCCAGCTGATATCCCATCTAATCTCATAGCTGTATTTACATTGAACAAACAAAATAAAGAAAAAATTGACAATGCATAAAACCATGGAAAAATAAAATTCCCTTGTAGGAGTTAGATGGATCCTGAAATACTGAAAATAATGATAGATACAGCAATGCATAGTAAAATTATATATGTTACTTTGAGTTCTATCCATTGGTTCATAATCATCTCTATTGTGGCATGAACAAGTCCTAAAAATGAGTTATCTGTCTTTATTCTCCTAACTACTTGTTATTTAATCTCTAAGATAAATTATTTCCAGACTCTTTAATAAATAGCATTATTATTACTTTTATTATGATTCATGTTTCTTAATTAAGAATTATTACTCTGATCTACATAGCTTAAGGTCTGGATGTCATTAAATATGAAAATACAACCATTTTTACTTTTCATGCTCATATTCTTCACAAAATATCATTCTTGTTTATAAAGTTGAATAAAATTATTAAAATCTTTTTTTTTTTTGACCCCCTCATGAAAGGCTGCTAACCTATGGTATATTAGTACCATAGGTTAGCAGCCTTTCATATGGTACTAATATGGTATATTAGTACCATAGGTTAGTATCTATGGTATATTAACTATGGTTAATATACCATAGATACTTTTAAGGTAGTAATATACTATAGGAATACTAAGTGGGAGAATTTTTATTAATTTTTTGTATTATTTATCTTTATTTATTTATTTTTAATCTAATTTGGAAACATGCTCTAGAGACTAAACATGGAACATTTTTCAAGCTACTTCAGGCCTCTGGTAAGTGGGCAGTAGTGGGTGATGAGATCTGCCACTTGACAGATCTCATCACAGACAATCAATAAAAATCCATGCCCATAGTAGAGTTTGAACTCTCAACCTTCTGGTTGAAGAGCAGATAATTTAGCCACTTGACCAACTAAGCTAGCTAGCAATGTATTTGCAAAATGAGAATCATTTATTAACCACCTCATGTACTAAAGAGGTTTGCCTTCCTCTTGGATAGTGCTTTTTTAGATTATGCAAAAGTATTTAGATTTCATTTAAAAATTAGATAACATTATAATATATTCAATTTGGGTCTGTGCATTTCTGAAAGTTTGTTCTATTCATGTCATTGTGATTTATTTAGTGTACGACACTCTAAAACTTAATTTAATATATTCATTGATCTACCAAACTTTAATTTTTCTGCATTATAGGAAAAAGAGGCACCTGACATCCGCGTGAAATTTGGAAAAGAAGTTCTGTATATAAATAGCTGGTGTCGAAAGCACCAGTATGATGCATTTTGTCACCTTTTGGGATCTGGAATGAATCTCCATCTCACAGTAAGCAAGCAATTTACATTTTCATTCAGTTTGAAACTAAATTTATTGCAGCATTTTTTCCATCAGCTATTTTCTGTTTCTTGATCACATTTCAAAAAAGTTTCTAGAAGTACCTTATTTCCAAAGGAAGATGCAAAGTTGCTTGGCCCCCGTTACTTAGGATTACAGGAAAATTACTAGCAAGCTTCCTTATATGCTTTTGTGAATTAACTCCAACCTGTTTCCTTTAGGGAAAAAAAACAAAAACAGATTTCCTTGCATTTTGTATGTATCTGTTATATTCTTAAATCCAGTTTTAATGATTCCTATTAAAATATCTTTAAAATGTTACAGAATTATCTTTTAAACATTCACTTAATTCTCTACAAAACCTGCTAACCCATTCTCTTGTTATTCTTGAAAATCTTTGTAAAAATATTTTCTTGAGTTTTTTACTTTCGCAAGTAACTTGAGAAAAAAAAAGTGAGATTTCTCACTTTTTTTTTTAACAGATGTATCACATTATAAATTTCATCATCTCCTGGTGTTTTTTTTTTTTTTTTTTTTTTTTTAATCCTGAAATTTGCTTGTAAATAAATCTAAAATTACAGTAATCATTTCAGGCGAATATTTTGCAATCAAGTTTTTCTTGATTTAAATTCAATCTATAATTTTATAGATTTTCAAAATATATAAATTTTTCTTCAGTAACATCTTCAAAAAACACTCAGTTTCTGTTCAGAGGTAAGGACCTCCTCTAATAATTGTAAAGCCGTGTTTCCCTTCCCTTTGCAACTTCAAATTTAGCTTATTCATGTTCTGTCATATCAAAATACAAAATACAAAAAATTTTTATCCATTCTGGATTACAGAGAAGTTCCACATGATTTATGCTATAATTTTTAGTGGTTAAGAAAACTGTTCCTTCTTTTAAGCACTGAAAAAAACGTTTCAATGCTCTTCCTCTTGATAACCATCGTGCAGATGTAAATGTCACTAAAACTTGATGTTGATTACCTAGTTCCTCTAAAAATGTGTCAAAAAGTCTGTGATTCAACGCCTGAAATCGGGTGAAATTGATCATTGGCACAACATCTATCACTCTTTTTAGTTGTGGTAATAATCCCAAAGAATTTGCAACTAAAGCTTCTTGGTGCAAAATGCAATGAAATGAAATGAAATAACTCCATGTGGAATATGAGTGGAGAATAATTTAACAAACCTCTTATTTTTCACAATCATAGAAGGCGCGCCATTGGTCGCAATGCATACTATATTAATATTTATATTTTTATTCTGTAAACTTGCTAGAAAGTTCATCATCATCATCATCAAATTCCTGCCATGTACCCTCAAGGGGTGTACAGGATATGATAGTACTACATGAAAAAATTACATCATTATTAATTTCCTATCTACAATTTTCCTCCAAATCAGTCTGTTACTTGTCAAGACTCCAACATTATCAGATCTTATATTTCTATCGTCTAAAGCACTTTGTACAGTATCAATCCACCTCAGGTGGTCTTCCTCTAGGTCATTTGGCTGCCAACCTGGCAGAGAACACTTGTTTTGCTAATCTTTCCTCGCCCATTCTGTTTAAGTGACCATACCACCTGAGATTAGCTATGCTAATGCATTCCTGGATGCTGACAATGTCAAGTTCTTTCCTATATCCTTGTTTTTAATGTGATATTGCCATTGATGCCATCTTCACACCTCTAATCTTTCTCAGGACTCATATCTGCAGTCTCTTACCTTTGGTCAAGTGTTTTACTTCTGACCCAGCTCTCAGATCCATAAGTTAAAACTGGTTTGAACACTGTCTTGTATACAGCTAATTTAGTGTTCCAACTAATTTCTCTCTTATTCCATATAAATTTATTCAATTGACTTCCCACCATACCAGCTTTGCTTATTCTGTTGTCTATTTCTATATTTAATTTACCATCTTCAGTAAAAATCGTGCCTAAATAGCTGAAATGTTTTACTTGTTCCACAGGTTCTCCATTCACAACACAGTTGACATTTTCAATGATTCTGCCTATTTTCATTGTCTTTGTCTTTTTATTGCTGACCTTCATACCATATCTATTACAACAGCTATTCAATTTAGTCAGAGAATCTTGCAGACTTGTAGCAGATTTATTTAGAAGTATAACATCATCTGAATAAAGCAAAGAGCTGACATTAACATCTCCAATTTTGATATCATGTTTAATACCACTTTCCTTCATAATGTGATCCATATAGATAATGAATAACAGAGGGGATAATGTACATCCTTGCCTCACACCAGATTTAACATTAAACCATCTTCCTGTACTTCCTTCAATTCTAACTGCTGACTCACAACTCAAATAAAGACTAAGTATTGCTTGATACAATGCCCCATTGACACCATATAACTGCAGCGTATTGAATAGCTTCTCTCTTGGCACCTTGTCATATGCCTTTGCCAGATCGACAAAACTTAAATACAGATCTTTGTTATATTCCCATGCTTTCTCGACTATTTGTCGTAAAGTGAAGATCTGATCCTGACAGCCTCTATTTGGCCTGAATCCAGCTTGTTCTTCACCAAGCTTTTCTTCCACAATTCTTCTCAACCGTTTCTCAAGTATACTTACATAGATCTTGCCAGGAACACTCAGTAGGGAAATACCTCTGTAATTCTCACATTCAGTTTTATTTCCCTTTTTATATATGGGTACTATGAGAGCTCTACTCCAGTCATCAGGAATTCGTCCCTCTGTCCAGGCTTTCTGAACTATGCAGTGCAGCCACTGTAAGACTCTTATACCACCATACTTCAGCATTTCTGGTCGAATATCATCTACTCCTGCTGCCTTTCCACATTTCAAGTCTTTGATGGCTTTTTCTACTTCTAGTATGGATATGTATTTCTGACTGCATGCCTGGTCAGTGTTTTTACCACTGTGCTATCACTGCTTGTTTCATTTAGCAGTTTTTCAAAGTAATTACTCCATACTTCAAGGATATCTTTTTCTCCCGTTTTCATGTCACCTTTATCATCTCTAATTCCTTTTACAGCACTCTTTCCTCCATTCTTAAGCTTCTTCAACAACCTCCAGAATATTTTGCCACCTTCTTGATATTTATTTTCTATATTCTTGCCAAAGTCCTCCCATGACTTTTGTTTAGCTAGTTTTACACAGTGTTTAGCATTCTTGCATTTGTCTCTATATTCTCTAAGAGCACAAGCTGACTTATTTGACAGGAACTTTTATATGCTTTCTTCTTTTCCTTCCCTGCCTCTTTAACTTCCTGTATCCACCAGGGAGTTCTGATTTTTTTATCCTTACAGATAACCTCACCACATGCCTCTCTGGCAGAATCAATCAATGTTTTCTTCAGAGTTTGCCACTGAATCTCCAAGGTTTGATTCCTGTTCTCAAACTCTTTCATTTTTTCTTCAATAATCTTTGTGTATTTTAGCCTACAGTTCACATCTGAGAGCTGCTCAACTTTTATTCGCTTTAAAACTTTCTTACATGTTCTTCTTTCCAATATGAAATTTAATTTTATCCTGCTCAAGACTAAATAGTGATCACTTCCAATTTCAAATCCTCTGTACACTCTGGTGTCCTGCACCAGGGAGAAAACATCACTATCAACAATAACATAGTCAATGAGACTTTTCTTATTCCTAGCCTCTTCTCTCCATGTGAATTTGTGCACATTTTTATGTTGGAACATGGTGTTAGTAATAACCAGTCCATGTCCTGAGCAGAAATCCAACAGATATTTGCCATTATTATTAGCTTTGCTCTTTTCTCCAAATTTTCCCAAAATATTTTTGTATGTCTCACAATCATTTCCTACTCTGCTATTTAGATCCCCAACAAGGTCCAACTTTTCCTTTTTCATTGTGTCAGTTGCTTTTTCTAAAGCGTCAAAAAATTCCTCCACTTCTACCTTAGTAGAACCTTCTGTGGGACCATAGGCACAAATAAGTCTCATTGTCCAGTTCCCCATTCTCATATTTGCCCACATTACTCTACTTGAGACTGACTGCCATTCAAGAAGATTAGCCTCGTATTTTGTGTTGAATACTATGGCTACCCCTTCTTTTCCTTGATTGTCATTGCCTGAATATAACATTTTGTATTTATTGCTCAGAAAGATCTCACCAGTTTTGGTCTTTTTTGTTTCAGTCACCCCTATTATGTCGATCTGGTACTTATCTAATTCCTCAGCTAGCTCCATTTCTTTGCCATTCAGGCTTCTTACGTTGATAGTACCGATCTTTAACTCTGGTGATGTTGAGTTGGGGTTTATTTTCAGATTTGTTCCAGTAGCTGACTTTTCGCTGTTCACCCTGGTTCCCTGGCGAAAACAACGGGGGCCTTGTTTAACCGGGCGACGCCCCAGCCGGCATGAAATTTTGTCATGTTGTACCATCATTCTATATTTTGGTTCAACCAATAAGAATACAATTTGGTTGGCTAAATCCCAAATTGCCAGCCCATCCTCGTCCGTTCAGTATCCAAGTAGATACCCAACAGGATGCACCACGAGAAGGTGAGGATTGGACATTAGGTCAGAAGCCCTGGTCGGTTCTCTGCATTCCTTTAAAGGCTATGTGGAGGTCTCCTCTCAGTTATACAGCTTTGACCCTTAAGCACCCCTGCTAGAAAGTTTCCTGAAATATCTTGACCTGTAGCGTGTCCTTTAAGTGTTAGCAGATCAAGAAGTTCTCGAATACTGGAAGATGTGATATATTTAACCATCACGCAGCATTATGCCATATCGGAAATATCATATGATTCATCAACTGCAATTGATATAAAATCAGCAGAATTAATATCCATAATTTGCATATTTGAAACTTCTGCAGAAATTGTTACAATCAGTTCCTTGACAGTTCTAGCCGAAAGAGGTAAATCTTTAATTTTTTTACATATCTCATCCTTAATTTTCATATCCTTAAATAGAATTTCGGAGACATTATACATGCAATTTTTTAGAAATTTACCATCAGTAAAAGGTTTTCCTGCTTTTGCTATTTCAAGGGATAACAAAAAACTTACATCAGTAGTATTCGACGAAGATTTCGTCCAAGTTGATAAATATCTTTGCTGAAATAATATTTTCTTTTGTAATTCTTCAATAGCTTTTTTTCTATTATCACCCTCAGGATATTTTCTACTGAAGTTTAAATGTTTTCCTCGAAAATGTCTTTTGAGATTACTTGATTTGTTATTTTGAAGTCGTAGATGGCAAATTAAACATTGCGGATTTCCATTTACTTCTATAAATGCAAATGTCTCTATCCACATTTTATTGAATCCTCTGTTTTCTTTGATTATTTTTCTTTTTCTTGAAATCATATTAGGAGGGTTATTATCACAAATTTACCTGCAAGTAAAAACACAAATTCAACATAATAAAAATTATTTGTGCATAACATTACCTGACACTAAATTAAACACCAGTTTAGTACCACAATAAATAAGTTAACTAACAGAATATTTATTTTGACAGTTAAAATCTGTATGTATCTAAAAACCATGGTGTTTGACAGGACAGGACAGATGATCAATTAGTTCAAATTTTCGGCGTGGCACTAGTTACCTTAGGCAGGGTTAACATTTAGCGGTATTTCAAATGTAACGTAGTTGTCAGTTGTTCATGTCATAAAATTTCATGCGTAACAAACGTCATATGCATAGTATCTAGCGCCACGAACAGGCCGTATCAAAAAACAATATTTAGTTGTTTGTATTAATTATGTATCTTTTAATTCAATATAAAAGAGCCGCACTTTGTTCAGTCAAGAGCCGCCGGTTCCCGATCCCTGGTCTACAGGAAGCTTAAGGATCATTTAATCAATATCCCACCCCATGGTACTAAGTGAATAAAAGTGTACAATCTTTTATGAGCAGGAGTTGCATAATTTTTTTTATTATTTTTTTAAAATTTTAATGTTGCCATTCTACATATTTTCAGTCCTGACATTAAAAATTTAACTTTGTATTTGTTCTCATAATCTTTTATTCCCTTCAGTGGGGAGATCATGTGCAACAAACTCCTGTCTATCTTATATATGCCCTGAACTAACTTGCAAACTTGGATTAAATCTCCACTCCAAAACCTGTTAGCTAAATTCAACAAATAACTCCTAACCATCATGATACAATCCTTTTACACATTTAGTGACTTTTTTCTTCAGTTCTGAATACCTTCAGTTCTGTTGACATCCATTATTGACCTTACCAGTGACTTGTATAATGGTATAACTTCTGTTTTGTGATTGAAGTTTTTTTAAAACCTACAATCTGCTGCTCGTGTTGGTGCATAATGGAATAAACACAATCGTTTTAATCAGATATAACTGTAATGCAGCTCAACTGTCAAGTTGTTACACTCCAGTGGGATTTGTGCAGATATAATGCTGTCTGGAAATGTGGCAAAAGATCCCACTAGGTCCTCTGATTTTGAACTGCCTGTGTAGACAGGCACAAAATCAGAGTATTTTATTCTGTAAACTTCAAAGAGCTGCTGGTAGACAACAGTAAGGGTGGTACATTTCAGTAGCCTGCTGAAAGAAAAGCTATGCTAGTATTTATGAATTGGTATGTTGGCAGTATGTTTAATGGTGTCTGGGCAATGCTATCTATCACAATCTCTAGAGCTTGTAGAACTTTTATCTGCAGACTGAAGGGTTTTTATGGCAGCCTGTCAAGTGTTGTACAGATTCTTCCATCAAGGACAAAAAATAGTTTGCCATATGAGGTCGTCTGCCAAGGATTTTATTTTCGTTGCACATAACAAAGACAGCTAGCTAGCTATTGATTTCAAAGCAACAAAGGTGGTTCGTTTGCCTTGAAGTGCAGATTAGGAATATATGACATTTGAAATGCTCCAGTTGCGATTCCAGTTTGATGGTAAATAGGGTCTAGCCATCGCAAGATACTCTCCCTGAGAGAAGCATTACTTAGAACCCCTAATCAAGTTTTGATCTTATATGTGTGCAACACAGACAGAGCAAAGAACATCTGTCTAACCCCAAGAGCAGGAAGATAGGGTGCAAAGGATGGTCATTGCCTTGTAGAACTTATCTCGTAACTGATGTATGTGAGGGACGAAACTGAGTTTGTTGTCAAATATGAGTCCCAGGGATATAGCTAGACAAAGCACTTGGCTTCTGGTGCAAATGAAATTAATATTTGTCGTAGTTGGAGTTCTGGATCAGAATGTAGACCAAGTCTGTGGCAAAAGGTCACATAGACTGTCTTCTACTGTGAAAATCTGGAAGTGTCCATTTTGAGAGTTGGTCAATGGCTTGCTGCAGCTGTCTTTCTATGACCTTCATATTAATGGCAAAAAAAAAAAAAAATGGTGGTCATCCACATAGAGGACATTACTTACTGTCAGAGGAGGTTGTTCTGTTATTGAATTGACCTTGATTGCAACTGCCCAGACTGAACCTTGTGAGTCTCCCTCCTCTTGAGTATATGGGTGTGAGAGAGCAGTTTCCATTCAGACTTGGAAGATTCAGTTAGAAAAGAAGTTCTTGATAGAGAAATTTCCTCTAAAATCAAAACTCTGTATGTCTTTCAGTATTCCAAATATCCAAGCAGTGATACTATATGCTCACATTTTAGGAAGGATCTGTAATGGATGCCTCCAACAAGACTAGGTGCTATTCTATTAACTAATTGATGTTAAACTCCCATTAGACTTGACTAGCAGTGTTGCCTATCTTGAGGAGCAGCAGCTTCATGTGTAGCTATAGGGAATCAGATCATCTGAACATAGAATTCCTCAGGGTTTCCTGCTGTCACCTTTACTCTTCACTGTGTATATGGTTGACACTCTCTGCACGGTCAACAACAATAAGTGGGGCAACACTGCAATACTTGCCTGATCCTTAATGCCAAGATTGGTAACTGAAAAGCTGCAGACCATTATCTCAGAATTCGAGCAGTGGTTCAGGAGATGAAACATTGACATCAAGACAGACAAGAGTGTTGCCGTCCTCTTTATGAGAAAATGGGCACACTCCGAAGGCAAGGTCATCACTTTTGACACCTTGATCCTTGGCAGTCACCAAATACTGCTTTGCATCCCGTGTTCATTACATGAGATCAAAAGCAAACAAAGCAATAGGACAACTTTGCCCATTACTGAACTGATGGTTGGCTAAGCACAGAAAACAAGCTACTCCTATATAAAACAACATTCAGACCTATACTGACATACAGATTGCCAAGCTAGGGACAGTTCAATGCTCCATGATTCATGAGGAATACTCTACTTCACTGAGAAGCTGATATCCCAGATACTGCAACCTTCCTATGCAAAATGGCCACAAACATTTTTTTGTAAATGCAGCACCCCATTAACCCACCAGACAGTGGACTACAGTGAACACATGTTCAAGACACAAACATCCCAAAACTGTACTGTGCATGTAAGTATGAAATACGCTGTAAGGCAGCCCACAATTGGCAAGCTAAGTGCTCACTAAACAAACCTAATTTACATTTTTTTC
The DNA here is from genome assembly GCF_054136105.1 of Typopeltis vanoorti. Classification (NCBI taxonomy): domain Eukaryota; kingdom Metazoa; phylum Arthropoda; class Arachnida; order Uropygi; family Thelyphonidae; genus Typopeltis; species Typopeltis vanoorti. The sequence goes on from NC_143551.1 coordinate 118,272,487, forward strand.
TTTCAGAAACTGATAAAGAACCAAAGGTCAAATCCATCTTACCAGAAACATTATCTGTTATCCATTTATAGATTTTGGAGTTCTTGCAAATTCTTCTAGAGATGAAGAAGGATGGCATTCTTACAATAGGATGTCTGTTGAGTGTAAAATTAAGGACGGTGGCGTATTTGTTGCAGCTTCTGATGTTTTTTACTTTGGTTTTCTGTTGATAATTCTACAGTTTCTGAACTTGGTTGGGGCTTGTTGAGGAAAAATTTGAAATAATTTTTCAAACAAGAGTATGAAAAATTATTCATCTCAGGAAGAATTTTATTCAGTGCCAGTGCTCCCCATCCACCATGGAGACTATACTTGGATGCCCACTCTCCAACACGCAGTGACTGTTCTTTGGGGTGAAATGATAGGACCACAATGGATGCTATATGCACACCACAGCAAGCCTTGGGTCCTGTACCTGAGACCATGGGGAAGGAGACTTACTGCAACACTTTTGACACTTGCAGGCAAGCCCTAGCTGATTCATCCTGGCTGCACCATCCAGGACTCCCGTCTTGCAGAGCTGAAAACCGAAGTAGTGTGAGGCTATAAGGATCTCTGCTTCAAGATGTTCACATTTTGTACCGCATGGTGGCAGTGTGCTGGATCCCAGTGATGATGGTCTGGAAAAAAGGATAGTAAAAAAAGACTCAGGAGAAGTAGAGCAAATAATATAGGAAGAAAAGCACAAAGTAAAAGAGAAAGAATGAAAAGGCCCAGTGGTGTCATTGGGAGGTCCCCTCTACCATTGACAAGTGCCCCAAGAGTAGGGGATAATGGTCATAGGAAATAATGAATCCTATGGGTTGACCCAAACAGGCCAATTATATGGGGCTAATAAATATCTATATCGGTTCAAGGTTGCCAAATGTAAGGCTATACTAAAATAAAGAGCCAAAAGGCTTCAGTTCAGCGATGCAAATTATATTAGTAAAGTGGATATTAGATCTAGCATTATTTCAAAGACACAATCAGGATAAAATGGTGCTAACTAATGAATCACATCCCCTCTCCAACAGAAACAGCTGTATAGACCAAGCAAAACCATATGTTGCCGGTGGAACATATGGTTTTGCTTGACACCACCCCCGTCGTTAATGTGTTAAAACTAAGAAATATATAGTGAATGTGTTTCAGATATTATGGAATTTGGTTGAAGGGAATTAGCATCTCAACTCAACTATTGAAATGCTAATTTGTCTTTGGTTCGCACAATCTTTTGTTAATGCCACACCAATCATATGCAGTTCTTCACTGCTCTACATAACTCAAGTCTTGTAAATTACTGGTAATTTTTGCTTGAAATAATGGGAAAGAAGATGATGCTATTTGGGTAGATGACTTTGACAATGCATACAAAGAAACTGTTCTCGATTCCAGAAGGAGTGATGGTGAGTAGGAGCTTCTTGATAAGTCGCACCATTTTCAGTTTTTTTCCTGAAAACTTTAGTTTCCGAAAATTCTCGCACGTATCTCGCAACACGATTTTTTAGCTTTAATTTTGGGAAAAAAAGTTAGTTATATTCGAGTAAATACAGTATTTTTTTTTTTTTTAGCTTTCAACTTCTTACGTATGGATCATTGGTTAAAGATTGGATTTATAAAATCTCTCTTTTGGGGGTTTTATAAATATAGCAAATACAAGTAGCTTTAAGAAACAAGAAAACATTGATATTGCATCTGGATCAAATGATATTGATAAGAGTGTGTCATCTGACATCTCTAGAGAACCAAAATTTAAAAATAAATCATATTTTTTGTTTACATGAACATATAAATTAAAATAAAATAGATATTTAATTTTAATTAATATTTTAAATTAATTTATTAATTTCATTTAATTGTTTAATTAACGAGTTTATTTTTTAATTATTAGGGGTACTTGGTAATAATGAAAATTTAAGAAGGGATACGCGGATATCTGAAGTTTTAGAAACACTGCTCTATAATTAGAACATATCATTACATCAGCTTTCTTATGGATGGGGCATATGATGCTCAGATTCCATTCATCTGAAATTGTTTCATTAATCCAGATTTTGTTGATAAGTTGACACAGCTGTTTGAAGTATTCTGTACTTGCACTTTTAATTAATTCTGCTTGTATCCTATTCATTCCTGGAGCCTTATTGTTCTTAAGTTTTTTAATAGCTGCCTCCACCTCTGCATTTGTTGGTGTTGTTCAACATCTTCTAGATCTTGGCTCTCTTCCACATCATCTAATAGACCAGATATATTTGAATTCAATAATTCATCGAAATTCTCTGCCCATCTTCCTAGTATCATTTCATTCCCACTCAAAATTATACCCTCCTTATCCCTACATGACATTGTTCTAGGCTGGAAATCTTTCCACCTACTATTTAACTTTTGATAGAAAGATCTGCTTTCATTCATACTTCTGAAATGTTCCAATTCCTTAAGTTCATCCTCATAGTATTTCTTCTTTCTATTCTTATGCACTCTTTTTTCTTCTTTTCTAGCCAAACGATATTCCTCCACAGCTTTATGAGTGTGGTTCCTTTGCTGCATTTGTTTATACGCCTCATTTTTTAATACAGTCACACGTTCACATTCTGCATCAAACCAATGGTTATACTTAACTCTACTGACTTCCCCTAATACTATGTCTGTTTTCTGGTCTTGGTGGCTTCAAACTCCTCCATAGTGTAATTGTACGCTATGGAGGTGTTCTGGTTAACGAACTGGAACAAAAAGAACCTTTATAAAGCTCTTCAACTGACAGTAAGTTAAGACACCTCATAGAGCAAGGTGGCAAGGTTTTCTCACATAATACTCAGGTTTTCCATCCCACAAAGCAAACAGTCCAGAATAAGAGACATAATATGCTGCCCTCATAGTCTTAATTTTTATGCAACTCCACCCTAATGTAAACCTGTAGTACATTCGGATCATGGATGGGCTAAGGATTTTTTTCTATTTTTATTGATTTTATATATATATATATATTTGTGGTGACGATAGATAATTACAAAAGTATCTATTATCACCAATGATGATGACCTGTAATATTCACGCTGAAATATATGGCCTTAAATATCCCTTGTGTTTTTTTATGTTAATTAAAGAAATCTCTTATGGCACAAGTATCTCTTAACAAAGCTTGACAGCATTTCCTCTCTCTCATACTCTTTTGGCATCTACCCTGCAGAATTGAAAGCAAGGCTATATTCAGTCCATCATCCCAAAAAAGATGATCAGAGCCAGTCATTGAAATATATACGATCATTCAGCAAAGTTCACATGAAAATGACGAAGAAAGTCATCAGTAGTGAACTTCAGCACCTGGAGACCTGCAATTTAATCACAAACCACTGGTATAGATCGTCATTCTCGATGCACTACAGATTGCCAACATAATCTACTATTAGACACATGCAGGATGTTTGATCAGGTCCTACTTGATGCTACCACCTTATGAACAGCTTTTTGTCCTTTGCTGTTGGATTACCAGTTTCCTATCTGTTTATTTATCCATTGTGGTGGACGACTTCCATTCTTCAAGTTACTCTACCATTGTCAGAGTACCCTATGGCTCTTGTACCTGTGCTCATCCTCTTCCTTAGATGATATCCATAGCTTTGAGGAAGTCAGTACCTTCATTCGACAAACCTTGTGGTGGTGCTCAAACGTTCCAGGCTACAAGTGCCTTCATGACATATGCTCTAAACATTGATTTCCTTGCTATTATTCAGTGAAGGAAAGTCACACTTCATCATTTTCAATATTACCAAATCAGTCCTATTACTCACAAAGAGAGATCTTACTTTATCTCTCTTTTACCTTTGATAATATCCAAATCTCTGGATATGATCAGGTTTTTCTTCTTGGTTTGACTTATAAAAAAAAAAAATCCTTTTCTGTTCATGACAATCTATACAACCGACAACACTTTACAAATTCCAAACTTGCTATCCAGAATACTATTCTCACATTGGAGTGGTATAGCAAAAGCTTTTCTAAAAATGGTTGCAAGTTAATGGATGCTTCCCCCCCCCCCCCCCCCCCCACACACACACAGCTTTCTCACAGGTTCAATCCAGCCACTTTTTTCACTGGCATTTTGTTTTGTTACTTTGTGTTCTGTCTTCATAGTGCATCTCTTATGTGCTATAGGTTTTGTGTTTTTCATATAGGGTTAATATAAAAATTTATACCTATGTGGAGCACCAGTAAAGATCTGAACATTTAGCATTATGGTTTGAAATAAGAAATAAGAGTGTTTTATCTTTATTTCTATATTGTACATTACAATGGCAATTAGCAGATTAACATAAAACATCAAAATGATGTTTAACATGAACAAAATTTCAAAGATAGTGAAATTTCTGTTGAGTAAATGATATCATGCATCATAGAAAATTCTGTAATAATATAAACTGCAGATTTTCATGAGGTACCAAATTCATCATCATCTATTTTATTTTATTTATATATTATAATATACATACAAACATGGCTTAGAAAGAAGTCAGCAGACACCATAGTGTGTGGAACAAACAGCCATGGCACCCACCTTAATAAGACACAGGACCTCCTTTTGTTGTGATGACTGTAGCAATCATTTAGAGGCATACTTTTCACAAGCATACAATAGCGATCAATGGGAATGTTGGACCATTCTTCCTGTAAGTATGTAATGAGGTACCGGACTGACCCTCCAGTTCATCGCACAGATGCTCAGTAGGGTTGAGATCAGGGCTCTGTGGAGACCAGTCAAGTGTGGTGACATTCATGCTCACAAACCACACAGTTGCAGCAGCCTTATGACACAGTGCATTGTCTTGATAAAAGAGACAAAGTAAGAAGCACTGCATTGTCCAGAATGTTCAGGTACTTCTTGAAGTTCAATGTTCATGGCACCACAAACAAAGGTTTGAGGCCTAACCAGGAAAAAACAGGACCATATCATCACACTGTCACTTCTGAATTTCATAGTTGGAGTTGCACGCTGGCAAGCGACATTCACTGGGCATCTGCCATACTCGTTCCATCTGCTCTATTGAGGATGTATCATGCTTTGTCACTCTATAACACAGCTTTCCAATCTTCCACATCCCACTGTACGTGCTCTTTGCACAACTGAAGACAATGCTGCATGTTGGTTCGGGTAATGTGGAGCTTGTATATAGTGGTCCTGCCACGGAAACCCATGTTGTGAGCCTCAGTTCTGAATGTTTTGTGTTGGTTTGTGTTTTGGTCGATGCCCAGCTCCTCATTCAATATGTTAGCCGATGATGGCAGTTTTTACATATCCTTTGTTCAACCTACAGTCGCATTCATTGAGTGATGGGTTGTCCACTGTGGGTAGTTCTTACAGGTGACTCTCTGCACATCCATCTCAGTATGGTATCACTGATTGTTGATCTGGAATGGCCTATTTTGTCGAACAGATAGACCTAGAACATGGCATCATAACACAATACTTCTTTTAAACTCTGTTATTTCACCCAAACACAGTTGCACTGACTTGGGAGCATCATATTCCTTGAATTTATACTGGCTACAAACACGGTTTGACTTGTCATAATGCACCTTGGTCGTTGAGGGTGTCCGTTGACTTCTTTCCAAGCAGTGTGTGTGTGTGTGTGTGTATTGGAGATATTTGTTTTATCTTGGCTTCATACAATAAATATATCAAGTAATATACATGCCTTTATAAAATTGACAACTTTTTTATATTTTAAGGAAAATGAATTACTTCGAGATATTTTTGAGCTTGGACCACCATTAGCTGATGAAGGTAGAATTGTGCCTAAAATTAGTAAGTTTGAAAGGGTAAGTCAATTTCTGTCTTATGTTATACATGTACAAAAGCTACCTTTTGCAATATGTGTTTTATATACAGGCATGGCACTGTTTGAAACTTGCTCTGAATGTTTGAGTATTTGCATAAAAACAATTTATAATGTGTGGGAATTCATTATTTGAAAATTATAATTTAATACACAAATTGAAAAAAATAAAAGCTATCCACATGACCATGTCACATGACTAGACTACCTCATGAGGTAGTCTAGTGTGAAGTGTGATATTACTTGCATGGACACATCTGATCTGTATGACACTTCTATTGAATAAACATTCATAATGAAGAAATAGTGAAGAGGAATTAAGAAACCTATTTCTCTACAACTTATTTCACTCATTGTTAAGGATAAATGATGGTTCCTTTCTCAATTAGTATATAGCCAATCATAAAATTATGAAATTAAAACTAGTGAAATTAACGTACAGTATACTATGTACTATCATAGTATTCTGTACACCCCTTGAAGAATACCAAGCGAAAATTTTACATTATTACTAACTTGATATTGAACAGTTTTCCTCAAAATGGTCAAATTGTCAGGAGAACATGAGTATTGTCTGACCATGTTTTGGTCTTCTAAGTCACTGTTCTGTGAAATTGTAGTAGTCTGAAAACTTGCAGAGGGTCCTCAGACATTTATAAACTTGTATTAAATGCAGTTTCAGAAAACAACTTTCACTGAATTGGGGAAATACTAATTTTTATTAAACTGACTTATTTCTAGAATAGTTATGTAGTTTATTATTTAATTATTGCAAGATTATGTATCATATGTTTTCTTGAATAAACTGTTTTGTGGGTAATGAATGATTTATTACTGTAATTCCTTTCCAATAATTTTTTAATAAAAATTTTTCGTATGGATTCTACTGCCTCAAAGTTTAAAACACATTGTTTTAAGGCTTCCTGTATCAATCCACTACATCTTGTTCTTCCTGTTTTTTTGCCATCAAATGCCAACTGTTTTGCTAATATTTCCAGTTCTTTTAAGTGACAATATCATCTAGGATTAGTTCTAATTCATCTAATTTGTTCATTTTAAATAATTCTACAATCTGTTCATTCCATTGTTTTTTATTACTGATTTTCATGCTAACAGGCATTCTTAAACATTCATTCAGTATAGTTAAAAAATTCTAGAAATTTGTACAGAATTTATTTAGTAGTATAACATTATCTATATAAATTAAAAAGCTAAGATTAACATCTATGGTTTTGATATCAGGTTTAATGCCACTTTCTTTCATAATGTGATAAGTGATGAATTGCTGTGCCTCCTTTAGTTCTGACCGATGACTACTTTCGACTTAAATATAAACTATGTATTGCTCTGCATAATGTTCCATTTACATCATATAATTATAGTCTTTTCAACAGGTTTTCTCTGGGCACCTTGTTATGCCTTTCTGGTTCTAAAACTGAAATATGTGCTTGTTCAAATATGTATTCCCACAATTTTTTAACTCTTTGTTGTAAAGTAAAAATCTTATCTTGGCAACTCTTATTTGGCCTGGCTGTTCTTCTTCTCCAAGTTTCTCTTTCACAATTTTTTAAATCTTTTCTGCTGTAATTCTCACATTCAGTTTTCTTTCTTTTTTATGGATGAATACTATGAGAGTTTGTTTGAATCATCTGGAACTTAACCTTTTGACCAGTCCTTCTGAATTATGCAGAGCACCACTGTAAAACTTTCATACCTCCATGCTTAAGCATTTTTGGTTGAATATCCTGCTTTCTTTCTGTATTTCAGATTTTTTGGTGGCTTTTTCTATCTGAAGTACTGATATATATTCCAGAGGATGTTCCTAATTTGCTTTGCTGTATTGCTAAATTTAAACTTAATTTAAAATTTAAAGGATTAAACTAAATTTAATAAATTTAGTTTAATCCTTTATCCAAGTGTAAGCAAACAAAGTTTGCACCTGAAGTATCTTCAGAACTGAGGCAACTTGTGGTAAAGGTGGACCAAGCTCTCATACTCCTTGTCTTAATATCTCCCATAATGCAAAGCACATCTCCTTGCAGACATGTATAATGCTATGCATTAAGGGAAGGGCCACTTCCCAGACCGGTTTTGACCTTTATTGAGGTCTCATCAGTGGGAGCCAGACCCAGAAGTGGTGATACTAAGGCAGAAGCAATGGAGAAGTCATATTTACCTATACGAGTTGCCAAAGGTGTACCACCTTATTAGATTACTCTGGATTTAGAGAAAGTTGTTGGAAGTTTATTTTGCACTTGGTTAGACTATAATAAATTCATTTTAATCCTTTATCCAAGTGTGGGCAAACAAAGTTTGCACCTGAAGTATCTTCAGGACTGAGGCAACTCATGGTAAAGGTGGACCAAGCTTCATCCCAGTTTCTTATTCCCTTTCTCCTCTTCTGTTTACTTTTGTTTTCCGAGACATTCAATTGGTGAATTTTTTAATACATGTTTTAAATTTATTCCATTCTATTTCTATATATCATCATTTTCTTTTATTTCCTCTAATTTTCTATTTATTCTTTGCAAATAAAGGTAGTTAATACTTTTATCATCTAAAAGTTGAATTCTAAAAGATTATTGGAGAATTCTCTTAGCATTGATTTGGTTAATTTTAATCCATCTTGTGGGTGTTCTTAATTTTCCTTGTAAGAGATAATAATCAGATTATATTTCTGCAGTTCTAAGTACCTGACTGTCTAGTATCATATTAGTTGTTTTCCTGTTCGTTTTATATAATCTATCATACTTTTTTTAGGTTTCTTGTTTCCCAAGTGAATTTATGCTTAAAAAAGTATTAGTAATTTTTAAGTTGCCGGCCTGATGATTAGTGTATCCACTTTCCAGCCAAAAGCTGCGAGTTCGAATCCTGTCGTTGCCATGGATCTTTGTGATGAGCCCTTGTAGCTCAGTCGGTATAGACAAAGTCCTTTGGTTGGAAAGACATAGGTTTGAATCCCTTCTAAGAAGTGGGGAAATTTTATCTGGTCTCTTTTGACTAAAGAGTTAGCTGGTCTCATACAGAGGTAGGGGGGTTTTTCACCTGGAAACTTGGGTTTTTCTTCCCCCAGTACAGGCAAAATGGCCCTTTAATTGATTTGTGAATAAAGATCGTTACTCCTGCTTTGCTCTTTCTTTTTTCTGTTTTGACTCTGCTATAGATGTAATTATCTGTTTATATATATATATATATATATATATATATAATTACATCTAGATCATCATCCTCATCAAATTCCTACCATGTACCCTCAAGGGGTGTACAGGATATGATAGTACTACATGAAAAAAATTACATCATTACTAACTTCCTATCTACAATTTTCCTCCAAATCAGTCTGTTACTTGTCAAGACTCCAACCTTATCATATCTTATATTTCTATCGTCTAAGGCACTTTGTACCGTATCAATCCACCTATATCTTGGTCTTCCTCTGGGTCGTTTTCCTGCCAACCTGACAGAGAACACTTGTTTTGCTAATCTTTCCTCACCCATTCTGTTTAAGTAACCATACCACCTGAGATTAGCTCTGCTAACGCATTCCTGGATGTTGACAATGTCAAGTTCTTTCCTAATATCCTCGTTTTTAATATGATATTGCCATTGATGCCATCTGTTCACGCCTATAATCTTTCTCAGGACTCTCATATCTGCGGTCTCTAGTCTTTGGTCAAGTGTTTTACCAGCTCTCAGATCCATGTTAAAACTGGTTTGAACACTGTCTTGTATACAGCTAATTTAGTGTTCCGACTAATTTCTCACTTATTCCATATGAATTTATTCAATTGACTTCCGACCATACCAGCTTTGCTGATTCTGTTGTCTATTTCTATATTTAATTTACCATCTTCAGTAAAAATCGTGCCTAAGTAGCTGAAATGTTTCACTTGTTCCACAGGTTCTCCATTCACAATACAGTTGACATTTTCAATGATTCTGTTCTATTTTCATTGTCTTTGTCTTTTTATTGCTGACCTTCATACCATATCTATTACAACAGCTACTCAATTTAGTCAGAGAATCCTGCAGACTTGTAGCAGATTTATTTAGAAGTATAACATCATCCGCATAAAGCAAAGAGCTGACATTAACATCTCCAATTTTGATATCGTGTTTAATACCACTTTACTTCATAATGTGATCCATATAGATAATGAATAACAGAGGGGATAATGTACATCCTTGTCTCACACCAGATTTATCATTAAACCATCTTCCTGTACTTCTTTCAATTCTAACTGCTGACTTACAACTCAAATAAAGACTAAGTATTGCTTGATATAATGCCCCATTGACACCATATAACTGTAGCGTATTGAATAGCTTCTCTCTTGCCTTTTTCAAATCGATAAAACTTAAATACAGATCTCTGTTATATTCCATGCTTTCTCAACTTTGTCTTAAGTGAAGATCTGATCCTGACAGCCTCTATTTGGCCTGAATCCAGCTTGTTCTTCACCAAGCTTTTCTTCCACAATTCTTCTCAACTGTTTCTCAAGTTTAGTTGCATAAACCTTGCCAGGAACACTCATTAGGGAAATACCTCTGTAATTCTCACATTCAGTTTTATTTCCCTTTTTATATATGGGCACTATTAGAGCTCTACTCCAATCATCGGGAATTTGTCCCTCTGTCCAGGCTTTCTGAACTAGGCAGTGCAGCCACTGTAAGACTTTTATACCACCATATTTCAGCATTTCTGGTTGAATATCATCTGCTCCTGCTGCCTGTCCACATTTCAGGCCTTTGATGGCTTTTTCTACTTCAAGTATGGATATGTATTTCTGACTGTTTGCCTGTTGAGTGTTTTTTTACCACTGTGCTATCACTGCTTGTTTCATTTAGCAATTTTTAGAAGTAATTACTCCATACTTCAAGGATATCTTTTTCTCCTGTTTTCATGTCACCTTTATCATCTCTAACTCCTTTTACAGCACTCTTTCCTCCATTTTTAAGCTTCTTCAACAACCTCCAGAATATCTTGCCACCTTCTTGATATTTATTTTCTATGTTGTTGCCAAAGTCCTCCCATGACTTTTGTTTAGCTAGTTTTACACAGTGTTTTGCTTTCTTACATTTGTCTCTGTATTCTCTAAGAGCAAAAGCTGACTTATTTGCCAGGAACTTCTGATATGATTTCTTCTTTTCCTTCCTTTACTGCCCCTTTAACTTCCTGTGTCTACCAGGGAGTAATGATTTTTTTTATCCTTGCAGAAAACCTCACCACATGCCTCTCTGGCAGAATCAATCAATGTTTTCTTCAGAGTTTGCCACTGAATCTCTAAGGTTTCATTATATATAATTACATCTAGATATAGATGTAATTATATATAGTAGTGAACAAATGAATCCAAACACTCACATTTTAAAGAAAAAATTTAATTTCACAAGAAAATAAGTATAGAAATTAAACTCCAATGTTGCCTAATAATTTATATCTGCTCCTCTGTTCTTAATAAGGTCATTAATTCATTCACATAGGCATGGACTCTACCAACATAGAAGACATTTTTCTTATGTCTGCATCTCAAAACCATACTTTTATAATGTATTATGGTGTTAATTTTCCAAATCTCTTTCACTATGGCCCACAAATTTTCTGTTGGGTTAATGTCAGGAGAGTTACTTGCCCACTGAAGCAGTTGGATGTTGTGATTTTTGAAGAACTCTTTGAAGTCTCATTCGGTGCGATCCCTTTGGAACATGAGTTATTTGTTTTTCTGGATCTGTGGAACCACTCTTTTCTCCAATGTTTTTATGTATTGGTCATTTTTCATAAAAATATTGGAGAAAAGAGTTCTCCTACAGATCTAGAAAAACAAATAACTCATCTTCCAACAGGATCTCATTCAATGCCACACTTTAAAAAAAAAGTTAGAGAGTTCCTCAATAATCACAACATTCAATTGCTTCAGTGGGCAGGTAATTCTCCTTACATTAACCCAAAAGAAAATTTGTGGGCCATAGTGAAAAAGAGACTTGGAAAATTAAATTGTGATGCAAAGCCACCAACAGGCACAAGTGATCCTGGATCGTCATGTGTAAAACAACCCCAGAACATCTTTTTAGGTTGGTATTTATGAGCTTATGAAGGTGTGTCGGAGAAGTCTTCTCAGCTGCTTATTTGCAAATATAGTTTACTCGCTCTCCTTGGACAAAGAAAGGGTTCTCATCTGAGAATGACCTCCTTCCACTTTTCAATATTCCAATCTCTGCACACTTTTGCCCACAGGAGCTTCTTTTTCTGCATAGCCTTCATCAACCGTTTTTTTTTTTTCTTTTTTTGGTCTGTGGACAGTTCTCCCTACTTCTAACAATATTTGATGAACTATCATGTCAAAAATATTAATCCCACTAGCTACCAAGTCTCTGTTTAAGTCTACAGCAGAAAATCTTGGATTCATTTTGCTTTTCCTAACTAGTAAATGATCTTGAGTAAGTGAGTTTTCCTTTTTTGCCCACATTTTCCTTTTCTGTCAGGAGAAAAGGTATCTCTCTCCCTAAACCTCTTTAAAATCGCATTATCAGTACCCAAACTGACACCACACTCAATAGCAACTTGCCTTTGAATCATGGGTGTGTGCTGAGAAAGAGCGCACATTTTTGAATGCTTTCTAGGAGATGTATCTATTTTATAGCCACACAAAATGAATAAGACACTATGAATGTCAATTTGTGTACACTATTAATACACATTGTTTTATTTGGTTTGGTTTTTTGTGAAACAAAAAACCAAACCAAAAACTTGACGAAAATTCAGCTTGTTCGGATTCATTTGTTCACTACTGTTATTTAATCATCCCTCTTTGTGTTTCTGCAAATGAACTGATTGAAATGGCTTGACAAAGTGTTAGAATTCCAAATATCAGAGTAAAATTCATCTATCCAGAATAACTTGCATACAGAACAATATGGATAAATGAAATGGACCTAAATGCATCCTAAAAAAGAAAGTTATGCTTCCCTTAGAATCTACTACTCTAATCTTAGTCCTTCAGAGGTATTTTTTAGAATCAGTGAAACTTGATGAATCAGTTCCCATTTTAGCACTGTTGAATTTGAGCTTTTGTGAAGAATAATTGGCAGTGAAGAAGCATTATTTGTTTATGCATACCTAGATGATATAGATTGCAAATAGTGTAAATATATATATATATATCATGACTTGTTTTACATGTTTAATAAACACATATTTAGGCTTAGGTGTGTGTGCTGGTTTGCACTCATAATACCATTTAATGGAATAACTATGGCACAAAGAAATAATTAAACTTTGCTGTCCAAAGGTTACAATGCCCAAAAAGATCTACAAATTATCTGTCCATTCTACCTCCTCATATTCCTTGTGACATAAAGACTCCAGTAGTGCCATTACTATTTTCTATCTGGGGCACTTAGAAGAAATGCCAGAACTTTAAAGAAATATAATCTAAGCACTTCTTTTAAGCCTCATTTGAAGCTAGCTTCCCTTCTCCATTCTTCTAAATATCCACTTCCTCCCTTCTCTGTTCCTGATGTTTATAAAGTTTCTTATTCTTGCAGCTTATATTATGATCAGACTAGGAGATCTGCTAACATCCACCTAAATAAACACAAAAAATACATCCGCCGCCACACCTATGGTCAGTCGGGTCTAGCTGACCATGCCTTGGATACCTTGCACAGAATCAGATTTTTTATTGTCAGTAGCAGATTTAAAAAAACTAGCCCTTAATAAATATGGTTGTGTTAAACTTCTAAAGATTTGGGAAACTAATTCTTAGACTTCCTGCCCAACAACCAAGGCCATCCAACAGTCTTATGCCTCTCATAAGACTTTAGTCTTTATATAGTCTAATTTCATTTTTTCCACTTATTGGTTTCTTGTGTGTAATTACAATTTTAACATTGTATTCCAGAAGATATCTCTGTGACAGAGACAAAACACTTAAATGATTAAACTTGCTGCTTAATTATTTCTCTTTGTGCTGTAGTTATTCCATTAAATTACATGGTTAATATTTCATGTCTTTTGTCCTACTGTGGTTCTCTACTCAGGCTTTCCTTCATGTTTAGTAGGCAAGTAGTACAAATTTTGGTATTAAAAGCATACCTATAAAAAAATTGAAAAGTTATGTCAGTTTGTTGAGAATCACAGGTTCAAGTCTTATTTTGTCTTTGTCAAATAATGACTTGAGAATTACTTAGTGTCATATGTTGTCAAATGAAGAGCATGAGTGAAAACATAATTTAACAGAAACATACTGTGGTGTAAAATTTTGCTGGATCATAGCAACTAGTTTAGCCAATACAATTGACTCATTATAGTATTAGCTATAATGAGTCAATTGTCAATATGCTAAAAAAAATTCACCATAATAAAACTATTTCAGTGATCCTTTTCATATTATATTGAAAGTTGACTCTCTGATCTGGCAGTTTTGGTAAATGTTTTTACCAAAACTGCCTGAGTATCTTATTAATCTTTTATAATTTTAGTATTGATATCCTTTTGGTGCTCTTAACATTCTCATTTTACTAAATGAAAATATTATTTACGAAGCCTGATTTTTTTTTTTTAAAGTGAAATACCCACTCATTAATTGAGTCATAATTTAATTTGTCATGAAATATAGTGGGTAGGAAGAAGAAAAGATGAGAATTGAGATAAATTAATAAATGTTCTATTTGAAAATGAGTTTCATATGTATATGACATTAAAATAAAGAATAACAATAAATTAATGATAAAATAAATCCATACAAATTCAATATCCACCACATTGTGCATACCTAAATTCCCAGCTTTCCTTGTTTCTCAAATGGGTTAGAAATTTGATCTTGACTTAATAAAGAAAATTACACTGTCAGAATCCAAAAGTATTTGTAGTGCATATGACATATTGAAATGTGAATATAAGAAATTAAGGCAGGTAGGAAACTCCAAAAAATGAAAGGAGTGTGAATCAAATTAGGACCATGATGTTGATGGACCTTTCATAATATGATTTCAATGTGTTCAGTTCTAAATGGGTTGAGTTGCTTGTCTGTATTCCTATTTCCTATTATAGTAATATTGATTTTGTTATGAATTTGTTGTATACATAAATCTGTGATTATTAAATTGCCAATTTTATTTTATAGCACATTGCAAATGTTGCTGCATGCAAGGCCCGTACAAAGTCACGGAATAAGTTAAGAGACAAGAGAGCAGATGTTGTGCGCTAGAAATTCGTTTGGTTGTCATTGTTCTATAGAAGTTATGTAAAAACTATCACGAGTATGCTTCGGTTTGTACAGGAATTAATATATTTCTCCTTGAAACTTTAGTTTGTAATATAAAAGATTTGCAGAAATGCTAATCATTGAGCCTATTATAAATTAATGTACAGGTTTATAGATTTCCTGTAATATAGTTTGGCCTTCAGTAGTGTTGGAATTATGAATGTGCCGATATTTATATTAATAATATTATACTTTGATGGAAAGTAAGGGGTTTATTTTGTAAAAGAGAGAAATTTTGAGAGGTAATATGGAATTCTGATAGTGTTGTAAAGTATATTTTATTATTTAATTTTAAACTGCGTTCAGCAGCCTGATGTAGAATTTTGGATGACTGCTTTGATTTATCAAACTCGAAAAATTTCCTAGTCACAATTTTTTTTTTATTATTATTATTATTTATGATTTGTGACCCTTTTTTGGCAGCATTTTATTAAACAAAAGAAACCATGGAAGTTTTTACAATTGCTTACTATTTAAAGCATTTTATTTCTTACCAAATGTGATGGCATTACTTGCATTTTATATCTTTAATGCATATTAAAAACAGTATAGCTTCTGTTATTGTACAGACAAAAAAAAATCATGTACTTTTTCCTTTTAACATATCACTAGAATTGTTAAAATTTATGCAAACAAGAATTTGTTTATTTTTATAAGGAACAGTAATTCAGCAGAATTCTTAAGTCAGATTTAGAATAATACCATGTTTCATTGCATTGTATGTTTATATAATATTCATTGGAATTGTTTTCTCTCCTATTTTTTCCTACAATGAAACTTTGGAATTAGATCTGAATACCATGCTGATAAAGAGAAATTTGGTACATAGCCAGATATGTTCATATATAAATAGTAATGCATTTTTCAAAATGCAAGATTCAAAGACCTTAGTAAGTTGACAGATTTAAAAGTTAAGCTGAACTGCAGTCTGTAAATACTTTTTAATGATAACATTACAAGTTGCTGAGATGGATGTTATATAGAATAAATACGAATGCTAAAAGAGATAATTTTAGAATTATATTTAATGTTTTTAACAGACTTTTTTAAGAAAATTAATTTTGATTTCTCTACCTCTTCCAAATTGTTATATTATATATTAATTGTTGTTGAAATAAATTTGATCTTAATAAATAAATTCTTCTACTAATTGGCATCCTTGAATCTAGTTTTTAAAAAAGTACACTGTAAAAACTGTTAAAGAAACAAAATAAATTTTTGGCTTTGTTAATGTGTCTTTACTGAAAAGTTAGGATATTTATAATTATTTTCTAAGTTTTATGTTATTATTTGCAGTGATGACCACATTGATTATTCCTAATTGTTTTTGTTGTTCTGTTTGTTACATATTTAGAATTGGCAAGTTTTGATTTTACAGTAATTTATGATTATGGATTAGACTGCCATCCTCCTGTTAAGCAGGATGGCGGTCACACCAGGCTACATGTTTGAATCCTGAAGCTCATTGCCTGGTGTGAGACCTGCCATTCTGCTTAATAGGAGGCCTGAAGTGACTTTAAAAATTTTCTATGTTTGGCCTCTAGAGAAGAGTTTCTTTTTTTTTTTCCAAAAAAATTTATATTAAATTTTTTTGAAAAAAAAAAAAAAACTACCTTAGTCCCCATACAATGTTAATATACTCTATGGTAGTCCATTAAAAAACAGCACAGGTTTTATTGCTAAATGTACTTCCTGTTCATGTGCACATAAGTCTTGTGCGTGCAGTAGGCTTATATAATGTGGCAGCTACCAGAGTGGATGTTATATATAATATAACATATTGTATATAACAATTGCATATACAATAAATTCGAATGCTAAAAGAGGTAATTTTAGAATTATCTCAGTATATCAATAACCTGCTCTCACGCTAGCAAATTTCACCCTCATACCTCTATAGGCATACTGTATTCTGTGTGAAAAATGTTTCAGCTTAGAATAATTTCTTTTGACAGGTTGGAATTATATATTTTGACATTTTCCTTGGAACTTTAGGTTGCATTTACTACGATACAGTATTATCTACAGCAAAACCTAACTGATCTGTCAAAAGGTTTTGCACATTTTGTATTACCAATCTGCAACTTGAAGAATTTTATTCCGATCCCAGTACACCATCCTTTTGAGATAACCCCAAAATCAAAATTCACAGTAAATGCAGTGCCCATTAGAAAATGAGCAACTGATTACTCTGTCCTCTGTGAAATATTGATGTGATAATTGTTAAACTTCTATCCTGTGTGAGGAGGTGTTCCACATCAATACTATTGATGTGTTCAATCATCCTCTTTGCTGCAGTTGTGGGATAATGAAACTCCAGCTCAACATTTCTCAGTAATGCGTAGCCATGACCATGCAGGTCACAGGTTCAGTTTGATGGATTTCTTCAAAAAAAAAAATATAATAAAATAGCATGATAACAAACTTACAATCAAATCCTATCTGTACTATAACCTTTAGCAAGTGAGGGGAAACTTGTTGAAATGCATGAGGATTCTCTGTAGCCCAGATGCAGTAATTTTGAATGTTTGTTCCACAAACAAGAAAATGCACTTTATTACTCCAATGTTCCAAGGACAAACCTCTTCTATTTCCATGCATGCCAGAAATGTCTCAAATGTTTCTTGGATGCTGGCATCTCTGTTTGCAGCTCTTGGCTATGGCTGAATTTATCTGGATAGCATTGCAACACTATGCATAGTTTTCCCATACCATTGTGTATGACAAATCTAATTGTCTTGCTATGGCATGTGCACTGCATGAACCTACAGAATTCTCGTTTGACTGCTCAACGGTGGCAGTTGCAACATCTTCAGTCATTTGTGGAATTTCAGATTTATGCCCTCTTCCTGGTTGGACTCTCAAACTTTCCTGCTCTTTCTCTTCAAATCGACAAACAACACAACACTGCATTTAGTGTCATTGGACCTTTTCCACAAATTCTTTCAGTATCTGTACCTAAAGAATTTTCAGTATCTGTTCAGTATCAGTATCATAATTTTCCCCATTCCTATAGAAACATTTCACAAGCAAGTTGAGTGATTCTAGAGTCAGTCTCTCTCTCTTTTGTTTATACTGCCTTATGGCTCACATGGTATGCAAAGTTCATTATCTTTTCTCATTCACAGTGTCATATTTCCCCTTATTATCCTTTTTGAACTTTTTTTTTGTCAAGATCGCTTCCTCATGAACTGATTAGGGTATTTGCCAAGTTTGGGAGATTTCTCTCTGCAGATTGCTCTGAATAGGAGTAATTTAATTTCACACATCCTGTATGTACAGATACACACTATCCTTATGGATCAGTAGCTTAGGACCCTTAGAATCCTACTGTTTCCTTATTAAGTACATTAATGTTATTTTTTACATGGAACAGTGGTTCCAATTCAGTTGTAATCATACTGTCATTTTCTCAGCAAATAACTGATATCTGAAATTATGCACAAGTTCCTCACAATGAAGGAAAAAATAATGAAACTCAGTTCGCAACCAACCAGAAAACTTTTATTAAAAGTTACAAACGGTTTCTCAATTAATACCTGCCACTGAAACGTGGTGGAGTTAATTATACTGTATGTCCTTGAATATTCATAATCTGTATCACTACCCTCTTTCTGTAAATATCAAGTGAAATCCCAACTCAAAAAACTGTGTCCAGCATTATTTAAGATTTCAAAGATTACTAATTAAACTGATATTCTCCCTAATGTTTTTTTTTTAGCTAATATCTTTAATTACAAACTGCCAGATTCCCTTAGGTTGAAAAGTTTTGGGTTTGAATCCCATACAGGATGTGAGGAACATTTATCTTTTCTGCTTAGCTATTCTCATGGAGAGGTGATAGGGTTTTGCTTCTTGTGAAGCAAACAAGCCCAGAACATACACAAATATGATAAAATATATGTGGTGCGAGTTTTTTTAATTGATTTGGATGTATTTTTTGAAAGTTAATTTCAACTCCGCCCCCAGTCTTACAGAATTTTAGGAGACTCATCATTAGGCCTCCCCTGTTATTATACTTGAAATACAGCAACCTGAGCAGTTATTCAACAAATTTCTACAAATATTCCATGGAAAATGTTCATCTGAAATAGCATCGATAAATCCCCCACTTAGTATAAGTTCGTTGGAACACATGCCGCTCATCCCTGAAACCGCTGTGCTGTGAAACAGTGTTCCCCAGGGAATATGATATGCAGTCATTCAAATCAAATATGAACAAGTACCTTCTTTCCCAATCCACCACCCATACACAGTACTAATGTACTATAGGTTGATCAACCAACCTCTCATGTATGGGCTCAACATTAAAAAAAAAAAAAAAAAAAAAAAAAAAAAAAAAAAAAAAAAGGTTGATACAAACTTCTCAAGGACCTAGCCACTTTGGTTGAACATCCCTTTAGCACATTTGCTGGTATCCCGTCTGTTATCCATTTTATGCAACAGTTCTAAAATCTCTTCCTCCTCATTTACCTCTGTCATTCAGTGTAGTGGTAGCACTGAACACTATATTATATACACCAGGTTGATAGAGCTTGGTGAAGTGAACACTCATTAAAAATGGAACTACCTCATCTGCAGAGGCAGATCAAGTGGGTATTGGACCTGGTCAACTTAAATATATTATTTTTTTCTTAGTTGTAATTTTAATTTTTATATTTTGTTATTTATATATTTTATGCTTATGTTACTATAAAGAAAAATATATTGCAATGCTTTGAAATAAAAATATTAAATAATGTTATGTATGTTTAATTTTTTGTTATAGTCAAGCCCTAGTTCTCTGTTCTCTTTGTAGCATATTCATGTATATAAATACTTTTTAGGGGCCCCTAGCTGGCTTAATCTGCTTCTAATACTAGGGTACTATCTGCATTCAGTAAATTATTCTTCCAGTCATTCTTTTATTTGCAGCATAATGATAGAATTCTTTTGGGTTGCTTTTAACCTGTGCAGTCGATTTCTTTTCATACTCTTTGTTTTTCGTACAATACTCATAACTTTTCTTGCCTGAACTTTATATATATTTCATAACCCCTCACAGTTTTTCACAATATTCCTTCCACATCATCTATTGTTTAATGAGATTGCACTATTTCACTCCCATTTTGTTTGTTCTTCAAACTAAGGGAAAATTTTCAGATACTGCATCTTTTCATAGCTTCCCATGCACTGCTGACCTTCCCATTCCACAGCTGATACCAAAGATAGCATCCTCCTGAGTTTGGCATATAACCTGTCCTGATTGGAACATCCATACAGTTGGCCACTTCCCAGGTCAGTATGGCATGATTACCATGCCATACTGATATTTCATGGATATTTCATTCATAGTAAGCTGACGTGCAGGTGATAATGCCATTCCCGTTTTGTTTGTTTCTGACTTGAGTGCAAGTTGTATCTTATTAGTAGAGATCCCAGATACATTGGAAAAAAATGCAGGACACTTATGACTGAGGGTGAAATTTTAGTATGCGCATTCACCACACATGCCAGTCTTACAAAATGATTCTAACTTTGCAAGTGTGTGCGTGGTAAGGTTTACTATGCACACACTTTACTAAGTATAAGTAAATCAAATTCTTAGGCTGCATATTTTCATATGCTAAACAAGCCACCACAAACTGTACACTCCACTTTATCTGTATCGCCCAATTTAGTAGATTTTTTTTTTAAAAAAACGAAAATTGAGTTTTTAAAGGGTCTGTATAATCACACTTCCTTTCCGGCATTTTCAGCGTTCAACAGGGCAAGGAGAATGGAAAAACCATACATTTTAACAGCAACCGTACAGTAATACTCTGGAAGCACCAACCTGTTTCTCTCTTAGCAAGCTTCTAAAATGGCATGGGCCAAGCAGACCGTTCTGTGCTATTTAAAGCTGAGCCAATATCATGGCACACGCCAAAATGTCAATGCACATGCGCACTTTTCTAACGAACTTATCATTGTTTCCGTGCTGCCATCACTTGCCTTGAGAAAATAACAACGCGTCTACAGTTGACGGAGAGCGATGTTTGTAATAGAATAGAAATTGTAACCCATCGATTTTGTTATTCAGTCTTGAACTCTAAAATACACGACAAAAAGCTGTCCCAAACAGTTTTCTCGAGACAATGGGACAATTCCGTATTTTACGGGATGTCTGGGTTCCCTACTTATTAGTGAACCTAGGTAGATACATATTCTAAATATAAACTCTAAAAGTGATGAGAATACATGTATTCACAGTGGTAAGAAGAGTTGCATTAAAATTATGTTAGAATGAAAGAAATTATTCAGTGACATAGATAAGTTAATAAGTTCGGTGACATTGCGCGTGCTTAAAAAATGAATGGCGCGCTCACAAGGCGTGTTCAAAAAAAAATAAAAAAAAAAAAAACGAATTTTGCTATAAAGACTTTTTTTTGCTCATTTTGCAACATTTTAAGCAATGTCAGTGCCCTCTTCCAAATAGTTCCCTCTACTGGCGATACACTGTTCCCATCGTTTCTTCCATTGTTGTGCTTCCCGAAACGCACTTTCTGTGATGGCGTGTTTCTCTTATCGCATTTTCCAGAATATCCCCTATGGTTTGGAAACGACGTTCTTTCAAAGTGGTTTTAAGTTTGGGAAACGTCTGGTGGGGCTAAGTGCAGAGAACAGAGTGGATCCCAGACCTGGGCGACCTTCCACGTCAACAGACGATGACTGTCGAGAGAGTTCATGCTGTGATTCGTGGAAATCTTCGTTTAACTGTCCGAGAAGTTGCTGACGAAGTTGGCATCAGCATAGGATCTTGCCATCAAATTTTGACTGAAAAACTTCAGATGCGTTGCGTCAGTGCAAACTTCATGCCCCGTTTGTTGGATGACGATTAGAAAAAAAAAAGAACCATGTTGAAATCAATTAGGAACTGCTTGCCAATGCAAACAGTAATGAAAACTTTCTTAAGAACAAGAGATGAGACGGTTTATGGCTTTGATGTTGAAACCAAGTCGCAATCGTCACAGTGGGTGGGGAAATAGTCACCTCTACCAAAAAAAAAAAAAAAAAACATAGATGAATTGGTAAAAGGTAAAGGTGATGTTTGCGTTTCTTGATTGGAAAGGTATTGTCCATTATGAATTTGTACGACATGGTCACTAGTAAAATTTATTTAATATTTATAAGCTTCCTATAATAGTACAAAACGTTCAACAATCATATGTGTAACCTAAGAGCAACAGCTCATCCAGGTTATGCATAAAATTACAAAAATTTAATTAATGCATTTTCATTATATATACATACATACATATATACATATTATTATAATATAATTACATAATAAAATCGCAGGAGACATGCTAATATGTACAGAGAGTTGCATAACAATTAATTTAGGAACAAAACAAGGCAGTTAAATAGCATTTAAATTACGTTTTACACGAGACTGGATCTTTGAATACAAATATGCTAAAAACCAATTATTTTGAACAAAGCATCCTCATTTCTGTGGAAAATAAATACTTTTTGATTAGAGTTTTGTATTTGTTTACGTTAGTTTCATTTCTTATTGTTCAAGGTAGTGTGTTGAATACTTTTGGCGCTAAATAAGTATAATGTTTGTGTATTGCTTCTTTATTATTTGCTTTTGGAACTATATATTTTAGGCCGTTATGTCTACTAATTAAAGCATCTTGTTTGATATTTACGTATTCGTTGTCGTTTTTTATGAATAATAGTACCCTATAGACGTATAAATATCTACGGTCAGATGGTAAACAAAGAGTTGTACCAGAAAGTTTTATCGCAAATTTTCACACACTGACAATGAAAGAGCTTCAAGCTCTTTCATTGTCACTAATCCGACGAACAGTTTTGCACGTGCTCACTTCAGCGGGTGTAACTCGACGACGAATACTCATAGCAGAACGGAGAAAATGGCAGTTTGTTATCGAAACCTGCCGTTAGGTGCGCTCATAGCCGCAGTGCGCTCTCTGTGCCAGTTGGCGCGCTATTTAAAAAGTTCGGTTTTTTTTTAACAGTCCTCGCGTGTTTTTTTTTTTTTTCCCGTGGAAACCTTCGGAAGGAATGAACCGCGTATATCGAGGACTTACTGTATTCAGTAGTGAAGTTATGCTTGGAATGGTTATGTCAGATACTCGAGATTATGCTGAAATATTATGTTTTAACAAATAAGCATTATATAATCATTCAATAAACATTATGCTCTCGTAAAGTATACTTTACAAGCCTGAGCTTCAAAAAGCATTGCTGCCAACTGTAAACAGATTATCCTTTCCTTCCAAAAGAAAACTCAATGTATCATAATATATGCACTTGCAAATATTATGCAATGCAGATATTCTTGCAAATAGTTTGCAAACTTTCAGCTTTTTGAAAAGCTTTCTAATGAAAGTGCTTTTTTTTTTTTGCAATTCTTAAACTGAGCACACTAAGTATGTACTAATGTCAAATAGTGTAAACAAAAAAAATGGTTAAATTAATCTGCTCCACTAACATTGTTTGTTATAGAGAATAGAAAACCAGATTGATTACATCCTGGCTCTCCAGCGGTGGAAGATAAGCATCTCTGATGTGCATACTTGTCCTGGAGCAGATTGTGGTACAGACCATCAGCTAGTAAAAGCCAAAGTAAGACTAAGACTCCCAAACTTTCCAGGTCAGGCAAATCCCACTAGATTGGATGTTAGAGTAATTCCTAGTAGATTCACAGAAGAAACAACTCGGATGATTTTTGGAGACCAGTGAGGAGAACTCATACGAAATGCTTTGGGAAGGAGTTAAGGTGATGATACAGCGAAGTATCTCGGCCCAATAAGAAGACTAAGAGCATGGATATCAGATTCGACATAGGAACTAATCAGAAGAAGGCAGTTGGAAAAACAAAGAGAGAGGGACTGAAGAATACAAGAGATTACATAGATAAGTCTCAAGAGCCATCAAGCAGGACAAGGAAAAGTTCTATACTAATAAATGTGAAGAAATAGAGTTCCAGATGAGGAGGTACAATTATAAAAGGGTATTTTATTTAGTTCGTGACAAAGCACAAGTTGAAGCCTAAAAATTGAATGTTATCAAAGACGGGGATGGAGCATTACTAACAGAAGAGTTTAAAATCAAAAACGGAAAGAATACTGTGTGGAACTACAGCAGAGTGGATAAAGAAAATGTGGAGCCCTCTCACCAGAAAATTTTGATTTTGAACTTCCTCCACTTAGGCATGAAGCTGAAAGAGCAGTTAAGGCAGCTTAACAGCAGTAAGGTCCCAGGTGTAGATGAAATCCCAGCAGTTGATTAAGGCCACAGGGGACGGATGGATAAGAGTGTTTCATAGATTGATTACAATGATATGGGAGACATGATCATGGCCTAGAGACTGGAAGAAGTCGGTTTTATACAACTACATAAATGTGATATGAAAGCATGCAAGAAATATAGAACTATTAGTTTAGTATCTCATGCAAGCAAAATTTTATTGATGATCATGTTAAATAGAATTGAGGCAGAGATGCCTGAGGAACGAGCAGGTTTTAGGAAAGGTAAGGGCACCAGAGATCAGATCCTTTGCCTTAGATAGATCATAGAAAAATATAAAGAATTCAGACTCCCTCTGGTAATGTATTTCTTAGACTACTCTAAGCTGACTGTTGAGCATGTGAAACTATGGGAAGTAATGAAAATAGTGTGTTTCCCTCAACACATTATCAGGTTGATAGCCAACTTGTATAGGGAGCAAGAAGCCATTGTAATTGGATTGAATGTCTGGCTTCAAGTTAGGCAAGGGTGTTTACTTTTTCTTCACTTGTTTATTATATATATGCAGAGGGCATCATGCGTGAAGCATTGGATGAACTCAGGCAGGAATTAGGATAGGAGGTAGATTGATCAGTAATTTGAGGTATGCTGATAATACATTACTCCTTTGTAATGACATGGAAGAACTAGGAACTGATTCTTGACAAAGTTAACAAGATCAGTAATGATCTTGTTAACTTTGTCAACAAGAATTCAAAGGACTTCAACTCAATCCTAGCAAGACAAAGATTATGGTTCTCAAAGGAAATATAAACAGAAGCTCTTGAAAAACAAGTGTACCTCAATGGAGAAAGAATTATGCAAATCAGCAAGGTTGAGTACCTGGGATCCATTATTAATGTGAAGAATTGCTGTTCAGAAGACGTCAGGAAAATATTAGGAATGGCTAAAACAGAGACCTGGCTAAAATCTAGAAGGATCTGTCTCATGGAAAAAAAAAAGTTGAGGATTTTGGATGCAGTTGTTTTTCCAACAGCGACTTGGAATCTAAAGAAGTCAGATAAGAAATGGATATCTGCTTTTGAGATGTGTTACAGAAGGTTGTTGATATCATAAACTGAAAGGTGTACAAATGAATGGGCATTAGAAAAGATCAGTAGAACTTTAAGGCTTCTTAATGAAATTGACAGAAGAAAGTTAAAATATTTTTGACACAGAAAGGATGGAAGGAGGACTTCTCAACACAGTAATAGAAGGTAAAGTGCCCGGAAAAAGAGGAAGGAGTAGACCATTAATGAGATGGATGGTGTGTGGAGTGACTGATCTTCAGAGAGTTGAGGCCACCAGAAAAGCAAACCACAGGACTACATGGCGAAGCCTAGTGTGGCACATCAAGCATCGGAGTGACCATATGGCATCTGTAGATGCCCAGTGAACATAGAGAGGATAGGGAATAGGCGAGACTTTTAGCTTTATCTAACTTTTGGAAACTGAGGGGAAGATTAATCTCCATTGGTAGCCAATTAGAGGTGGCTAGCCCAAGACTCTCACTAATTATAAGCGGCATCTACTGAAGAGATAGTAGACAAGCCACCATCTCTTTGTCCCTATCCCTAATGCAATATGTGTATGTGTATATATATATATATGTGTATATATATATATATATATATATATATATATAAGATACCAAGTAATTTTATATAAACTTGGTTTTTAATCCTATTTCCCAAGTAAGCAAATAGACAAGTATGTCAAGTTTGTGCCTGCACATAGTGCAGGACCGACGCACCTCTTGGTAAAAGTGGATTAATCTCCGATCACTTTCCTTAGTATTTTTTCCTTAATGCAAAGCACATCCCCTTGTGGAGATGTATGATGCTATGCATTAAAGGCAGGGGTCACTACCCAGACCGGTTTCGACCTTTGTTGAAGTCTCGTCAGTGTAAGCCAGACCTGAAATACGAAGGTTGAAGTAATGCAGAGCTTATGAATTTTACCTAAACAAGGTGCTTTGACCTTATTAAATAAAATCTCAGTATGAGTGATAGATGTAGAAAGTTTTTAACTTGGGTATATTATGTATTCAAGATACCGAATAATTTTATATAAACTTGGTTTTTAATCCTATTCCATTTTTTCCTATTTTAATCCATTAAGGGAAAAATACTAAGGAAAGTATTTTTGCCTTAGTATACTGTTGGAGCTTAAACCACTTTTACCACGAATTGCCTCGGTCCTTCTCTACTTGCAGGAGTTGCCTCAGTCTTGTGTAGGCACAAGCTTGACATACTTGTCTGTTTGCTTACTTGGGAAATAGGATTAAAAATCAAGTTTATTTATATAAAATTACTTGGTATCTTGAATACAGAATATACCCAAGTTAAAAACTTTCTACATATACAGGGTGTTCGGGATAAATTTGACATATTTATAATTAATTATATTTTTCCGTAAGTTACATGTATTAACACACACTTCTCTTCATTTAAAAGTTTGGACCCTTCTTCATTCATATACAAGATGTCAGAAAGGATGGATAGCTGGAACCCACCTGAATCATGGAAGAGAATAACTTGTATCATGATGATTCGTGCCCGCCATCAAAATAAGGATATTACGACTGCTGCCCAATGCTCCCTGAATACAGTAAAAACAATCAGGCATGAACTAGAGACTTGCAATGGTGACTACGAGGATGTAGCAAGAAGAAAGATCCCTAGCAGACGATCTGATTGCGTTCGTACAGCAGAATTCCTCGCAAATCTGCAGGAACAGGTGTTGAAGAACCCTGGCATTGGAATTCGGGCTTTGTTCGTGGAGTTGCTAACTGTAGTCAAGCCCTGGATAACAAGGGTAGCCAATGGTAGGCCGTATGTATGGCAGCAGGATTCGGCCCCTTGCCACACCTCTGGGAAAAGTCAAAAATGGTTGTCTGAAAATTTCTACGACTTCACCAGTCCAAATGTTTGGCCTCCAAACTCCCCAGACCTTAACCCCATGGATTATTTTGTATGGGGCGCAGTTGAAAAAGACACCAATCGCACTTCCAGTAATACAAAAGCCCAGTTAATGGATAAAATTAAAACAGTTTTTGCGGCCCTTCCCAGGGAGACTGTAGCATCAGCTTGTTCGAGGTTCCGAAGCAGAATTGAAGCTGTGATCGATGCTAATGGTGGTTATTTTGAGTAAATCTTGTTGATAGTATTGTAATTAACTCTGCCTGTAATGTTTTTTTGTCAATTCATTAAATTTAATAGATACAAAGAAGATTTTCTTTTTCCTTACGAAACTGTCAAATTTATCCCGAACACCCTGTATATATGTAGAAAGTTTATGTGTGTGTGTGTATATATATATATATATATATATATATATATATATAAAATCTGTGATATTGCAGAATTTACGCTCGATCGATTTTCTTGAGTTTACTTTCTTGAAGAAAAACCCCAGTTTTCGAGAGAAAAAACCCAATTACCCTTGCCCAAGAACGACTAATGCTGGAACCGGTCGAAGATATGTTAGAAAAAGTTCTGGTCTGAGAAGATTCGAACTCAGAACCGAATTTGGACAGCCTAGTGCTATGGATGCAAACTCACTTCCACAGGGCTACAGAGGCCTCATTAAATGCATGTGTGGCTAATTATTGTGCATTAAGCTCTACCAGTGACAGAATTTAAAAACTTTTATGACTGGAATGATCAAGGCCTTTCTGATGAACAATTTATGGTCGCTATATTCAGTAGTTCTGTGTTCAAATACTTATCTGGTTGAGAGAAATATTCTGCCATAAAACTATCGAGAACACTCTGATAAGGTTCTTTTATTTCCTTTCTCTGATACACACTCATACAACTCAATCATTAGCACTGTGTCTCTAAAAAAAACCTGAGTTTGGATTCCTGGAACGTGAGGAAGTTTTATAAAGGGGTGGAGTTCAAAAGGGTTCCCAAATTAGTTGGATAGTCTCTGGAAAATATCGTGAAGTACTCAAAGAAGACATGGCGATATGGAAGTGAAACGTGAAATTGGACTAAAAAATTTGATCAACAAGTTGAGGACTACTCAGAGGGAAATGGAAGGATAATTGCTTGGTATTATTCTTCAAGATAGATAGTGCAATAATATATACAGTATTGTATATATAAGTGATGGATATAAAGAAAAGAAAAGGAAGTTATTGATTTTATCACAGCGTTGCAGAAAACTGAAAAAGGATAGCTATTACAGAAAAGGAAATAAGAGAAATGAAGTAAACCTCTGAAGAACAACGGACAAATCAGCAGAAGAATCTTCATAGGAGCAGACCTCTATAAGCAATCTGAGCTCAATTCGCTCTGGTTGTCAGTACCTGGTTAGGGCCCGTACCTAGGATTTCAAGGAAAATTAAAGGATCCAATCCTCTGACAAAGGGAAACAGCTTTGTCAGTACCGACACAAGGGTGAAGTCTCAGGATGACGGTAAAGCTTGTGATTAAAAAATTGTAGATCGCAATACACTTTATTGTGTAACATCTGTAATACTGCAGAGTAGAAAGCAAATGGAGAAACTACTGCTCTATTCTCTCCAGATTAGCCACTACGGCGAGCAAATCTACACAAATGGTCTAAAGTTCCAGGCTTCCCTTAAATGGAACAGGGGTGTGAAGAATCTCCAGGCTCAAAATGATGTATCCACTAAAACTAGGTCAGAAATGTCAGAACTCTACATGAAGCAGTTGAGCTAAGCAATGCTATCCAGGAAAAGAAGACTTGAAATTGTGACTTTAGGAATGAGTGAAGTTAGGTGTCCAGGATCAGGCAAAACTCAAGTTAATGACATAATGTACCACTCTGGAAGTAATGAAAACAACGATCAAAACGGAGTTGAAATAATATTAAACAAAGATGCCAATAAGTCACTGTTGAGACTTCATCCCTACTCAGATAGGATGGTGTTATTGAAACAAAAGGTCAACCACTACATATTAATCTTATACAGGTCTGTCTCTACTGCTGACAAGAGCGATACCGAGATCGAAGAATTTTATGATCAATTAAAAGAAATCGTCATGGGTGATTTCAATGCTAAAGTTGGGAAAGGTAGAAGTGGAGATGTAGTTGGCGAACATGGACTGGAAACAAGAAATGAAAGAGGAGACCGTCTTATTCAATTCTGCCAAGAAGAGGAGCTAATAATCACAAACATGGTTTAAGCTACCATCCCGAAAGCTATAAACTTGGCAATCTCCACAGGATAATAATGTAAATATATAGACAGAAAAAATGAAAAAAAAAATCAGCTAACGCCTTTTATTCCCTTATAGGGAGTAGGCGAGGCCTTTATACCCTATCTAGCTTTTGGAGACTGAGTGGGCAGTTCATTCTCCACTGGTAGCCAATTAGAGACAGCTTGCCCATGTCTATCACTAATTATATCAGCCACTGACGAAGAGGCTGCTGGCAAACAAGTGCTGCCATCTCTTGGTACCTAACCCTAACAAGATATGTTACTGTCTGAAATAATGTGGGTACTACGGTCGATTTTCATGAGTTTACAGGATAAAAAAACCGAGTTCCCAGGAGGAAAAAACCTGCTTGCCCGTGCCAGGGATCGACTAACTTGAGAATCGGTCGAAGAAAGGGTTAGAAAAAGTTCATCTAGTCTGCGACTAGACTTGGACTTAAGAGCAACCAAGCGCGGAGGACGCAAACGCCACTTCTGTTGAGCTACACAGGCCTTCAAAAACCAAATTGATTACTTGCTAATTAATCAACGATTTCAAAGTTCTATCAAGAGTACAAAAACTTATCCTAGTGCGGATATTGTTTCTGATCATAATCTACTGGTGACAGAGTTAAAACTTAGACTGAAAGCTATATTTAAGAAACATCAACAAAAAAGGTTTGATTTAGGGAAGTTAAAAAAACCAGAGATAAGAAACAAATTGAGTCAAGAGCTGAATCAAGAGATATCACTTATCGAGAATAATGACGTCATGAGTATTGATGAATCATGGGACAAATTAAGATCTGTCTTCATAGAGAAATGTACCAATACCTTGTGTTCTGATAGAGTAGTAAAAAAGAAAGATTGGATAACTGACGAAATTCTTTCTGTCATGGATCTACGCAGATCATATAAAAATCATAGTCCAACAAAATATAAAGAGGTTCAAAAAATTATTAAACGTAAGATCAAAGAAGCAAAAGAAATCTGGATGAATGAAAAATGTAAAGAAATAGAAATGTCATGCTTTTCCTACAAGAAAATCATAACAGTTTTAATCTTCAGAAAAAGGCTAAGGAGACCTGGTATATTTAAGAAAAAATCAACTATGTATCCTTCGAAACAAAATGGGAGAAATGATATCCGAAAAGAATGACAAAATACAAGAATGGGTGAAATATGTAGAACTCTTTACCGATAACAGGCAGAACCCAGAAAATACTTATGAACAGATGGACGGTCCATGTATTCTAAGATCAGAGGTAGAACGTCGCTGAACTCAGCTAAAAATAGTAAATCCTTAGGCCCTGATAGAATACCAGCAGAAATAGTAAAGTTATTAGAAGGTGATAACATTACTATATCAGGAAAGTTATTTAATGAAATCTACAATACAGTCATAATCCCTCAAGACTGGTTACAGTCGACCTTCATCATGCTAACTAAAAATGCAAATGCGAAAACTTGTAATGACTATAGAATGATCAGCCTAAAGAGTCATGTTCTCAAAATGTTTCTGAAAATAGTTCAAAAAAGAATATACAGAAAATGTGAAGACACCATCAATGATACTCAATTTGGGTATCACCGTTTGGGAACGAGAGAGGCTCTTTTCTGTTCTCAAATCTTATTCCAAAAATGGATTGACCAAAACAAGGAAGTATTCATTTGCTTCATGGACTTCGAGAAAGCATTTGATAAACTCCAACATACTAAAATGGTTGCACTATTAAAGAGAATTGGATTAGATGGTAAAGACATCAGGATCATTTAAAACTTATATTGAACCAAAAGTCATCTGTTCAAGTTGATGACATTATTACCGGCTCCATTAACATCAAACGAGGAGTAAGGCAAGGATGTGTGCTGTCCTCACTTCTTTTTAACATATACTCAGAAGCCGTATTTCAAAAAATCTTAAAAGGGAGAGAGGAAGGGATTAATGTAAATGGTGACATCATCAGTAACATTCGATATGCTGATGACAAAGCTCTCCTGGCTGACAATATTCAGGATCTTCAAAATCTGCTGGAACTAGTGAATGAAGAAAGTGGAAAAATGAGATTAAAAATAAATATCACCAAAACTAAATTCATGGTCATAAGCAAGAAACTAATTTTTAATTCAGCACTTTCTTTAAATGGGAAATAAATAGAAAGAGTGACAAAGTTTAAATATCTCAATGCTGATTAAATGAGGGATGCAATCCATAAACGGAAATAAAAGATAGAATTGAAATGGTAAGAAAAGGTGTGTGTGTGTGTTGTAATATGTACATTTTACTTTTTCAAACACGTTATCAAGAGCAATAGCGGTTTTGTTTAGTCTGCTTTAACATATCAAACATATAATCAATGGAATAAAGATTTTTAAGGAGGCTTTGCTTTAATGTGTTTGCGCCAGGAAAGGTTGGATATAAAATGTAGCCTGTGAAAACGAATCGGGTATCAGTTATAAGAGAAAATGTTTTATTATTATTATTATTTAGTTTTTATTTATTTATTTTAGTTTATTTTTATTATTGCTATTTTTTTGAGTAAGTAAGAAAAACCAATACAGTCCCGTTTCATTTTCGTGTAGGGAAAGAGCAATGACAACGTTGTCTTTCATCAGACAGACAAATGTTTTGAGTAGTGTACGGTTTTATCAAATGAGAAGGAGGAATAATGTATACTGTTGTCATCGAAACTAGAGATAGCATTTGGAGCCAGGGTGGTCTTTCATTAAAAAAAAAAAGAAGAAAAAATACCCTGGTCACGTTGCATTAACTGCAGAGAAATTTGACGGGGGGGGGAGAAGATATTTATCATCACCGAATTTACACAGAAAGTGAGTTTGCTGAGAAGGCTTCTTGATTATTTATTAGCTGGTGGACTTGCGAGTGGTAAAAAATGATGACTTTTTCTATTATGTTAAAGAATATCGAAATAAGTACAATATTTGTTTTCTTTTTATTTATTTTTTGCATGTAGTTTCCAGTAGAATAGAAGGGTATATTAGAAGCAGTAAAATGCAAGCAAGTGGGAGGATTAGCGTGAATATTTGGAGATGAATAATAGAACATTTTTTGTTGTTATTTCATGAAGTCATATTAATGAAAAATGAGGAAGCCAGTATTTACAATATAAATCAATGAAAAGAATTGACATTGCAGTTCGTGAGTATGGTGTATTATGTTTCTCAGCTAATTCGATTGTTGTGGAAAATACCTACGAAATGTTGGGAAGGGAAGTGGTATAAACGGTGGTTCGAACTTAAGTCCTTCCAATCACTGACATTCAACGTGAAAGCATTCTAGAAATTGGCGAATGTGTAGTCACTATTTTTTATTATTTTATCAGCAAGTTTCTTAGATGAAAAATGAAATCTATAGTTATATATTTATAGTTACATTATAGTTACATTATTATTTTTAAATTATATATATATATATATATATATATATATATATATATATATATATATATATATATATATATATATATATATATATATATATATATATATATATAATTATATATATATATAATATAATTATATTATATAATTTAAAAATAATAATGTAACCATAATGAATTACACAATGATATAGGTTTCTTGTTCTTTGTTCTTGGAAATCCGTGATTTGTTGCGTTTATGATTGGGCCATTTTTCTATGTGTGTGTGTGTGTGTGTGTGTGTGTTGTAATATGTACATTTTACTTTTTCAAACACGTTATCAAGAGCAATAGCGGTTTTGTTTAGTCTGCTTTAACATATCAAGCTTTTTTTTATTAGTACAGCCCAGTACAGTACAGTACAGTACAGTACTGAAACGCAAAAGAATAAGAAAGATCCTCTTTAAAATAAAGCCTTTCATCTTTCTATAAACAGTTGCATAAACATCAATTTGCCATGTCCCTATCATTCGCTATTAAACAGCGTAGAGCAGGAGCGACAAAAACATGAAAAGTATTTCAGCTATGTCTCTACAGGGAGAGAGAGTACGACCTTTTACGGAACAGGTGTGTATTTTTATGGCGTCCACTGAAACGGCAATACAGGAAAGACATGAATTACAAGGGAAATGATGCGTCAGTGGTTTCATGGTCACCGAGAAAGGCAGAACAATTTCTACTTCTCTCTCTCTGTTTCACACACACACACACACACACACACACACACACACACAGATGTAATACTGTTGGTTGAAATTACACCGGAACAACTAAGGGTATGAGACTATTCGTTATGTTTGTGAATTTGCCAGCAAACAGGCCAGAAAAACTCACCAAGAGACTTCTGAAGAACGATTATGGGTACGATTCTAGGATGATGATGATTTAACTAGATTATTTTTTAACTAGATTTTTTTTTCTTTTTTTTTCCAGGTTCCTAATTTGGCCAATCTTTGGCACAGGCAAGTAGAGATTTTTTCCCCTTCTGGAAATCCGTATTTTAATAGTGCAACTCATAAAAATCGACCGTAGAACTCACACTCTTTTACACAATAATACACCTGTCGGGATTTAGCACCACGAAATGGTGGAAGTTGTTTATCCTAATCTCTCCCTGATGCCAGTAAAATCATTGATGGGCTCAGAGATCGGTTTAAAACGACTCTCCCGTTGGGAATAAAAAGAGTTAGAGGATTTTATTTCTTTTATCATGGCATATATGTATCAGACAAATGTATGAAAGCAGAAGTTTCCATACATTTGTATATTAGCGAGATAGATTATGTCAGCGAGAGGTTGATCGAACTTGTCGCATAACCTACAGCGACATGTTGACAAACGACTAATGGTAGCTAGTGGTTAATAGTTAATTACCCCAAGGGAAAAACAGATTTTGTAGATTATTAACTACTAATACTATTTTACTTTTTTCACGTCTTAACTGCAACAATTTTTATTTAGATGTTCTTTGAACTTTTTCAGCTATGACATTCAATATAAATGCAAAGATTATAACTTATTTTAATGTATTTTAAAATATCATACAGACAAATCGGCCCTTCAGAACACACGCAATTTACAGACAAAAAATACTAGTGGTGGTGGTGGTGGGCAGTAGATGGCGTTTATATAGATGATTGGTAGTAGAAGTTCGGTGTAGTGGTGGAGGCGAAGAGTTGTACAGTAGTTGCCCTCTAGCGATGAGTCTTCGGACTCCTTGGAGGTATCACGAATAATAATAATAATAATGATGATTTTAGAAAAATTTATAAAAGACGTCTGTGTCTCCTGGTAACTTTTATGATGCAGCATATGAAGAAAGATCCTCATAGGTTCATTCCTGGTCACCGCGTAGAAAAATATTCTTCACCCAATTCCAATTAATCAATCTTTTGCGCAGTTAAATACAATTTATTCTCCAAAAGAAACTGGCTTTTAAATTCCAAAACTCAGCAAAATCAACCGTAGAACATTCACAATATGCATTGCTAAATAAACACCAGTTAGGATTAGGAACATCACTTCTTATGTGAACCTCAACCTCGGGCGATCGTGTGAGATGGTTATTAGGTTTTCCTTCAGGATTTAAGATCTTGGATTTATTTTATATTATTTATAGAAGTTGGAGTCAATTATTAGCAGATTCTAACAACTAAGAAGATCGTTTGTGGATTGCAGAGTTTTATGAATAATCAATCTGTTTTCGATTATTATCTTTTCAAGGTGTGGGGAAAGAAACTTTTAACTTCTAAAGTAATAAGAAAGTTAAAATATTGAAAATATTTTAACTTTCTTATTAATTCATCTTATTAATTCATTCTTATTAATTCATCAAATAATTCATGTGGTATTTTATTTTATCAATAAAATAAAATACCACATGAATTATTTGTTATAGTAATAAATAATAACCTTGAGGATGCCTGCAATTTTATTTTATTTATTTATTATTTATTTATTATTGTTTGGTATGAAATACCCGAAAACTGGTTTTCGTTAATGTGTCAGCTGCATGCAAATTTCTGTGATTCACTCTGAAAAACAAGAAAAAACAGAAGCGTAATAAGTGCAAATATTTCTTATTTAAAACACTTTTGTGAAGACGCTTTAAACTCATCTATTTATTTTTGAATGAAATTTTTTTAACAAAATAAGAATTTCAAGGCTTAACATTTAAACATTAATGAACGAAGCAACTGAATTTGGGTAGGGCAAAAACAACAACCATTCAGGTCGCACGTTTTCATTCATGACAGTTTTCTAGACTACTGAAGGCAGGATGTCGAGTAATAACTAGTTTTTTATATCCTGAACACCTCATCAACCAGTTTGAGTTTCCAAATCTGCCCCTCCCCCAATACGCACTCACGTTTTTCCTTAGACTTCAAATCGACGGAAATCCGTAGGCGGAGAGGCACGGTTTCGAGAATTTCCTTATCCCTTAAGCTAAAGACGCCTAAGAACACGCTGGAAAAATTGTACAGTATTTTGCTGGCCATTGATTGCAACCACAGCAAACACAAGAACATATAACTACCTGAAATTTCCATTAGATGGCAGCACTAGATATTCAACAGGTGAGAATCTTTTACCGATTGGTGTTTTCCTCATAACGCGTTGTATTACCTGTTCAAATGTTGCGATTGTTAAAGTAGTGTAAAAATTAGTACTTTTGACCACGAAGGTAAGTCATTTTACTTTTATAATGCCAGTATAGTTCGGAAAGGATAACGAATTGCTCCTACTATTTTCAAGACATTTGTTTGTAACTATTTATTAAAGAATTTGGTGCCGAGTGCAGCTTATAATTTCTTTAACGGTCTTCTCGTTTCTTCAGCAGACGATGATGAAATTGTTGAACGATTATAGGTGATGGAAATAACGTTACTTGAAATTGCACTGTAGTTTTTTTTTTTTTTCTGCTAAAAGGGAAAAAAATTATCGATATACAAACAAGCTTCTGAGATGTTTTTTAATTTTATTATTTTTTAAGCTTTATGTAATTTACATGTTCTGTTTTATTTAGTAGTTGTTTATCACCTGAACAACGAGAACAAGTAAAATTAATGAAAGAGTTGTTATTAAATTATCAAAATGTTTTCTTTTATGAAGAAACAAAACTTCTGGTATGCAGTATACCGGCGTACTGGTAAAAAAAAAAAAAATTGTAAATTTCGGAAATATTTGTTTATGACCATTTTGATTACAGGGAAGACGTGACGCTTAGGTTCGTAAGAAACATCTATTCCTCATAACTGCGCGCTCTTGCATATTACGTATAAAAGAACACTTGCTGTTGTCCTTCACTTAAATAGAGCTGTACCGGTACATACATTGTTAAGCTGAATGATGAGTGTTGAATTAATTTTAAATGCGTTTACAAGATATATCCGCCCCATTTTTTATCACCGTTTCTGTAGTTGTTTAAATTTCATTTACTTGTGCGAAAGATTAATAAAAATATTTCTGGTGCCTTTGACTATCATTCGTTTTTGAACTAAAATCATGCGACAGACTGAAAGTTCATATTCGAGTAGAATCTTTGGAATTTGTTTTGTTTTCAATGTGTGTGTGTTGTGTGTGTGTGTGTGCGTGTGTGCGTGTGCGTGCGTGCGTGCGTGTGTAAAATCATACAAAAACTGTTACGAGGAGGTTCCTTTCTTGCCTAGTAGTACTTTAAGGAAGATAATAAATAATACAGATTTAAAAAAGTGATAGACTTATACACGAGACTGTTTACATTTCGAGCCCTACGGAAGTTAAAATGTTTCATTTTTATGGCAAGTCATCCTCCACTACGTGTCGTATGGCATATTTATAGATTTTAATGGGAATGAAATGTGGAGGCTGGCATATGATAAAGGTAAATGTATTTACCTTGGTGTGCATGCGTGCGTGCGAGCTAAACAATAAATAAAACATATAGTGGGAGCTCCTCTATTTCAGTCGACATAGACGAAGCCCTTTGGTTGGAAAAAACCTGGGTTCGAATCCCATCCACTACGCCAAGAACCTTTTATCAGTTAGCCAGTCTTATGCAGTAGTGAAAGGGTTTTTCATCCGGCAAAAAGCAAATCGGCCCCGTAAACACACATATTCTACAGACATAAAATGATTTTATGCAACCCGATGCTGCATTAAATTGCCTTCAATCCGTAATGGGGGGGGGGGCGCTCAACCGTTTCGGACAGATGAAAATTGAATAGATGATTAAACAGTATTTCAGTACTGTTTGTAGACATAGGAATATAGGACAGTTTTCTCAAGAAAAGGGCTGCGTTGTTATCCACTTAGCTAGAGAAGTGTTCCACTTATTTCGCAACTACTTTTCAATTGTAATAAATCAAATCAATTGATCGCTGATTCGATCATCAAATCATCATTTTCTGGAATGTACAACACAAACATAGAATTTTCTTAACATTTTCTGTGAAGATTTTCTTACCACTTTCTATGAACACTTTCTGCCGCATTCTGTTATTTGTTAGGCCTCTATTTAGTCCTTCCCCACTTTTCGAACTTCTTAAAGCAATTCATAACAATGTTTTGGTGGTTTCTGGGTGTTTTCTTTGACATTTCTGTTTCGCTTGTTTTGTCTTCCATTTGCCATTATGTTTAAATAACTAAATCAGGCTCACATCTGCCCAAAAATTCTTGGATATTATTCATAATTAAGATTTTTTTTTTCGAAGATTGTATTAAATTTATTTTTTATTTTTTATCACTTCAGTATCGATTGACGATCTGCGTATAGTGGAATGGTTTTTATCACGTGTCGCATGTCTGGAAAGGGGACTTAGATTCAAATTCTGTTTATCACAGGAGGAACTTGAGGTATTTTTTCATTAGTATATCTGAAAAAGGAACGTAGAAAACGTTTACACACTGAAGATACAAGATCATCATAAAGGCACTATGTAAGTTGAAACAACAGTGAGGACAGATGGTACTAATATTTATAAAGCTAGCAAAAAAAGAAAGAAAGAAAGAAATATTTCGTACGACAAGTACAATTCAAAGACTTAAAGTCTCATCCACAAATCAGAGTCGAACGTTTGTGTATTATATATATATATATATATATATATATATATATATATATATATATATATATATTACTCCGTAACTATATATATATACAATTCCGGATTCTCCGTAACTCAGTCGCTATAGACGAATCCCTTTGATTGGAAACGTAGTTTGAATCCCCCGTCTAAGAAGTGAAGAACTTTTATCAGGGCTTTCTGAACAGAAGGTAAGTCAGACGGTCTCGCGGTGGTTGTAGGATTTTCTTTCCCTGAAACTCGGGTTTTTCATCCCGCGAAGAGACCATTCTGTCCGTAAACACACACACACACATATAGACAAAATACTTACTCTTTGACTTCTCATACGGAGGTGGCAAGGTTTTTCCTTCCCAGAATCTCGGTTTTTCGGTTCGATGAAAATTCATCGAAAAAGTTAATCGAAAGAAAATTCATCGAAAAGTCAATTTTTCGAGTGAACAATTCATCGAACGACAATTCGTAGAAAATGCAATTCATCGAAAAAAAAATTCACCGAAATTTTTAACTAAAATTTTATTAAATTGATCCAGCCAAAGCGGAATTGCTAATATATTTCGAAACTTTTTTTCGAAAATGTTATGATAAAAGTGATCCATTTAGAACAAAAACTGAACCCTGCAGACAGCTTCTTGTACCGACAACTTCTACTAATTCCACTAAGTAAGAGAGTTAGTGTAATACATAATTTGGACAAGACGTTTCTTTGTTGCCTCGAATATAGCTGAACAGAAAACTAGAACGGTTCGACATTTTCTTGTAAAAGTTTCAAATAGCGAATCTGAGTAAAATTCATCCCATAATAATTGCTGTATTGAAGTCGCATATTACTACTAGCAACAATAATGATAATGGAGCCTGCGTAGGGTGGGCTTTTCCTCCCGGAAACAGGCAAATCAGTCCCATGAACAGACATGAAACAGTTATCGGACAAGAAAGACAATAAGAAACCATATTAATCTATAATTATTTCCTATTAAAGTCCGATGAACTCTCCGGATATCGGAGAGTTCATCGGTTTTTCATCCCTCAAACGCAAACCGACCCCGTGAACACACAACTACAGACATAAAATGCTTATCCTTCGATGCAGCAGTGGAATGGCCAGATGACTGCATTAAATTGATCGAACCCCCTAATGAAGAGGCTCAACCGATTTTAGAACAAATTGGATGGATGTACAGTTTCAATAATAATTATTATTGTAATTTTTATTATTTTATTATTATGCCTTATTATTCTGTTTTGTGATAATAATTGATATCGTATATGGCACGAAATTGACATAAAGGAGAACGAACATAATTTATGGACAATTATTAATTTTTTTTTTTTATAATTACACTTGATTTTAACGGCATATTTATTCCGTTTGTTATGATATAATTCAGCCTATACTTAAACATAGGCATCGAGATGTACGATGGCGAAAGCTTTCAGACTACTTTATTCGGACTGTACTTCCACAGTGCAAAGATCCCGAAATGCTTTTAAATTATATTCGTCTAACGGAGTTTACCTGGTGAAATAAATATAATTTATAGGAATTAAACAGGTAAAAAAGTAGTAAAAAGGCAAGTACATTTGCTGAGGTCCCCTATAATTATCTGGCTGTCCATATGTTTCACTAGGCCGCTGCTTTAATGTTTTTTTTTTTTTTTTTTCTTGACTGCACGTGCCCTTATTTATGCCCAAAGCACCAATAATCACAAACACGATCCGTTCTAGTTTCTAAGAAGAATGGTTACGTACCCAACATTAATTACATAACAGACTCGAATCTTTCGCGTGGTGAATCGCTTCCCATATGAGTAGCGGCGAACTTTTGACCACCGCTAACCTCTTTATTTCTTCATTCAGTATTTTATCAAGCGGTTCACGACACTTCACTTCGTTAGCATCAGAGCTGGGTTCTTTCACTTCCAGTCACTTCATGTTGTCAGGAAGTAGCGGAACCATTCTTTTTTGTTGTTGCTGTTGCTGCTGTGATTGTTTAATTGTGAAGATTTTTATTTTATTTTGCTATTTTTAGCATCTCTGTGATGATGCCATACGTATAAATTTAAACGTATCCGGATAAGCAAACAAAAAGAACAATAAAATCATTGATTTACAAGGAAAGCTACAATAATTGTTAAAAATGTGTTTGACCAACCTGAAAACATGTCTGAAAGTGAAAATATAAGTTTCTTCGCATATTTGGTAGCGGTCAGAATATTTTGTATGCTTTCTTTGACATGTCCCAAACCTGTTGTTTCTGCTGAACAATTTCCAAGATAGCAAAATACATGAGATTAAAATTAATATTAAATGATAAAATAATAATAATAATAAATAAATAATTATAGCCTGTGATGCGTGAATTTGTGTATATCTTGTATATCTGCTGAGATGCGTATATCCCTATTCGTCTACTAAACGCTTCGATGTCCTTCTTGGCATCTGGGGACCGTTTGTCTGTCACTGCTACCGGAAAAAACTTCCACCAGACTTGATAGTAACTCAGCGGAAACGGTCTTGAAAAGCTGTTCAGTTTTTGGTTCTCTGCTTGGCAATAGATCTCAAACCAGCTCACTCTGCCCTCCAGCACAACCTTCATTAAAAAATTAATAATAATAATAATTAAAATTAATTTAAAAAAAAACACTCTCCAAGGAGTCATCATGGGAAAACACCGTACATTCTCTTACACATTACATAATCCACCATGCACAATCTACCGCCCACTAAATAGTATTTTTGTCAGTAAATTGTGTTCTTTGGCCGATTCCTGCGTGCAAGATGTAAAACCCGAGTTTACGAGTGAATGAACCCTCCTAACCCGTAACCTTCAGTGGAAAAAGCCGATATTGGCCGGTCTGGTTGGTCGAGTGGTTAGAGTACCCGCTCTCCAACCAACAGGTCGCTGGTTTGAATCTCGCCGTTGGCATGGATGTTTGTAATTGTCTTTAGGTGGAAGTGAATCTCATCGCCCGGTGCAATGGAGGCCTGAAGTGGCTGAAAAAGTTCCATGTTTGGTCTCTCACGGTATAAATGTACTACAGGTTGAGTACATCTTTGACCTTTCGTGGGTGGATATATATATGTATATAAGATATATATATATATATATATATATATATATATATATATATATATATATATATATATATATATATATATATATATATATATATATATATATATATTGTTAGGATCTTGCATAACAGCAGCGTAGCTACTATTATGATTGTTACAATTTCTTTTTTTTTTTTAATTTTTCGAATTATTTTTGAACATTTATGGCTGTATTATCTTTATATACCAGTCCAACTTTTGTATATTTTAATATTATTTTTCTCTAAAAAGGAAATTTTCGAAATTTCCTTTTTAGAGAATGAATGAACCCTCCTAACCCGTAACCTTCAGTGGAAAAAGCCAATATTGGCCGGTCTGGTTGGTCGAGTGGTTAGAGTACCCGCTCTCCAACCAACAGGTCGCTGGTTTGAATCTCGCCGTTGGCATGGATGTTTGTAATTGTCTTTAGGTGGAAGTGAATCTCATCGCCCGGTGCAATGGAGGCCTGAAGTGGCTGAAAAAGTTCCATGTTTGGTCTCTCACGGTATAAATGTACTACAGGTTGAGTACATCTTTGACCTTTCGTGGGTGGATATATATATGTATACAAGATATATATATATATATATATATATATATATATATATTGTTAGGATCTTGCATAACAGCAGCGTAGCTACTATTATGATTGTTACAATTTCTTTTTTTTTTTTAATTTTTCGAATTATTTTTGAACATTTATGGCTGTATTACCTTTATATACCAGTCCAACTTTTGTATATTTTAATATTATTTTTCTCTAAAAAGGAAATTTTCATGTGGTTCATAAAATGATCTTTTCGTTTTGATTTACGCGAACCTTTCTCCTGAATGTTTTTGAAGCATTTTATACGATTTAAGAGATATTTCTTTTGATTAATGGAGATGAAGATGGCCATTGTGTTTATCTTTATGCCACATTTTAAAATTAAACCAAATGCAAAAGCGATTATTATGCACTTCATAGTAAAAATATATAATAAAAATAGTAATTCATATTTAAAATTTTAATATACAGCATATTTTAAAAAAAAAAAAAAAACATATACCACTGCATGCGTAACAGTATAGTGAATTAATCGGTGATGTACCCTTAATAAAGGTAATCAGAATAATATGAAATCTAATTGATATATTTATTTTAAAAATAGATCAATCGAAGCAGTTTAGGAAGGAAAAGTGAAGACTAATTGACAATTGGAATTTTTCTTTCTAGAATAAGTTTGGTTAAGTGTTAATTCTTCCAGACATGTTAGCGAACGTGTAGGCGTTTACTTCCAGGATACAGCAAAAGGAAACGTGACCCCCTCTTTTCAAATGTAGGTACAGCGATAAGGAGCATTCAAATGCCCCCCACTTCCCTCGTTATCTCCTTTCCTTTTACTGAACAAGATTAATTTCCTAGTGACCATGGCTTAGCTTGTATCGAAACAGAACTTCTGAAGAAAACTGTGTGTTATTAGAAAGAGATTCTAGTTGAAAAAGCAAACAATGGTTGAAAAAAAAAGACACGAAAATGAAATAACTCGGCAATGGCCAAATGGGACTACTC
Organism: Typopeltis vanoorti; assembly: GCF_054136105.1. Classification (NCBI taxonomy): domain Eukaryota; kingdom Metazoa; phylum Arthropoda; class Arachnida; order Uropygi; family Thelyphonidae; genus Typopeltis; species Typopeltis vanoorti. The sequence goes on from NC_143551.1 coordinate 118,315,709, forward strand.
GCGGGGGGGGGGGGGCTATTCGATCCTAGATGGAATTCAATCTGGGCTAGGGAATTATTAGTGTTGCATAACCAGTGATTTTCTGTGGCGTTTCTTCTTTTTTTGATATTATTTTCGCTAGTGAAACTCGCATAAAATGTATGCAATGTAGCATGTAAAAAATAAAATTACCTCTTAGTAGGGTTCACAGTTGGGAGGGACACACACACATACACACACACACACACACACACACACACACCAGTGCATACAAATAAATACTAGAACATTTTTTCTTTTAAGGTTACACGGTGATCAGTTACAAGTATGTCAAAATTAGTGTAAAATAATCTTTTCAACACGTGTGTTTTGTGTCCCTAAATTCAGAAATATGAAATACTAGAACATGAATGGCCAGAACCTTGGAGATGGTAAAAGAGTGCATAAAGGGTTTACCGATTTTGGAAAAGTTACTTTTTAAAAAACTGTGTAGCCTACTTCCTTTAGAGAAATGTGAGAAAGTGCTAGAAGTTTTTTTTTTTTTATTATTATTAAACAAGGAAGTGAATAACTCCTTATATTTTGTTGAAATCCAATTTTTAATACTGTTAAAAATATATTTCTTTCTTTTTTTTTTTTTTTTTTACTTTTCTGTCATGAGAGGCCAAAGCACCATTCCATTGATCTGTCCTTCATTTTTGTCTGATAACTGCGCGCGTTCTCTGGCTAGTTTATCTTTTTTTGTGAGAGAAAAATCTTATCACCACTGTGAAATCGATTAACTCGTCTTCTGTTGAAAAGCTCTAATAAAGATTTTTAGCATCTTAGACGAATTCTTCAATTTATGCTTCAATTCACAACACATATATCTAAGGGGTCGAAACATTATGTATTTGATTCTCCATCCCTAGTCTTATTTTCGCAATTCCTACTATTAGATTCGTTAATCAGGTACCGAACCGTAATATGACGTTGGCGAAGATGGTTAAGAAAAACGCACCTGGTTAAGCTGCTTGCTATTACCACCACATCCAAGTACAACAGTAATTCGTAGTTCTGATATCATTTTGACTATAGTAATGCTTCTGCACTTTTTTTTTTTTTCCTGGTGAATTTTTATTATGTTCAAATCTGTGTTAACCTATAAGCTTATCTGAAGAAAAAAAAAGAAAAAAGATCAGAGTGTGGTGTTTGATGTGGTAAGAAACGAAGCAAGCTCTAAACAGTCTTCTTATTTTTCCGTCCAATTAGTTCATTCTAGATAGCAAAAGACTTTAAAATTGATCCTCATTTTCTAGGAGTTGGAATCCTAAACTGTTACGAATACTGCAGTGGTGGAAATTCTCGTAATTTAGAGTGTAGGATCAATCCAAGCCTAACTAAGGATCCTTGTGTTCAAGCTTAATCTAGACATCCGCATTAGGTCTTTCTAAGGATGAATTTTTCTGGAACAAAACCACTTGCGAGTATAATTGTGAAACTTTAATTATAATAAACTAAATATTTAGAAGCCAACGTTTCTCTAGAGTAAGCTAGCATTTATCTGAACCAGTGTCTTATAATACGATTTTTATCACGTAGAAAAGATAGAAAAAATCTGCTGTTGTAATGGTATACATTAAGTACAGTATTTTTTTCTATCTTAATGGATATAATTGTATGTAAATGATTACTGTTTGGTTAACTTTCACTTGCATTACTTAAACGACTTCCTTATAATACGTTATTATATTATTTGCAATGAATGTTTTATATTTTTTTAGTGATACACATGTCGAATTACAATTACTGCAGCAATAAAACAATGACAAATGTTATAATAGCCACATGTCAGGATCCAGAGATTTCTTATAACGGCCCTGTAACCCATGTAAGTTTGCAATCATTTTTTAATGACCATCATGGTAATATTTGCCGTTAAAAATGGACATGGTCATTTGCGACTGCCCCGCTTATTGGAAATGGCTCTAAAAGTTATGTGTTTGATCTCTAATACAAGGTTTCCGGACTAAATAAAAAATGAAGAAAAATACAAAAAATATATAAGATTAATAAAAATAGAAAAATCCTTAGCCAAATTGGGACATCTTTATTCTTTATTTATTCTGCAGTACATAAAATGGACCCCACCCTCAAATTATATGGTGACATTACAAAGTCTCGTCTGAAAACAATTCCTTTACCGTCTCCATACGAAGCGTCATGTCTTAGCCTAGGAAACGAACATTTACAAAAATAGTGAGGTCACAAAGGTCATTTAGAAAGAGGCCACCGAAGTGGCATGCTCAGAATTCCATTGGTAAGGTTATTCCAGACGTGACTAACCTGACCAAGTGCGCCACATTCCTGAGAACGTTTTTTGTTGTAAGATGGGCATAAAAAGATATATTATTGCGTTTTCTAGTAATATTCTAAAAATATAGTAAGAGTGAGAGAAAAACTATAAAAAGAAGTTCGTTATATTTCAGTATATTCCGGAATATAATATGACAGCTTTGTCCTCCTCACTTCAATCTTTCGATGGTTTTCTTGCAACAGCTGATTGAGCTATCCAACACCCTCCACTTTTTCCGCTCCAGGTTTAGCAAAGTGGCGATGACAAATAAAATTGCACTAAATGTTTTCGTTACATTTATTTCAAGCTAATTGAAATTGACAGTCTTAAAAATCTTGCAACTTCGGCATTATGAATATTTATACCTTTTTTGTTTCTTATGATACTAAATTGGGGGAATAATCAGAAATCATGATTTCTTCTGGCGCGATTGTAGCAGATAGAACCTTGTTGATCTTTTACTGTTTATATTTCTACTAGCATTCTTTTTAACACCTGAAGAAGTCCTATGAAATTATGACGAAACGTTGTGTTTTTTGATTAAAGTGATTATTAATATCTTATCCCGGTTTGCTGTCTTACATATTTCTAATATAGTCTCGAATGTTAATCGCTGTTGCTATGCAAAAGGCATAGTAATACACCTGGAGGGCAAGGCCAGTTAAGTCGTGCTGACATGTAATTCAAGCTGAAGTAATCTACGGTGGTATCGGGCTAAAGAATGAGCCATGTACTTGACCGTAATGGATTTTAGCAAAACTGTGAGTAACAGCAGACCTGCATAAATAAACCCTTTCACTTCCTAGCGTGGGTTTTGCGACGGTAGTCCATTTGTTACTGCGTCCCACAGAAATCTGTTGTGAATTTCTTTTTCATTTGTTATTTGTAGCACGAAAGGGGTGGCGCGTGTTTGTAGAGAAAGTTTCTCTGACGGGTTTTCTGTTTCTAATTTAGTTCGTGACACCAGGTGACGACAGTGAAGCATAACAAACACAAGAACTGTGAATAGAATAAGTGTTTAAGGGCAACCTACCATGACGGTGTACATATGTCAGGATTTTCTCACTTGTTGATCTGAAGCATATGACTATTTTCAATTTGCGGTGCTCAAATAGGAGCGGCCGTAGCTCAGTCGGTTTCGATGGTGCCCTTTCATTGGAAAGAAAGTAAGCGTTAAGTCAGTTGATGACGCTTACTTAACATCAACTATACCTCTCTTTAAGGAGAGGTATGTTTAAGGACATACCTCTCCTTAAACTGATTCACTGACAAAAACTACCAATCGCCGCAGGCAACCCATTCCACTCGTCCACCACTCTGGTAGCAAAAAATCTAGACCTTACAGCCTTGGTAACTAAAGCTTTATTCAACTTCCAGTGATGACTTCTTGTTCTATCCCCACCTGCAATATGATGAATAATTTCTTCCACTTGCATTCTATAAAACCCTTTTGGTAACTTTGAATATTTCTGTCGTGTTACCTCTCTTCCTTCTGTCTACCAATTTCCATAACCCCTAAATCTTCAATCTCTTTTCATACGGAACATTCCAAGGCCCCTAAACCATCTTAGTTACCCGCCTCTGGATCCTCTCAACCACCTCCACATCAACAAACCCAGGCGACCAAATCTGAGTTCAGTTGGGAACGTATCAGAGACTTGTAAAGAGGACTGATGACTTTTCTGTCCCTACTAGTCAGTGTATTTTTGAGCATCCAAGTGATCTTCTGAGCTGTTTTGCCAGTTTTTGCAATATGACATCTGAACTTCAGTTCCATATCAACAATAACACCCAGATCCCTGGCCTCATCAATTTCCAGCAATGAAACCTCATCAAAAGAATACACAGACTGAAACTTTTTCAGTCTTTGACTACAATGACATCTTATTCAAATCATCCTGCAGGATCGTTATATTGCCTTTATTTACTATAGCTCTTCTCAACTTAGCATCACCAGCAAACAACTGGATATCACTCTTCAAATTACCTCCAATAGCATTAATATAAGATTAAACAACAGTGAACCAAGAACAGAACTTTGTGGCACACCACTGGTCACTTTATATTGTTTGGTTCCGCTCCACCACACACACTACTCTCTGATGCCTATCTGACAGCCACCCACTTATCCATCTCACCAATTCAGTATTCATTCTCATTTGCTTTAGCTTACTTAACAGATTCGAGTACAGTATTCGGTCAAAGGATTTTGCAAAGTCCAACAATATCACTACAGGCATTATTTTTAGCCAACTCTAGCGTTACTTTATTATAGAAACAAAGTGAATTGCTAAAGCCAGACCTCCTCTTAACATAGCCATGCTGACCTCTAAAAAGAATCAAATTATTTTCCACTCAATCTTAAATTCTGGTTTTCGCCAACTTTTCCAAAGCTTTAACCATCACTCCTGATATAGTAACAAGTCTATAATTTTCAACTTCCGTTTTGAACCCACCTTCACTGCAATGGACCTATCGTACCTTCCTTCCGTGCTCTAGGGAAGGGAGCTGACTTGTACGAATGTGCAAGGGATTATCCTTGCACATTCGTGCAACACAGTGCCAAAATCCCATCTTTTCATGTGAAAGAATTCCACAGGAAAATATGGGATTTTGAGAGATTTTTTTCCAGTTTTTTTATAAACCCAAGCACCTCCAGTTCGTCAGCTTCAGAGATCATATCCACACCTATCTCATCAGCTACTACTGGCCTTCATCCTGATGATAAACCTTCACAAAGCAATCACTTATAGTTCCAACTATTTCTTCAGGTTCTCTTACTTTTATACCAACAAAATTCAAAAATAATCATTTTGCTTTTTACTCGCTACGTAGCGAAACAATTCCTTAAGATTCACTTTGGAATGTTCAGCTAGTTTCGTTTCATAATGTGATTTTGCCTTCCGTACCTTGCATGTCACGTTTCTTGTTTGTGTCTTATACTATTCGTGAGATTATGTACTGTACTGTACTGTACTTGTACTGCTAATATATATTTTTCATTTCTCTCCATATCTGACCGCAGGTAGTGCAACACCAGGCAACTCGGGGCAAAGATGGAGTAAGCTACGCACATTGCCGCCTTCCAAATATCAGTTTAATATCTTAGGGCCGATGGGGCCCGTCTCAGATATTAAATTGATAAAAACAATTTAATATCTACAATTTTTCCTTGCTCATGACATTGTTGTTTTAGGAAACTCTAAAAGAAGAACTTCAACAAATGATCAATGAATTGAATGCAGAAAGTAAAAAAAAAGCAAGGATTAAATACAAAGACAAAACAAACAAACAAACAAAAATGTATAATAAACACATCAACAAAAAGCCAGTACAAATAGAATATCAGAAAACTGATATAGTAACCTCCTATGTTTACCTAGGACAAAAGATCACAGTAGAAGGAGGCTGTGAAGAAGAAGAAAAAATTATACGTAAAATTCAACTTGGGTTGGATAGTCTTTCGAAACACCATGAAGTACTCAAAAGAAAAACATTCCAATCTGCCTTAAAAGAAAAATATTCGACGGTCGTATACTTCCCGTGATGATATATGGAAGTGAAACATGGACTTTGACTAAAGAATTGACTAACAAGTTGAGGATTACTCAGAGGAAAATAAAAAGATCATTACCATTCCAGATAGAAAGCGCAATACTTCAGTCAGAGCTCAAACTTCGATGAGAGATATTATAACAGCCATTACAAGGTCCACATGGCAATGGGCAAGTCATATTGTAAGATGTTACACTCAAAAATGGTGTAACATCTTGATATCAGAATGGTATCCCAGAGATGGAAAGAGAGCTACAGGAGGACTAAAGAGATAGTAGGAGAATGAGATTAGAGAGACGGCTGAAACGCAGTGACATAGAAAACTCAAGATAGGACTGAATGGAGGATTTTGGGGGGGAGGCCTTCGTCCAGCAGTAAACAGAAAATGGCTGATGAGGAGGAAGATCTGTTCTTATCAGCATAATATCTGATGTGGTCCACAAGATATTCAACTGATTTTTGGAAGGCCACGAAGTGCTTAGGGATTGCTCCACCTTTGTCAGTTCCCTCGGGGTATCGTTTCTATCGTTTTTTTTTTTTTTTTTAAATAAATTGCAACATGCATGAGCCTTTCGAAAAGTTTGCGTTATTAATTATTGGACTCAAGAATTAGACTTTAATTTATCTTTTCTCTCTCTGAAACGCATACTACGTATTTCAGAGTGAAACATAGTATGCCTACAACAGGGGAGTGTTTGAAATAGGAATGGGGGGGGGACATTTTAAAAGTAAATTGTAAGTATCGGAGAAAATTCCTTGACGATGCAGGAAACAAATACGACGGAAATATTAAATACTCTGCAAAAAAACCACTCTCTCTCTCTCTCTCTCTCTCTCTCCTTCTGCATCGTTTTCTCTGAGCACTTTTATGAAACTTAATTCGTTTCACACATAATTAAGACCAGTTTATATCCAGCCACGTGCTGATGTTATTACCTGCTTATTGTGTAAGTTCTTTTTAATGGCCTTGAAATGTCTAACGTCTGTTCCATAGTTGAGTGGGAAGAATGCCGTTGTTATTTGGGATGACGGCCGAAGCAAAAATTGCATCCGTTCTTCTGGCTGGTTTGATTGTTTACTGGATAAAAAATCCCCGAGTGTTTCCGGGAGGGGGGAACCCTCCATACCTTCACTTAAAAATACTGAATTTTAAAGTGCAATCGAAAATCTCTAACGTATAACTTAGAAAAGGTTATAGTCAAACATGAACCACATCACATCACTTAGCGAAAAAAATTAGTTTTTTCAGTATTTCAGTCTTCGATACTAAATTCTTAAGATTTTGAAAGTGAGATACATAAAAAATAAGAAATAAAAACTGACGTGGTCGTGGATGGTTTAAATTAGTGATATTTAATTTTGATGTTATCGCGATACTCTGATTTGATTGAATTTCAATTAGAAACATTCCTTACTTCGGAGATAATTACAAAGTGAATCGATGTCTTTTATTCCCAATTCATATATCTGAGTGATGCATAACTAATACCAGTCGATTCAACATCTGTTGGATGATTCATTGCTAGCTTGCCAAGGAACTAGTTCATAGATTCGCTGCTATCAACCCAGAATCTCAATTATTCGCCCAATTTCAATATTGGAATGATTCCGGTGGTCCCGTGTCGGCCATGGAGAAAATGCGGACAAATCTGTGGGTTACAAAATTTCGATGGCAATCATAATGCAAGGACTAAAACATAAACAGTTTATTTTGTTTGTGATTTGTAATAAGTATGAAAATGTACCCATTTATATTAACTATTATAAAAATCATTAATCTGTTTTAATTGAGACTTAAGTTGTTATTTATCCTGTGTCGTTAACACATACACATCGACTAAAATCATCGCTAGGATTTTAGTTGTAATCAGAGACAACTCTTGAATGAATCCGTATCCGCATTATTAGATATATTGTGTATTGCCTGCGCTATTCTATCTTTCGAATCCTATCGAATATATGTACAATAGTTTAGATGAAAATTAGAGAAAAAATATTTAACTATTTCGAATTGTTATTCTTTTTTATTTTTTATATGCCTAATTCGGAAGAACTAAATTCAAGAAGACATTTGCTATATAACTTGGATGGAAACCCACTGCATTTGAAAGTAAAGGCCACTCTTGACAATGAGTGGTCTTTACTCTACTGTAATGTAAAAATACTTCCAAAACACGGTTATTAGGTTGCTTAGATAAGAGTCTGTATATCGCTTCTTCCTATAAATGTAAAAAGAAAATCTCAAGTCGACATACAACGTAAGTTCTGTCAGTGTTCCGCTCAAAGGGAGCTGACTTTAGCTGACAGTGAGAAAATTGCATTTGCAATAATCAGATAACATTAGCTTATCTTTTGTATACTTATTATTATTATTATTACGACAATTATTATTATTATTATCTCCTTGGAGTCAAAAGCCTCATCGCGGAGGCCGCCCTAACTAATATTCACACAGCACATATGCAGGGCCGTATTTACTTTTCCCGAGGCGGGAGGGGATTCATTAGAGTGCTATTAGGTGCATAGTGCGGGGTCCCTTTCTCGTTGTTTGAGGTCTAATTTCGGCCCCCCCCCCATCCAGAGCCTCGTGCGCCTGTGTGTACGGCCCTGATCATATGCTATCTTATCTTATACAATTACACAACCATACTTATGCAATTATTAAATAAATAAACTTTAGATTTATTAAATTAATAAAAATTAAATAAATAAACTTGGTTTAAACTTTAGCTAAATTTATGAACAATTATGACACATGTTTCTATTATTATTTCACCGAACATCCAAAAGAAGCTGAAAAACAATAAGGCTGCATCATCTTTTTTAATATCATAGCATTAAAATAGATGGCGAAGCGCATAATTGGGAAATAATGATGAAATTCGATGTCTAGGTACCGTAGTCAAATCTGTTCTTATGTATACGGTGTCAGTAATTATTATAATCATAATTATTTTTGAACGACGTCAATCTTCATTGTTATGCAATATTCTGAGTATTTTAACAGCTGCATTCTTTTGTAGTCTCTTCCAATTTTCTCGTATGACAAAGCAATATGGTAAAATATCTGGAACCTCAGTACTGAAATAGCTACGCCACCGATAGCAATAAAAGGATGTCAAATGTAACCCGAGGCAGAAGTACAAGTTTAAGGTCACTCTGGGAATGAGCTTACGCAAGCATTGGTCACAATTTAAATATTTTCCCACACGCAGTAAAGTGTTAGGCTTCTTTCATGATTGGAGATCTAATTTTATTTATTTTTTAAATTTTATAATTAAAAATAATAATCATTCACCGGCTTGGTAGTAAATAAATATTTTATGTTAAATGAGTAAATTATAATTATTTATGCTAATAAACGTTATAATTTTAAGGCACGCGGTTAATTTTAACAAATACGAGTAATGTCATAATAAATTACTTATTACCGCTACATTAATAACATACATTATTTCCAGAATCATAAATAATAAAGAAAACATTATTTATTGCCTGGTTAGGCGAGTGGTTAGCGCATCTCTCTTCCAACCAAGAGGTCGCACGTTAGAATCCTGCCGTGGGCAATGGATATGTTGTGATTGTCTTTAGGTGGGAGATGAATTTTATCGGCCGGTGGAAGATCACCGCCCCACTTTTTTGGATGACTGAAAAGTTTTATGTTTGGCCGCTAGAGCATGGTTTCCAGACTATGTAAAGGACAAATAAAAAAAATAAAATTAAAGAAAAAAAGAAAATAATCCAACGTACCCCTTCATGGGTGGGAGCCACATAAAAATTATAGAGGTGACTGATTTCATTTTCTTTTTATATATATATATATATATATATATATATATATATATATATATATATATAATATTTATTAATTTATTATATGTGTTATTATATGCTAATATTTATCATTATTATTATTATTTCTTTTCTTAAACATTGCCTTGCGTTTTCAACAAGTCAATCAATGATTCCGCCGTGTCTGTGTAAATAAATATGTTAGGTACCTAAAAAAACATGAACTACTTAGAGATCGTTTCCTGTCCTTCTTACGAAAGGCATCATGGGAGATGTAATGAGGAAAGTTGAGAATTCAGAAATGAATCACTCAGACCACCATCATTTCCTGCAATTCAGAATTTTCTATAGAAAAATATGAGTCTTGACTCCATAAGGTGTGTATAATAATAATAATAAATGCTTTGATTCTTCTATGACATGACCATCAGATCTATTTTAGCGTGCAGTTCTAAGTATCAGATTTGGAATTCTAAATAAACTTTTGTGCAGTATTTCTTTCAACTAATAATTGGCATATGTAACATACTATATAATGCAATGTAATGTATAGCGCTCTCTCTCTGTCTTCCTCGATGCGTCTTTGATTTCAGGAGAGTTAATGTAATAATAATACTAACGTATACAAGCAGTTTGGTAATAAGCTGCCCCACTTGTCAATATTCCACACTGTCACTCACCTAATATCTGATGACTGCAATTCTATCAGCGAAATATTATTGGACATAGGAACGTATTCAGTCTTGTATAACCAGATGTTTTCTCAACGCCGTCTAGCGGTCTTTTGTATTTGCATTCTTTGTATCAAGTAGATGCAAATCGTTACGAGTTATATCTTCTTGATATATAGGCATATATTTTACAAAATAATAAATTTCAGTTTTGATGAGCTTGTGGATTACAACTTTTCATATTCGATATTATAAATTTTCTGTATTTTAACTAAACAAATTATTTGTCGTCTTTACCGACTGCTACGACGGCTCAGCAAATTATTTGTGCAGTTCTAAAATTTCCTTCAAATAGGTTTTCTTAATTAAATCTTTCTAGATAAATTATTAATTATATGAAGAGCCAAAGACTTCAATTCGGCGACATGAACTTATTTAAGTTAAGGGATATTACATCCCATATTGTTTCATAGCCGAATAAGGAACTCAAAGAGTTTCATGCCGAATATAGAAACTATATAAAGTTCGGCGAGTCCAAGCGTAAGCAAATACCCGGATAGTGCAACACATACCTACTCATTGATGAGACCTCATCAATGAGTAGGTATGTGTTGAAATAAAGGTTGAAACAGGTCTGGGTTCTCTCATAATGTAGAACAGTAATACAGCTTCCTAGGAGCTGGGTTTCACATTATGGGTAAATACCAAGAATAGTGATCGGAGCTTGCTCCACCCTTACTATGAGTTGCCTCAGTGTTGCACTATCCAGGTATTTGCTTACGCTTGGACTCGCCGAACTTTATATAGTTTCTATATTCGGCATGAAACTCTTTGAGTTCCTTATTCGGCTATGAAATAATATGGGATGTAATATCCTTTAACTTAAATAAATCTTTCTAGATATCTTCTTTCTGTCACATTTTCCGAACCCCTTATCACCTTAAGAGTGTCTTAGCGTGACATCGTTTAAGGATGACGCCCTTTGAAGATAAGTACGTAAGCCAACTTGGTTAAAGGTCACACTTCCTCTTTCCGGTTTTGGTGTTATCTTTCTCTAACAGGTGAGCGGTAATGGCCCAAAGATCGACTGTTTCAGCAGTCGATTAATACAGATCACACTATTATGTATTGTGGTATTTGCTGCTGGATGCCTCTCTAAGTTTGTTAGTTTGTTTTTTCATTGTTACTAGCTACTCATGAATATAAACATTGTTTGTTGGCCCATGTACACGTGCCATGCTTGGCCTACAGTAAAAAGGGAAAAAAAATCAGTCGTGGACGTTGTTGACTAACGGTACAGATAGTTAAAAAAAAAAGAATCGAATAAAAAGAAAACAGAAACAGAAAAGTGTAATTGTCGTAACGAGTTTCCCAGGCCGAGGTCACAATGACTAACAGATCAAATTTCCAGCCGCCCGCCCGTCCGCCGGCAGGCAGGGTACGATGTCTCGGAGCACTGAAGCTGAGCCACCTTGCTTGTCTCTTCTCAGTAGACTTGTGCTGGTTTTGTGTGGACATCTTCATCAGCTTCATTTTCGTTTCCAAGGAGTGATTTTTACATGTTGAATTACAAATAAACATTTTTTTTAAATTTTAAATTAGTAATTCTTGGTATCAAATCTCCTGTATCTGCATATTACAAAATAGAAGGAAAGAGGAACTTAAGCTTTTTTTTCCCTATCAGATGACCACAGCTAACTCCACCCAATTCCGTATAGTGAGCAGTGATGTGAGTCACTCTTCATATGGGAAACAAAAAAAAAAAAAAAAAAAAAATATCTGCTAACGTAGTTTAGCAGAATTTTTTAGTAATCTTCACATGGCAGAAAGCCAAAAGCAGTTTCAGACTATCTCCAAGCGCACCAATTGCAGTTAAATTCTTAACTGTAGTTCTTTTCTTCTTCTTCTTTTTTTTTTTTTAATGATTACAGTTTCTCGGGGTTGTTGGATATTAAGCACTGACTGCTTACACGTGACGATATGAGCAGAGTAATCTTTCAAATTATAAAATGTTGAGACTGGTTTCTGCCTCATAAGAGCAGCAAGCGAAATGAGTTCTTTGGATTTCGTAATTATTTTAAATTGCATTTTTCAGCAACATGTTGTAGCTCGTAAACACTATGTCGGTCCAGTGGTGTAACCACTATACACTAGTTACAGTATAGTGGTTACACCAGGTGGGAGGGGAGGGGAGGCGTGGTAATTACGTCACAGCAAAATCAAATCTACCAAGGTCTCTACAGACCTCCACAGACCAAGAGAAAAAAGCTTTTACAGAGAGAGAGAGAGAGAGAGGAGGGGGGGGATATAATAGAATATTAATGACGTGGAGATGTGCTGCATTTTAATAACAATTTCAATTTTGGTTGGCGATTTAGACATTACTCTCCATTGATCATATTCATTCGACAAACGATGCAATGCTCAGACATCTCAAATTTCAATATAATCTTTTATTTCATTTATTTTTATTTATTTTTTATTAAGTCATCATTATATTACATTACATTATCATTTGCATGGTACATCTCATTCATTTAAATTTTCTTTCAAAATGATAAAATTGTGAAACAATGACATCCTATGAACCAAGAGAATGATCTCATCCGGGTTACAAGAAATGTACCAATTGCACAGCGTAAATAGTACACACAAATAATGTATATTTAGAGAATAATATGTGTATAACTCACTACTCATATGCACACGTGAAATAAGAACAATGCAGTTCATTAATTAAAAAAAAAAAAGATAATAGTAACCATAAAATATTGATAATATATACAGCATCTGTAAGCAGTTTTATATGCAAACTCATTGCATCACGTTTCACTTGACATAAATGACAACAGTGTTTGTGGTCATTAATGAAGGCGGAGGAGTGAGTGGAAGAGTTGTTGAAGAGACAGAGGTTCGGTTGGCATCAGAATCGTAACGCAAAAATGATGGAGGTAGAGCCATAGGAGGTGAGATATGTCACTCTTTCTACTGAGGTTAACGGAAGAGGAGTATGAGCATCGTCGGTTGATGCTAGTCTTGTAAATTTAATGAAATTGTCAAGCGAAATCGTGGTGTTCTGCCTGTCTCTCTCTCTCTCTCTCTCTCTCTCTCTCTCTGTCTGTCTGTCTTTTTACAGCTCACCAAATTTAGACATTATTAAATAGCTCTTTTCCTTTTTATAGCTGCATTGCCTATTAGGTTCTTCAGAAGATTTGGAGCTCTTCTGAACTTAATAGAAAAACTTCAGAGTTTTTCTTCGTCAAAATTGAAACAGCAAGTTCGACCCTACGAGTTCTGAGTAACGGGGGGGGGGGGGTAGGGACATTGTTTTCTGAGGAGATGTTCTGCAATGTAAACACTCTGATAACGAAACCCATAATACGACATCGTGTTAAATGAGGAGGTGTAAAGCAAGACATCTCCATTTCTCATTATCAGTGGGCATTTCAAAATCACTTGGTTTACTGTTTTAGTTCCCCCGTGTCAGAACGGCTGATCTCATGAACCTATACCTGAATGATTCTATAGTTTTCTATATTAAATATGAGTGATTCTATATTTTTCAGGTAAAAGGGATAAAAAATAACAGAAATAATTACGTTTCATCGGTTTATATCTTGATTTTCATTCCCCCAGACGATCCCTCCTGCGCCAGGCGTTCTTAATTGTCCCCCCTAAATGTATAATAACACGTCCTCTCACGTGAACTCATGCTGGAGTAGCGACAACAGTCACAGTTCTAACAACAGTGTGATTCATCTTGGTTAACTCAAGAGGTAAAAGAAAGATTATTTTTTGTTCACATTTCCTCATTAAAAGTGTGTCCCTCCCCAAAAATCTGAACATAATCTAATAATAACGCTTAGGAAAGTAAACTTTGATGATAGAAATAAGGTTGGTAAAAGTCGTCGTGAGTAGTAGCTGTACACCGAGAAATGTTCTTGTGACTTATTTATTTTACAACTCAAGAGATCCCAAATCTGTCAGCTTATTGGAGTACACAGAATTTTCAATAACATTTTTGAATGGTGAAGAATAAACTTACTCCGCCATTTTTACTGACTTCGTTATCTTCTCGTATTTCCGGCCTGCATCTGTGTGCGTTAGGTGTCGTCTCATCTTTGAATATTAGTCATCAGTGGTTAGTTGCTGGCGTAAAAGCGCAACCATAGTTGCACGTTGGAACTTAGTGGGATTGTTATTTTTCTTAGAAGTCATTACCAGGCATGTAGTTGAGGCACGCGTCAGTTGGTTAGGATTCCTTCACTTAATTCTGGTGTTTCCATTCAGGATTGAATGTAAATAAATACATTTGTACTCTGTAGGCGGTGACTTCTTACTGACACCCCCGCTTTGTTGGATAAATGAAGCACAGCTTGAAAAATAAATGTAGGGGGAAAAAAGCATTATTGGGAACAGTCCATATTTCACGACGGAACCTGACAGATTATTCTTAGATTCTTGGGTGCAAGCTGGAATTGAACTGTATTACCAGTCAAATTGTTGTGAATGATATTTGTTGTTTGGCTATGTTTCGATTGTGTGAATAACGTAATAAATTATTATTATTATTATTATTATTAGAAAATGCTGATTCAACGATTGTGTTAACAGTAACTTCTGTAGTGTCTACAGAATCTTTCTATAACACACAAGAAACATTCAGTTCTTTTCGCTTATATTTGAGAATAAGCAGACAAGTCTTCTGATGGAAAGCTGATAGCAATGATAACAACAGCAATAATAATGTGATATTATTTTTTACACTAATACTCACTCCCTGTCGAAAAGAAATTCTGTTAGTTGTAGTGGCGACTCGTAGCTTGAAATCGTGTGTGTGTGTGTGTGGGGGGGGTGCTGTAACGAAAGTTACAGCACCCCCGTAGGGTGTATACATTTTTGGTTTTGGTTAAAATATCAAGATTATAGTAAAAATTTAAAAAAAAAAAATCAAACATGAAAAAATATTGTTTATTATCGATAAAACATCGATATAATTTTGTATAATTCGAAATTACTTAAAAATAAAATACATTCTTCTTGTTTTCTTTCATGAAAAAATATTGTTTATTATCTATAAAATTATCAGTTTAGTATAATTCAAAATTACTTAAAAATAAAATCAATTATCATAACCCTAATAAATGTTCTAAAATAAAAACTATAACAAATGTTATGTCTTTAATTGTGATGTCCAAATATTTAAAGAGACGGAGTAAACACGATAAGCACTACGAACACTCTACTACTGGCTCAAATTGCATATAAACAACAGTGGAACTGCGCGACGGACAGTGTCGCATTACGCTAATAGCTCGCATCTCACGTCATAGTGAGATGCGAGCCTAACCTAACCTAGCAGCACTATGGTAAGCATGCTGCTAGCATCCTTCGTCCTCCAAGTGCTACAAGATGGATTTTTATTATTTTTTATACAAAATAAGAGAATTGTACAGGATTGTTGATGATAAAATTAAATATTACAAGCAAATATAAATAAATTAATAAATATATATCGAGAAAAATTGGGGGTGCTGCAGTGCCTATGCACGAGCCGCCTCTGGTTAGTGGGTCAAATACGTATTCACACATTAAGATTTCATCTTAATATGTGATATTCCATAGTTTGTTGCAAGCGTTTGGAAAACACTTGCACTCAAATCATGCTTTCATCTTAAAAAGATTATATTACACTTAGGATTATATAAGTCCACTCAACACTGTGGGAAGCTTTTGTGACATCGTCCTAATTGCACGGAGACTGTGTACAAACTTAGGTCTCCTGAGGGCTACTCCGGTGGTCATATTTTGGATAGCCTGTCTACAATCTGCTACTTTCTTTATCTCAGGGCGAAGATAAGTAATTAAAGATAATTCTATTAGACAGTGGAAAAAACAGAAAACGTCTGTACTTGCTGTGACAAACTGTTTTATCAAAAGCTAAACAGCAGTCAGACAGAAGTGCGTCTCACACATAAAAAGGCGATAATAAATAATGTGTCGCCAACCGATGAAAATCACCTCTGGCCCTTTCACCCTTCCCGCTTATAAGTGGGGAGTGTGAATTTTATTTATTTTTTATTTGTTTTAGTTTTTACATTGATACGGTGTTCGGTCACTTCATTCCCTGTATTTTGAGAAGTCAGGAGGGGAGAACTCAAGTGTGTGTTTGTGTATTAGAATGTGAGAAACTAGACTTAAATAGACTCGGTGAATATTTTCTTTATCCTCATGTAGTTTAAGATTGTTTGGTTGACCTTAATCGACGTATTAATAGTGCAAAAGAAAGAAATCGGTTTGCAAGGCAGCTCGGATAGTAAAAGAAAGACAAGCATCTAAAGAAAAAAAAAAAAATTTTTTTTTTTTCTTTGGTTAAGTACTTTTGAATTTTGATGTGATCGTTGGTATGTTTTTTTCTCTCTGAGCGCGCGCGAGTGTGTGTGTGCGTGTGTGTGTGTGTGTGTGTGTGTGTGTGTGTGTGAAAAAGTGATATGCTTAAAAGATTACTACTTTCATGAATATACCAAAAGCGTCTTCAGAAAGTCATTCAAAGCGTAATGTGCAAGTTGAAAAGCTTTTCAACTTGCACATTAACTCGTGTTAGGGATCATTCAAGCAATATTAACTATTCACGGTTAACTATTATATTATGAATTTCCAACTTTTCGTGGCTAGGATTGGATAATCATCAACAAATTACCAAAGTATCATTAAATAATTATCATTCCTGATACATGGACATAAAAACAGTGAACGATGGTGACGGAAATTGTTTATTATTGAAGGAATACAGAGTTGAGCAGTATATAATGACTGAGTGGTTTGTAGCTTGAAGCGATGCAGAATCGCTTCCAGTAAATCGATCTCATTTACAATAAATAAATAAATAAATAATAATACGTATTATTTTTTTCCATGCGTTTGCGGTTGGCGAAACGGGCTTGCAGTCCATACTAAGGGATCGTATAATATAGATTACGTTTTCTTTTTCTTTTCTGTACTTTTCTTCAGACCTGCTACGAAGGCAGCGCTATTTACAATCCAGAATGAGTACAAAATGCGTAACCACTTATTAGATTTGTTTGGTCCATCCATCCATTCTGAAAGATTTTATTGACTTCAGTATTTTTGGAATCATCTTCACAGAAATTTGTCGAGCGATCCGAATGTTCGTTTGAATTTAACCATTTCTAGAGGCAAATTTTGACAAATTATGTAGAGGAATAACTCCACTATGGCCAGATGGAATTCAATACAAATATTTCCAATTTGGAAAAAGCGATTCAAAAATCTGCTTTGGCGGGATGAAATATTAATTTTGGTTTCAGCCCACTGTTATGGAAATAAGAGAAAAAAAAATGCTTTGGTTAATTTTTATAATATATGAATTGTATCGTTATACACGTATACTATTAGATGTCTTTGAAGCTTAGTCGCGACGTTTGATTTTCGACTTGGGTTAATTTGTCTAGGATGCGAAAAGTTCAGTGAAAGTGAATTTGAATATATATATATTACACAATAACCTATGGGAAACAGTCTAATTCGTTCCTCAAATTTCTTTCTTGAACACCTTAATTTTTTTTATAAAATAATTAAGGTATGTCCCAGGGCGTAGTTAAAAGAAAACCATGAAGCTGAAAGACAATAAAACATATTCAGAATATAAATTTTATTATTCTACTTCTTAACAAAGACTTGAGCTAACGTAGTCTGACGGACATTTTGTTTCTTTTTTTCATACAACCGACGGTATGGCCCTATTGTCTCTTCTCTCTTCATCATCGAATCTTTTTCACACATCCACTTTTTTGTTCACTAATTCTGTTACTGATTAAAGCTTGGGAAAATACTTTAAAATAAAAAAAGTAAGGAAAACACACTCGTATAACATTGCAAAGGAGGCACGAGATACGGCCATCAAAGTGTTATGTGATTATAGTACGCCCACACTTTTGTATAACTTCGCTAGTCTTGGTACCAAGAATAGTCGATTCATGCTGAAGGGGAAAAGAAATGAAGGACGTATGAATCGGTCGCCAACACGCGAAATCACGTGCTTTATAGATAAAATTTCCCAACTGTTATACAAGCAAAATAGTTACCACTTTAAAAACTACAATGATCATAAAAGAGAAGTTAATTTTCCGACGTGTAATAATAAACAACTCATCCTAGAAGACGGATGATTACCCTATTATCGGAATGGATTCTCCTTTTTGTGACATGCACAGAAGTGTCGAAGGGTCTCGAATCTGTGGGCGTATTATAGCAGAAGACGTAAATATTGGCGGTAAATTTTGGAACATAGTATGCATAGTGTACATGGAAGTAGTGTAATAGGCCATTAAAAATAACTTTGTAAAATGTTTTAAATCGGTAACTAAATTATTTCATCTGGTGAGTGATTTTTTGAAATGGTTAGCCATAAGAAAATGTATAGATCAAAAAATTTTTAAAATCTGTAACATTTATTTTTAAGATGTATATAGGCGCATTAATCGAATTTTAGAGGCGCACTAATCGAATTTGGGTATCGAAAAAAAATGACGCACTAATCGAGGGAATACTGTATATGCTAGTTTGGGAATCCTATTGTTATCCATCTTTTCTATGTGGTGTACCAATTTTGCTGATATTCTGCAGAATACACAATTTCTTCAAAAAATAAAGGAGGATATTTTTTTTAATTTTTAAATACAAAATAATCACAGCACTTTTTCTTTTTCTTTTTTTCCATAGACCGAAGGACACTTTCAAATTCATTTTATCGTGTTTTTTTTTTTTTTTTTTTGTCGTTAACAATAAAAGAAAACTTTTTGAAGAATCAGATTACGTCACTGTTCTGACTTACACTGTTAGTACAAGACACCTTCAAGGAGTCCAAGGACTCATCGTGAGAGGGCATCTTGCTCCACTACACACAACTCACCGTCTCTTCTACTTTATCCTCCACCAGCACCTACTGCCGCCACAACCAATAGTATTTTTGCCTGCAGATTGTGCGCGTTCTCTTTGCCGATTTTCTCTGTCACTTTCTGCATGTGGGGATGAAAAACCCAGTTTTCCAGAATTGGTAAAAACCCTCCTGCTATATAATTCTCATTGCCAGAGATAAAATAAAAAAAAAAACTGTCGCAACTGGCAGCGTCAAATCTATGCATCTGTGGCGATCAAAGTTGAAGAATGCGAAGACCAACATTTTCAGAACCCGTTGAAGAACCCCCTCGTTTCGTGATGTCCAAGTTAAAAAAATAAATAAAAAAACCTCGAGTCTAAAGGAAGGCTATTCATTTCTCCCTTTCTCTGTCACTTTCTATTGTGCTGCATTCTCGAATACATATGTCTTTCTTTGACTAATGAGATGACAGAAATCCGATTAATTAATTGCAGAAAACCTTGTCACATTTTGTCATGTTCGTGTATGATGCAACTGTTTAACAATGGGCTCAAGGTTGGTTACTACTCTGAAGCCTATGAAGGTAGTCAGTCCGCTATGTTGAGCAACCGTAGGACGAAAATTTCGCATATTAAAAATGGTAAATCTGGTACTGCAGAATTGTTTCTGTTTTTTTTTTTTTTTTTTTTTTGTCGTTTTTAAAGTTGGTTGGCTAGAATCCCTCCCTCAAATCACAGGACGAAACCCATTTTTATATGTTTGAATAATGTCAAGATACAGTGGTAATTAACCGAGGATTTATTATGAAATGTACTAGCCTCGAGTGTTTGTAACGGAATCCAACAGTTGCTAAACCACTTCAGACGTGTTAAGCCCGCAGAATGAAACATTCAGTTAGATGGCGTTATGCGTATGGCTCGAATAACCTAAATCCACTACCAGCAGTGTGATATTTGTGGACGTTTTTATCTTTGTTTGTATTTTAAAAAGAAACTCCTTCCTGTTTCCTTAAGCTTGCATTCCCCCCACCCCCCATCGGATTACATTTTCGGATGTGTAATTTTGTTTATCAGGAGCTGGCTGCGTTTCTTTGAGCTTTTTCAGTCCAAAGTGGCATCGGCAGATAGAACTAAAGTACTTCGGGTGCATTGTAAGAAGAGCCAAGAATACCACTTGTGGATGTGCTTCTTATGGGGGGGGGGAGGGTTAATGGATTACTGTGGCAGATGGAACTCAAGTGTTTCTTAATTTAAAACTTCCCGTAGGTGCATAGCGTTCGACGATAGTAGTAAACGTCACAATCATTGTAGGAACTCACAGTTGACACGCTTTAACCGTGCATGTGGGTGCATTTGTTTTCGTAGGAGGGTGGGGTGGGAAAGCAAGATATGTCAGCAGTTTTGTCTTGTGCTAGACATACGCTTAAATCCCGGCGACAACAGTGACATTGACGCTGGCCACACACACACACACACACTGACGTCCACACTCTCTGACGCCACATTCATATGGAAAGCGACCCTGACACGGCGCGAGTCACCGTTACAATAGCACGTTCTGTTTGCTTCAAAGGCGAACCTTCAACGGGAGTAGAACAGTTTGTTGTGTGGCGTGTACAGCAGAGCCGAGGCGTTTCTCACCTCCCCCCATGTTGTTTGCTGGGTAGCAGTCGAACGGCATCTCGCATGACCTGCCAAATAGGTACAGCTACAAGTTCCTAAACGTGTTTGGATCCGGAAGGTGGCCCCGAGTGCTGGATACTCGCATTTCAGGTAAGAATAGGTGAACCATTGTAGTGGTTGACAGTCACGTGGTTGCTTGGTCTATAGATGCTGTTTTAATTTTACCAATGAGTATTTTTGCTACTATGGGATGGGTACAGCTAATTACGGACCTAGATTTCCATTCAGTTATTGGAGAATGATTGCTTTTCGAAAACGGTTGATTTAAATTTCACCGAAGTTAAACGAATTTGGATCGTTCATGGATTCGTCAGTATTCACTTGGTATGATGTTGGTTTAGACCAGTGTTTCTCAAACTTTTTTCGACTACGGAACACTTCACAAATCCTGAAATTTTCACGGACCACCTTGGTTATTTTGTGATGTATAAATTAATAATTAATTTGTAATTTAGCTGATTTTTATTATTAACCAATAATTGATAATTAATTATTAATTAATAATTAATTAAACATCAATTAAACCATCGTTAAATTAATTTGTGCTGACAAATTAATTTAAAAATGACAAATTCAACTTCTCGCGGAACACCTATTCACCTTCCGTGGAACACCGGTTAAGAACCACTGGTTTAGACAGTAGCGCACTCGGGGTTTAATCTTGAGCGCTGAGTTGAGTAGACGATTTGAGAATACACGCTACGCATCGAATACGACGTATGACTGAGCATCTGCAACGATTGCTAATTCATAAGTAGTATAGAAAACACGACACAACATAAATAAAAAAAAAGATGAAGTTTAGTTAGGAAAAGATTTTTGGAAAATTTTCTAGTGTTTTTTTTCCCTTTTTCTTTGGGGGAAAGGGCCCCTTCCATCCATCTGGGTACGCCACTGGGTAAAGATTTCTTCCGTTTACTCTGATAATTTCACCGTCGTATATCGAAGTTCTCCATCTCTATCGGAATCATCCTTTAACATGGGGAGCAACTAATGAAATTTTCGTCTCGATTAGAAGTGCAAACAAGGTTTCAGAGATTTCTCTGCATTGCTATTACCGCAGCCATTTAAATCTGGTTAATAAGCTTAAGTGGTCTAATTAGATGATTAAATAGAAGGGATCTACCGATGCTTAAGACTGCGTGCTGAGTGTTGGACTGAATTAGGGTTACATACCCAGTTTGCATTCAGATCCCCACCAAGATGATCGGTTAGGGATTTGGGTGTTAATAAGCGTTATTCTAATTAAGTACCATTCACGAATGCCGGTGCAAACAGAGTATTTGCAAACCTAGTAACAAGAATAAACAATATTCCAGACTTTTCTCAATTTCTAAAATTTCCATATAGAACATTGAAAAAGTTATGACTCATTCATTACGATAATTAACATTAAAAATAGTGCTTTTTTAATTAAATGACAAATTTAGTTTTTAAGATAATTTAGAATACATTCTGTTTGTTAAGATTTTAACTTCTTCCCAGTGGTATACTCAATAATAATGTACTTCAGCAATTTTCCATGCAGTGTACTGTGGTCGGCGCTCTACTTAAGCTACCCTTGATGACCGGTCAAGAGCTTTCGACCACAATGTGTCGGATTTGTTTACTCTACGACGCAGTCTTCAAGCTAAACTCACTCTGCCATCGAGACAAAACACGTTTTCAAGTGTTGCTGCCTTTAAAATGAGGTGGAGCAAAGCGACCTATGCAATTATAAAAATAAAAGAAAAATAAGACACACTTGACCTTTTAACTATTCTTAAGTTATCTTCATTTCAAAGTTTCCTGCATTCACTCAACTAGTGACGTACAAATATTTTATAACGTATTTAAGTGAACAAATACACTATTTAAATTTCGCCGAAAATGAAAACCTTTCGTTCTATCAATGGTTCTCGTAGATATTTTTTATAGAATTTGAGTCTTAAAATTGCAACAAATTCATTTTCAAAAGGTCACTTGCAATCTTTGCAAAAATCAGTTATGTCACTGCCATGAACCGAGCTGTTCTACCAGTGACATTTCTATCAAATTAATTGGATGACCTTCTATGTTGCAAAGTATCAGCGCCGGATTTCCCGTAAGGCGAAATAGTCCATTGACTAGAGGCACCAGCTTTATTTTACTTTTTTATAACCTTAAAAAAAAGCGAATAATAATATAAAATATTGTATATAGTAAGTGTGGTTGTATAATATTTAGATTACATTACATATTAGTAAGATATTTGGCAATCAGTATTATTAGCTACTTTTAAATCGATCTATTCTTAAATCCGTAAACTAAACAGGAAATTCAGCATTACTACCCAGTTGCAATATATCGATTTATTCTCAACTAATTTCTCAATCTATTGTTTTTACCTTCTGAAGTTTAATCTAATAAAAACAAAATGCTGATGTTAATATTATCTGTATATCTTTTGTGCTTTTGCAGCAATGGATCAATAATGTGTCTACTAATTAACATTTTTATTTACGTTATCTTTGCATGCAAATTTAATAGTGAGATTGACGACTTAAACACTTACTTTAGGATTGACTAATAAAGTTAGCAAATAAAGTCAGCTAATAAAATTAGCATTGATGTTTATTTACTCTCTATATATACAATTTGTTTTTAGAAAAATTGAAAACTAGCCACCTATAAAGCGCCGCTGAAGATACAGTCAGACGAGATGAACATGCACGCACTCTTTGCCACTTGACACGTGATGTGTAAATTCCAATCCGGTGAAAAGTTGGCATATCATCATAGTTTGATATTTCAATGAAAACGTGCTGTTGCTTGCATTTATACATTATTCATACTATCATGCATTCACACTATAGTTAATTCCATCTTTCACAAGAAGCAATCGACGTTTTATTCTATTTAGAATGTCTTGCCTCAAGTCATGTTTGAGATGTTTGATAGTCGAAATATTATGTGGAGTGTTTTTATATACTCAAGAAACTTTATTTTATTTTGTTATTATTTTTAAAAAAAATTTCTGGTTCTGTATATACTATTAGGATTCTGTTAAGATTTTTTTTTTTTTTTAAATTAAGCATCGTTTTTTGTTCGTTACTATATCTGAGATTACTAATAATCTGATAACTGAAGTCTCTTTGTATAATAAGTCATTTCCAGAAGGGACTTTGCGACATAAACTGTTTAATTGGTGTCCGTGACCTGAGATATCTGACACGCGCCTTGGATGAATAAGCCACATGACGAATAACAATTCGTCAACTTCCACTGTCGCAAAAGGTCGCAAGGAAGTCACCTAGTTAGAAACAAGCAAAAACGGAGACACAACAGATATTTTGCTCAGGATTTTCAAGTGGTTATTAATAACTCCTAAACAATGTGCGTAGGAATTCGGTATCCATTTACAACGAACGAATTAAATTACCTCTCTGTGGATTAAATGACAAAACCACTACACTTTTAACATTCCTGAGAACTTAGCGCGTTAGGGGGAAATGTCTTTTCAGCAAAACGTAGATTTGCATAAGTAAAAGTACGAACCTTTTACTACGTACAGTATGTTCGTAGTAAAAGGTTTCGATTGATGTTCATGCTTTCAATCAATTTATTACTAAATTTAAGTGACTTTACGAGTGATGACAGGTCTGTGGAATTCTCCCTATGAGGATAGGTCGAAGGTGTGTGGGATGAAAAGTTTAGTTAACAGGCGAAGGAGAGGGGGACATGATAGAAACTTAAGTTACTAAAGGGATTCTATAGACACTAAAGATATTTTTCAGTACAACAAGTAGGGAGAGAACTAGATATTTTGTGAAGGTGCGAGAACCAGATATTTTGTGGGAGAGCTCTGACAGTGAATGAGCTCACTAAAGATGTTCTTCCTCATTCACTCTTTCCTTTTTTTTTTTTTTTTGAAACTATATAGTAAGTATCCAATCAGAGTCGGACTAGAATAAGGGAACATACACGACGGTGGATTAATAAATACTAATATTATTTTTTATGAACTAATTTATTATTTTCTTTGTAAACAGCGTGTACGTGATGTACACGCTGTTTTGCCTCTGTGGAAGCTTGTGGGGAAAATTTTTTAACTTAGAAATACCTTTCTCTAATCTAATATGAAAGATGTATTATAATAGTCTGGTATAATAGATGATAGATGTATTATAATAATAAGTGATTGAATATAATAGAAAAAAAAAACATATTCGTTTCAATTTTTAGGAGTTCATTCTTTAGATCAGCCAGTCGAGGTAAAGGTGATGCTATAACGAGGAATTCTACCAGAGACACAGCTTTATTAGTCTTTCTTAAGTACACTGATTTCAGTCTTCTATCTTGTCGTGTGTATTGTGCCCAAGATAATGACAGATGTTCGTTACTTTGATTTAAATCGAAATTAGAACTTCAGAATATCTTGAGTTATTCATGTCAACTGCAATAAAGAGCTATAATTTAGGATACAAGAAGGTCCTATCATTAAATCTATTCCTTTTCTTAGCTTTTCTGTGCTCTACACGCTGCTCGCTTTTTTTAACCAGATAACGTTTTTATGCATTTCAGTTTGAATTCCTTCTTGAGATGTGGGAGGATATTACGAAATGAGAGAATACGGAAGCAAGAGTAGAACATATTGGGAAGTACAATTTCGTTTACGGACGCGTTATTGAGAACGATACATCCTATTGACGTGCTGAATCAGGAAATTTTCAGCACATTGCGATGAATTTGTTCCGAGAAATATTACTTCCTTATTTTATTTTATTCATTCATTTTTGAAGCTATTATTAATTGTTCTTTGTAATACATAAAAATGAAGGATTTTCTTTCTTCTTCCTTTTTTTAAGGAAGGCTTTAAATTATATAAAAGTAGGATTTATTCAAACTACACATTCTTTGTTGACTTACAAATCTCCGGAAAGAGGAACTGCAAAAGTTGTAATTTATACGAAATGTAAAGGAGAGAATATTCTCCCTAACTGGTCCCTCTTCTTGCATAAATATAGATCAAAATGTAGCTGTTCGTGAAAAAAGGTTTTTATTTTATTTTTTTTTTAGGAAACACGATTAGTAATTCATAAATTTTATTAAAATATTCTCAACATTCGTGTGTGTCAAAATTATTATTATTATTTTTTTAATTGTCGTTTGAATTTGTGATGCTAAGCAGTATTTTTTAAAGTTTATGCTACCTGAGTTAATTTTTAAAACCATTAATGTCTACCCCCTGCTTATCCACCAATAAAACAACTGTGTGGCTTCATCTCACCCAACTGGGATTCTGGAAGAATCATTGCGTATGTGGCATTCGTAATAAATTAAAGTTGTGCAGTGTTCGGAGGGAATTTAAGGAGAAAGGTGACTAGCAGGCGCAGGAACAGTATAAAGCTCAGGCTAGGATGGTAACAAGGGTGGTAAGAAAAGCAAAAGCGGATTACGAAAGAAAATTGGCCATGCAGGCTAAAGAGAATCCCAAACAGTTTTTTCAATATGTTGCAAGTAAGAGGAAAAATGTTCATGGTAGAATGATCTTAAAAAATGCTGAGGGTAGGGAGGTAACCGAATCAGTCGATATAGTGGAATTACTGAGCGAGCACTTTGCAAGAGTATATCATCCAGGTGGTGACATTGCAGGAATGGAAGAACCAACAGCTTATACTGGAATTGTGATGAATGAAGTAGAGGTAACCAGTCTATTACAGAACCTCAATGTCAATACATCTGTGGGATTGGATGGTATACCAGCTCGTGTCATACGTAAAGCAGCTAAAGAATTGTCAGTGCCCTTGACCA
Organism: Typopeltis vanoorti; assembly: GCF_054136105.1. Classification (NCBI taxonomy): domain Eukaryota; kingdom Metazoa; phylum Arthropoda; class Arachnida; order Uropygi; family Thelyphonidae; genus Typopeltis; species Typopeltis vanoorti. The sequence continues at coordinate 118,342,394 of NC_143551.1, forward strand.
TTTTGTTTAATTTGAGCCTCGGGTCTGGGTCAGTCCCAAGGGGGTCGAAAGAGGGGAAAATAGTTCCGCTGCATAAAGGTGGTTCCAAGGCTGCTGTTGAAAATTACCGGCATCAGCATAACAGGAATCATTATCAAGGTCTTGGAGAAAATAGTCAAGAGGAAAATACAAGATTGGATAGAAGAAAATGGGATACTGTATCGGGGACAGCATGGTTTTGTGAAGGGTAGGTCATGCCTCAGTAACTTGCTCACGTATTATAAACAGTGACGGCTGAACTGGATAAGGGTAATGGGTGTACAGTGATTCTACTGGACCTTGCTAAGGCCTTTGACAGGATACCACATGGAATTCTAATCAGTAAATTGCAGCATATGGGGATGGATATAGGGTTGGTGAGATGGATAGGAGGGTGGTTGACGGAGAGATATCAGAGAGTGATTTATTCAGGAGTAGAGTCCACAAGACGGCCTGTGACTAGTGGTGTGCCACAAGGATCTGTTCTTGGACCACTACTGTTTAATTTGTTCATTAATGATATTGGAGAGGATCTGAGAGGAACAGTTCATTTGTTTGCGGATGATGCAAAGTTGGGTAAGGCAATAGTGAATGCAGATGACGTTAAAATTTTGCAAGATGATTTGGATAGATTGGAGGTCTGGGCTAAGGAGAATGGATGTCAATTTAATGTGGCAGAATGTAAGGTTATACATTTTGGGGTAAAAAGATTAGCAGCAGTTTACTACATTGGTGGAACTGTACTCCAGGAAATTGATGAGGCACGAGATTTAGGAGTGTTGGTGGATAAGGAATTGAAGTTTAGGGGGCACATTGCAAAAGTGGCCAAATTAGCTCATCAAATCACTTGGTTGCCGAAGAATACGTTGACAAGCAGAGACAAGCAGGTTATTGTTACTCTGTATCGAGCCTTGATAAGACCCCATCTCGACTACTGTGGCCAGATTTGGTCACCTAGGTTTCTTCTTGATGGGGAGGAGGTGGAGAGTATCCAGAGGCGAGTGACCAAGATGATAGCAGGCCTGTGGAATGAACCTTATGAGAACAGGTTGAGGATATGTGGGTTGCAAAAATTGGTTGATAGGCGGAGGAGGGGAGATATGATTGAGACATTCAAATTACTGAAGGGTTTCTATAAAATTAATTCAGAAGATATTTTTGAGAACAGAGCTGGTTGTGGGAGGACTAGGGGACATCCATGGAAACTGGGCAAAAGTGTGGTTAGTAAAGGTGTTAGATCCGGATTCTTTACTTTTAGAGTGGTGAATGAGTGGAATGCGCTCCCAGAGTCTGTGGTGGATGTTGTGACAGTGAATGAGTTTAAGGCGAGGTAGGATGGATACTGTATGAATGTCGAATAGTCGTGATGAATATGATTTGGGGCCTCCCTCGATGAGTCTAATGACTCCCTGGAGTTGCCCGTAATAATAATAATAATAATAATAATAATAAATATCAATTTCGTTTTAAAGAGAAAACATTCATTAAAATGGCTGCCTTTATTTTTTTTCCCTTCTTGTCTATATAAAAATAAAAATCTTCTAAGCCTGTCAGTTCTATTATTTTATTCACGTACACTCACAATTGCGGTGGAATGAGCGAATAATTCGTCCCCAAGTACAATAAAATCGAATAATTTTTGTAAATATCGGAAAAATGTTTAATGATCTTACTTACTTATATTAATTTTTTGGTTTTGAAGACGCGCGATCTCTAAATGAATATTAAAAAAACGAAGTGGCATGCTTAGTTTTTAATTGGAAGGTGGTCTTAATTAATATTCCTTCCTGGGAGCTAATATTTGGTTGAGGTACTTTACTGGATTTTTCCTTTTTTTATCCTGCAAAATACCTTGGATAGTGCTCATAAATAAAATTCTTCAAGAGGTGTCAAAGGACGGCGTTAATCACAGATATTTAGCAGAATTCATGTTACAAAGTACATATTTAGAGTACTGATACGTATGGAGATATCATTCCAGAGATCTGAGACATTTCAGTGGTGATCTTAATTCTTCAAGGAAGCTAGGAGAGTAGCTTTGTAATATTATCTCCCTATGCATCGCCACTCCAATTATAGCTCTGTAACACGAGTTTGGTTAACTATCTTCGAAACTGAGTGCTTTGGACTGCTCTTGACGACTTCTAGTATGAGTATTGACGTAACCAGGTATTTTGCAGAAGGATAAAAAAATATATTTCAAATATGTGCCCCAACTAAACTTTAACTTCAACAGTGCCTCTTATTATTATTTTTTTTTAAAATGTTATTTAGAGATCGTTTCTTCAAAACCAAACTCCCCACTCAGTCCTCAAAAGTTAAATAGGCGTTAGCTAATAATAATAACAATATGTAAGGTAAGTCTAAAACTGATGTCGATTAGGCTCTGATAAATGCTGACATATACAGTTGAAGATCCACTTCATCCATCAGTAACATCCTGTAAAGAACATTGCACTTGACCACTTTCTGCGAATACTGAAGTAGTTGTATGCATAACGTTTTCGAAAAGCTCCATAGCAGATTGGCCGGAAAGTATCCAATTTCTTCTTCTTCTTCTTCTGTCGCTTACTAGGACTAAATCCAAATTACTCTACTTCTTATATTTAGGGGGGGGGGGGGATGGACAGTGTTTAATAAAGAACTGCTAGTTGTAATTGTCGTCCTCAATTTAATCATTAATCTATTGTCCACATAACACAGTTATGTTATAGGTTTTGTAGTCTTTCATTGTGTGAGTGAGTGAGTGTGTGTTGTAATGCTAAGAATATTTCAAAAGTACTCTGGAAGTGAAGCTGGTAGTTGTACGTGCAACAGATTTTTCTGAAGTAACTATTTTGTAATATTACAAAATTATGCCATTAGGAATAATTAAATCCATGATAAAAATGCACCAATTAAATTAACGTGGCTATTTTTAGAAATAGTTTCCTATGTACATTAGTATTCTCATTTATTTATTCTCTATTGCCACTTTAAGTGCGTTGCTCTGATTGTCTTATGAAAATTCACTTTATTTTATATCTTATCTTTTCCTTAACATGGTTAGGCTGAATGGTCTGACACATTGAGTAACTTGCTTCACAGAAACGTATTTATGCTGTGATAGAGTCTTTAATTCTATTTACATAGTCTACGTTTGTCAGTGAGTGTAGTCTTTGGCCAGTTGTCTGTATTGATAAGATTTTCCTCCCGAATTTCCGGGCTATAAAGGCTATTCACATCCTAGATGGAATTCGACTCTGATTTCTTTCCAGGTTGGAAATACTCGTATCTGAGTTCTAATCCCGTCATCGGTCAAGAGGAAGAAATATATTTCTTAATTTTATATTTGTATTTCGTATTGATACAGATGTATAAACCATGATAATAATAATTTAAGCATACAGTAACCATGTGCGTAGTTGAAAACTTTTTGGTTTACATGGGAAGTCCAATGAGGTATACCTGGTATTAAAGAGCATCAGATTTAAATGAAGTGGCTTCTTTATGAGTGATTTTTCAAGCCTGTTGCATGTTTTCGGTCACGCACGAGGCTGCTACAAGCAAAACACATGTCAGTAGAAAGGGATGGAGGACGAAAAAACTACTCGACGCTAACAAAAAGAAAAAAAAATGTAACTTTGACGGACCGGCCTGTTTGAGTGAAACTGATAGTGTCCCTCGAAATGTAGAGAAACGAATGAAAATAGAACACGCACTCAATGAAAGAACTGTTTTCATATGTCTCCAACCCGAAATTACTTTTCTCACACTCACATATCGTGCAGCGGATCTCAAAGAGAAAAACTTTTCTTTTTTTTCATTTTATTTTTGAAGTTTAAATACGTTACTAATAAGAAAAAAAAAGCAAAGATATACGAAGCAAAAAGTGTTTTATCTGTGTTGAGCGTTATTTTTACTTCTAAAAAGCACAGCCCAGAAAAGTAACTGAGGAGAATCAGGTTGCTACTTTATTTTACATGTAATCTTGTTAGTTGGTATTAGCGTCATTCCCATTATTTAAATGGCTCAAATGAATGCATTCAAATTATCGGCTTACTGGCAAATTATAGCTGTTTACTCCAATATAAACTGAGCTTTAGTATTTAAAAACTTTGTAGACATTTAAAAAACGAAAAAGAAGTTTATGGTCCGACTAAGAAAAACAAAACAAAACAGTCTTTTAATTGAAAAGTCCTGTATTTGAATATTGTTAAGGAACACCAACCTTTCAGCCGAGGCAGTCTCAATGAAACCACACACAACCCTACCAGAAACAATAGGACACTCTTCTGTTTTGCAGGAAAATAGACATGACCACTACTCAATATTCAAATTTTGTGGGTTGAGAAGGAAATAGTCTTTGAGTCGATCTTGTATACCAGACCAGCAGTACACGCAAAGAATTAGATTTTGTAGTTTGATGTCAATTGAGAAAAATATCTATACTTTCTATTGTGCAGCAGTAAAGCATGCAAATTCGTAGTTGGCAAAGTGCTGAAGAAATGAAAGTCTACTGGTAATACTGAGTCCAAGATGCGACCAAAGATACGCCTATAATACTGATCCTCGAGAAGGCTGGTTATAATATCTCTCTCTCAGATCTATCTAATGTGTGTTTGGATATGTCAGTAGTCACAAGCAATTTCATAAATGTATCTGCTACACGTGAGAGAGAGAGAGAGCGTTGGACTTGGTCCTGTGGAAAACCAGTTAATCTGTTCTAGTCTGTTTGGATTTAAGGATGCTTAGAGAATATTTTTCGCCTGAGTATTCTTTCCCAACGAAGTTTGAAGGTAACACTGTAATGCTGTGGAGATATTTCGCATGATTTGGTTTAACTCATTGGTGCATAGAATCACAACTGCTAGGTGTTGACCTGATGTTCAGGACAATCGTACGTCATTCATTGTGCCAATTTTGTGGTACTCGCCTTTAGTAAATTAAACACGCTAATGTTTCATGTCACATCGGAAATGATGCCCTGAGGTTGTGCACAGCCCTGTTATTAACCGCCATTAATGGAATTACCATTGCTTTAAAGATGGAATGGACAACACTGCGATCAACTTTCTACCAGAAATTAATAGAAAGCCTTCCATTATTCATGGAATTGTCACCGTCTGAAGTTGGAAAATGTTATTCATTTCTGTTCATAAAGACAGACTTATCTGTACGTTTCCAGTGACTTAACGTGATGTTAAAGAAAGAGTAGAAAATAGAACTGCCTATACTGTGTATCATACGCAAAAAACACGAATCCCACACTATAATCCTCGCGTCAACTAAGAACAATTTAATAATTGACTATTTATCCTCTTTCTTACTTTTTTTATTTTATTTTTATCTTAATTTTTATTTATTTATTTGTTATTTTTTTTGCAGATTCTATTAACAGGTGAAGCTTTTTTTTGGGGGGAAGGGGGGGGGGGGAAGAGGATTCTTATGTTTGTTTGTTATTTATTTATTTTTTTTAATGTTGTTTAAACTCTATTGGAGCTCTTTCAGCCTCGTAGCTCAGTCGACATAGACAAAGTCCTCTGGTCGGAAAGACCTGGGATCGATTCCTGTCAGTGACGTGAGGAACCTTTATCTGGTCTCTTTGGATGAAAGGTGAGTTAGCCAGTCTCATACTGGGGTAGGGTTTTTTTTTTCACCTAGAAACTCGGGTTTTTCGTTCCCCAGAACAGGCAAACCGGTCCCGTGAACACACATGGGCTACTGCAGTCATGAATACGTCCCAACCTTTTGCCCGTCCCTAGCCCGGATAAAATTGGGGAGTTGGGGAAAGCAATGGTGAACTACCCTGTAAAAATCTCACTCCGAATACGTTGTGGGCAATGCCTACAAAGTCACCTACAGTCGGAAACGACTGAAAGGGGAAAACCAGTATAGGACTTCTTTCGAATCAGTAAAATTAGTGCGTTGATTGTTATCAGCGCCTCTGAAGATTTTGAGGAGGTTTGTTTATTCATGTTCCCGATGATTTCAAAACACTTAGTACCGCTATGAGTAAATCTGACTTGCTAATTTATCAGCTGCTATAGTTATCAGCTTTTTTAATGGATAATGTTAGCTATCACTGAGAAAAAGAAACAATTAAAACGATATTTATGACTTTCATGATCATTAATTCTATTTCGAATATTTGTTTAAATAACTTAAATGATGCACGCCTTGTTTTTTGCATTGATTGTAATTGAGGAAAACAAGTCATTGAACCTTTTTTCACCTCTGGCGTTTGCGCAATTGCAATGGCAACCGGATGCAACTAAGGGCGAGAAAAAAACGAGGGCATTTTCTTGCTATTAGTCACTTTTTTTTTTTTTTTTTCAGTTTAGAAATTTGGGAAACTTTTTTTTTTTTTTAAATATTCGTATTAATATCTATTCCAATATTTTCTCGCGAAAGATTTCTGGAAACTTTTCTTTTGTTTACTTTTTCTTTCTTTCTTCTCCCCCCCCCCCGAATCTTTTGGTAGTACTCCACCATTCATATTCTCTCAATGAAAAGGCGTTCACGGGTGTATTTAAGTAGAAAGTGAGTAGGTAAGTCTGGTATGCGAAGAGGAGGGTCACGATTATTTTACGTGGTCGTGCTTTTAGAGGATGGCTTTAGGATTGTATTAGTCAAGCAGATGTTTGGCACAATTGACGTCTCCTACGAGTACGAAACTTCAAGGCCATCAATTTGGATGACGAATAAAATTCTTTGAAAGAAAAGTGGTGGAAATAGACGTAACGGTTAAACGTGGCATGAGTAATTCGAAGAAAAAGGAAGAAAAAGCAAAATAAGATGATAAAAAAGAAGAGATTTAAAAAAAACGCAACAGCAGCGGCACACTCTCTTTTTCTCCTATATAAATATGAGAAAAGAATATTTCATTCTCAGAATGACATCAGTGTACACATTTCAATCTGGAAATAGAGACTTGACAAAAAATGACAGAATGTTTTATTAGCCTGTTTTTATTTAGATTTTTTTTTTCTTCTATTCTTTCAACTAGTTCTCCGAATAGCTCCCTACTGAGCTTTATATATACGAGAGAAAAGAACAGTTTGACGGATCTCCAACTGCCACGGAATCGTATTTCTTTATTGCTCGTAGTTCGGGTGTGAAATTTAGTAATCGGCTATTCCTTGGATGACTTAACATTATAAGTCGGGCGTCAACTTGGGGGCCCACTGACACATTTTTTGAACTTCCATTTTTTCCCCCCATCCTGGATCATCCACGCTTGTAGAAAATGCGGTAGTACTGTCGTGGGCCCCTGATAGCCTCTCTCTTTAGTATAGCATATATAATGACAATGAAAGCCAAGTTAATACTTCCTAGAACACCAAATGGTAGTATATTTAGAAAGAATGAAGGATTAAAAAAAGAGACGGCATCAATGCAACAAAAAGGGTAAAAAATAAAAGAAAGATGAGAATCACTATATTTTATGGTATTCTAGAAATGAAGTAATCACACACACACACACATATACACACGCACACTGGAATTAGCAGCTGAAGATGGCTTAACAATGAACGCGTGTTGGCATATTGTAGTTGACTGAAATTATCCCAAGGTCTGTTGGGATTCAGATTTTGGTGGACGATGACCAGGTTTGATGCAGAATGATGCCTCGGTTTATTGCATTGATTGAGCGTGCGTAGCATTTTTTTCCCTTCGCTTTTCTTTTTAACATCTTTCACGTGTTCTGACATGCGAATCATTCCTTATCGTCTTGTTTGACCTACCTAACACATGTTGCATGAATATCGAATTTATAAGTGAAATTTTATATATTTTTTTCTTTAGACGATCTCGAAGACAGATATAGCATTTTTTTAAAAATTATACACTTTTTTAAGCATTTTATGTGTCCTTACATAAGACTGATTTTACGTCATTTAACTAAGTGCGTAATTAAATGCGTTCATTCACTGATCGACTAAAGATAAGCAAATATTTGTTTTCACTGCTATAATAGCTCATAATGGCGAATATGTAAGGCGAAATAAAATAAAAAAATCGGAGACAAAAATAGGCCGAAATACGAACCTATTTTCCAGAACAATTCCCCAAAGCAGTTTCATGCCTCTGAAAAATCGAAGATAAATGGCCATCTTGTTATAAAATACTGTTTTTTTAAGGGGGAGGCAAGGTGGTTTAGGATGATGTAAAAATCTTGATATCTTACATAGGGAGAATGAAAGGGCTTTTTGTTATGTCGACTTATTTCAGAAGTTTTTCCCCCCCCTCTTGCACGCTGAATATAAGGAAGAGCACACAACATCTCTAGCAATATATAAAAAAGAGGAAACAAGACCTTCAAAGTACCAGCCGATCAACAATATCCTTCATCCTCCCCCCCCCCCCCCCACCACAAGTAACGACAAATAAGCAAGAATAAAAACTTGAAGTAATACCTTCCTTATGTCTTGCATGTAATAGGCAAGTTTCTGAAATACTTCAACAAAAAAGAGTTTTTATTCTCTTATGCATAATGACCAAGACGCAAAAGCTTTGCAGATTTGTGAAAAATAAAATCTTTAGAAAAGTCTTTGGACGGGTAAGAGATAACACAACAGGTGAATGGAGAAGAAGACATAATCAAGAACTCTACGAGCGCTATAGATCTCCACTACTAACATGATGAAATCAGAGTTCGCAGATTGAAGATAGCTTGTGACAGATTGATAAGTATGTGGAAAGAACGGATGAGGAGAGAATGGCTAAACAACCATTCAAGATCAGACCTTATGGAAAGAGGAAGCCTGAGGCAACGGTGAGAGGATAACATCCAAAAAAAACCTAGCTAAGATGGGAATCCAAGCCTCGACTGGATTGAAAGAGCTCAAGACAGAAAAGAGCCATCCTATACTGTGGCAAAAAATAAAAATGTCGTAACTGTTTCGTCAGAAAATTCAAGGAGGCTTCAAGAAGGCTATGCACATCCACTTGTTGCAATAATGATGTTTTAACAAAAGTATCTTACAACAAGTCTAGTTATCGTTCATCAATAAAATATATCAATAAAAAAATCTGACTTTCCTTCATGCCCATCAAAGTATTATCCACAAATGACTACCGTAATAAGTAGATATCATTACATTCTTCCGAACAAAATATGATAAAAATCTTCAGTGGATATAAAGAAAAACAGAAAAGAAGCCGTTTCTATCTGCTCTATTCTGTTTCTTCATCCATAGAACATGTTGCACTTTCATGAGCTTATTTTAACTTTAATGAGATACGATAGCTGTTTAGGCAGATATTGTATTTCATTTCTGCTCTTTGAACAGTTGTATTTCTGTATACAAACTTCTTCCTTTACAAACTACTTCGAACATATTAATTTCCCTCTCATTTTCTTGTTTTTTCACTCTCTTCTTATTTTTCAGTATCGTTTTCTTTCTTGATATATTTCTATTTGATCCCCTACACGAAGAACCATAAATTGGCATTTAAACAGTGAATGACATATAATATCCTTACTCTCAACAACAGCGGACTACCGACCTTCTACGATAGAGCGGGACAGACGTGAAGAAATTTGATTCTCCAGCAATGTTGATGGTAAACGGGTTAAGTATGTTTCTAGCCGATCGTGAAACTTATTTTGAAACGCTACGAATTATTTATTCAATATTTATTTATGCATAGGCAACTGCTTCTGTCAAAGAAAATGAAGGGCATAAATGTCATATTTTTCTTTCACACAGTATGTAACTAATACAGTGGCATCTCGCTAATCCGAACCCTCCAGTAATCCGAGCTGGGGTTTGAAAAAAAAAGTTTTATTTATTGCGTATTATTATATTGTGTACTATTATTTTTATTCAATAATTATTATTTTAACTATTATTATTTATTTTATTATTATTACAGTAGAGTATTTTTTTTTCATACTGTCAATTGTACGGTTATAGTGTAGGCCTATTTTGATTTATTGTGTGTTCACGTTTGCCTGGGAAGCCGTAGAACCTGAAGCAATTCGAGCATCATGGGGAAAAAACTGTGGCCTTCTAGAATTTACCAAGATAACTTAACTACGGTGATACACACACATACAAAAAAAAAAAAAAAAAAAAAAAAGAGGAAATTCAAAACGTGCATAATTTGGTTAAAAATATAAATCCAGATGTTGAAATTTCACAAATAAATGTTACGGAATAGAAAAAAAGTAAAACATGGAGAGGCAGTTGACAGTTTTAATATGTGTATAGAATGTGCTAAGCAGAATGATACGCCATTCCCCAAAATTTTATTGCTAATGCAGCTCCGAGAAGAAGCATTCGAAAAAAGTTTAGCTTCCAAGAAGCAAAAGAAAATCAGTGACAATTTTTTACAAAGAAATAAAAAAAAGCTTTTTTGTGTTATTTTGCTGAAACTTTTTTTTATCGCGTTGCGTACAAGAAAGTAATATTTTTTACACAAATTAAGTTATGCACTGATAGTTTTTTTTTATTGCAGTTTTATTAAATCAGAATCCTCAACAATACAGCTACACACAAACTAAATTTTTTACTAAAATAAACTTGTGTACTGTATTTTTTTTTTAAGTGTTACATTACAGTATAGTAGCTTTTTTTTTCTATCAGATACTACATTTATTTACAGAATTAAATTGATGTATCATTAGAATCTGCTTATTTTTGTCTTAAACGCTAGTTATTGTTGTCTCTTGGGCGAAAATTCGTTAATCCGAACTGTTTCTATTAGTTCTACTTTTTACAGCGAGAATATCAGTGTATATATATCAGTATATATATATATATATATATATATATATATATATATATATATATATATATATATATAATATATATATATATATATGATAAAATCTCTTTCTTGCCAGCCATTTTTCATGTTTGGAAACAGATAGTAGTCCATAGTACGAGCCAAATCTGAAGAGGGGGGGGGGGGGTGCGAAAGGACTTCGTAGCGTAAATCGAACAATTTTGCGGTCACAATTGCAGAAGAGTTTGGATCCAGTGTGAGCAAACTCAGCACCCATCTTGCGGATAGTTTTCTCATATGTAAATATTCATGTAAAATATTATGTCTCTTCTATCATCCGTCACCATATCATGGATTTTTTCAATAATTTCTGCAGTAATGACCTCAACAGGGCGTCCAGAACGTTCAGCGTCACTTGTGCTCATAGGGGCCACTTCGAAATTTTACTAAACCACTTATAAACCGTTCTAATCGAAGGTGGAGACTCACCGTAATGTTTATCAAGCTTAGCTTTGTTTCCTGAGCCGTTTTGCCTTTCAAAAAGTAATGTTTAATTACTATACGAAATTCTTTCTCATCCATTTTTCACAACTAACGGTACTTGATTGATTGAAATGGACGCCAAACACAGAGTAATAGATCTGCCTGACTGAAATTTAATAATAACCTCGATATGAACTGGTGGCTCCATCTCTTAGATTTTGCACGGACTTATTGAACAGCCCTCGTATAATAGTAGGGGGGCTCCTCCCCCTGGCGCCTACGGCGCCCAACCCCCGAGTTCCTGGTTAGTAAGCCGCTAAGCTTACCAGCCCGGAACATTTTGGTAAGACAAAAAACGTGACATGAAAACGTTTCAAATTTCGGCTTATCTTTTTATATATATAGAGTAGATATAATTATATATACAGGGTGATCAAAATTAAAGCATCCCTGTTTAAGGCCTTGGGAATGCCATCTAGTGATCCAAATGACGTGAAACTTTGCAGAAATACATCGCGCTTCATGCGGAAGCGATATCTGAAAGAAAAAAAAAGTAGTTCCAAAATTCACCACCAAGGACATTCTAAACACTAAATACATTGAATTTGCATATCACGCAACTCTGCACGTGCCAGGAGAGTTTAAACAGATGGACATGGGATATTTCCCTTCATTCTCGGTTGTTAATAACATCCACAGTGATGGCACTAATCTTCCCCCAACGTGCTTTGCTCGCAAACCTAAACAATTGCAATGTTGTTGCTGCACTCTGCGAATTTCGTCGCCTGAACAAATGTCGACAAGGCCCATTATCTCCATGTGCTCTGCGACGAATGATTAGTCATTTTAAAGAAGGGAATCGTTGGGAGTTAGACCTGGTAGAGGTCGCAAACCAATCAATTCACAACAAGTGAATGAAGTTGCTACTGCCGTTGAGAAGCAGGCCATGAATAACAGCGTTGGTTCCTGCAGTGCACAGGTGGTTCGTGCTGTATCAAGACACATGGCTGTGCTTGCACAACTGTCTTGAAACTACGGAAGATTCTGCATTTCTACCCATTCAAGATAACCTTCACACAGGAGTTGTGCCCGCAGGACTTTGAAATGGACTGATATTCGCTTTAATGTTTCTTGCTAGAGTGGAGTTGGACGCTGCGCAGCCATGGATGGTTTTGTGGGGGAGATGAGGCTAATTTCACCTGAGCTGTGAATACCCACAATTACCAAACAATTGCTTTGCATTCACCCAAAGTTACTGTCCTTCGCCAGTTTAGTCCTGTGATCTGCTCAGTTACTGCCGAGAGGTATTGCAATATGATAAACAATTTTGTTTTGTCACAGCTATAAGCAACACCTCTGCATGTAGAGGCGCAGTCATTTTCATGCAAGATGGGATCCCTCCACAAGTCGATCGATCCGTACAGGAAGTTCTTCAAGAACATTTCACGGAATCCAGAGTGATCAGCTGTGCGCTTCTCACTGCATGGTCGCCTCGCTCACCTGATCTGAATCCCTGTGACTCCTGGCTCTGGGGATTTCTCAAAGTTAACAGGGTTTATCGGGATCATCCTGATAACTTGCCAGCGCTGAAAGACAGCATAACGCAGTGTGTGCGCAACATCAGTCCGGACCAGCTGCGTTCTGCCGTTGAACACACTTGCATACCAACAAGGGTAGCATATTGAGTGTACAGCCTGTGCATGAGTAATGGAAGTGAATAAAAATGTGTTATTTATGCTTGTGTTGCTTTTCTCCTTCATCATATACACACACAGAAAAATTACTACACCTACATTCGGTACGTCCCATAGCGTCTCTGGTGGTGATTTTTGGAACTACTTTTTTTTTTTTTTTTTTTCTCTGTTGTCACTTCAGTATGACGCGCAATTGTATTCCTGCAAAGTTTCGCATTATTTGAATCTTTGGGTGGCACTCCACAAGGCTCATAACATTGATCACCCTATGTGTGTGTGTGTGTGTGTGTGTGTGTGTGTGTGTGTGTGTGTGTGTGTGTGTGTGACAATTTTCAATAGTTTAAATTTTATAATATAGTTTAAATTGTTAGATATGCAACCTCTACGTTAATGAGGTTTATTGAATATTATTTTGTTGAATTATTATATTTGTAAATTCGAAAAAAGCACATCAAAATTAGTATCTGTATGATTGCAAAAAAAAAAAAAAAAAATCTAGCCGTGGACCTTTGAAGCAGTATATATTTTAGTGAGTTATCTATTCTCATAGGAAGACAGAAACAATTTTTCTTTCCCGAAACTAGGATTATCTATCTCACAAATAGCGAAATGTGTTTGAGAATAACACACAATTAATAATCAAAAATATATCTCTGAATGGATACCCTTCTAACATTTTAAACAAATTGCTTTTTAAAGCCACCACCCAACACGTGGAACGGAGTCCCAATATGTATCCGCAGCTGTCATTCCATATATTAATTCAGTTTTTACAAAATTGGCGAGAATGTTAAAAGCTCATAACACAGAGTGGTTTTTAAACCAACTACCACGATCAGGCAAGTTTTAAGATCTCCCAAAGATGAGGTATCTTCAAATTTCCTGGAGTATATGAAATTCCATGCACGTGTGGCCTTTCTTACATTGGGCAGACCTCTAGAAGTTTGAAATAAGACAGAAGGAACACGTGGGGAATGTCAATCACAATAGAATCATCACATCTGGTTTAGCTCATCATTTCTCAACATCAAATCACGTTATAGATTGGAAAAACAGTTCTATGCCTTACATCGAGAATGACTACAGACATAGAATTTTCAAAGAAGCAGCAGTGGGGCTACGCACAGGCAATAATTAAAATAGAAATCAAGGTGCTATTCTTAAAGACATATGGAAATATCTCATCAATTCTCTCAGTTCAACAGAACTACAGTATGCGAAAAACTACACAACACGTGGTCATGTACCGGATTCTGACTGAAGCATTCGAACGCATGCACGCCATCAAACATGAATTATCAAATGTAAGGACCTAACAGTTACTAAAGTGTATGTTTTCATGTAACTCAATGCATTTGTTTTCACACCAGTACAGCCTTGAAAATGCTAGACAGTGGCTAGTGAAACTTGTTGGCTCTTTGTATTTGTAATCATCAAATCTTATGGTCTTTTAACAATAAAAGTTCGCAGTTTTAACAGCTTAGACCAAAAATGAACAGTTTAATCAAAAATATATTTAATATGTGGAAAACCGAATTGTGTAGGTTATGAAACGATGCACAATGGCCTCTTGTGACGAGACCTGGGACTCCATGATGATGTCGAATAATAATAATAGTAAGAATAATTATAATTACTTAATTAAGAGCCTCTGCTACGAATGGCTCGCAAAAAGTTAAGCAAGTTTGAGCGTGGTTAGTAGTTGGAAGGGATCAATCGTTCGATGCTGTTGGCACACACACTCTCCCTCGATGTTGTTGGCACACTCTCCCTCGATGTGACACCTCCAGGGAGTCCAACTCCTTGGAGGTGTCACATAATAATAATAATAATAATAGTTACTCGTAATTAGAGTTACTGTTAACAACAATCATTATTGCTATGTTGTTTATTAGGATTATTTCAATCCAGTAAGTTAAATTTTAGATGTAATTTAGAAATCCGGAAATTTAGAAATAAAATCTCGTTATTTTTAACCAAAAAAATTTAACCAAACAAGGAATAAGAATTATCGATCAAGATATATAAATAGGAATATCGATAACAAATATGAATTTCTTTACTAAAATATCAAATCAACACTGCCGTGTGGAGAATTATTTTAGCAATTTTTATGAATGAGTCTCAACCATATAAATAAGAGATATTAATAAAGAGCTGGAAGGAATTTGAACCAATTATCAGTAATTTTCTAAAAATGCTTGGTATGTATGAAGGTTCCCTTTATTTCTACGTTTATAACCCGATCTCAGGCCGGTGGGAGTTTTTGATGACATTTTTGGCCCATTTACTAAAATTTTCGAGCCGTTTCAAATTTGGTTTTAATACGGAAATTTCAAAGCCACCTGTCATAACCAATTTACAGGGTTGGAAATGCATATCCTCATTTTCTTTCTTTCTTTCTTTTCTGTTTTTTTTTTTTTTTTAATTCTCCTGGTACATTTCCATCAATATTTGTTTATTACAGTTAAATCAAAACATCACGAAAATCACTCCACAACTTTTTCACTGTTATTTATCTCACCGTGTGTTTTATGTAAACGTGCGTTCATTTATATTTTCTATTTTATAAGTTCTTGACACGTGATTTAATGCAGCACAGTCTCCAAAAAAAAATGCTTTCAATTCTAAAACCTTGAGAATGTGCGAAGTAAGCGATACTCTTAACGTGACCCATTAAAAATATCTCAGGAGTTGTTAATTCTGATGATTGGGTTGCTTACGTAAGTGCTTCTGCTTCCTTCCTCCCAATCCATTATCGTGGGAATGTTTCATTCAAACTCTCTTTCATTCCAAGAATAGCTACAGAGCTTTGTCATAAGATAAAAATACTTAGTTCCCAACAAGATATGGGGCAAGCTACCAGACGAAAAAATCTTGCAACATTACAAAATAATGTTACCCATTCATGGTTGCCTCCCTTAAAAAAAAAACAAACAAAAAAAAAAACCGGTAAACGTTTGCTTTTAGAAAACTTGGTTCTCTATTTCTTAAAATAACAAGTCTGGCAGCTCACTTCGCCTGTCAAATAGAATGTTTCTTCACAACTGTGGTCTGTTTATTTCTATCACAGAATCCTAAATATACACTATAATCTCCGTCATCAGATCGTAGGGTTTTGTAAGAAAATAGGCAAACTTTAAACTTTTACAAATTGTTCACCAGAGACCCCTTTCCCCGTATCTTGAGGTTTTGATTACTTTTCCCGTTTATTATTAACTCCAGAAGTACCTGAGCAGCAGTATTTCCCACCACAACATGATGTGGTGGGAAACACTGCTGCTCAGATACTTCTGGATTCTAAATTCTCTGGTACTTCTGCTGCTCTGAATTCAGAACTGTTTGAGGTTGCTCTTAACAAATATACTCCATTGACAGCTGATTGGTTTAACCCGAGTTTGATCTCCAATGCTTATAGATCCAACTCTGTAAGCATCTTTCGGTTGCAATGCTTTTCACAAATTTTATTTTTCATTCAGCTCTAACCATTTATAATTCAGATATTTCTCTGGAATACAAATAAAGAAATTAACAAAAAGAATGACAATCGCATCGAATAGTTTATGGAAGAGTATTACGAATAAAATAACTTATATTTTTTACCTACATTCTTAACGTAGATAAAATTGTTTTCGATATAATTTCGGAAACCTTTTTTTTTTTTTTTTTTTTTTACAATTTGTAATTTGTTTAAAAATAAAGTTTGATGACATCCATTAAAAAAAAAGAAGAAAAAAAGATTAAGTAACAGTAACGTTATAATCGTGACAGGGTATGGAACCAGGATTAGCTGGCAACCCTGTTTTGAAGATCAAACTTTTTTTCATTTTTATTCCGGACTTTTTTATGACCGTTTTTTTTAAATATAAATATTAATAATGATATCACAGTACGCAATGAAAATCATCTATCATTCCTCTATATCTCCGATACGTTGTAATTTATTACAACGTATCGGAGTAGCAAAAGTTGATGGACTTTAAAAAGTATCCATAATCCATGGTAAAGACTAAATCTATTCGAACACTGAAGCCGACATATGGTATGATTTATTGCTTAGAAGTTAGCATAACATGAACAACAATGAAGAAAAAACCTCATCTTTAATGACAACTAGGAACTATGGTAGTTGTCGGCATAGTCCTGCAATACATTGTAAAATTTCACTTCCAGTAAAATCAGTAGATGCCTGTTTATATCTGACGACTATACTGCTGTCCTTAATTGGGCATTGCTGACAACGAATTTTGCTTGTTTTCGATTGGGAAAAGGCCTAAGTTTGATTATGGTCGTTACGAGAGGAATCCCTATATGGGCTTTTTCATTTGAAGATGAGTTAGCCGATCTCATACGGAGGACTTTTTCTCCTTCCGCATACAGGCAAATAGGTGACAGAAACTCAATTAAAAAAAAAAAAAAAAAAAAAAAAAAAAAACTGTTGTTGGTAATGATGGGCTACAGATGGCGTTGAATTGTAGTAGGAGAATTAAGTAGTAAGGGAGACGGTTAGATGTGTGTAACGGAGTGGAGACTAAGGTACCCTCTCGCGATGATTTCTTGGACTGGAACCCGTCGCCTGTCCAATAGGGAAGTTCGCATAGTACCATTATTAAGTAAGCTTGCACCACGTTACTGGATTTAATAAATAAATGATTAAGAACATTATTTATTTATTTATTTTATTGTATTATGATTATTTTTAACGGGAGTGTAAGTGAAAGTGGACGCTGGAATCACTTCGTATTATATAATCATAATACATTTCACTGCCATGGCATGTCCCTGTCGAATGATAAATCCTTTCATATAGAAATAAGAATTTTACTTGCACACCAGTAAACAAAACAAAAATATATAAATAATTAATACAATAATCATTATTATACTCCGAATTCATCTGTTTGTTTATCTATCTGTGCAAAAATGAAGTTAAAAAGAACTGGTTCCCGTTACTAGGAAGTCACTGAAGGTCTAGGAAATCCACGCAGAAAATGTTTCAGTTTCCGTTTACTCTTGGATATTCCGGAAGACCCACAAGAAGGAACCCAGGAAGCAGGATATCTGACATTCACAATCCGACGTCTTGAAATTAAGAAATCAGTTTAGTTCGTAGAATCCATTCCATATGGAACATTTTTTTTACCATTCCATCGTTTTATAAGTTGTCAAGTAGATGAAGTTTGGTGTCATCGGTACAGTTTCATATCTTCATGTGTTTCGATTAGACCCACAATGAATTTTAGCCTAAGCTTCCATTGACTTGAATTCTACTGCGGAGGCACTGAACACATCACGCATTTGCTGATACTTCTTTCGTTAAATAAATAAAGTGGAAAGTTTCAACAAACTCTCGCCCGAAAAGCTTTTTCTTTAGATGAACACGGCTATTAAATAAATCCAGGGAATACGAGAAATGTTAGAGAAGATAATCGGCATTCATTTCAGCGAAGAAGGAAAACAGAACACCAACATTGCCCAGCAGGAATAAAAGGGTAAGTTTGTAATTACAAGAACATATGCACGAACTTTCATCGAATAGCCAGAAGGTATTTAAAAACAAAAATCGCATTGAAGATATATCGTTCAAACGGTATGTCACTTGAGACTGCGTTGATCTTGGGAGGAGAGGTAATAAATGACTAAGGGACTTAAACCATTCTATGAATCTTTCACTAAACTCTTTCATACATTAGAAATGTTTGTGCATAGTTCGTAAGTAATCTTAACAAATAATAACGGCTACTTCAAGGTCGAAATCTATGCCATTGCTTAGCTGTATGGATATCAAAAAATAAATAAATAAAAATAATAATAAATTAAAACGAAAAAGTTTCTATGCGAGTAATTATTATTGTAATAAAAGTAATTACTGAAATGACTTTAGTGCAAATTACTACTGATCGAAACTAACTTTCTATGCACTGATTTGCAGTGTCATTATTAATTTGATAAAGACTAGCCGAGTATGAATGCGGAATTAACAGATTAATTGGGATTTTGAAACAAGTGCACAGAGGCTTTCCAAACATCCTCTAGAATCTTATGTTCCATTAAGTTTTCTCAAACACTCGCATTTAGAAATAAGATTCGAAATCGGGACTCAAATAGACTGCAGATAAATGGCCAGAAGAGCACTCAATCCTGCAAGTAGAATGTGGTGAGCGTTCTACCTATGTATGTGTCCCTGTTTTAGACATTTCTAATTTTGCATGCGAAACAAGACTTAGCAACAACCTCAATTTAGTAATTAGTTCATTCAAGGAACATAATCTAATCTCTGCTTCCAATTGCAGCGGCAAAATATCTCATATGTATTCATTGGAATAGAGATCTTTGATCTCTATTCTAATGAATAATAAATACTAATAATAAATAATAATACAGGTAAAGGAACTGACTAGAATACAATGGAGTTCAACTGTTCCACGCATTACATTAATTGACAATAAACAAACGCGAAACAATCCCATAGAATAATGCCCTCTCCACCATATTTCAGTAGTCAATATAGACATGAGTAATTTCACGCCTTTGAATTCCTATTTTTGTTATTGTCTCTTTGGACAGTCTCCTATATGAATTCTGTAAGAATTACTACATAATTCTAATTATGGACCACACTCGTACAAGAACGTTTATAATTCACACCTAAACGTACATAATCGTGACTAACCAACGTAAAAGGTGTTAGAGAGTGGTCTGATAACCGACAAGGTCGATTAACGTGGGAAATGAAGATAAACAGTGCAACACAATGCAGTTGGTATTACAAAATGTATTATAAGTAGAATACATTTGTGCCAGGTGGAAAATCGTTCTGAAGGAAGAAAAAAAATCGAAAAAAAAATCTTTGAAATGTTAAAATTAAAAAGTTTATTGTTTGAATAAACTTATGCAAATATTTAATAGAGAGATTAATAAAGAGAGATTATAAATAGTCAAGCACACTGACAACAAAGCTGCACGCATTTTAAGGTTGGATATTCAGTTTATATCTACATTGTTTTTGCTTCGATTTATTTTCTGATCTGTATTAATACCAAAATTAATTTTTATTTTATATTTTCAGCTTCATATAATCTTTGGGCTCCTGCAAAGATGCTTAGAAAGTACGACATCGAAATATGTGCCTTGAACTCCGGCTGCTCCCTCTTTATCACAGTTATCTCAAGTCAACAACAGCATTAAGTTATAAAACTGAATTTAAGAAGAGGAAAAAAAGTGGCTTGTGATAGCAGTTATGGCACCGTTGGGAATTTTGTTCTTGCTTTGTTACTGGTTTATAAGTGGTAGTAGAGGTGGTTCGATATGGAATCTAGAAGAATTCAGCGCACGTGATCCGAACCATGCCCTTTTTCAAGTTGTAGTTCATAAACGGACAGGAGAAGTGTTTCTGGGAGGAAGAAATGTTCTTTATAAGTTAACGGCAAACTTGAGGTTGAATGCTACCGTCTCCACTGGCCCCAAGTCGGATAACTTTGAATGTCCGCCACCTCCTTCTAAATGTGATCAGCTAATGACCCTGGACAACGACAACAAAGTGTTACTGATCTACTATGGCCAAAGTTCCGACATGTTAGTTAGTTGCGGGACATTGTTTCAAGGAAGATGCACCGTGAGGCTTGTTAACAAGATGGCTGTTGAACGAGAGGTGGGTGATAAGGATGACCATATTAGTTACATAGCCGGTAGGCTCAGTACAGTAGCCTTTCTTGCGCCTGGTCCTTTTAATAGAAGCGTATTTTATTTTGCTTCTACTTATGATGATCGTCCTATGTCCTTGTCTCCTGTGTCGGTCTCAAGTAAAATGCTGAACTTCACCAATAGGAAGCCCTACTTTATTTATTCGTACCAGTCTGATACCGGCTACACAGGCGTCGATATCTCTCACCGCTTCAAAAATAGTTACCGTGTGAATTATGTGTACGGTTTTAGTCACGCTAATTTCTCCTACTTCCTCACTACGCAGAAGGTCAGTTTAAATTCTGACTTTTATGAAACTCGACTAGTGAGGGTATGTCATAATGATATATATTTTTTTTCTTACACCGAAATCTCGCTGAGATGTCAAAATGGTTTATCC
The DNA here is from genome assembly GCF_054136105.1 of Typopeltis vanoorti. Classification (NCBI taxonomy): domain Eukaryota; kingdom Metazoa; phylum Arthropoda; class Arachnida; order Uropygi; family Thelyphonidae; genus Typopeltis; species Typopeltis vanoorti. Next base: position 118,363,388 of record NC_143551.1, read on the forward strand.
GATTTCTACAGCATGGCTCAAGCTGCTTATCTTGGAGTTGCGGGAAGCATGCTGAAGCGAAGGTTGAAGCTAGACAATCTAGTCGATGTGTTGTATGTAGCCTTCAGTAAAACTTTTACAGACGGTGGAGACACTATAGATGAATCCAAAGGTTCTGTAATCTGCTCTTTCCCAATGTCTCACGTAATTAGCCATTTTACTAACGCTTCCAGGGAGTGTTTCGAAGGAGAACCACGAGCTCAATTGCTAGAAACCATTATTGGGACAAAACAGTTGTGCACCAAAACTGTAAGTAATGTGTATAGTTTTTATTAGTTTCAGATATGCAAGGTTGTCACAAATGATTTTTATATTTCGACGCATTTGCTGCTGAAACTATTACTATTACAAAAAATATATATACTGTATATATATATATATAAAAAAATACGTCTTTAACATTTATACATATATATTTATATACGGAGTTACATCAGCTGTTATACCTGATGTAACTCCATAATGCAATGACGGCCATTGCATCACAAGTTTTGAGTTGTTAGTATGTTCAAATAAATATTATATAATTATCAAAGAAAGAGCCATAGGGCTTCATTTCAGCAATGTAAATTATACGCAAATAGGGGATGTTTGCGATCCAACCTTATTTCAAAGCCGTTGTAGGTGTCATTCATATCGTTCATACGGATGCCTGGGCAGCGCACATGTCTTTTAAGTACTCCAAGCTACGACAACTCCCATGCCAAGAATTGTATTCTCATAGCTCTTTAGAATTTTCGAAACTTTCCAAGTTTCTACATATATTCGGCTTTGAAATAGGGTTGAATCTTTAATATCCCCTATTTATATATACATATTATATATTTATTTATATGTAACTTTGCCTTCTATATACATTAAGATACTATTAGTTGTATAGTGTAATTTTTGGCTGGTTGGACTTCCGACAGTCTTGTCTGAAGTGAAAGACAGATTGAAGGGATGATATGAGGGTGGAAAAAAACTCTGTTTGTGAATGTGTGTTAAGTGAGGTCCAGGTTTCCTCTGCGTACTTGGGAACAGATAACCTTTACATTGAAGGAAGTTCATCTTTCCAGATGTCGAATACACTGGTACTGAAACGGCCCATTGTGGGTTACTGAAGCTGACCATCTTGGTGGATAACTCCCCCCATCCCCTGAAGGATCATGTCTTTCTCTTTTGAATGTGCAAACAATTCTTTTTTCTGTTAGTTCAAAAATGGTTTTGGTTTAGCAAGCTGCTTTAATAATAGAGAAATATTTGCATAAATGAAAGTTTCTTATTTGACACTAAGGTGATTTATGAAGACTTGTTTCGTAATGTAGTGCATAATATCATTAAACAGCGTGACAAGTAAAACACAGCTTTGGTAACATCTGGTGGTATAACAAAAGATTTGGCATGCTTTCAGGGAAAGGCACTTGCTTCTGATGAAGCTCAGTGATGCGATAGTACAAAAGTCGTGCACATGTACGTTGGATATATAATTTAAGATATGGTGTAGTGTTATCAAAGACTTGAAGTACATAAAAAAATTAAACAAATTTGTTTATTTATTTTTGAGACGATCACAACAATAAACATGGATTCTAGGAATAAATAAAATATGTTCTGCACATGTACAGAAAATGTTCTTTATTACAAGTACACAAAACAACTAGTTATCAAAAATAGCGCGATGGATCTTTTAGACGGATGTCAAATGTTTCATTACACTACTTTCCCGATTTAAGGTGCTAGAAAAACCATCGTGACGATTTTATGGTAAAAATATATACTTAAGTATATTATTGAATTACTTTTGACTGTAGTATATCACCAAGTTCCACTGTTCTTGAAAATTAATTCACCGTGCATTCATGTGGCACATTTATGTGTATGTTTTCATATCACTTGATTGATCTGATCAATATCATACACACAGCTTGAGAACTTGCAAAATCTCCTAAAAGCAAAACATTGCTATTTCCAGAAATAATGCTTATTAATGTCATTATTCAGTATTAAATGTAATACTGAATTATGACATTTAATTATTGTTTCAATCCTTTATTAATTCAACAAAGACTTGGTTTTAAAGTTACTTCTGACAGTAAAAAATTTTACAATCCTTAGAAGTTGAAGTACAAGAAACTTGGAAAAGTAACCTTCAACTAACAACTGATGTTGCAAGTACGTTTTACTCTCCATTATAAAGTACTTTAATTAATATTACTAAGAAAGTTGAAATTATATGGGCTTTGCTTAGTATAAGGAAATATTAATTCATTTAAAATATGAATTACATTTATTTTAGAATTACTGGAGTCTGTATTGGGATGAAAAGTGGGAGGAAATTGTTCAGGCATTAAAAAGCTGGACAGAGTTGGACTTGATTTAGGTTATTTCGTTTGATCTAATCATTGAATTTTGATCATTTCATTTGTAAATGGTCAGGGTCTTATATCGATAAAATCACTCAGTTGAAAACCAGCCCAATGCACTAACATTGACTGATTCAGTATAGTGCAGATGCACCAAAGCGATGTCAAATAATAACTCAATTTAGATTAATATAATTTCTCTACGAAACAATGTTAAGATTTGTATTCTTTCTATTTTTGAAAAATCAAATATTTAAGACAAGTTCTTTGTTCGCCATCCTTGAAAGTGCATTTACTCCAAGTGGTCAACGAACTTTCAAGGATGGCAAACAAAGAATTTGACCATGACGTAACCATGACTTATCCAGAGAAGAAGAAGAAAAAAAAAGGAAAAAAGAAATTACAGCACAGCGTACATTGAATGAGAATTTGATTATACAGTAAAATGTAATTTAACGGGTAATCATCCAGAAAGGACACTTTGCAAAAACCGCTTTTGAACCTTCAGTATTCTTCTTCTTCGTGTTTGTTTTCATATTATGAACAAGGATAATCGACATTCTTCGGGGTTATGGGACAGAATATATCATAGCATAATAGGATCTACAGTTAGTGATGACTATGGACTTTACAGTTCGTTTCTTTCGATTTTCAAGGAAAAAACCGATTTCTTGAGAAGGCTGATCTTTCCAGCACACCACAGGACTTGCTTATTGCGAGCATGTGCTCAGGAAAGTTAGCGACGATTCTGTTGTGTGAGATGTTCAAACATTTGTCTACGTATGTAGAAAGCAAATGATTTTCATCCGGTAGTTAATGTATTATTAATTAATTTAAAATAATTTTAATGCATTTTTATTGCTTTAAGTTCTATTCATTAATTCTTCCATAAAGAATGAAGCTGGAATGGGAAAAGGAATAGTGTTGCTTCGTATTTGAATTTAAAACTAAAAGCGTGAATATAGCTTTTTCTTTAATTGGAATATCCTCTTAAGATTTGGATATGCTGTTTCTAAAATCTAATTCAAAAATTATTTAGCCCTTTTTTTTTTTGCTAAAGTACTTCCTCAATTTAAAGCATAAAGTGGCAATTTAGGGAACTGTTTTCAAAACGCGTTCATTTGCGTTTACGTTGACTCGGATAAGATAAAGAAAACGGACCAGCCGAAGATAATGTCGTTGTTGCCGAATTAGAATATACAGTACGGATTGTCACTGAACTTAGTACACAAGCTCAAGAAGACAATATTTACTGTTCTTGACCTTCATATAGAAGATAAAGATAACGAAATTGCCGATAAAGTAGATGAACGTGGAGTTTAAAAGACTTGAAAAGCCCTGTGGTATAATGGCAAAAGCAAATGTCGTCGATATTTTTAAAGAAATAAAGCCAGAGCCTTATTACTGATATTAATCTTAATATGAACATAAGACTTACTTTTTTTTTTTTAAGTTTTCCTGTTTTGCACTTGAACTTCGAGTGTCATCGATTTCGCTAATTAAACTGTGTCGTAATTAATATTATACATTTATTAACAATAATACAGTACTAATAATAGTTTTATAATAATGAATTTAATTGCATTATTCAAAGTTTCCGAATTCTAATCACTTAAGTTAAAATTCCCGTTCAAGGAGGATTCCTTGTATCAGTTTTTTGGAAATTCGATCGAGCACACACGCCCGCGCGCGGGTATCTTTCATAAAGAATTCCAGAGTTGGTGCATCAGCGCTTGTTCGTAAATTGTCCCAAGTTTCTCTCCATAAATACAGAAAACATAATGGAAACAGAGTGAAAGTAAAGAAATAGACAATATTACAATTGATATTTATTTATTTTTAAACATACAAGAAATAAAGGCACATTTCAATAAAGAATTTTGAAATATCCTGTATGTATACTGTGTTTCATGATGACAAACAAAATCCTTATTAGGTCTCTTTTTCCTTTGATTACTTATAATTCATCCTTTACATGTGGTAGTTTGTTGCATCACATTCATCCGCACATGAGTCATCTAATTATTGTAAATTATTCGGTCATTGACGTCAAGCTGCTATAGTGACTACAGAAAACATTAGGCGGGCTTTGCCGGCGTAGTGTTTCTTAATATACGAATACATAAAGATTTACTTTTAGTTCGGGTACGTGCTTTCATTACTGAGGGCAAGTAAAAAAATTCTTTCTTTACGCAGAATTTTTTAAATGCGTTTTGCAAACTATGTCAATTGAATATTAGATTCGTTTATTCCCTTCTTTCGTCCGTCTGAATTATTATTACATACACTCCCCCCCCCCTCTAATCCATCCAGGCTCGATGAATTATAAAAAAAATAACGCTTGAGATCGTTACAAAGAAAAAAAAAAAGAAGTTGATCCTCTCTAGCTCAGTCCACAATGACGATTTTCTTTGGTCGAAAAACCTAGGTTCAAATATCGTATGGGATGGAAAAAACCTGTATAAAGTATTTTTAATTGAATGAGAATTTGTCAGTTTCATACGAACAGAATAGTTTTTTTTGCTTGTTTGTTTCTTTCCTCTGGAAACTCATTCTGCAAGATGGGTGAACCGGTCCGCTAACATCCACAATTGACAGATATTATCAGAGATTGCAAATAAAATTTTCCATCTTGTCAGATCATTAATTAGGTTTCTCTGATGCGATGTTGCTTGGCCGCGATAGTTAATTGAGCGTATTATGTAAAGGTAAGATGAAGATCTTTTTTGGTGTTTGTTAAACTGGGGTATTTGTAATGGCAAACTTAAAATATTTTCGAAATGGTGCAAAATAAAACTTCAAAAATATGCCGCATTTCTTCCTCCATTAAGAGTGTAACATTATTTCAGAATGAACCCTTATCTTAAATCCTTTTAACAAAGAATTTCACTTCAATCAAGTATCCTCTTAACTCATTTCAAAAGTTTTGAAAGCAAACTTATTTCATCCAGTCGTTGAAATAAGCAAACAGACTCAAAAGAGTCTTGCTTTAAAGATATAATTATTACCTTATTACACGTGTGTACAGTAATTTTTTTTATCGCAACACTTCTAAACCACCGATTTGTAATTTCTTGCCACACCTGCATCTTTATCACCTTTGTCTTCACTATGAACAAATGAAATTTCTAAGAAAACAACGATAACATACTTCAACAACCACTTGTACTTATTTTTATCGATACACCGATACAAGGACTCGTGTTATCATTTTCTTATTCTCTTAGCAATCCAGGTTTTTCCAAGATCTAAATCTCTGACATATCTATTAAATGGACTAGATTTACAAGGACTTAAAAGTTACGGATTGGTTGATTATTTATACCTTAATCCCCGAAGTTAGGTATCGCGGGGCTCTGCGCCACAACAAATATTGGACCCTTATATGAATAATCTTAATATATAATATACGTGCTTATATATATTAATTAACAGCGAAATATAGAATCGCAGTTCTGGCAATATAGTTAAATTAAATAATAATAAAAAAGCAATCATTAAAAGATATTTTTCTACATTTTTTCGTAAGCAAACTAATCTATTATATCATTAATGAAATTTATCTCCTGGTATACTTAAATTCACTGGAAAAAAGAAAACTGTTACGCAGTGCTTTCGTATATATTTTGGATTAAACTTGTTTGGAGAGCATCCAGAATAGGTAGAAACGACTTTGTTCCCAAACAGGTTCCTGCTGGGTGAATAATTGTTTATCAATATCTTGTGCGTCATCATCATCTCTTCCATCCCCCAAACTCTTCTTATTCTAGTTGCATAGATACTCATTGTCTACATTAGTCTTTTTTTTTTTTTTTTTTTTGCAGTAAGTTTAGTTTCATTAAACCGATCTCAAGTTTCTCATAAGATTATTTTTATCGTTTAAAGCAGTTTAGCAAATAATATCGAGAGATGTTGAATAATCCTGTAAGGCTTTCTTGTTTTTTTTTTTTGAAAATGTTGCTAAATGTAAAGGTATGCACTTGGACCACATAAGATGGAATGAAGTTTATCATAAGGAAAGAACTTTGTTTCGGGAAGTAGAGACGACAAGGAATCTGGAGATCTTGGTTGATAAGGAACTGAAGTTCATTACAAAAATTGTAAAGGTTACCTAGAAAACTTGTTAATGCTGAGAACCCTGACAAGTACGGAGGTGATAGTGTCACCCGTATAAGGCATTAATCACGCTGCATTCAAATTTCTGTGTACATATCTGGTCACATGGCTATACAGTACTGGCGATAAGGAAATTTTGAAGAGCGCAGAAACGAATAACTAAGACTGTCTCAGGACTGGAATGTTGAGTATGAAAACAAGTTAAGGGAATGCGGTCTGCTGAGCTTGGAGATAGGCGAACGGCGGGGGAATAAGGGGGATAGATGATGGGAGAACGAGAGAGCATCTCCGGAAATTGTACAAAGGTTTTGTGAGTAAGCAGGTGAAAAGGACATTCTTTTCATGACGAGCGGTGACTGAGTGGAATGTGTTATCGGAGTGGGTGGCGAGTACACACCCCTCCCCCCAAACGTAAGTGTCTTCAAGGCTAGGTACGATAGTTATTATGGTCTGTAAGTGTTCGGCCTTCTGCGATGAGTCTTCGGACTCCATATACTAGGTCTGGAAGTAACAATAATACTATAAACGATTCCACGACATAATCATAAACTGTAATTTTTCCATTATGTGTCTTGAATAATTTTCGCTTTTCTTCTCCTGTCGTCCTTTTCATTTTCAGCCATGTGTTAAATATAACCAAAGCTGTTCATAATTATTAAATATTGCTGACATGGATTCTGCGTGTTCTTCCCAACGTGTATCTGCAAGGCTTTTCGTAACAGTTTAGCTGGGACGTAATATAGATTTGAATACTGACCAACGTCTTGTAAAAAGAAAAAAAGTATGTATTTCTTTCACAACAACAATTTACTACATCTAAACAAGATTGGACTGCCGCTTATCCATTAAAGTTAAGTGAATATCCAGCACAAGGAATATATACGGCATATTTATTTTCTTTTAAAATATGTTGGTGCATACCATTATTATCTCTCGGGCATTTTAGCTGTATTTTCATACGACTGGCATCTGCACTTATTAAAAATAATTTTAAATTCATTGGTTAAATATTATAGAATCATGCTAGCCATATCTCTGTTAAGAATATTGCTATTTTACCACCAATTGGTGACAGTGATCATGCTATGCTTTCTTGGGAAGTATCTAATTACATCGATGCTTCGATTAGAACAAGTTACATGCTGAACTACAAAGTTGGAAATATGATCAACTTAGGAGAATACTTATCTTTGGTCCCATGATATCAGTCACCGAATGACAAAAATGTGAGCAATGTATGGAAATCTTTGAAAAAGTGCTTAAATGAAGCAGTATCTGAATGTATCCCTAATGTTCGAAGAATAAATAGGTTGGGAGTGAAATGGATGTGCAACCTTATTTAGCAAGAGATCCACAAGAAGAAAATGATGTGGAAAAAATATCGTGAGAATAAGAGTGAGAGGAGTTATGAAATATATAAAGCTCAGGCTAGAAAAGTAAGGAGTATTGTGTGGAAAGCTAAATCGGAGTATGAAAAAAATTGGCCATGCAAGCTAAGGGCAATCCAAAAGAATTTTTATCGTTATGCCGCAAGCAAAAGAAAGAAAGAATGAATGTGAAAAAATAATTTTATTGAATGTAGATGTTACTCGAGTGTCGGAAGCTAATGAGATTGTTCAGTTAATGAGTGCTCACTTTGCCAAGATATAATCAACCAGGTGTATGTTACATGGTGCACAGTGCTACTGCTACATTGGGTGAAGAGTTAGCGATTCATGAAAATGAGGTTGAAGAGCTGTTGCATAACATGGATAAGAATTTGTCTATAGGGACAGATGGACCATCAGCTCGTTTGCTAAAGGAATGTTCAGCCGAATTGGCTAGGCCTTTCACACATTTGTATAACTTGCGTCTCGGCTCAGGAATGATACCACAGGAATGGAAGGAATGTATGGTAGTTCCATTGCACAAGGGTGGTGCAAAAACTGATGCGTCTAACTACCGACCTATCAATATCTCTGGTGTGGTAGTGAAGATTTTAGAGAAGATGGTAACAACTCGCATACAGAAATGAGTAGACAAAACATGCTATACTCCTTGCAGAGTATTGCATGTTAGCTATACTCTCCAAGGAGCAGCATGGGTTTACTAAAGGAAGGTCATGGTTTAGCAATTAGCTCATATTTTATTACAATGTTACGTCCCAGTTGGGTAAAGGGGAATGGATACACTATGATAAGGTTGAATTTTTCTAGGATACCACACGAAAGGCTGTCGCATAACTGGAGAATATGGAATGAATATAAACTCTTGACTTGGATCAGGGGATGGTCGACAGACAAATATCAAAAAGTGGTATACAGCGGGTGTTAATCTGCCAGATTTAAGGTGACTAGTGATGTACTTCAGGGTTCAGTACTTAGACCATTATGTTTAATTTATATACATTAATGACATCAGGCAGGGTCTGACATCAGATACGATTGTTTGACGATGATGCGAAGATAGGTAGGGCAATCAGGGATGCTACTGATATTCAGCACTTACAAAATGATTTAAATAGATTGGAAATTTGGGCAAACGAAAATGACTCCAGTTTAATGTTAGTAAGTGTATAAATTAGAGTTCCAGCAGCATATATTATTATTATTAGTAGTATATTATTATTATTATTATTATTACACAACACTCTATGGAGTCAAAGACTCATCTGGGAAATAGCTATACTACAAGAAACTGAGGAAGCAAGGGATCTTGATGTATTGGTGGATAGAAATTTGAAGTTCAAATATAATTCAGAGAATAATTGCGACGTTGAAGTGAACCTTGACATGTAAGGATAAGGAAGTCATTTTGCCTCTTTATAAGGCTTTGAAAAGACGCACCTGGATTATTGTACACAGATTTGGTCTCCTGGGTTCCAAGGGGATAAAATAGCGGAGGAAAGGGTACAGAGAAGAATTACAAAGATAATATCCAGATTATGGGATTTAGACTATGAGGAGAGATTGCTAGTGTGTGGACCGCAGACTCTGGTTAACAGGAGAAAGAGAGGTGATATGATAGAGGTCTATAAATTTTTGAACGGGTGTTATAGGATATTCTGATGAAAAGTTTCGTTATATGGAAGATGGGGAGAGAACATGGGAGCATCTATGAAAGTTAAATTTGTTCACAGTCAAGAAAGAGATAAGACCTAGGTTTATCTCCCAGAGAGCAGTGAGTGAGTGGAAGAGTTTGCCATTTGGGGTAATGAGTGCATCTATTCTAGCGTGAATGAATTTAAGGGAAGGTATAACAGCTGGTTTGGGTGATGTACAGCCTCGCTCGATGAGTCCCTGACTCCCTGGAGGTCTCAGATTAATAATAATAATAATAATAATAATAATAATAATAATAATAATAATAATAATAATATTCTCCCCGCTCTGGTTTTCTAACTGAAACAACATGTAACAACAAATGGTTAATTGATCCACATGTGTCAAGTCTGGTTTAGAATTGACCGATAAATTGAAATTATAATCCACCGATAAACAGAAATATCCTGTTTTATTTCCCAAACATGTTTAGAATAGATAGCCTTACTTCATTTGGTATCAGTTGAATCAGTTATAAATTGTTTTGGATAGATAAGATTTCGAGAACGTTATCTCTCTAATGTAAATGGTTAGCAAAAAAAAGAATCATATTTGGCTCTTAATTCTATCATTCCTAGGTAATGGCTATTTTGTGGAGAGCTAAGAGTTTCATTACTTTCACTAAAAGATTTTTACATTCAGCTATCGTAATTATGACGTTTCAACGATGCGTTGAGCGCTTGTCTCTAATATTCGAGACAAGCCAAAAGTCCTTTTTAGGACTTCAGGATAAGAAATGGCAATGCTGTAGCCAATGAAGTTTTAACTGAGATTTTTTTTTTTTTTTATATGCCTCCGTAGCGCAATTGGAAGAACAACGGTACATTGCGCCCTTCGATTGGAATAGGCCTAAGTTCGATTCTCTTCGCGACGGGAGGAATCTTTATCTGGACGATTTCAATCGAAGGTGAGTTAGCCAATCTCATACGGAGGTAGCAGGGTTTTTTCTCCTGGAAACTCGGGTTTTTCATCCCGCATACAGACAAATCGGCCCTTCGGAACACACGCAATTTCCAGACAAAAAATACTAGTTGTGGTAGTGGTGGTAGGCGGTAGATGGCGTTGATGGAGATGATTAGTAGTAGAGGTTCGGTGTAGTGGTTGAGGCAGTTGTAAGTGTCCTCCTGCGATGAGTCTTCGGACTCCTTGGAGGTGTCACGAATAATAATAATAATTCTGTCTGTGTTCTTCTAGTTTCGAAGTTATTCCATGTTTCTTATTTACATAACAAACAATGCTTTTCTATGCTTGTCAGAATTTTCATGATTTTTTTATTCTAATTGGATTTTATCAGCCATTGAATCATCAACAGAGAAGATTGTAGACTGTGATAAAATTTTAGAAATAAAACAATAAATGTTACCAGTGTTTGGAGAGTAAGAGAATATTTTCTTCGTTCATTTTAATTTTCTAAAATTTATCTTATTCTTTAGACGATCCTTTGGAATTTTTAAAGGTGTGATTCTAATGGTGACATTCTGAGGATCCCTTTTCTGTCCAGTAATAAATACCATCCTTCAAAACAACATTCGAAATGCCATGTATAAGATGTATATATAAGATATGTGTACAATAAACGTATAAGAGTCATATCGTTACTCTTACACATTTATAGTTTTTTTTTTTTTTATTTGCGCTGTGTCTGGTAGATTTACATGTGGATGGCAAAAGTTTATTCGATTCGGGATGTTTCATTCTTTATTTTCATAAAATATTTGTCAACTTTCGGTATCTGTTTTTGCTCAGCTTCAAGTAGTTGTAGTTGCATTTTTTTAAATGACCTCTCAGATAATTAACTCCGAATTAAGAAATAAAAAAATCACAATTTGCTATTTCGTATTACATTAATTTTCGGAAAGCAGTTTAAAATGTCATTTTTTCCCCCAATAATAACAATTCAGTCACACTTATTCAGTCATAACACAATTCAATCATACCTACGTTTGACGAGATGCACTTTACAATTTACAAAATTTATTTTTTTCCCCCCGAATAAAATAAGTTGCATTTGGATGATCCCGATTATTATGATATTAATGAATTGCGATTACTTTGAATTTCTGTCAAATTTAATATTCCATTTACTGTTTACTGTTTTCACCACTAAGACATTCTTATAAATAAAGCCCTACAGATGGCGCTAAGAGAAATGAGAGTAGAGATTGATGTAAATCGGGAAATTAGAAGCGGATATAAAGTCTGGCTGCTAATCATCATCATTGTTAGTGTTACAGCGGGAAAGTGAATTAGGAGACGCTTGAGAGGGTTGTCAGTACAAACCAGGATGCAAGATAAACAAGAACATAAATTACGTAGCGTTATTTTTCTGAATTCTAAATTCCCATCTTGCCAAATAGTATATTTTGCAGGATATATATATATATATATATATATATATATATATATATATATATATATATATATATATATATATATATATATATATATATATACAGTATATATAAATAAATATAAATATATATATATATACAGTATATATAAATAAATATAAATAAATATATATATATATATATATATATTCAACGTTGTTTTGTGGAAACCAGTCACGGACACGCAATGCAGTATGGCATGGAGAAGGGGCGTTTCGTGCATAGGCACTGTGGAACTGCAGCATCCCTTTTTCTCCATATATAAATATATTTATTAATTTATTTATATTTGCTTGTAATATTTAATTTTATCATCAACAATCCTATACAATTCTCTTATTTTGTATAAAAATAATAAAAATCCATCTTGTAGCACTTAGGAGGGCGAAGGACGCTAGCAGCACTGTGTTTACCACAGTGTCACGCGCACAAGCATATTCACATCATAGTGAGATGCGAGCTATTAGCGTAATGCGGCACTGTCCGTCGCGCAGTTCCACTGTTGTTTATATGCAGTTTGCGTCAATAGTAGAGTGTTCGTATTGCTTATCGTGTTTACTCCGTCTCTTTAAATATTTGGACATCACAATTAAAGACATAACATTTGTTATAGTAATTTGTAAGTAATTTTGAATTATACTAAACTGTATAATTTTATCGATAATAAACAATATTTTTTCATGTTTAATTTTTTTTAATTTTTACCATAATTTTGATATTTTATCCAAACAATACACTGTACTTACAGTGTGTATGTACATTTCGAAAGTTACAGCACCCCCACAATTTCAAGCCACGAGCCGCCACTGGCATGGAGCATTGTCTGCTGAGACATGCAAGGATCACTGCCGAAGTATTTCCATAGCGTCGTAAGCATGAATGGAAGCCTGTGCTTTTGGTTGATGAAAATTCACTATATTGTTTATTCTGCCATCTATGATTTTGTGAACAGCTCGTATTAAGAACTAGTAGAATGGTTATAGGTCTATAATTTCTTATGTCTGTTCTAGATCACATTCTCTTAATTTTAGGCAGCTGTTACTCATTTCGCATATTGCCAAGTTGTGCTGGTTAATTTTAAAAGTACGCTGCCCAAAACTAGAGGACATGTTGATTCATATTGCTCGAGTTTATCTATTTTGCATGGATTGATAAATGCTCTTTAGTCTTCCCTTTCTTTAATTTTGCTACAGCAAATTGATGTATTAAAAAAAAAACATACTGTCATCACATCATTATTAATTATCAGTTATCACAATAATATAATATATTGTTTGTTTATTGCGTACAGACTGAAACGATTGATGATAGTTTCTGTGGTTCTGGATTGAATGCATTCATCGAAGGAAGAGAATCAGTTCCTGGTGGTCTGCGAACTCATGTGGATAAACAGATAACATCGTTAGCCGTAACCTTACAAATGAACAAGACAATTGCTGTTTTAGGTACCAAAGACGGCGATGTTATTAAGGTAAGATCATCATTTAAAGATGTGTGTTTTCTTTCTTTCTTTCTTATATTTTTAATGATAATATGATTATTTTTGCCTTGCAAAAGAAAGACATACAGTTCCAACAGATGGCGTGCATCCGTTAAAAATCACTTTTCCATCTTTATTTACTGATTTTACTAATTATTGACTGATTTATGGCCAGGAGACATCTTAGTTGTATATTTCACCCGCAGGAAAGAAAAAAAAAGAAGTAAAATAAATAGACTGTAGGAGAATGGGGACAAGGACGCCGATGTATTATAAATATATCAATCTTGTTTTAATTACTGGTTATTTAATTCCGCCTTTTGTATCTTTGTTTTGTTATTTTAATTTTGCCTATCATTCCTTATGTTTTTTTTGCTACACTCGTTACTGACAATAACATGTTCAACACTGAGATCATGTTTCAATCATACGGTAATTTTATTGTGAATCTTTGCTTTATCACCAGAAACGCTACGAAAGCTTTTTTTTTTCCCCAATAAAATTATAATTAAATTAACAATGACTTTTGCATGGATATTAGTCCTCCAGCTTTCGCTAGTATTCTGTCATTTTTCAACTATCATCTGTATACACTCGGTCTTTATTCCGACGCTGGAGCTGTTTGGGAACAGCTTGTATCAATTTTTCATCTCCTCGTCGTCCGCAAAGTGGCGTCCTTACCATGCATCGTGAAAAGTTTTGCATTTTGGCCAGGGAGTTTAGTACCGTGGCTGGGCTAAGTGTTTTCGAGAGCCATTAAAAAAAAATAAATAAAAATCTCAAAGAACCGTCAGTTACGACCCCTAATTTCGATAATCCGAAAATCATGCTCCGAAGACCAAACACAGTCTTTCAAGTCAATTGAGAGTAAAGGTTTCATACTGAGCAACAGTAGCGCACTCAGCAGGGACGAATTCTCCATGCTTGATGCGCAAGCTCATTAATTGAGAAAAGTACTATTTATTTGTTAATAAATGTATGCATTTATAAATAAGCATTCCATTTAGGCTTTTATTTTTGTAGACAGAAGACGTCTTAAGCTTGTGCGGCAATAATTGAGCTCTGCGTTGTGTATCGAAGGCCGATGCTTGCTCGTCTAGTCAAAGTTACCTTGGCTTGCTCCGTTGTAGGAGCTTCCAGGTCCTCGCAGCAGTACTGTGATTTCATGCGCGCCGCATAGCCATTTCACGTCGTCTCACTCTGTTGCTTAAACACAGGCCATGTGCATTCAATGTAGCTCTAGCCAGTGAGCTTCAGCCAGCCTTTACAAGTGTGCGTGTTGCTTGGGAAAATTAAGTTACAACCAACTTTTTATGATGATGTTCTTGACCAATTCATAAAGAAGAACTCTAGGGTAGAATTTGTATTCAAGTAGCTAAATTGAAAAAAGAAAGAATATCATTTGTAAAATAAATGTTGTATTTGTATGATTAAATGTACACAAATTTCTAAATATATAGCTTTAAATGGTCAGTAATTCATTATTCCCCTAATCAGACTTCAATCACACCTCTCACTCCCTGAATGATAATAAGAGCAAGCATGAATTTCAAGACCAGCATTCGCCCCTGGCACTCAGGATTTAATTTTTGGGAGGAGGGGGCGAGTTGAGTAGGCGATTTGAGAATACACTCGACGCATCGCATACGACCTATGACTGAGCATCTGCTATGATTATTAATTCATAAGTAGTATAGAAATAGAAGACACGGCACAACATAAATTTAAAAAAATGAATTTTAATTAGGAAAAGATTTTTGGAAAATTTTCTAGTGTTTTTTTTTCCTTTTTCTTTGGGGGGGGGACAGGGCCCCTTCCCCCTCTGGGTGCGCCATTACCGAGCAATGAAAACATCTGCCACCTAAAAACATCCAAAATCTATGCTTACGTAAGTTGAAGACCGAAGCTCTGTTCACTAGGCCAACCATTCTGATTCAAGTGACTATTTCTTAGGGAACTATCAAAGGTTAAATTTATATTTCACTTTTCAACAGTTCACTGTTGAAAAGTAAAAATACTATCTAAAATATATTCACAGTGCCATATATTTCATTAAAGCTAAAACGTGGAAAGACGTATCCATTCCAATTCATGTGTGTCATCTATCTAGGAGGTTGGCTACTGTGATATGTATACTGGTATTACGTCCGTCTCAATATGGTTGACAATGGCCGTAACGACATGTGGTGAGAACCCTATCTCTCTCTCTTCCGCATATTGTCGTAAGTATTCGTGGCTGTAAATACATGTTCTGAAGGACGAAAACTCGAGTTTCGGGGTGTTACTCTTTGCATTGCTATTTTTGTGTTTCTACTGTACATAATTTGTTTGGAATAAATCTTTGAAGCTGAACAAATTACTTCATGTGATTAGCTGAGTGTCGCCCTGTAATCATCTGCTTTGTTTTCTGTAATAATTTAACTAAGTTAAAGGTCGCATATACTTATAAAAGACTACAAGCGATTCTCACACTGAAAAGACAAACATTCGGAAATCATATCATTTAAGAGCAGCATCAGTGGCGCACCCAGAGGGGGGGGGCAAGGGGCTATGTCCCCCCCAAAGAAAAAACACTAGAAAATTTTCCAAAACTCTTTTCCTAATTAACAAATTTTTTTTTTTTATTTATGTTGTGTCGTGTCTTCTATTTCTATACTACTTATGAATTAGCGATCACTGCAGATGCTCAGTCACAGATCGTATGTGATGCGTAGTGTGTATTCTCAAATCGTCTACTCAACCTCCCCCCCATTCCAAGATAAAATCCTAAGTGCGCTACTGAGCAGCATTAACAGTAGAATTAGTTGACTTACAATTAAAATACTTCCCACAACAATATCACTATTTATTCAAATTATCACACTAAAAAAAAAACGAAGCACATAGCTACAAATTTGCCAACCTCCTCCCTATGAATATCAGATGAAGCTATTTTGTTATACAGAGAAATGAATACAGAATTATTGTGGTTATATAAGAAATAATACGCGCATAACAAATACACCTGTTTTATTATATACAAAGACCAATACAGAATTCTACACTCATATCTAGCAAGACTGATATTTTACGAAGTTTTGAATCAATTTTGCGGTTTGCAAATTAAATTTACTATTATTATACGGGCATCTCCATGGAATCAGATGATTCATCAGTGGGAGACTTGAACTATTCACACAATACCTATCATGCCTCTTCTTGAACTCATTGACAGACGAAGCATTCACAACTGAGTCAGACAATGAATTCCACTCATTCACCACCCTCCAGGCGAAAAACCTCGTTCTCACACCCTCGTTAACCACTCTTTTCCTTAATTTCCAGGGATGACCTCTTGTTCTTCCACCACTATCCCACTACTGAAATATTTCTCCTGCATCAATCTTATAAAAACCTTTTAGTACTTAAATGTTTCTATCATGTCTCCTCTTCTCCGCCTATCAACCAACTTCTGTAACCCATAAACTCTCAATCTATCAATGTATTGAGCATTCCTTTCACCACTCACCTCTGAATCTTTTCTACCACTTCCTCATTTCCAAGGAATCCAGATGACCAGACCTGATCACAGTAATCTGTAACATTGCATGCAATAATCCATGTAATATCCATGCACAGTAATATTGTATGGAATTGCAGTTGGAGAAAATCGGCTATGAGTCCAGTAATTCTGTTTGTAAATCAAGCGTATTCTTGGGCTGAAGTGTCTGTTTTGCGGGATAAAGAGAGAGAGAGAGAGAAAAAAAAAATTTCTATCATCTTATGACATTTGAAAATGTCCTCAGAAAGAGGTTCGACTCTGCTTGATGGGATTCGAACTCAGGTCATTCTTAGCGAAACACACCTGTTGCGTCACCCTCAGGTTTTGACTACGGATGCACTCAAGAAACATAAAAAACTTAATTTGTTTTATTTTAGTTTTTAATTTTCCAGGATATCAACGTAATCGACTATCATGACATTTTTCATTCAACACCAGAATGGAACAGCTAGGATTTAAGATATTAAATGGGAAATATATGGTCACTAAAATATGTAATTTCTGTAGTTTTATTGCATTACATTACAATAGGCTGAATTTTCCGATCTGGTTAAGCAAGTGAATTGCATCTTCGTTTTCCAGTTAATAGGTGGCTGGTTTAAATTTTATTGTGAGAATGGACATATCTGAATGTTAAACAGCACTACCAGCTAATTGGAAACGTGAAGTGTTTTCAAAAAAGAAAATAAATAAATGATAAAAAATAAATTAAATAAAATAAAAAGATGTTTGGTGTCTAGAGTAAGATTTTTGGATTATTTAACCTTTAGCCAATCCACAGAACTAATATGCGAAATATCGGAACCCTTTAGTGGATGGGATCTAAAAAAAAAAATTTAAAAGTAAACACACACGCACGCGATTTTATTTTAAACTCGCTTAGACATTTTTGAATTTACATTACTTATGCGGGATTATTCGGTTCATATACACTGAATAGTTACAGGCAACTGTAACTATTCAGTGTATATGTTAACACCGCAATGTATTTCATTCAGTACTATTTCATTACTGAACAACGATGCTGTCTTCAAGAGCGAGAGAGAGAGAGAGAGAGTCTCTAGTTGGTGACTTCACAAATATTAATAGAAATATCCACATCTATTTCTTTTCTCGAAGTGGGCAGAGGATATTGTAACTAGTTTACCAGGAGCGTTCTCAGGCAGTCATTTATTTGTGCGACTTAAGATTTACTAAGGTTTCGGGACCTGACGACCTGGCGGAGGAAGTAGCGAGTGGTATCTGTTCATTTTGGCAGCAGTACGAATGATAACAGGGTGGTCTGGAGTCTGTTAGAAGACATCTACCAACTTGTTACCGCCCACTGCATATCGATTCATGTAAAGAACACAAAAGAATTCGCAGTTTGATAAAGTTGGCACTCAACTTCCAAAGAAAATGGAACACTGGAAGTCACATCTACTTAGGTAAGATAAAAGGATTAAAAATGGATTCCGAAGAGGTATGAATCATGTAGAGAAGGGCATTAGGCGATAATAAATGAATTTTAATCTTGGTTTTGGGGAAAAAAATTTCCGAAATATATTATTTAGGAGGGAGTGTGCGAGATTCGAAATTTTCATGTTAGCGATAATTATTTCATTTCCGATTTAATGACATCGTCATTCACTAAGCAACTAAGGCGATGCCTAGGAGCAGCAGAAACCTGCAAAATTGTATCTCAACCATGAACACACCGTTCTTTGTTTTTAATTTTACATATTTTCTTGAATTTAGAGGGCGGGAAAATAGTTCTTGCCTAGGGGAGGAATATACCCCCACAATGGTCCTGATTATATAGAACTGCGCGTAAACGGTTTATTATTTATTTATTTATTTTAGTGGATGGTTCTTTGGAAAGAAATTTGTTTAGTGATACAAAACACATTCTTCCTAAATAGGTAGATTCAACATTATTTTTATTTTATTGGTGTGGATTGGGAGAGAGGATTAAGCTTGTCACCAATGAGATTTCCTTCCAAACATCAGTATCTCCTTCACATCATATGATAATTTATCAACTGCGATAAGGATGATGGTTTGATGTTGTCAGATGTGAGACAACTGTGCACATTATCTGCAATATTATCCATCACCTGTATTATTATTGTTATTATTATTGTTATTATTATTATTAAGAGACTTCCAGGGTGACAGAGACTCATTGAGGAAGAATATGAGTGAATAATGGTATAACAATTCTTGGATCAGTGATAGTGCTTGATGTTTTCTTTCACCAGAATATGTTACTGTATATTCAATTCAGTGTTAGAAAGAGTCAAGAAATCGAGATGTTAGAAGGAATCAAGGCGTGTATAGAAAACAGTTTTCGCAATAAATTGAACATGTTTCACGATAAGAACTTCCCATGTTTAATTGTGTATATGTAAATAAATAAATTTGCAGTTTCAACAATACTTTACTACATGCCATCTTCAGTGACAGTATAAAATTGTTAGAAACTAACTACAGACTATACAAAACACTAACTTGATACTATATAAAGATTCAGATAAGATCAATATTCTGTGTCAACAGACTGCAGTGGCGGCTTGTGAAAATTTTAAGTGGGGGCTGCTGCATATACAAAAAAAAAAAATTTATTTTTTTCCTAATCAGTAACCAATTTATTAATAAATAAATTTACATATTAAAAATTGCTTTATTAAAAATATTTCGCCTTCACCACGAACAAACGACCAATAATAAAAGTTTCGTATCTCACAAAAATAATGCGCAAGCATACGATATACTGCCCAAACGAGCAGTGTCGGAATGACTTGTAACGTGCAGTCACAAGCACAAACGAATATCGGCAAGATGGCTGCATTTGGCCAAACGTATTTGTTTCATGCAACGATAATTGAAAAATATAATTATTTTCATATTTTCTACAGTGACACTCGTCATAATTTAGCCTTGTATCTATAATAAATAAATAATTCTATGTTATTTTAACAAAATAAAATAAGATTTGCAAAAAATAGTTCACCCTCACCAAGAACACGCACCAATAATAAAAGTTACGATACGATACACTGCTCAAACGTGCAATCACAAAATTGTAACGTGCAATCACAAGCGCAAACGATTATCGGCGAATCTGGCTGCAATTGGTCGAACGTGATAATATCGACACTGCGTTAGATCGCAGTGTATTTGTTTCGTAATCTAAAGGGTTAATCGAACAATTCCGATTATTAAATATTCAGTCACTGTCGAAACATAAGCTGTAACCTTTAACATGTTGTATTGCATTTATATAATGTTGTAAGCATTGTTATTATTTATAAACACAAACAAAATTTAAATTTTTCATTTTTTTCCCCTTGGGGGTACTGCAGTGGCGCAGTGTTTATGTACGAGCCACCACTGACAGACTGACTATTATTATTGAGAGTACTGGCACACATTGTATGTTGTTCTCTTCACATTCATGCGTTGTATTTTATTGATATATTGGTTGGCGAAGCTGTATTTTTCATTCCTGGATAGGCGAATGACCAACTGAAACTTAAATTTAAGCCACCATTATGATTAAGTGCTGTTAGGACAGCTTCAAAGAAAAAGGTTTCATGTTTATAGTCATTGTAGATTTAATGATGGCTCTGTTCTGTCCGAGCTATCTTTATGAGATATCATTTTTCCCTCTCTTAGATTGATAGTCACTATAATTCTTTTTTTTTTTTTTCATATTTCTGTGACTGCCCAGTCTGACCAAAATATGAGATGCTCTAACCACATCTAATCTCATATACAGGGTGATTCCAAATTTCCCCATACAAACTTTGAAAGGAGGTAGAGAACATCAAAACCAACCATATTCACATAGGAAAGCATGACCGGAAACGCCACCCGAAAGGGATAGGTGGCGCTGTTCGCCAGCGCTCCAGTTGAACAATTGGGGCTTCCTCATTCAAGCTTTCGACGTCGTACGAAGAACGTGCATCGTTTTATGAATGCTGAGATGGCAGACATGCACCTAATTTACGGGTTAGCTGATGGTAATGGACGAGCGGCTGTACGAATGTATCGTGAAAGGTACCCAAACATCACCAAATGTTTGCATATTTGCAAACATTTGGTGATGCGGTTTTGAACTTTTTTTTTTTTGAACTTTTGCAGTTAATTCTAAAATACAGTCTTGAGAACTCATTTCCAAATGTTGTAATACTACTGCGAATTTTTCTCACAGTAAGTATTGGTAGTTGTGAGAGGAGTTTTTCTAAATTAAAATTGATCACGAATTACCTACATTACTATAAAATAGACTTCGAAAATGTCATCGACGATTTTACTAACAGAAAAGCAAGAAAAATAACATTTTAGATTGTTGAAATTAAGATTTTAGTTCAAAAATAAACATAGTGTTTTAATTTATTTCCCTATGTTTGACTTTTTGTAGTATTTTTGGTGTGTATTGAGAGGGGAGGCAAAAGCTCTAGCTACACCACTGGATGGACAATAATCCAGAGACAAGCACATGTGCTGTTGCCTCTGCTATAGGAGTATCTTGATCCATTGTACTGCACGTTTTGCACTCTGAGTCCTTACATTTACTCCATCTGCAACGGATCCAATTACTGATGGCTGAAGATTATCCTCGATGTGTGGAATTTGTGCAGTGGTTTCTGCAGAAAAGTGCCATAGACCTGGATTTTCCAACTTATGTTTTGTTCACGGATGAAGCTTCATTTACCCTCAAAGGGGCCTTCAATCACCATAATGCTTGTGTAGGCCCATGAGAACCCACACACTGTGCAATCACATGCTGTACAACAATGCTTCACCATTAATGTATGGGCAGGTATCGTCGCTGACTGTTTGGTTGATCCATACCTATTACCACCCCGACTGGACTCCCAGAAGTATTGGACCTTTCATGAAGAAGTTGTGCGGGATTTACTGAACAATGTTCCAATGACTGTGCGTGGCAGATGTTGTTCCAACACGATGGGGTCCAGCCCGTTTTGGCATTTCTGTGCATTGGTATTTGGACAGGTCCTTTGCAGCTCGATGGATTGGCATGGTGGACCTGTCGCATGGCCCCCACATTCACCTGATTTATTGAGCATTGATTTCTTTCTGTGGGGGGGGGAGACCCTTAAAGCCATGGTGTCTCTGACATGGACCTCGTGGCAAGAATCGCCATCGCTAATATCCAGGAAACTCCAGGTATTTTCGAAAATGTACGGCAATTAATGCATTGTGAGTGTCAGGCATGCATCACTGCTAATGGTTGTAACTTTGAGCACCTGATGTGAAACCATATTATGTATCCAGATGCTATTGAACTGTTCAGTTATGCCTAATAAAGTTTTTTACACTACTTACTGCCTTGTGTTATTTCTGTATCTTTGTGTCCCTGTTAGTATCTTCTGGTGGCATTTCCAGTCATGCTTTCCTGTGTGAATATGTTTGATTTTGATGTTCCCTACTTCCCCTCAAAGTTTATAGATGGAATTTTGAACCACTGTGTATAATCCTAAGCATTTATATTAAGATGGGGGGGGGGGTCTTCAGCAAATGCAATCAGTCTTATGTGATTGATGGATTTGTATGTCACTTTGATGCCATATTGCTGATTTGCTATAATGTGACTTTCCTATACAGGACTGGGAAAATCCCTGGCTCTTGTATTGCTATTTTCATAACATTCAGAGTGCAATGGAAGAGGATTTTTTCTACTTACGTCTTGCTATAACTATCACACACACAATATATATATATATATGTGTGTGTGTGTGTGTGTGTGTGTGTGTGTAAATAAATTTTTTTACCTTGGGAATAATGTATATTAGGGTTACCAAGTAATTTTATAAACTTGGTTATTTTACTCCTAATCCCAAGTAAGCAAACAGTTAAGTTTGTGCCTGAACGTAGTTCAAGTCTAAAGGTGATGCAACACCAGGGCAACTCATTGTAAAGGTGGGTAAAGCTCTAATCACTATTCTTAGTATTTTCAATAATATAAAGCACATCTCACTAAGAGATGTATACTGCAATACATTATGGGTGGGGTCACTACCCAGACTGGTTTCAACCTTTTTTGAGTCTCCTCAGTGAAGAGCTAGACCCTAAATACCAAGGTTTTAGTAATACAGAGCCTTATCAACTTTACCTATACAAGTTGCTACAAGGTGTTTTTATTTTGAATAAGAATCTCTGGAGGAGATATAGATTTAAATATGTTTTTTTTTTTACCTTGGGAATAATGTATATTAGGGTTACCAAGTAATTTTATAAACTTGGTTATTTTTCTCCTAATCCCAAGTAAGCAAACAGTTAAGTTTGTGCCTGAACATAGTTCAAGTCTAAAGGTGGTGCAACACCAGGGCAACTCATTGTAAAATTATGAAAAATACTAAGAATAGTGATCAGAGCTTTAACCACCTTTACAATGAGTTGCCCTGGTGTTGCACCACCTTTAGACTTGAACTACGTTCAGGCGCAAACTTAACTGTTTGCTTACTTGGGATTAGGAGTAAAATAACCAAGTTTATAAAATTACTTGGTAACCCTAATATATATAAAATTACTTGGTAACCCTAATATATATATATATATATATATATCAGTGGTGGCCCGTGAAGTTTTAAATGGGAGTGCTGCCTATACAAAATAATTTTTTAAAAATTATTTTTTTACTAATCAGTAAACAATTTATTAATAAATCAGTCTGACTGCATGGGTAATGAAATTCTGCATATAAGTATCTTTCAATGTTTAGTTTTTCTGTAGATATCACAGTTGAACTGGTCTGTGGATTTTTCTGTAAGTATATCCAGAAGAGTTATATTGTCTTTTTCTTAAACTTTTAAAGTGCCTTTTGCTGAAGCATGTTTATTGTTCATATGACACACAAAAGACAAATTCAGATATGAGGTATTGATGGAGATCTTGGTAATAATAAAAATGTATTATTATATTATTATTATAATATAACAGTTATTATTATAATTGTGAGGTTTTCAGTTATAATGTAAACCTTATATGATATACAGAATAAAATGTATAAAATTTATATATTATATATACTGTATAGTGAATATAATATGGAGGAGATATAGATTTAAATGATGTAATATGATGTAAAATATTTTTAATTTTAGATGCTTTTAGAAAGAAAAAATCAAAATCAGCAGTTATACAGTGTGAATATTGCTAGTCCTAATGCCACAGACAAAATGATCCAAAGGTCAAATGCCTTTGATGCAGAACACTATTCTCTCTACTTGCTCACTGGCAATAAGGTAATTTTTAAATATCAGTTTCTTGGGCCATACCCCCTTTTAATACTTTAGTGTTAAAAACTCACGTTTAATTTGTTGTTAGTAGTAAAAAAATGTTAAAGTTCAGTATTGAAGTGATTGTGAATGAGGTATCAATAGTAGATAAATTGGAGGTGCTCAGGATATTGCAAAATCACTGTGTGAATTTTCATCACATCAGTGGGATTAAAGGAATTTATTTTATTTTTTTTAATATTGATCTCACAAGTGAGAAGTTGCAGGAAGAAATGCATTGCGGAATATCTCAGATGTGTCGTGAATGTGAATAAGAAATAGCAATCAAAATCCCTGTGTTGGAATATTTAAGTTTAAGTCTTAGTATTCATGTTCCTTGGGAGTGAAAACTAGAGAAGGTACAGTGAGTTACATTACAACATTCTTATGTCAGACCTAATGTATACAAATTGATCATTATGATGTTATTATTTACAGGTTTATCAATTTCAACATTGAAATTGAAATCCCTAACATTGAAAATGTCTGAGGTTGGTTATTACAGTATCCATAATTCACAGTTTTATTATTTCAACATCACTCCATAACATCAGAAAAGTTTTTAAAATCAACTGCTCTAATGTCTGTTATTTCCAGATTTATCAGTTATTTAAACATTGAAAAAGGGTGACTGCAATCTAAATCTTCAATCTAGAAAAGTCTGAAAATTGACGGTCTTGATGTTCATTACTTGCAGGTTTGATTATTTGAACATTGATCCTCCTACCCAGTAGCGGATTATGTTCCTTTGAGGCCCTAGGTGCAAATAAATAAATAATAAATGTATAAACATTCACTAAATTTTTAGAGGCATATTATCTTTTTGCTATGTAAATTTTGAGACCCCTCGAGATAGCGAGGCCCTTGGTGCGTACCTAGTGTGCCTATTGTGTAATCTGACACTGACACCCAATTATTTCTAATAGTGAATCCTCAAACCAACAATGCTTTTCTGTAATTCCATTAAATCAATTTAGGAGGAGGAAAAAAAGGAGATTGGCACATTTTGGACCAATTAGTATTTCTGAGGTTTTGGTACTGGAAAATCTCCCACTTATTAGTCTCCCACAAACATCAATTTCGGCAGTTGCAGTAGGATTGAGACACCTATCGGTTGGAGTGAAGATACTATTCCTCCCCCTTCCCTTTGACCAGGTTGGCAAGAGAGAGAGAGAGAGAAGTGTGAGTGAGAAAATTGTTTTTCTGTTTCCATTATACCACTTGTGATTACCATTATTCTGTTATACACATACCTTGATTAGAATGAAACTTTAGTAAGGATGTTTGGCATGGTTCATTTGTAGAAAGGATGGTAACAACATTTAAAGAGATTTAACTTAAGTAAGTATTAGAAAGGACAATGAAATAACTGATTATTAATAATTATTGAATGAAACTGATGGAGCAGGACAATGAAAGTTATTTGGATGCATGAAAGAAAAAAAAAAAAGCAAGAAAATTTAGTGCAAACCATATAAGATTAGAGATGGAAGTAAATGTGAAATGGGAAGTTGTTAAAAAAAAGAATGATATTAAAGAGTTGGTTTGGGACAAAAAAAGGACAGAATCAGATATTGCTGTGCAAGGTAGAGGCTATATATGTTAAGGGAAAAAAAAGTGGATAACAATAAATAATTTAAATTTGGAAAATATGAATTTTACCTGATCTAGTCTTGTAAAGAAGGTATGGGAATTAACTGACTGGGTAAATAGTAAGATCACTATGTATAAGCAAGATGAGTTTGCAGATAGTATTGCTAAAATTTATAGACTCAAAAAATAAACAGACTAGAGAAGGAAACACACTTTCACAAGTCCAAACATCATCTTAATAAATGCTGTTTATTTATAAGGATGTCGAAGCAAGCTTTTTTTTCCCCCCTACGTGTGATGTTGCAGCATTTGGATAAAGCACATAAAGCTAAAAACACACTTAATAACCACAGTAATGACTATTTAATTCGTAAATATTTGTTTAAACTACTGTACTGATGATGTCCCAAGATACTTGGGATGAAATATTTACAAATTAAATAGTCATTACTGTGGTTATTATGTGTTTTTAGTGATGAATTCACCACAGGTTTCATTATATAAAAACACATAAAGCTAGCATCTAACTTCCACTTGATTTTTTCCTTTTAATACCAGATCCATAGTCAGATACCCTTTGAATGTATTCCATGCTCTGCTGAAACTCAACTAGATACTATATAGCAGTAAAGGCAAATCAGTGGCTTGCATGAGTACTTGTTGGTTTGACACTGCTGAAATACATGGATAATCCAAATTATGTCTGTACAATAAACTTATCTGTAATGTGCTACACTGTGGTCACTGTTTTTAAATAGAGAAAGCTATAGAGTCAGAAAGAAAGAAAGAATGGAAAAAACTGAATTTTTCATACTTTTTTTCAAAGAAAAAAAAAACTAAGAAACTCGGTTTTTTTCCTTTGGAAGATCCTTATTGAAATGCTTGAGATTTTTAATTTTTCTACTTTTAATTTATAAAAGTAGAAAAATGCTTCCATTTTTCTACCTATAAATAATATAGTAGAATTTTCACCTTTTTAAAAATTGCATTCCCCCCTCCAAAAATACAGCCATGCAGACTAATTGTGGGAGGTCCATTTTAGACAACACAAAGTCCATCATACCACTCCTTAAACTCATTTATTGTTTGCACTCTCACCATCTTCTCAGGCAGTATACATTCCATGCTCTTGCCACTCTTGTTACCAAAAAAAATTACTTCTTATCCTCTTATTACCACATTCTTTGGCAACCTCCAGGAAATGGCCCTTCCCTTAATTGTATCACATGAAAAGCCTCTCCATTGTCAATTTAGTAAATAACTTTCAACAGTTGAAATATTGCATTAATAATATTCCCTGTTCATCTTCTGTTCACCAAATTCTTGGGACATGTAAACTCTGTTTGCCCTCAGTCTCTCCTCATAACTAACATTGTACAGTTCTAATACCATTTTGTTATCTGCCTTTGCATCCTTTCCGAGATTGACCAAATATGAGCACAGTAATCCCAACAATGTGGGCTAACAGAGCTTTATGCAATGGAACAGCTACCTTTATATTCTGCTGGTCAACGTCCCCCTCAATATTGCAGTAGTTTGCAGGATTGTCTTTACAACCTTTGCAATACATCCCCTGAATTTCAAATTTCTATCTACAATCGCCTCAAGATCCCTTTCTCCTCAAATGAGTATGAAGCATCCCAAATTTCAAAACCTTATATTTAGCTATATTAAGCAGACATCCACATTCATTTACCCATCTCTTCAGATTATTCAAATTACCTTGAATAGTCAAAACATCAGCACTGTTACTAATAATCCTTCCAAGCTTCACATCAACAGACATAAATGTGTGACCCAAATGTTTCAAATGCTTTTGCAATGTCCAAACAAAAATGACCTTCCTTCTGTTAGCTCTGCTTATTTACATATTCTCAAATGCTAACAGTGTTGGGTTCCTTCCTAATATACACTATATACCAATAATTGTCTGGACACCCCTGGTATTTGAAGTTATGAAACATTCCAGGTTTGTTAATAACATAAAAGCCAGTGTACAGATAGTAGGAAGCAGTATTTCATTCTAGCAGTTGAATACAGGTGGTATGGCAACACGATGTGAACTCAGTAACTTTGAGAAACAGGTGATTGTGGGCTGTCACATTGGTGGCATGTCCCATTGTCACTCAACTGAAGCATCCAAAATCAATGTTTGGTGATGTGATCAACAAATGGAGACGTTCTGGCATCATTAGTGCAGGAAAACACCCAGGACTGCCACTGAAAATGGCTGACAGAGACAGACAGGAGGGTATTATGCAAAAACCGGCACAGATCATCTGTAATGAGTTCCAGAGAACCAGTAACACTATGGTGAGCACTAATACTGTATGAAAAGAACTCATATATTGAGTTTCCATATAAGAGCAGTGGCAAATAAGCCAAATATCACAACAACGAACAAGGTGGCTTGTTCTGGCCTTGCACAAAAAAGCATGTGAACTGGAATAGTGGAAAACGGTACTCTGGAACAATGAACTAAGGTTCACCTGTTTCCAGTCTGATGGCAGGGTATGGCTGTGGAGGCAGCCTGGTGAATGTTTGTTATCACAGTGTGTTGTATCCACAGTAAAGTTTGGTGGTGAAGGAGTAATGGTGTGGGGGTCCATTCAGCTGGTTTGGAGTGGGACCACTGGTTGTTGTCCATGGTTCCATGAAGGTAGCTCAGTACCTTGATATTCTGGATAATCAGGTGCTGCCTACACTGTGTAGTTTTTATGGAATGGACTTGCGTTACTACTAAAATTATAATTCCCCATGCCACAAAGCTGCAGCTGTTATGGAATGGTATGAAGAGATGGATGTTAAATGACTGTCCTGACTTGCACAGAGTCCTGACCTCAACCACAATCGAACATTGTGGGATGAATTGGAGCAATGTTTGAGGTCCAGAGCAGCACGTCCTCGATCTTTTACTGAACTCAGTGCTGCTTTGATGGAGGAATGGAGAAAAATTCTACCTGATGTCTGCCACTCATTGGTGGAAAGCCTCCTTCAAAGGGTGCAGTAGGTGATCAAAGCCAAAGGTCAACATACCCAATATTAGGGTTCACCTGCTGGTATCAATTGTAAATTGCTAAAGTGTCTGGACAGTTATTGGTAGATTGTGTATATCTTTAATTTTATTATTTGCCTTTGCACCCTTTCCAAGGTTGAGAGTGAACAGATAATAACTGTTCACTTCCCTAATTTTTGTTATACCTCTATTATATCTGTGGTCTTTTGGTTTGAACACTGCCTTATACATTCTAGTTTAGTGATTTAGCTAATTTCTCTCTTATTTTATTTAAATTTATTCATTTGACTCCCCACAATACGAACTTTGCTTATTATATTATCTATTTTCATATTAAATTTTGCCATCTTCACAAAAAATTATGCCTACATAGCTAAAATATTTTACTTGTTCTTAAAGTTCACCACTGAAAATTCAGTTATGTTCCTTTTTTTTTGGTGTTGTATTTGTGTGTTTATTGCTGATTTTCATGCAAAATTTATTATACCAGTTCATAATTTAGTTAAAGAATCCTGAATATCTTTAGTTGATATCAGGTATAAGTAATTTTTTTTCATGATGCAGTCTATTCATTTAGTTGAAGAATAATAATGGAGATAGTTTACAACCTTGTCTTATACCTTATTTTATATCAAGCTTTCTTTCTTAATTCCTTTATTTTTAATCATAATCTGAGATACATAAGTTAAAATTCATTTTAATATGTCTTATATACTGCTAGTTTAGTATTTAATTTTTTCTTATTCTCGATAAATTTATTCAGTTGGTTCTCTACAATACCATCATCATCAAATTCCTGACATACTACTCTTAAAGGGTGTACAGGATATGATAGTACTTCATGAAAAATTTACCTCATTACTAACTTCCTATCTACAATTTTCCTCAAAATCAGTCTGTTACTTGTCAAGACTCCAACATCTTTATCAGATCTTATATTTCTGTCGTCTAAGGCACTTTGTACCGTATCAATCCACCTATCTCTGGGTCGTTTTCCTGCTAACCGCAGAGAACACTTGTTTTGCTAATCTTTCCTCTCCCATTCTGTTTAAGTGACCATACCACCTGAGATTAGCTCTGCTAACGCATTCCTGGATGCTGACAATGTCATGTTCTTTCCTATTATCCTCATTTTTAATATGATATTGCCATTGATGCCATCTGTTCATGTCCCTAGTCTTTCTCAGGACTCTCATATCTATAGTCTCTAGTCTTTGGTCAAGTATTTTACTTCTGACTCAGCTCTCAGATCCATAAGTTAAAACTGGTTTGAACACTGTCTTGTATACAGTTAATTTAGTGTTCCGACTAATTTCTCTCTTATTCCATATGAATTTATTCAGTTGACTTCCCACCATACCAGCTTTGCTGATTCTGTTATCTACTTCCATATTTGATTTACCATCTTCACTAAAAATCGTGCCTAAGTAGCTGAAATGTTTTACTTGTTCCACAGGTTCCCCATTCACAATGCAGTTGACATTTTCAACAATTCTACCTATTTTCATTATCTTTGTCTTTTTAATGCTGACCTTCATGCCATATCTATTACAACAGTTATTCAATTTAGTCAGGGAATCTTGCAAACTTGTAGCGGATTTATTCAGAAGTATAATATTGTCCACATAAAGCAAAGAGCTGACATTAACATGTCCAATTCTGATATCATGTTTAATACCACTTTCCTTCATAATGTGATCCATATAGATAATGAATAACAGAGGGGATAATGTACATTCTTGTCTCACACCAGATTTAACATTAAACCATCTTCCTGTACATCCTTCAATTCTAACTGCTGACTTACAACTCAAATACAGACTAAGTATTGCTTATATACTGCTATATAAGTTATTATGCATTATATATATAATATAATGCCCCAATGACACCATATAACTGTAGCGTATTGAATAGCTCCTCCCTCTTGGCACTTTGTCATATGCCTTTTCCAGATCGACAAAACTTAAATACAGATCTTTGTTATATTCCCATACTTTCTCGACTATTTGTCGTAAAGTGAAGATCTCATCCTGACAGCCTCTATTTGGCCTGAATCCAGCTTGTTCTTCATAGCTTTTCTTCCACAATTCTTCTCAACCGTTTCTCAAGTTCACTTGCATAAATCTTGCCAGGAACACTCATTAGGGGAAATACCCTCTGTAATTCTCACGTTCAGTTTTATTTCTATTTTTATATATGGGCACTATTAGAGTTCTACTCCAATCATCGGGAATTCGTCCCTCTGTCCAGGCTTTCTGAATTATGCAGTGCAGCCACTGTAAAACTTTTATACCACCATACTTCAGCATTTCTGGTCGAATATCATCTACTCCTGCTGATTTTCCACATTTCAAGCCTTTGATGACTTTTTCTACTTCAAGTATGGATATGTATTCCTGACTGCATGCCTGTTGAGTGTTTTTTACCACTGTGCTATCACTTCTTGTTTCATTTAGCAATTTTTAGAAGTAATTACTCCATACTTCAAGGATATCTTTTTCTTCCATTTTCATGTCACCTTTATCATCTCTTACTCCTTTTACAGCACTCTTTCCTCCATTCTTAAGCTTCTTCAACAACCTCCAGAATATTTTGCCACCTTCTTGATATTTATTTTCCATGTTGTTGCCAAAGTCCTCCCATGACTTTTGTTTAGCTAGTTTTACACAGTGTTTCGCTTTTTTACATTTGTCTCTGTATTCTCTAAGAGTAAAAGCTGACTTATTTGCCAGGAACATTTGATATGATTTCTTCTTTTCCTTCACTGCCTCTTTAACTTCCTGTGTCCAACATGAAGTCCTGATTTTTCTATCCTTGCAGACAACCTTACCACATGCCTCTCTGGCTGAATCAATCAGGGTTTTCTTCATGGCTTGCCACTGAATTTCCAAAGTTTGGTTCCTATTCTCAAACTCTTTAATTTTTTCTTCAATAATCTTTGTGTATGTTAGTCTACAGTTCACATCTGAGAGCTGCTCAACTATTATTCGCTTTAAAATGTTCTTACGTGTTATTCTTTTCAATATGAAATTCAATTTTATCCTGCTCAAGACTAAATAGTGATCGCTTCCAATTTCAAATCCTCTGTACACTCTGGTGTCCTGCACCAGGGAGAAAACATCACTTTTAACAATAACATAGTCAATGAGACTTTTCTTATTCCTTGCCTCTTCTCTCCATGTGAATTTGTGCACATTTTTATGTTGGAACATGGTGTTAGTAATAACCAGTCCATGTCTTGAGCAGAAATCCAACAAGTATTTGCCATTATTATTAGCTTTGCTCTTTTCTCCAAATTTTCCCAAAATATTTTTGTATGTCTGACAATCATTTCCTACTCTGCTATTCAGATCCCAACAAGGACCAACTTTTCCTTTTTCATTGTGTCAATTGTTTTTTCTAAAGCATCAAAAAATTCCTCCACTTCTACCTTAGTAGAACCTTCTGTGAGACCATAGGCACAAATAAGTCTCATTGTCCGGTTCCCCATTCTGATGGGAAACTGGACAATGATTGCCCACATCACTCTACTTGACACTGCTTGCCATTCAAGATGATTAACCTCGTATTTTGTGTTGAATACTATGGCTACTCCTTCTTTTCCTTGATTGTCATTGCTTGAATATAACATTTTGTATTTATTGCTTAGAAAGATCTCACCAGTTATTGTCTTTTTTGTTTCAGTCACCCCTATTATGTCGATCTGGTACTTATCTAATTCCTCAGCTAGCTCCATTTCTTTGCCATTCAGGCTTCTTACGTTGACAGTACCGATCTTTAACTCTGGTGATGTTGAGTTGGGGGTGTGTTTTCAGATTTGTTCCAGTAGCTGACTTTTCACTGTTCGCCCTGGTTCCCTGGCGAAAACAATGGGGGCCTTGTTTAACCAGGCAACGCCCCAGCCGGCATGAAATTTTGTCATGTTGTACCATCATTTTTTAGTTTGGTTTAACCAATAAGAATACAATTTGGTCGGTTAAATCCCAAATTGCCAGCCCATCCTCGTTCGTTCAGTATCCAGGTAGATACCCAACAGGGTGCACCACGAGAAGGTGAGGATTGGACATTAGGTCAGAAGCCCTGGTTGGTTCTCCGCATTCCTTTAAAGGCTATGTGGAGGTCTCCTCTTAGTTATACAGCTTTGACCCATAAGTACCCATGCCAGCTTTGCTTATTTTGATTTTGTTATCTATTTCCCTATTTAATTTATAATTTTCATTAAAAACTATGCTTAAATGTCTGAAATATTTTACTTGTGCAATGGGGGTCTTCATTGAGAATGCAATGTTGTTGTTTTTCATTTCCCTCTCTATTTTTACAATTTTTTAAATCTTTTTTATTACTCATTTTCATGCCAAATTCATTAAATTGATTTTTAAGCAGCAATATTAATATTCAACTGCCTAAATAATGGTAAGCAGCTAAATAATTTTTATTTGTATATACAATAAAATGATTGTACAATTTATTTTTATTAACATGTTTTTTAAAGGTTCTATTTATCATCATCATCATCAGATCCCATGGATTCAAAAGCCTTATCATGGAAGTTTCTCTCTATCAAAGGCAATTCTCAAATACTTTATGTACTACAATAAATTTAGTCTAATCCTTTATCGAAGTAATAAATTTAGTCTAATCCTTTATCGAAGTGTAAGCAAACAAAGTTTGCACTTGAAGTATCTTCAGGACTGAGGC
This sequence comes from Typopeltis vanoorti, assembly GCF_054136105.1. NCBI lineage: Eukaryota > Metazoa > Arthropoda > Arachnida > Uropygi > Thelyphonidae > Typopeltis > Typopeltis vanoorti. The sequence continues at coordinate 118,396,975 of NC_143551.1, forward strand.
AACTCGTGGTAAAGGTGGACCAAGCTCTCATCACTGCTTGTCTTAGTATCTCCCATAATGCAAAGCACATCTCCTTGCGGACATGTATAATGCTATGCATTAAGGAAGGGTCACTACCCAGACCAGTTTCGACCTTTATTGAATGTTCAAGTACAGGTCAAACTCCAAAAACTCAGTGTTGTTTCCCTCAGTAACAGGCTCACCCTGCCACTGAGAAGAACTCCCAGAACTGGTTGGCTTTACACTGTGGCAGGCTCATCCCACCACCGAGCAGATCTGCTCATTTGCTTATATCTCATCCGAGGGGTAACAGCAACAGCCGTGCCTCAGTTAACTTCACAGGCTACAGCATTGCCGTTCATTATCCCCCCCCCCCACACACACACCCAGGACCTGGGTGACAGCAACAACTGAGCTTCAGTTAAAACTTCATTGGCTACAATATTGCCATTTATCACCCAAGCTTCCAACCAGTTTCAACCTTTATTGAGGTCTCGTCAGTGGGAGCCAGACCCACAAGTGGTGATACTAAGGCAGAAGCAATGGAGAAGTCATTTACCTATATGAATTCTCAAAAGGTGTACCACCTTTTTATTAAATTACTCTGGATTTAGAGAAAGATGTTGGAAGTTTTTTTTTTTTTTTTTTTTTTTTTTTTTTTTTTTGTCCTGAAGATACTTCAAGTGCAAACTTTGTTTGCTTACACTTGGATAAAGGATTAAACTAAATTTATTATAGTTTAACCAAGTGGAAAAAAAACTTCCAACATATTTCTCCAAATCCAGAGTAATTTAATAATAAGGTGGTACACCTTTTGGTAACTCGTATAGGTAAGTATGACTTCTCCATTGCTTCTGCCTTAGTATAACCACTTCTGGGTCTGGCTCCCACTGACGTGACCTGCATAAAGGTCGAAACTGGTTTGAGTAGTGGCCCCTTCCCTTAATGCATAGCATTGTACATGTCCACAAGGAAATACTAAGACAAGGGGGTGATGAGAGCTTGGTCCACCTTTACCATGAGTTGCCTCAGTCCTGAAGATACTTAAGGGCAAACTTTGTTTGCTTACACTTGGATAAAGGATTAAACTAAATTTATTATAGTCTAACCAAGTGGGGAAAAAACTTCCAACATACTTTGTGTACTGTTTCTGTGCTCAACATACATTTGTGCAGTGAATTTCACTCACCCACCAGTCTCTAAGCAAAAATATTAGAATATTAAAATACTTTACAAATCTGTCCTAGTACCATTCTTGTGCAGTGAAACTATTTTGCCTTCTTTCCATCCTTGGGGAAAGCCCCCAAGGATGGAAATTGTCCCATTAATGCAAGGATTCCCATTAACCACTTCTACATCAATATGGATGAAATATGTTGCTTCTCATACACTTTGTATCCATCATACATTTCAATGTAATAGAGTGGGAATTCCAATTTTAATAAACACTTTGCATCTGTGGTAACTTTGTGTATGCATGTCAAAGTTGCCAGGTCGAAGGGACAACCAGGTTTTTTCCACATTTCTTAAAAATACCTGGTAATATGTCATCCATTTCATAGTCTTATTAACACGCAACCATTCAGCACTTCATACACTGCAGACTGTTTTTAACTTCTAGTTCCTCTAGTATTTCCTCCCTTTCAGGAATTGTTGTATGACATCATTCACAATAGTGTGATATATATACTGATAAAGTGCTCATTAATTTATCATCATCATCATAGCTTCTTCATATAGTTTACTAGTATGAATAAGAAGTATATATAGAAATATGGATATAATAGCAACTCTTCATAATAATATCAATCAAATGAAGATGAGATAGATCTCCTTAAAATACTTGAATAGTATTTTAAGTTGTAAACCCCAAATACTACTGCATCCAAAATTTATTATCAGCTTTATTATCATCTTTGAAATTCTGATAAGTTTTGCAAATGATAACAATCTTATGAAAATATAAATTTTTTGGGAGTTACTCAGTATTGTACTACATAAAAGATGCAAAGTCTCCATGGGAACCCATATATGTCTCTTTTATTTTGAAAAAAAAATGAAATTTTATTATTATTTTAGTTTGAAAAAAGTTTCAAAGGCAACTGTTTTATGTCTGCTTGGCACACATAATGCTGGATATTTATTATCCTTTCTTTTAATAACAAATGTTATTTGAGTTGAGTAAATTTATTGAAATTCAATGGTGGATTTTGATATAATTTTGCAGGTTGTAAAGTTTCCTATTGGCTCTTGTTCTCCATACACAGAGTGTAGCCAATGTTTAACAGCAGAAGATCCTTTGGATTGTGCTTGGTGTGGCTCATTTTGTGCTCATTATCATGAATGTCCCAATCCAAGTCAGTTATCAAGTAATATGTGTCCTCCTTATATTTATGAGGTAAAGGTTTTAATTATTTTTAAGTTGTCAGTTTTAAGTTGATAATAATGTAATAATTTTCATTTAATTATGGCTGTTATGTATTGCATATGCCATAATTTCTGGAATAAATTATAGTGTTATTTTTATTACTGATATTATCATCTTACAAGGAGTCAAAGATGGAGGATTCTTACTATCACATACAAAGCTTGCTGAATGGTGCCTTAAACTCATTTACTATTTCAACATTCACTACGCCTCAAGATTCTCAAGTAACATAGTTCACTCACTAATCACTCTCCTAGCAAAAAAACCTTCTTATTTTTCTGGTCACATCCTCCTTTATACAACTCTCTCTTTCCATTCTTTGAAAAAATCTCTTCGACAACACCCTGGTTGTCGAAAAGATTTATATGTAATAGAACCTTACCAAAATCATATTTCTTCAGTCTTTCCTTATACTTGGCATTCTAGAGACCAGATACTACTTCAGTCAATCTTCTCTGTACACTTTCCAAATTTTCCATATTCCCTTGAAAACCAAGTGACCAAATCTGTGCACAGTAATCCATATGCATGATTTCAGATTCTTTTCTACTATCATATCCATAGCTCCTTTGAGATATCCCTCCCCAATTGTTTACTCTGCATCCATTCTTGACTTCCAGATTTCAAAATCTTACACTTTGCGACATTGAACTGGTAGCACTGCTTGCTTTCTTCTCAGCTACTCAAATCCATCTGTAAGGCAGCATGTGCTCCACTCCCCTCATAGATCACCTTAACTTTTCACTATCTGCAAACAACTGCATATGTCCTATTTTTGTCACAGTATCATTGACATTTAATCTGAATAGTAATGGTCCTAAAGCTGATCCATGTGGAGATCCACTGTCTGAGAAACTGCTCCACTATACTGATATGTATCACTAGTGCTGTTTTTTTTGGGATGGTACACAACAGTGTGTGTGTGTGTGTGTGTGTGTGTGTACACCAACACCTTTATTAACAGTGACACGTGATGTATGATGTGTCTTTTTAATTTAAACTTTTCCTGCTAGCAAAGAATGCATACCAGCGCCTATTGTTTGACTAAAAAACTGCTGTGTATCACACAGCCAATCTGCTATCCCACTTGCTAACATGTTATATAATTCTGTCCATCCTGGTTTAATTACTAACTTGTCATATGGAAATCTATCCAAGGTTTTTGCAAAATGTGAAATATACAAGGAGTACCCCAGAATAATTGGAATCTAAACTTGACATGCATGCATTTTCTGGTTACAGATGATGCTAGGCATTGTGAGCATGCGTTTTTTTTTTGTGCCAGTCTGGCAAGTGACATCATTCCGTGTGAACTGGTTCATTGTTTTAGCTACCTTTTTTTTGTTAGTGCTTACAAGCAAGTTTGGCGAGTTTTTTGATGGCTGACCACAAGGAACAGAGAGTGGGCAAGAAATTTTGTTTTCTTTGGGGCAAAACTGGCTGAAACTATTGTTATGCTTTTGCAAGCCTTTAACAATGATACTTTAGGTAAAACAACAGGTTGAGTGGTTGTCCTGTTTCAAAAATGGAGACATGTCGGTTGAGGACCAACCACAATCTGGCCAACCTTCAACAAGCAGAAATATAATTTATTGGCATCTTTAATTTATGATATAACCAAGTGAAAAAACTTTCAAAGATCTTTCTCTAATCCAGAGTATTTTAGTAATAATGTGTGATACTTTTTGATTACTTGTATATGGAAACATGACTTCTGCATTACTCTTCAACCTTGGTATCACTTCTGGGTCTGGCTCCCACTGATGAGACCTCAGTAAAGGTCAAAACCAATCGGTAGTGGCCCCCTCCCATAATGCATAGCATTATACGTGTCTGTAAGGATATGTATATTGCATTATTGGATACTAAGGCAATTAATGTGAAGTTATTAGCCTCTGTATACAAGTAGCCCAGTCATGGTGTTACTTTACGTGCACATTTTTATTTGCTTGCAATGGATAAAGGATTAAACCAAGAATGTAATTTCTTGGCATCTTTAATTTATAATATAACCAAGTGAAAAACTTTCAAACATATTATATTATATACACTGTGGTGAACATAAAAGAACATATGACTAGCTTGTTGTCATATAAAGGATATTAAACTGCCTATAATATTATACAAATTCATTTCAAATCAATCAAATAACCAGGAGAGCAGTTATCATAGATATACCATGAAGTATATAATTTATAGTAGTATAACTATACAATTATGATTTTCGATTCTAACTTCATCAATCTTTGAAAGACCTGTTGAGGGCTTGCATTGAGCCTGCCAAGATCTTGGATCTCTCCCTTTTCCCCACCTGCATTGCTAGTTTCACAGTAGTTACAGCATTAATTCATGTGGTAGTTATTATTATCATCATCCATGGAGGAGTCTGAAAATCATTATGGGAGGATCTACAACAAAAGTTATTCATGCAAAACCTATTCTTAAACTCACTCATTGCCAAAGCACTCAGGACTAACTCTGCAATCCATTCCAGTCATTCACCAATCTCCAAGAGCAAAAATTCTAGTCATCGTATTTTTACGAACTGCACTCCCCATTTGTCATATACTAAAAAAATTCTTTTGTGTCAGTCTTATAGAATTTCTCTTTAGTAACTTATAAGTTTCTATCATGTCTCCTCTTTTTCACCTGTGAACTGAACCTTGCAACCCATACATTTTCACTCTATATGCATAGGAAGCATTCCATAAGCCTATCACTATCTTGGTCACTCATCTCTGAATCACCTCCAGATCCCTATAATTAATTTTCTGGAGTTCAGTACTGTAAAAGTAATACACAATGTAATTTTTTCACCTTGAAGTACATTACCTTATACTTCTAACTCTGACCAACCATTATCTTTTGCCCACACTGCCAATTTCTTTAAATCATCCTGCAGGATCTCTACATTGCCTTTATTAACTATTGCCCTCCCAGTTTTATATCATCATCAACAAACAACTGAATGTTTCCTCACATTATTTCCTATATCATTAACAGGGCCGTCACCGGATTAGATCATGCCCTGGGACAAACAATTAAATATCTCTCCTGATGTGTTATAAGACAAAAATATAAGAAAATCTCCAATTGCTATTTTGTTTTTATTACAAGAGAAACATTAATGCTTTCTGTCTGGATGCACACTCTGTGTGATGGTAGATGGCTCCCTATCCTCTTTCACCATTCAATTAATGCTGGGGCTCCACAAGGTTCTGTCCTCTCACCAACTCTCTTCCTGCTAAATATCAACTACTTACTTCAGTTGACCTCCAACTCAATACACAGTTTTGCAGATGACAGCACACTACACTCCTCGCTTTCATTTGATAAACCTTACCCTTCACAACTCACCTCAACCTACAGAACATCGACCACCACCCTCAATTCTGATCTCCAAGCCATACTACAATGGGGTTCGGATAACCTCATCAATTTCAATGCTAATAAAACCCACTTCTGTCCTATTTCCCATAAAAAAGAAACATTTTTTCCCAGTATCCTTTTTGACGATACCCAAATTTCCAGACAGTTTGAGATCTCTCTCTCTCTCCTTGGAATTACCCTCACATCAAACCTCTCCTGACATAAGCACATCACATCCATTGCATCCTCAGCTTCAAAAAAACTAGGATTTCTCTTTCGCTCAAGATGTTACTTCACCCCTGAACAGATTTTAACATTATACAAATCACAAATCTGCCCAGCTATTGAATACTGCTCCCACATATGGGGTAGGGCCCCTAAAAGCTCTCTCAAAATGCTTGACTCAATGCAAAGGAGAGCAATTAGACTTATTAATGACCCATCTCTTACCATCTTTCTTCTCCCACTTTCGCACAGACATTTGGTTTCTGCAGTATGTATATTCTACAAATATTTCCAGGAAATGCTCATCTGAAATAACATCAATAATTCCTCCACTCAGTACTAAGCTCGTTGAAACATGTGCAACTGCTGCTCAACATCCCTTCACAGTACACCTAGAAAGAAAGAAACAAACAGAACAAGTTTCTTTTCCTCCTCCTTCATCCCTGCAACTGCTGCACTGTGGGACAATCTCCCACCTGCTGTGTTTCCCAAGGAATACAACTTACAGTCATTTCAATCAAATTTAAACAAGTTCCTTTTCCAACCCACTACCCATACACAGTACTGATGTACTATAGGTTGATGTCATCCAACCTCTTGTGTAATGGGCACAACATAAAAAAAAAACGATTACATAATAATATTAATTAAATGTTTGCTCTACGGGGATATCGCACAATAAAACTGTTTATAAGCTCTTCTAAATTTAAAGTATGGGCTATGTCCGCCTTTATTGAAATAGTTGTTAGACCAACCAATCTTTCTTGGGTCATTGCCATTCACAAATAATTTTGAATCAGTTTAAGCTTGGAAAAGTTTCTTTCCGCGGTTGCTATACTAACAGGAATTGTTAGTATAGCAACGTAGCGACGGTGCCTACCACAATTTGGCTGAACGAGTGTCCTTATTAGGCTGTGCCATGAGGCAGACTGCCTCTATGCTACACCCTGTCGATGGTACTGATCATTAATATTTAGGCACCTTTATTCTCCTGGATTTTGTTTCACCATATACTACTCTCTGGTGTCTATCTGTCTCTCTGCCAGCAATCCTCCATGGCATTCCTGCTGCCAGCTTCATATCCATTCCCTTTTGTTCCAACTTATATAACAATTTTTTGTGTGATAATCTATCAGATACCTTTACAAAGTCCACCAGTATCATACAGTCATTTATTTTATTCATCTCAGCTTCAACTTGATTACAAAAAGTGAGTAAATTCTTAGGCAGAACCTACTTTTCACAAAGCTGTGCTGCCTCTCATAGAATGTCATATTTCTTTCCACCCATTCCTGATTTCTGCCTTTAACTAACTTTTTCATTACTTGAACTACCACTCCAGAGGATTTATCAGTTTGTAATTGCTATTTCTACCTTGGAGCCTCCTTTATGTAAAGAATTATCATTTTGGCACTGATTTTTTGAGGTGTATTTTATCAGCCATAACAGATGATGTCTTTTTTTTTTTTCATCCTTTTCAGTTCATAGTACTTAGTTAACTAGAAAGAGAAAACTTTTATATTTGGATATGCATGACATATGTTATTATTTACAAATAATATTCAAAAATAATTTCAAAAATTATTTTAAATAAAAACAAGTATTCTTTAAAATTTCAGATATCACCAAGGGAAGGACCTCATTATGGTGGTACTATCCTCACAATCACTGGAGACAACCTTGGCAGTTCTCAAAGTGGAGAACATTCTGCTAGCATTAATGTGACTGTTGCTAATGTACCTTGTGCAATTATTACATGGGAATTTAAGATGTAAGTAATATTTTGTTATTTCTCAGAGTAAGGTTTGTTGATTTCAATAGGATCATTCTTATTTCTCATAAGGAACTGTATAAGTATTTTTATCCATGTTTTCAGCAGGCTGCCAGCCTGGTTGGCTGAGTGTGTTAGTGTATCTGTTCTCCACCCAAAAGGCTGTGGGTTCGAATCCCGCCATTGGCATGAATGTTTGTGACGGGCGGTAAATGGCATTAGTGTTGTTGATGGATTGAGTGGTGGAGACAGAGAGAGAGAGAGAGAGAGATGTAGAGTAGGTGTCCTCCCTCGATGAGTCTTTAGACTCCCTGGAGGTGTCATGTAATAATAATAATAATAATATATTTAGGTAGATAGAAGTGTTCCTTACTTGAACACATCTCACCAATGCTTTTTGTGTCTTGTCTATTAACCATTCTCTCTATCTATCTGTGTATATTTTTTTTTTTCTTGCTCCTTAAAGTATAAATAACTATATGTAGCTGATGACCTTACATCAACTACTACATCTTTTGTAATTGCTTTAGCTGGAATAATTTATCTACAATGCAAAAAAAAAAAAAAAAACAGACCAAGAGTAAAATCAGTGAAGCTAATCACACTGCTTATAATAGTTGTTTTAAAGGTGGAATGTATTTTTACAAACTATAAAATTCCAAAGGAACTTTTAAAATGTGTAGCCATGTGCCAGAAAAACAGTTTTAAAAAGTACCCATATTTGTAGATAGATTTAGTTACCTGAAATATGGGTGAATGAAGAAATGCTGAAGAAGAATATCCAAAACTGAAAACAAGCAAAATAATATTAGGATATGAAATGCTGTCTGGATATGCAATGTGTATGATAACTTATATATACAGAGTCTGTCAAAAAAATGTATATGTTACCAGCAAAGTGTGAAAACCAGCATTCTATAGGTGTCCTCCCTCGATGAGTCTTTAGACTCCCTGGAGGTGTCATGTAATAATAATAATAATAATAATAATATATTTAGGTAGATAGAAGTGTTCCTTACTTGAACACATCTCACCAATGCTTTTTGTGTCTTGTCTATTAACCATTCTCTCTATCTATCTGTGTATATTTTTTTTTCTTCTTGCTCCTTAAAGTATAAATAACTATATGTAGCTGATGACCTTACATCAACTACTACATCTTTTGTAATTGCTTTAGCTGGAATAATTTATCTACAATGCAAAAAAAAAAAAAAAAAAACAGACCAAGAGTAAAATCAGTGAAGCTAATCACACTGCTTATAATAGTTGTTTTAAAGGTGGAATGTATTTTTACAAACTATAAAATTCCAAAGGAACTTTTAAAATGTGTAGCCATGCGCCAGAAAAACAATGTATATGTTACCAGCAAAGTGTGAAAACCAGCATTCTATAGAATGCCGAAAGTGGGATGTCAAAGTATGAAACGGTTAGATTTTCACACACTTCCTAGGAATTCTATAGAATGCCAAAAGGCAAATCGACAAAGTATAAAATACTCCCGGCAGTGACTTTTAATGTTGCAAGGCAATTGACGTGACTTTAGATGCTCGTCTCAAACAGAGAGCCAGAGCACTTCCTAACCTAACCTAACCAGAAATGGTAGGTTATTACGGTTAGGTTATATTCGAGAACAAGATGCTACGACGTATCTATGGAGGGGGTCATGGCAGACGGAGTCTGGAGGAGGCGGTCCAATGCTGCCATACACGCTTTATACAACTCGGTAGACGTCTTGATGGAGCTGCGAGCCCGGCGTCTTTAGTGGCTGGTGCACCTGTACTGTATGGACCCCGAAAGGATTGTGAGACAAGTGTGGGAGGCCCGGCCCCGATCAGGGAGGCTGCCAGGGAGACTGAGAAGGAAATGGGTGGATCAGGAGAAGGAAGACCTGCAGGCTGTCGGGCTGGAGCCCAGAACGTGGCGGACAGTCACAGAGGACCGTGCCCAGTGGCAACATGCAGTGCTTGAGGCCAAAAGTCTCCCCGGGCTGATAGCACCTGGCTAATATAATATATAGGTTAGGTTCATGCCACCTGTGGACATGAGAGTAAAGACGATGGAAATGAGAAAATAGAAGGTTATGCTGTTAATATTTTGTGTACTCTTTGCTTCAATATTGAGAACGCTGTCGAAGGTAAAATTCGATCTAAATTGAATCTGGAAATACAGGTCGAATAAATGAAAATGGATTCCAACAATAAATTTCCTCCTGCACCTCTGGGGGCCACTGTGCAAGTTCCTATCCCAGACGTCGACAAGGGATGGGATGACACGCAATCTGCTGGCAGTTATGAGTGTGACAGACGATGGTGTTTACCGACTTGGAACTGCTGAAGGAATTTTAAACCAACTCTATGTCAGATCACAATTCACTTTATGTCCCAAGGACTTACTGAGAGTTGGAGACATTCCTTTATGACCATTAAATAGCTCTCCGGTCAGCCGCTTCCGCTCTGTCCACTGGTAGTGGCCAAGGTTTCGTGAGGTGTACTTGCAAGACCAAGTGCCGAAATTTGAAGTGCTTTTGTATAAAAAAAAAAGGCAGTTAAGTCAATTCAAAATGTCATTCCAGTCTACCTTGTAGCAACAAGTAGTTCAGCACTGGTCTTTTTCTCTTTCTATAGAAAAATCCGGTATCTTACATTTTGTACTTCTTACATTTTCACATGCATCTTTTCAATAAAAGCCTTTTTCATACTTTGCCGAAATAGTATTTGTCATTCTATATAATGCCTAGGGAAAGTATGTAAAATATTTAAAACAGACATTTCAATACTTTGCCTAAAAACGTCACGCATTCTATAGAATGCCTGCTTTTCACACTTTGCCGGTAACATATACACACTTCAGCAAAAGAAAAACCTGTATAAAACTTGTAATACTAAATTTATACAGACATGAAAGAATGAATACAAGTTACCTTTTGACTTCTACAATGACATGAGGTGCTCAAAATGGTTACCATTAACATCCAGACACTTATTATTACAGCAAACTACTGCTTGGGCAATGTTGGCCAAAGTGTCCAGTGGGATCGCTGTGCATGCCATTTCAATTTCTTTCCAAAAGGCCACCAGTGTAGCTGGTTTTCTATGACACACACACACTACATCCTTTAGAGTCCCCCCCCCCCCAAGGTGTTAAATCAGGAGGACATGGGGGGGACTCAATTGCACCTCTTCGTCCTATCCATTGTCCCGGCAAACTCTCATTAAGGTAAGCCCTCACATCTTGATGGTAGTGTGGTGGTGGCATGCCATCTTGTTTGAAGAGAAAGTGATCATTCCCATAAAGTGCATGAACGGCAGGTAAAATGGATGTGTGTAGCATGTCTAGGTGCACTTGACCAATAACAGCACCTTTAAAGAAGAATGGTTCTATTAAACCCCCTAGATGAAATCCACACTAGACATTGAGCCCCAGTAAATTGACTGCCTTGTCCACATGAACGCCTGGATTTTCTTGAGTCCAGTAAACACAATTATGCTGATTCACTGTTCCATTAAGCTTAAATAGTGCTTCATCAGACCAAACATTCGTCCATGATATTTTGTTCCATTGATATACATTGTCCTAAGTATATGTAATGATCTAATTGTTTAATTAACTGTCTTCCTCACAAACTCCTCATCTACCATGTGTTGAAACCACTCACAATACTGCATTCTTCAATCAGGATCGTGTTCATTTATTACATGTAATAATCTTGGGATGTAAACTTTCCATTTAGCTGCTTTAAGAATGCACCATATACTTGCACTTCTAACTCCTGTTTCACATCACATGCTCATTATATGATAGATTTCTGTGGCAAATGTGTAAACTGTTTCGACACTATAGCCAAGAAAGCAGGACTTGTTGCTGTGCGAGGCCTCCTGGATCTTCCCTTCTGCACATCACACATGGTACCATGGATAACTTATCATGAATATGTGCAATTGTCAGGTGTATTGGAGGTTGTTGCAAACTCAAGCCTCCATTGTCGTTGAACTTCAACAACATTCTCAAATTTGAAATACCAAATAGTATTACAAGGAATGAGACCACTTTAAAATGGGCTTGCATTCCTTGAACAACAATCATGCCTCGACCATTTTGTTGACTGTCCTACTAGTCACATGCTGGTGCTAATATTCATGGGAGTAATGACAACTTTTGAGAGAACATCATACTACATATTGCTACCATAATTCAATCCAACTTTGAAAAAAAGTCATTGATAACATCTGTCAAAGTGTGTAAATTTTTTTGATGGACCCTGTATGTGTGTATATATATAGAGAGAGATCATCATCATCAGCCATTGTCGATCCACTGCTGGATGAAGGCATTTCCAAGATTACTCCAAAACTCTGTCTATGGCTCCTTTTCCATGTCACTCCTGCAAATCTGATGATATCATCAATCCACCGTGATTTAGGTCAGCATTGTGGTCATGTTTCCTCTCATGGAATCCAATCCAGTACTTCTTTTGTCCATCGTTGATCTTGTCTTCGAGCATATGCCCAGCCCATTGCCACTTTAGTGGCAATGGGCATGTGCTGGGCATATGCTGGGTTGGGCATATGCTCGAATGTATAATTTATGTATTCCTTTTGTGATCCATCTTGTGATACCAAGCATACTTCTTTTTATACTAAATTGTGTTGTTCTTAATTTTTGAGTTTCCTTTGCATTCAGTGGCCATGTTTCACAGCCATATGTCAGTGTAGGAAGAATACACTGGTTAAAAACTTTTCTCTTCAGGCATAATGGTAGTTGGCTTTTGAAAATTGAATGTAATTTTTCAAATGCCTTCCACCCAAGCATTGTGTGTCTTTTAATTTCGCCCATGATATTTTGTTCCATTGATATGTTGTCCTAAGTATATGTAATGATCTAATTGTTTAATTTCCTCATTATTGATTTTTATTATTTCTGGTTGGACATAGCTATTGAACATAACTTGGGTCTTCTTTAGGTTTATCTCTAGGCCTGCTGTTTTTCTAGCAATTTGGAGCTCATGGATACGAGTCTGTAATTCATGTGCAGCTGAAGTAAAGATAACTATGTCATCTGCAAAGTGTAAATAGCTTAAATATCTTCCATTTATCTTCAGACCTATCCCTTCCCAATCAAGAAGTTTGAATATTTCTTCTAGGCATGCTGTGAATAATTTTGGCGATATTGTGTCACCCTGTCTTATACCTCTCTGTATTCCCACAATAGAGATGTTTCCATTGAAATGAATTGCTGCTGTAGCATTGGTGTATGCTGATTTGATGGTCTGGCTCCTCCACTTGTTGGTTTCACAATGCTTTAAGTATTGCACAAGTTTTAAGTGAATCAAAGGCTTTTTCATAGTCAATAAAACCAAGGCATAGTGGTAATTGATATTCATTACACTGTTCAATAATCTGCTATACAACTTGAATATGTACTAAAGCAACTTCGAGAGCCTGCCTGCTCTTTTGGTTGTACTAGGTCTAGAGTCGCACAAAGCCTATGAGCTAAGACATATATATATATAAGTGAATATATACACCAACCATTGAATTAAAAACTTTTATTTAATACCGTGTTGGACTGACTCTCTTTAATTTCTGCACATAGTTCAGTAAGATTTGGGGGAAACAGCCTTTATTAAATTATTATTATTATTATATGGTATCTGCATGGAGTCCAGAAACTCATTGTGGAAGACCCAATTAACTACCTCATAAAACCTATCATACCCCTCCTTAAACTCATTCACTGTTAGGGAACTCACAACTAATTCTGGCAATCCATTCTGCTCTCCACATAAAAAAAATCTGGTCCACACACCCCCACTAACCATACTCTTACACAACTTTCACGGTTGGCCTCTAGTTCTCTGATTATTTGTCATATATGGGAAAAATTTCCTTGCATCAATTTTATAAAACTCCTTTAATAACTTAAAAGTTTCTGTCCTGTTTTCTGCCTATCAACTAAACTTTGTAACCCACAAACAACTTATCCTCATAGGGAGCATTCCACAGAACTGTCACCAGCTTAGTCACTCATCTTTGAATCTTCTCTACCACCTCCTGGTCTCCAAAAAACCCAGGTGACCAAATCTGTGCACAGTAGTCATGATATGGCAGATCATGGCCTTATAAAAGGGGATAATAATTTCTCCATCTTTACTTTTTAATGTGCTTTTCAATATCGAAGTAATCCTTCGTGCTACTTTATTAACTTTTACAATATGACCTCTGAACTTCAACTCTCTGTCCATCATTATCCCCAAGTCCCTATCCTCATCAGTTTCCTGCAATCCAGTACCATCAGTATGATACACCATATGCAACTTTTTTAACCCAAAGTGCATAACCTTATATTTTGCAACATTAAATTGACAATCATTATTCTTTGCCCACAGTACTAATTTATTTAAACCATCCTGCAGGATTGCTGGATATCTACATCACCTTTGTCAACTATTGCTTTTCCCAGTTTTGCATCATCATCAGCAAACATCTAAATATCCCCTCTTAAATCTTTCTCTATTTCATTGATATAAAAATTAAAGAGTAGTGGTCCTAGTACCAAACCCTGAGTTACTCTATTAGTCACCCTCATTCTCCTAGATTACACTCTACCATACTACTTTTTGGTGTCTGTCTGTCAGCCCCATCTTCCCCCACCATTCATGCTGCTAGGCTTCATATCCATTCCCATTTGCTCCAGCTTTTGTAATAGTTTTCCATGTGGTATTCTGTCCAATGCCTTTGCAAAGTCCAGCAATATCATGGTGTAGCCATCTTTATCCAATTCCACTGTCACTTTATTATAAAATGTGAATATAAAATTACTAAGACAGGACCTATCCTTTTCACTATCCCTAAAGCAACTTATATTATTTTTTCTCCAACATTAAAGGGTACTAAAATAGGATGTTAGTTCTTTTCTTATGTCTGTTATAATTTTGAACTGTTCCCATTAATAATTGATTGTGCTTATAGTGTTGACAAATTGTTTGTATAATCTGAAGGTGCTGCTAATATTTCACTGGATTTCTAACTGGTTAGAAATCCAGTGAAATATTAGCAGCTAATAAATAAATATTTCCTTTGTTCCTTTCATGTTATGAATTAAACATTAATGAATAACTGCCAACAGTGAAGCTTATCCACCAGTTTATCATTTTTCTTTCTTTCATTATTCTGAAAATTTTCCAATCTTCTCCTGAAAGAAAAACACGATCTTTTGTCAGCATTCTTTATTATTTTTATCCAGTAAATTAAAATTGTGTAAAGTAGATCTAAAACATAAGTTTTATATTCAACAATGAATAAATTACTGAAATATGTATTTGTACACTGTCTTTTAGGGTACAGTGCAGAACTGGTGCAGTGACTAAACCACAAACTGGATATGTGGTAGTTAATATTGTAGATCATTCTTGGACATCAACAGTATTTAATATAAATGGTAGTGCTAGATCTCCTCAAACCTTTATGTATCAGGTAAATTAAACTAAACTATTTTAACTTTTACTTATGATATTACTTTCATTATAATTTCTGATCCTTGTCAATCAAGTATGAAATTCAATTTAAAGTGGATGTTTTAAATGGAATTTAAAAGAGGAAAAAATTATTTTCTTTATTATAATTTTTAGATTTTTATTGATTTTGCATTAACTAAAATTCTTTCAGACTTCATATTGCTATTCTAATTGTTATTTTTTATTTCCAGGTGGCTAAATTAAATTATACATATCCTTTATATGGTCCATATGCAGGAGGCACTCATGTATCACTGTATGGAATTAACTTGCATATAGGTCTGATTCATAGTGTTACAGTAGTAGGAATTCCGTGTCAAGACCTTAAGTAAGTATCACTGTAATATTAATGTAATACTGATACTCAACCTAATTTTTACTAAGACAGAATGATCAATCCAGTTGCTGCTAACTGTGTATGTTCTCTGGCTTATAAGGAGGGGTGATATGATTGAGACATTCAAATTACTGAAGGGTTTCTATAAGATTGATCCAGAAGATATTTTTGAAAATATGACTGGTGGTGGGAGGACTAGGGACCATGCATGGAAGCTGGGCAAGAGCGTGGTTGACAAGGGTGTTAGAGCTAGGTTTTTTACTTGGAGAGTGGTGAATGAGTGGAATAAGCTTCCAGAGTCTGTTGTGGGTGCTACGACCGTGAATGAGTTCAAGGCAAGGTATGATAGATACTGTATCAATGTTGAAGTTGTTCTTGACATGATGTTAGGGCCTCCCTCGATGAGTCTGTCGACTCCTTGGAGTTGCCCAGAACAACAACAACAACAATAATAATAATAATCTGTTTATGCTTTTGACAGGAAATATCCTGCATCCCCGTGCTCGACGGGCTAACTCGGTTTCAGCTGAAAAGTCCTTATACACTGAGAGACACAAACGTGTCTCTAACAGATGTAAAGCAGGTAAATTTCTTTCTGTTTTTTTCTACTCATGACAACTCGTGCGCCAAAATAATATCCTTACAATAGTAAATATAGAAAGAACTGGATAAAGCAAAACAGGATAAAAAATATGAGAGAGAGAGAGAAGACAGATATGACAGTGTATAAAAAATAGTAGTACGACCCCAGCTTTATCTTATTCCTGTCATAGAGTCATCACCATCAATTAACTGGGAAGAGTTGTTACAGCTACTATCTGAAGAATGTTGCGTGTGTTTTAAGTGCTTATATTAGAAGTTTATAACGGTGGGAGGCTTCTAAAACCGGTGTATATGTTGCGTGGGTTAGTTATATGAGTAACCAGAGCATAATCAGATTTCCAGAAGTTGGCATGGACTAGCGAAATAGATAGTAGATGATAGCATTTTAGAAGGGGAAAGATGCCATCAAGCAACAGACTGCAAATAGACCACTCTTGACTAAAGTTAAATTAAGCTTGCTGCGCTTGCACTTTTTTCTTCTTTCTTTTTTATATTGCATGTACATCTTCTTATTATTATTATTAACTTATCGTTTTTATTCCATTTCATGTAGGAAGTAGATCTAAATAGCTCAACTTGAAAACTGAGCAATAAAGAAAAGCAAAGAAATCATTAACTATAAAAATAAACACTAAAAAGTATTTTATGACGAACGATGATGAATTTCGATTTTCAGGAGTCGAGAACCCTATAAAGCAGTGGTTCTTAACCTGGGGTGTGAGAGAGTTTCTAAATTTGCAATGGAAACTACCCGTGAGAAACTAGCGAACGCTACTTCGACTTTTGGGACCCCCACTCCTACCCTCTCTACCTTTGCTTCAGTGCATCACACTTACCAGCACATGCAGGACAATAAGAAACTAGTTGATACGTGCATGTGTTCGCATACTCTGAGTACGAACGTTAACGAGGTGGTTTGATGCAGAAACGAATACTAATTTTCTTTGATTTACCAACATTAATCAGTGACTAAAGTCCATACCGGATATGATCAATTGATTACATAAAGGTTTTCTGCAAGTTTTGAAAAATTATAATTATTATTTTATTGATTGTAGTAACCCTCGTTATGTCGAAAAAGATGCTACGCGACGACCACAATGCATTTGATGTTGCAAAATATTTTCAAACTCCAATCTTAAACCGTCAAAGTTGTTAGAGCATTTCAACAATCAGCATGGTGGTGAATCTTCAGGCCATAATCTTAACATCTTGAAGTCTAAGAAGGCATGATTTGATACCAGCGGTACTATCACAAAATTTGACATTGCAGCAGTTCAAAAGCCCTTGTTAGAAGCTTCTTATCAAGTAGCATATCTGTGTGCTAAGAAAAGAAAAGGTCATACAATAGCTGAGGAATTGGTAAAATCACGTACACTTGAAATTGCAAAAATTGTATTGGTTCTGAAGCACAAAGGAAAATTCAGCAGATTCAGTTATCGAACGATGTGATTCGATCGTGCATTCAAGATCTCAGTGTTCATATTTTCTCAGTGTTCATAGTAGTAGAAGATATCAAAGCCAGTCCTCTAAAAAGTGAGTAATCAACTGGACAAGTCAACTGATGTTGATAATCGCAGTCAGTTGTTGGTATTTGTGCGATACATTAAGGAAAAAGAAATGTTGGAAGAATTTTTATTTTATGAGCCACTGGAATTGACGACAAAAGGGATTGATATTTTCAATCATATTAAAAACTTTTTTTTGAAACATCAAATACCCATGAATGTGGTAGGCTCAATTTGCACTGATGGTGCCCCTGCAATGTTGGGCAAAAATTCTGGATTTTTTCATACATCAAGACAGAAATACTTCAAGTTACAATAATGCATTGCATGCTGCACCGTCATGCACTTTATTGAAAGCTTTGCCAGAGAATTTAAAACAACACTTAACTACTGCAGTAAATGTAGTAAAGTATATCCGAAGATGAGCGCTTAATCATCGTATCTTTCGTGCTTTGTGCAAAGAATCGGTGCTGTTCATACTGTGCTTCTTTATCACACTGAAGTAGTGTGGCTCTCCTAGGGCCACATGCTAAGCAGGGTTTTTGAATTGCGTGAGGAAATTATACAGTTTCTTACTAACGAAAATTGTGATTTAGTTAAAGCTTTTGAAAAAAGAGAAGCAATACTTCGACTAGCCTATTTAGCAGATATATTTAGCCACCTGAATGAATTAAACACATCAATGCAAGGATTTGGTAAGAACATAATAACAGCTAGTGAAAAATTATCTTCATTTATTGAAAAACTAAAAATTTGGAAACGTCGAGTTGAAAATGGGAATTTTGCAAACTTTCCTTTGCTTGATTCAATCGTTCTGGAAAATGAGAAAATAATAATTATACCTGTAATTGCAATACACCTCCAACAATTGAGTGAATCATTTCATGGATACTTTACCACAGGAAATATTAGCAAAGTTCAGAGATGGATACTGGATCCATTTCTATTTGTCCCAGATTCGATGGACGACAGCTATTTAATAAAAGATGATCTTATTGAAATACGAGCCAATGCACTTATTCAAATGGAATTTGAAAAATTGGACTTAGAACAATTCTGGTGTACAGAGTACACCAGAATTGTTTCTTATCCAAGCTGGCAAAAGCAGCATTGCAGATGCTTTTACCATTTGCCACCACCACCTACCTGTGTGAAATGGGATTTTGATCACTTTTGTACATAAAAACAAAAGCCAGAAATCGCTTAAATGCAAGCGATGACTTACACATGGCTCTTTCAAAAAAGGAGCCTCGCTTCAAAAGTATTATTATGAATAAACAACAACAACAACATAGCCATTAAAAATTGAGATATTGTTTTGTATGTATATGTAAATGTATGTTTATTTTTCAATAAATAAATTATCTTGCAATAGATGGAATTTCCTAAATAAAGAAATAGAAACACATTTTTCAAAGGGATGCGAGAACTTATTTTTAGATTCAAGGGGGTACCGATCACTAAAAAGGTTAAGACCCACTGCTCTGAAGTATATATCAAATTTTGGCAATGCTTCAGAAGTTGAAGGAAAGATGTATACACAAACGTGGAGAAGCATAGTCTGAATTCAAATGAAAAATTGAAGAAGAAAAGGAAGAGAGAATGACATATGCGAATACACTAGTTAACTGTAATTTTTTTTAAAGAAATTGCATCAAAATGTTTGTGCATATTTAAACAAAAAAGGGGAATCGGTAAGATAAATCCTTATTTCTTTGTCTTGTGAGCTGAACACTTTTTATGTATACAGAAATATGTGAATGGTTTAATTTAGTAGAAAGAATTTACGTATTTGACTGACTGATATAAATGCAGTTATTCTTCTGTATATAACTCAAGAAATCAGTCTTACCACGGAGTGTGGTCATATAAAATTATATTATATTACCACACTTATATGCTAATCCATGCAATTGTGAAGGGGTTTTTTAACGGGCTTCTACCCATGAAGGGTTTATATAAACCTATAGTACATTTCTTTTATTATTTTTTTTTTTTACTCTTGATATGGGCCAGAAACTCTGCTCTAGAGAAAAAAAACATGCAAAATTTTCAAGGCACTTGTCTCGTCACAGTGTCTCACACAGCGCGATGAAATTCATCTCCCACCTAAAGACTATTAAATAACTATGCTCGCGGTGGATTCAAACCGCAGCTTATTGAGTGGACAGCAGATACGCTAACCACTCAGCCAACCAGGTTGACAGGGTTTACTTGAAATGTAAGATTTTTCAACTTTTTTAATTCATTTCAACTTAAAAAAATAAATTAATAGCCATTTCAAAACAATTTTTGGGACAATAAAAGCTGTGTAAAGTCAGTGATGATAATGATACTCACTTTCAGATGAGCGCAATACAATGTAAATGAAGAGCTAATTGTGTAACTTTGAATTAAGAAATAGAACTTTCATACTGAATCTCAATATCTTCATAATACAAAATGAAATTAAAAATTGAATAAAGATGCATCTATCCAATGGCCACATCGATCACCAGATATCTGGTTGTGCTTTCTTTTGGCTGCCAAACTATGGATAATCCCGAATTAAAATCTCTATTCCATGCTTGAAGGCACATTGGTCTCTTCAGCTTAAAGGTGGGAAAATGACATCCTTTATTTGTGCCTATGCCAGTGGTTCTTAACAGGTGTTCCCCCGGAACATTTGTATTCCGCAAACTGGTTACAAGTGTTCTGCCGGTGAAGGATGACACATGACATCTTCTAAAAACGTTACCTGCAATATTAAAACCTGTACTAGACCAAGTTGTAAATATGGTAAATTAAATCAAGTCAAGACCTTTAAAAGTACGCCTTTTTAAAAAAACTTTGCATATCTATGGAAGTCAAGTACGAATCTTTGCTTTTGCACACTGAAATAAGATTAGTTATCCAGGAGTAAAGTGCTATTCCAAATTTTAGAACTTAACAATGAATTATTAGCCTTTTTTTCAAAATGAAGGTACAGATTCTTTTGTAAAATGTCTTCAAAATGATATTTGGTATTACTAAAATGGCATGTTTAGCCGATATTTTTAATTACTTAAATAGCGTTAATACAAGTATCCAAGAGAAAAATTAAAATATTTTGACATCCACTGACATATTGTTAGCTTTTCAGAAAAAAAGTATCTCTTTAGAAAAACCACATATCAGAAAAAAATAAGTAGATATGTTTCCTTCGCTCCATAATAAAAATGTCGAGGGAATTATTTCCGTTATAACAGAACATTTAACAATGAAAGAAAAGATTTCAACTTACTTTCCTTCTTTAAACACAGACAATTATGACTGGATACGAAATCCATTTGGCACAGTTAATACATTGAGTTGAGAATTTTCGTTACAAGAAGAAGAAGAACAACAATTAATTACCTTGTCAATGGATCATACTCTAAAAATGATTCTCTGAAATAACTCTTGAGGAATTTTGGATTTTTGTCCAAGCTGAATAACCAGCTCTCTCTCCACAAGAGCACTGAAAATTTTGTTACAGTTTTCAACATCATATTTGTGTGAGCTTGGTTTCTCAATATTAACCCATATAAAAACTAAAAAGCGTGAATGACTTACTAATATAGACAAAGAGATGAGTGTAGCTATATCACATATTAGACCTGATATTGCTGAAATCTGCATAAGCCGACAAGCTCAAGTATCGCATTAAAATAAGTTCCATTTTTATAAAAGGCAAGTCCATGCATATTTTTATTGTTAATTTTATGACCCTAATGCTTTTGGCATTCCCCAAAGTTTTCTTATAATCAAAAGTGTTCCGTTACTTCAAAAAGGTTAAGAACCACTGACCTATGCCAAACCAAACAGAGAACAAAGCTATTAATAGACACTGTTCAGTGCAATCAACAAAATCGATTTTTATTTGAAAAAATTAAAAAATAGGAATCCATGTAAGATATGTAAGTTCGAATGAGGAAATGAAGTTTATAGATGATCACTTTTAGTACATACCAGCATGCCAAAACGAAATTCAAAAAGTCACAGATGTGCTCAAAAATCCAAGTACTTTTCCTCCCTTAAGGAGGGTCGATTTTTAAGGGGGTTCCTAACAATTGAAAAATTACGAGTATCAGGGAGATTGGAGGAAAAGAAATTACGGCAGGCTATTTAGAATAATAGAATGATGTCACTTCCTCAAGTCCGAAACTGTTTTTTTTTTTTTGGAAAAAATTAAATGTTTCAGATCAGGAACAGCCATTTAATATCTTTTCTATTAAAAATTCTTAAAAAAAGATTTAGTAAAAATTGTTGAATGCAATCTGAATCCAGGTATTGCTTTATCTTCGATTTCAAATTTCTTATGGAAAGCAAAAGACATCCTAAGGCCTTTATATCTGACTTTTTTTTAGTTCATAAAAACATACATGCTGCACTGACTATCATCATGCATTAAATAGCACTCTCAAGAATGATATTCTAAAATAAAAATATTTATTAATATTAAAATATTTAGAAAAAATCTTATGTGCAGGTCCTTGAAATTACGTGAACTTTAGTGGTTGTCTTCTCCTGTTAGTATACCAATCCTGTGTATTATTGTGTATTATTAATATAAGCCCATCTATAATGATGAGTCAAGATCAGATATCTCTGTTGGCTGTGCTTCCTGACACAACTTTTAAAGGGGGACCAGAAAGTAATCAATTATTTTTAATAGGTTATTTTTAGCCAATTGTTTTTTCTTAAATAACACATAAATTATTGAATTTGATTTTTATTTACATATTAGCATTACTTTTCTATTGAAAAAATCTGTTTTTTTTTAATCTTAGATTATTTTTTTTTAATATGGTGGACTTTAAAGTTGAAGAGCACCATTTACGTCATTGTATGCTGTTTTTGTTTCACCAAGGAAAGAATGCTACCGAGGCTCCCAATATCGTTTGCTCAACTTATGGAGACGTATTGAAGGTTAACAAACGTCAGCGATGGTTTAGGAGATTTGCAGAAAAAAATTTTGATCTCTCTGATCGTCCTCGATCTGGAAGACCTCTTACTCTAGATCACGATGCTCTTAAGACTCACGTTGAATCAGATCCAATACAAACCATACAAGAATTAGCAGAGAAACTTAATTCATCATGGTCAATTGTCCAAGAGCACTTACATAAGAGTGGCAAGGTTCTTAAATAGGGTGTATGGGTACCGCATGAACTGTCAGAAAACAATAAAGAACAGAGACAGACAATTTGCAATTCATTGTTGACCAGACAACAAAATGATCCCTTTTGGAACGAGTTGTAACTGGTGACGAAAAATGGGTGCTGTATAAGAATAACAAATGCAAAAAACAGTGGCTTTCTCCAAATAAAACTCGAATTCCAACACCTAAAGATGGACTTCATCCACAAAAGGTTCTGTTGTGCATTTGGTGGGGGATATTCATGGAATTATTCATTACGAACTCATGGAACAAGGTAAGACTATCACAGCAGCCATCTACTGTGAACAATTAGAGCGACTACATCAAGCATTGTTAATCAAAACGTCCTGCGCTTGTCAATCGAAAAGGGGTAATTTTGCGGCAAGATAATGCAAAACCACATTCTGCAAGAATGACTCAAGAAAAAAATTAGGCAGTTAGAATGGGAACTTCTACCACATCCTCCATATTCGCCGGATATTGCCCTTAGTGATTATCACTTATTCAGGTCCTTAGAACACAGCATAAGAAATAAAACCTTCCGTTTGCAAGATGATGTCCAAAGGAGTTTGATATCATTTTTTGCCTCCAAAGAAAAAACTTTTTTCAAAAAAGGAATTCTAAACTTAGTAGATCGTTGGAATAAGGTTATAATTAATGATGGTGATTATAGAATTGAATAATGTTAATTTGTTCTTCAATAAAATTTATATTAAAAATGTAGTTCAAAAAATTGATTACGTTCCGGTCTCCCTTATAATATAAATTAATAGCATTCTTTAAAATTTTTTTTGTGTGTCTGTGTAACTTCATACATAATGGATCAACTTACATCAGTACCAAAGGATGAGCTCTGATAAAAGAGTTCAGAAAGCATGAACTAATATACATCTGACACATGCAGCATACATCTGTATTGACAAGAACCAGACAAATAATTAATGAAATGGATGAATAGAGATATTTTGCAAGCAGTATGGAGAAAGGAAGTACTTCGAAAGGAATTATGAGATAGCAGCTAATGACTAGATGTATGAGGAGTATACAATGCTGGTTCCAAAAGTAATGTGTGGAAAGGAAAGAAAAAGTGCTTCATTAGATGAGATTTAGCAGCCATACCAAAGGAAATCCAAGGAGTTCTTCTCCTATGTACAGTCAAAAAATGACTGATCTGATTGTGAAAAGATGACATAGATGGATAATTAAGTGGCAAAGTGCTTTAATACATTCTGCAGAGGATGTCTTAAAGCACTTATCAGTGTATTTCATACTGATGTGAATAATGTTGAGCATTGACCACAAGAGAGGGAGATATATACAACAGAAGCTAGAAGGGATTGAATTAGAAGTGTTGAATAAGCTGGATGTTAATATGGTTGCAGAATTAGTGATATACATTTACGTAGCAGTATATTTGAACTGCACCAATAAAAGTGTTTTAAATAATGTACAGTGTAGCTTTTTTTTTTTTTTTCATATAATTGTGTTTAATTTTTTTCATGCTGGATGCAAGCGTGTTTCAGTGGTGTTTGTGGTTGGAATTTTGTTTATTTGTGTTTTTGCTATTTTTTTGTTCCTACTGTTTCTGCTTTCTGTAAATGGTGTCCATAAAGAAGTGCACATCTGTGGCATGGAAATAATATTCAGAAGTCATTTTAAAACATACATTTAAATATTATGCTGAGGTTAGTAATGTGTCAGTATTTAACACTTGAGTGATATTATTGGTTTTGTGAGACAAATACTAATTATACTATTTGGCTGGATACAACATTAGGACAAGGAATAGAACAAGAGGTTAACTCTAGTAGCTGTATAAGGAGGATGTGGCCACAAGTAGGGTCTTTGAATGTAGAGTGGTAGGTAAGTGGAATGCATTGTTTGAGAGTATAGTGATTGCAGACATGATGAACGAGTTTCGGGCACAGTTTGATGAGCTATGTGTGTGTGATAGTGGAACCTCCCAAATGAGTTGAATCTGTGGAGGTCTGATGTTAATAATCATAATGAAATATGGTTTCTCAAGTACTATATAGTTGTGATTAATGGTTTGCTTGTATGGATGAATGTTAGGTCAGAGTATAGTGCTTGGAGAGAGAGAGAGAGAGAGAGAGAGAGACAGACAGTGAGGAAAGCAGGTCACAATGAATGAGTTGAGAAGAGGGAGTAGAGAGAGAGAGAGAGAGAGAGAGAGAGAGACAGACAGTGAGGAAAGCAGGTCACAATGAATGAGTTGAGAAGAGGGAGTAGAGAGAGAGAGAGAGAGACAGACAGTGAGGAAAGCAGGTCACAATGAATGAGTTGGGAAGAGGGAGTAGAGAGAGAGAGAGAGAGAGAGAGATAGCAAGGAAGGAAGGAGCCACAACGAATGAGTTGAGAAGAGGGAATAGAGAGAAAGAGAGAGAGAGAGACAGACAGTGAGGAAAGCAGGTCACAATGAATGAGTTGAGAAGAGGGAGTAGAGAGAGAGAGAGAGAGAGATAGCAAGGAAGGAAGGAGCCACAACGAATGAGTTGAGAAGAGGGAATAGAGAGAAAGAGAGAGAGAGAGAGAGATAGCGAGGAAGGCTGAAGAAGCCACAATGAATGAGTTGAGAATAGAGAGAGATGAATGAGTTGAGAATAGAGAGAGATGAATGAGTTGAGAATAGAGAGAGATGAATGAGTTGAGAATAGAGAGAGAGATGAATGAGTTGAGAATAGAGAGAGAGATGAATGAGTTGAGAATAGAGAGAGAGATGAACGAGTTGAGAATAGAGAGAGAGAGATGAATGAGTTGAGAATAGAAAGATAGCGAGGAAGGCTGAAGAAGCCACAATGAATGAGTTGAGAAGAGAGAAAGAGGCAAGGAAGGTGGAATAAGCCACAATAAATAAATTGAGAAGAGAGAATAGATAGATAAAGATAGTTATGAAGGCAGAAGCCACAATGAATGAGTTGAGAATAGAGAGAGAGAGAGAGAGATTAGGAGACTTGAAAAGAGCTTAGTTGATGTTAGAAGTACAATCATGGGTAATTGAGCAAGTCTAGAGCATTAGGGAGCCAAGGAGGAAGAGGAAGTCTAAAGAATGTGGCAGAAGAGCAAGGAAAGAGAGTAAA
This sequence comes from Typopeltis vanoorti, assembly GCF_054136105.1. NCBI lineage: Eukaryota > Metazoa > Arthropoda > Arachnida > Uropygi > Thelyphonidae > Typopeltis > Typopeltis vanoorti. The sequence continues at coordinate 118,422,988 of NC_143551.1, forward strand.
TGAGCGGAAAAGGATTTACATTTATAGTCCTATCATTTGTTGTATTTTAGTTTCTGTCAGTAATACTTAGATGCTTCAGATCATTATGAGTTTCATAATAACTTATCTGCTAGAAATGTGAAATACTGGACACAAGCATTAATGTGTGTCAGTGAGAAGGGAGAAGAGTTTTATCAAATTAAATAAATTAAACAAATAATAAGTGATTATTTAGAGTTATTTATGGAAGATGCACAGATAAAATTTATATATATTTATATTTCAGAGTTTCTCCGAATGTGGCTGAATGTATCACATCACGTTTACCTGATTCATACAGAGAGTTGAATTCTACTGGACCAGTTGTTATGCTTATTGAGAACTCTATTTTAGATTTCTTCCATAAAGAAGATGGTGAACAAAACGCATTCTTTACATATATGCCTGATCCCAAGATAAGTAGAATATATCCTACAACAACAACAGTAAGGTGAGTAGCTGGGTTTTGTTGAAGAAACAATTATTTATAAACATTATGTATACCTTGTATTCCTTTTTCATTAATGTGTAAAGAATAAAATCGTTTTCTAGGAACATAATTTTCGTTCTTCTGTGGTATATTCAGGATATATTCTTTCAGAAGAAATCATGACTTTAATGGGAGTTTAGTAATCACTGAGCTACTTAATAATTTCTGAAATTAGTCAGCTTAGTTCTGTGTTCTGCTAAGCTATGTGCCAGCTTCAAATCAGACCCTTACCTCTCTTTCTCTTTCTGCTTGTATCTCAGCAGTCTCTTTGTGCTTCATAAAGTCCTGTTTGTCTTGGATGCCTTCAAAAAAATTTATTGATCCAAAGAAGCTTTATTTCATTTTGTGTTTCCCAGTATCTGCATTAATTGGTATTACTACCAATCACACTTAATAACATTGAAATAATCATAAATATTCCTAATGATAATCTCAGATTCACAATAATATTACCGCTCCTTTTTGAAACTGGAACAGTCTTGTGATTGTGAATTTGACTAGTGTAGGAATGCTCATCACCTATGTTTTGAGCACTTTAGCCTTGAATAATTATGACATTGTTCCCAGGTTCATATTAATTCCCTCTCTTGCCAAAAAATGCAGCACATGCATTTTCCTCATTAACTACTCTTGTTACTTCATTATAAAAGGTGATCAGATTACTGAAATAAGTGTATTATTCTTAACAAAATCCATTCAAATAATATCATCTGTCCAATTCTTTATTATTATAGTATTAGTATTACTTCTAAGCCGACATGGGGGGGGTCAAAAGACTCATTGTGGGAGATCAAACACTATCAGACCACAATTACCATCATACCTTTCCTTGAACACATTCAGTATTAGAGCACTCACCACCCACTCTGGCAAAGCATTCCACTCATTCACTATCCACCAAGCAAAAAATCTTTTGTTTCCCTCTTTACTCATATGATACGTTTCAGGGATGATCTTTTGTTTTTGCATCACCCGTTATTCTATGCAATAATTCCTCTCTATCTATTTGGTAGGCTCCTCTTACCAACTTATATGTCTCAACCATATCATACCCTCCTCCTCCTATCTGTATTTGCCAAACTCTGAAGACCACATTCCCTCAATCTGTCTTCATACTCAATTTCAGATCCCTGGTTGGCTGAGTGGTTAGCATATCCACTTTCCAGCCAAGAGGCTGTAGGTTCGAATCCTGCCAAGAGCATGTAGGGTTGTGATTGTCCAACTAACCAATTACCATATGTACTTCTGTGACCTGTCTCCTGGTGCAGTATGACCTTTGATGTCTTTGCACCATAAAAATCAAATAAAAAATGCATAGCCCTGAGAGTCTTAATTATTCACCTTCGCACACTCTTTCTCCAATGTTTCTCTATCACTAGTATAACCAGGAGAGCAGATCTATGCACAAAAATTTAAATTAGGCCTAATTAGATTTTACAGAGTGGAACTATCACCTCCTTATCTGTACATGTCAGCATTCTTTGCATTATAGCAGTGATGTTTTGAGTAACTCCTAGAACTTTCACAATGTGTCTCCTGAACTTCAGTTCCCTATCCACCAAGATGCCAGATTCGTTGCTTCCTCCATCTCTTAAGCAAAGTTCCTCCAATGTGGTAAGCCTCATCCATTTTCTCTGGCCAAAGTGCATAACTTTACACTTAGCAACATTGAAGTGATATCCCATTCTTCAGCCCAAAGCACCAACTTATTCAAATCACCTCGTAACAATAACACATTAAATTTCCTGACATTGCTCTTCCTAATTTAAGCATCATCGGGAATCCTTATATGGGCTTTTTCAATTGAAGGTGAGTTAGCTGATCTCATCCGGTGGTAGCAGGGTTTTTTTCCTCCTGGAAACTCGTGTTTTTCATGCTGTGTATAGATAAATCACACTTCAGAACACATGCAATTTACAGACAAACATTACTGTCATTGGTGATAATGGGTAGTAGACGGCATTGATGGTAGTAGTGTCATAGTAGGAGAATTATGTAGTAGTGGAGAGGATGAGATGTCTTTAATGAAGTAGAATGCCTTTCCATGATGAGTCCTTGGATTCCTTGGAGGCATCATGTCATAACAATAATCAGTAAACAACTAAATATCTCCTTTCACACTGTGAACTACTTCATTAATATATATATAAGCTAAATAGCAGTGATCCCAGAACAGAATCCTGTGGAACCCAATTTGTCACCTTCCTTTTTTTTAGAACACTGTATCTCCATGCCCAACTCAAACTCACTAGCTCCTATTAGTCAACCAGCCTTGTAACCAATGACTATTCAACGATAGTCAACTTAGCATATTGTGTATTACTTTTATACTCAGTGGTTTGCAATAATTAATTAAACAAAAATAGTAAACAAAATAATAATTGTTTTGTTTTGTTCTGTTCTTTTGCTTAGTGGAGGAACTAATCTGACAGTAATTGGATCCAACCTGAATAGTGTAGTCAATCCTAAGATTGTAGTTATTGTTACATCCACCATTACTGGAGAGAAGAAGGAACTAACTAATGTAAGTTAATTGTCATTACGATGCTTTCCAAGAAATTTGCTTATGTAATCCTAAAATCTTATCATTATTAACACTATACCAGTGATGGCGAACCTATGACATGCGTGTCAGCACTGACACACTTGAGGGTTTCAGGTGACACGCCTTGGATGTTGAAAAATATTGGTATTCTGATGAAAAAACTGTGATAAATCGTGTAAGATCGCTCTCAGTTAAGGCGAAGGTAGGTTTGTTCATTGAAAGAACTTTCTACCAGTAGTCAGCAACAGAAAAGTCATTAAATGTAATGTAAGTTTGTAATTTCAGTTTATTAAATTAATTGTATAATATGAATTCATAGATTTTATATCAATGTCCTATTAAATAAATAGCCTAATATGATATGTATAAGTCACCATTTATGATTATGTAGTTACATTCATAATGCATGTATGCAAGTGGCACATCAACAACATCAATATTTGAAAAAAAAAAGTTTTTGACACACCTGGGTAAAAAGGTTCGCCATCACTGCACTATACTTTGATGGAGTCAAGACTCATTGTGGAAAGCAAACACTGTTATGCACAAAGCCCATGCTTAAAACTCATTCAATGTATCTGCATTCACTACACTATCAAGCAACACATTCCACACACCAACCACTCTTCATGCAAAGAACCTGCTCCTTATCTAAATTTTATTTTATAAGCATTCAGTATTATCTGTTTAATAGTTATTGTGCTCTGTATATTTCAAGTATAATAGGTAAATAACTCAGTATCTCATAAAGGTCTTGCTGCTCATGTTTTAGGCCTGACAGATAATTAATAATAAAAAATCAGAAGAAAATTGTTGATAAAGAGTAGTAATGATAAATTACTATTTTTAATAATGTTATATAATCTAATCATGTATTTGACTATCCCATTATTTTACTGTTATTTTGACTATAGTATTCTATACACTCACTGAAGATGCATTTCAGATAAATCATGATGGCTATGATTTATCTGTGATGAATCATAGCCATCACAGTTTTCTTAACAGAAAACTGTGCTAGAAACTGAGGGCTTAAATTAAACAGCTTGACCAGAGGAGGTGCCAGTTCTGTTGTGCATTCTTGTAATACATATGCTGATATCCAGTCTAATATTATGGCCATATTTGCATTAAGTTATTATAAGTACCTCTAATTCAGCTACTTTTATTTGCACATCGGTCAGTGTTACATCTTGCACTGGAACAGCACACCTGCATGGTCAAACATTACATAATTATCACTCAGTAACACAACTTTTGTTTGCTTTTATTACCTCTCATAACTAACTTTGTTCTTTACCTATGCTTTATATAATGCTCATGACTTGGTTATCACTTTTCTGTTTATATACCATCCATTTTTCTGTTTTTCTGCAACTTCAGTTTAATGATGCTGTTCATTTATCTAACCTGTACCTGATTTATCGTACCCCCTACCCCATTCTCTCTCTCTCTCTGTTAAATGGTATTTTATGGCTGTAATAAATAAATTGCTATATGATGTAAATAATAATCACTTTTTTTCCTCCAGCCATGTTTTGTTTCTAGTTTAAATGGCTCTGAAATGATTTGTCCTACTCCACCACTAGCTGATTCTTCTCAACATGCACCTACTTCAAGAGCTCCTGTTGTTGCTCATGTGGCATTTGCTATGGATGGTGTTAAAAAACTCAGAGAATTTCCTCATCGTAATCCACAGCTTTCTCGGTTACTATATTATCCTGATCCAGTATATCATCCATTTAAAGGTCCAAGTGGTGTAAGGAAGTTCCCTGTGGATGAATCTGTATTGGATATAAAGGTAAGATTTTGATAATAATTTTCTGTTTTCTGTTAAGAGAACAGTTAAAAAAAAAGTTACGTGTTGTCTTAGGTAATCATCTCTTAGCATTAACGTTACTATAATTGATGTTACTGACAGAGAAGACTAAAATGTGAAAATCATCTAAATAATAACTATATAGTTGTTATATTATTATTCATGATCTCCATGTCACTAGTCTCATCCTGTCTCATTACTAGTAGGTCCATCTTTAATAGAAAGTCTATCATACCATTCCTTAAGTTTTCACCATCTGCATTCCATGGTCCAACACCCTCCATACAAAAATGCCAGTTCTCACCCTCCTACTCACCAATTCCTTTCACAACTTCTAGGGATTGTCCCTTGTCTGTATTCCTTCCCCTTATTCTATACAAAAAATTACAGTGTAAATGGTGTAAATACCTTTCCACAGTTTAAATGTCTTAATCATGTAATCATTATGGGTGATTTTAATTATGGCAATATAGACTGGAATGAAGAGATAGCAACTGGAAGTAAAGAAAATGAGCTTCTTGAGTTTTTGAGGGATAACTACCTCAGACAGTATGTAACAGAGGGCACACGAGGATTTAAGGGTCTTGGATTTGGTCATCTCATCGGAGGATGTAATTATAAATGAGGTGTCAAATCATCCACCAATTGGTGAAAGTGACCATGAGGTGATTACCTGGGTGGTTGCCAGCAGTGCAAGGACCCCTGTGAAAAAAGGGTATATGTGGAACTACAAGGGGGGGGGGGATTATGAATAGCTCAGGAGACAGCTTGCAGGTGTAGCATGGAATGAGGAGTTAGCTGGAAAAGAGATCAATGCAGCTTGGGGAATTTTCAAAAACTATCTAGCAGATGCAATGTCTAAATGTATACCATGGGTGAGAAGGTTAAATAAGGTAGGTGTGAGATGGATGAATAAAGAGATTAAGCATGCGATACAGAGAAAAAGGGCATTGTGGAGGCAGCATAAGAGAAGTGGAAATAACCAATTTCATGAGGTCTACAAAGACCAGGCAAGGAGGGTGACTTGGTTGGTGAGAGTAGCTAAAGAGAAAGGTATGAACAGCAGTTAGCTAATGAAGCCAAAAAAGAATCCTAGGGAGTTCTTTCGATATGTAGCCAGCAAAAGAAAGAATGATTAGGAAGGATGACATTGATTGGAGGAAATGGTATAAAGACAGCTGATGCAGAATGTGTGGTGGAGATACTTAATGAGCAGTTCATAAAGATCTTTCAATCTTGTGAATGTGACTTCATGGAGAGATTGAGAGCAGTTGATGATGGGGGGGGAGAGACTGACTGTAAGTGAGCAAGAGGTGGTTGGGGAGTTGAGTAAACTAGATGTAAATAAGGCTGTGGGACTTGATAATATATCACTGCGTATTTCAAAGGAATGTGCCAGAGAGTTGACACCTGCCTTGACATATTTTTTTAATACAAGTCTTGCACTTGGTCAAGTTCCTAAGGAGTGGAAGTAGGGCAAGATTGTGCCACTTCATAAAGGAGGTGATCGAACTATAGGCCTATCTCTGTGTCAAGTGTTCTGGTTAAGTTGTTGGAGAACCTTGTGAGAACTAGGATCCAGAGTTGGGTTGACAACAATGGTATAATCTTTGATGGACAACATGGATTTGCTAAAGGGAGGTCATGTTTTAGTAATCTACTTACTTATTACAATAAAGTGACTGCTTCCTTGGACAGAGGAGAAGGATACACAGTAATATACTTATATTTCACAAACGCTTTTGATAGAATACCTCATGATAAGTTGACAGTCATACTAGAGCAGATGGGGTTGGATATTAGATTAGTTGGATATTAGATTAGTGCATTGGATTGGAGACTGTCTATCTGATAGGTATCAACAAGTTGTGTATGGGGGTGTTGATATCCAGGAAAAGGAAAGTCAGTAGTGGAGTGCCTCCGGGTCTGTTTTAGGGCCATTACTATTTAACTTGTATATTAATGATATTGGCGAAGATTTGGATGGAGATATTCAGTTGTTTGCAGATGATGCAAAGTTGGGACGAACCATAAAGAGTAGTGAAGATGTTGTGGCCTTGCAAGAAGACTTGAATAAATTGAGTGATGGGCAAGCAAATGGGGATGTGAGTTCAATGTTGCAAAATGTAAGGTTTTAAAATTTGGAAAACAAAGATGGGATGCAGAATTTATGCTTGGTGAGAATATATTGTTGGAGGTAGAGGAAATAAGAGATCCGGGGGTGATAGTGGATAAGGATCGAAAATTTAGGGGACACATCGCCAAAATTGTGAAGACAACACAAAGACTTCTGGGAATGATGCGGAGGACACTGACATGTAGAAGTAGGGAGTTTCTTGTTCCATTGTATAAGGTTTTGATTAGGCCACACATGGACTATTGTGCCCAGATTTGGTCACCAGGTTTTCAGAAGGATGAAGAGATGTTGGAAAGGGTCCAAAGACGACTGACTAAGGTAGTTTCTGACCTCTGGAATGTTGAGTATGAGGAAAGATTGAGAAGATGTAATTTGCAGAGTATGGTGGAGAGAAGGAAGAGGGGAGATATGATAGAGACCTACAAGTTGGTAAGGGGTTGTTATAAGATCAATGGTGGAGAGGTTCTACAGAGAATAGTGGGAGATCAGGGGAGAACCAGAGGTCATCCCTGGAAACTGTATAAAGAGGGTGTGAGTAGGGGAGTGAGAGGCAGGTTTTTTTTGTGCAGAGTTGTGAATGATTGGAATGCCTTGCCTGAGAGTGTGGTGTCTGCAAGGAGTTTGAGTGTGTTTAAGACACGGTATGATCAGATGTGTATGTGATAAAAGGACCTCCCAGATGAGTCTTTGACTCCATGAGGTCCTGTTTAATAATAATGTAATTCCTCCGTCTTCTATCCACCAAACTCCGCAGTTTGCATGTTCTAGTCTATCCTCATAATCAACATCATATAATCCTGATATCATTTTTGTTATCTGCCTTTGTACCTTTACTTCATCCACTTGATTTGAGCACAGTAATCCAGATGTAGTTTGATTAGGGCTTATAATGGAATCACCCCCTCTTTTAACCTTACTGTCAGTATTAGCAGTATCAAGATAAAGAAGGTTTTTTTTGCCGTCCTGTTTGCGTAGTTAATCAGTTGTGTAGAATAGTTGCGATTTATGAAGATCTGTGTTAGTTTTTTTATTTCTGCGTTTAGACTATTCTGATTCGTTGAAAATTTGTAAGCATTTATGAATTGTGATAAGATGACAGATTTTTTAACAGAATATGGATGGTATGAGTGAAAATGGAGGTAGTTTCTGATGTGCGAGGGTTTGTGGTATATTTTCGTGGCTATTTTGTTGTGTGTTCTGGTTAATGTCAGGTTTAAGAAATTGATGGATTTGTTCTGTTTGGTTTCTGTGGTGAATTTTAGTCTGTTACTGTAACCGTTTAGGGATGTTTTTAAGGTGGTGATGTGTGTGGGATTACCAATGCACAGAATATCGTCCACGTATCTGCCATAAAAGGTGATGCCGGGGGGGGAAGGGAAGGGTGGAGTAGGAGTGATTCTATGTGTGCTAGGAATAAATCCGCTAGTTGTCTGCTGATGTTTTGGCCCATGGGGAGTCCAAAGATTTGAATGTACATGTTGTTGAACTTGAAGAAGTTTGCTGAGGTTATTAGTTTTATTAAGTTAATAATGTCAATGGGCGTTAGTTTAGTGATATCACAGGTGATATCGGTGATATCACCGATAAATTTCCCTGCCAAAAAGACTGTGATATCACCTACACAGGTTCCACCATCAGGTCTTTATGGGCAAGACTACAAGAACACTTCCGTGATTGTAACATCACTATTCCTGAACATTTAAACACTAAAAAACGTAACATCAAAAAGAAAAATCGAATACAAAGCACATGAAAAACGGAACTAGCTGTTCACGCCCTTGAACAAAAACATACCCCGCAGATCAACAAGGCCATCATAGTAGACAGACAAGACAATGAAACAATGCTTAGAATATCGGAAACAATAGCCATAAAATGTGATGCGAACTCTATCAACGTACACAGGCCCTACATAATCTCTGAGGTTTGGAAGCTTCACAACATAAAATTGAGGTCACAACACCGACCAATAGGCGATAACACAAACACTTCAAAAACAGAAGCACCTACCCGACTTGACATAGCATTCACTTTCCCAATGTGTTCAGATGACGACCCAAAATAGTCTAAACGGACCGCACTCCGTCAACCCCCTTTTCCCCTTTCCCCTCCCTATATAAAAAATCAACCCTTTCACCTTTTCCCCACCCTATATATCATAATAATATAATATATATGCTTATATATATATTACTGAAATAACCCGGGTTTTTCTAATTTAATTCTACCAAATTGCCTGCCCCCCCTCCACACACTCAGTAGTTGTTTTCGGACATCGCAGAAAGAAGAAAAGCCGCAACACCCAGAAAAAAGTATGTGTAAATTTCTCTTCCTTATGCTACATATACTTTTTGGTAAATTACATCTACAATGCCCTAATAATCCGTGAGTAAATAGCCAATGACATTTAAACAGGGGCACTCCTAAACTGAAGCAGGCAAAATAGCCATAATTATAATAGTTTATTAAGAGGAGTAACATGGGAGTTTTCCCAGAAATAATATACATTAAATACAAACTTATTTAATATTGACCAATTTACAAACAAACTTACATTATAGCCTACCAGTTTCGCCAGCAAACTGTCTTGCTTTTTCAAGGCGTTTATGGAAAGACATAAAAACTAATTAAATGCAAATTGAAAGTAATATAAAAAATGTTGTAAACCAACTAGTAGCTAAGGTTACATGTTCGCGTGACAGAGAGGACTTATTGTTCTTATTCATTATCATGCATGCATGTTTGTTGTAAACGTGTAATGTGATTACTGGCTAGCTGTAGTTCATGTTTTTTATGTTCCTTTCAATTTGCATTTACTAGTTTTTATGTCTTTCCATAAATGCCTTGAAAAAGCCAGACAGTTTGCTGGTGAAACTGGTAGGCTATAATGATTGTAAATTGGTCAGTGTTAAATAAGTTTGTATTTTAGAAAGAAATACTCCAATAAAGTGATAATTAAACAGCCCCACTATGTTGAGTGCATTGGTCACCTGATCCCCCCCCCCCTCTCATTTCCATCAGTCATTTGTACACAATTATTTCTTCTCTTACTAGCTATGTAACAAACAAACAAATTCTTTAGTAATTTCTTTCAATTGCATGCTAGTCTCTCACATTCCATTTTTTCTTCCTTACTATATTAGTCATATTCTGCATGCAATTCTTCTCTACCTCTCTCTTTATACTTTTTCCATAACCCCTTTTTCATCTGTAGTTCCTGTTCATTTCATTAGCTGCCAATAAATATTTCTTAACTAGTTCCCGTGCACTGCTAATATTGCTTACTTCCCACCATCGCACCCTTAGCTGATTTCTAAGATTATTATGGTCACTCCTTTATAATTAGACATAAATTTCTTCCTCCTTGAGCATGTCCCCTTAAGGGGTTGATATAGGATCAATGCTGGAGAGATTCTACAGAAAATAGTAGGGGAATCTAGGGAGAACCAGAGGTCATCCTTGGAAGCTGTATAAGGGAGTAGGGAAGTGAGAAGCAGGTTTTTTTCATGCAGAGTTGTGAATGATTGGAATGCCCTGCCTGAGAGTGTGGTGTCTGCAGAGAATTTGAGTGTGTTTAAAGCACGCTATGATGAGCTGTGTGTTTGATAAGAACTCCTAGCTGAGCCTTTGACTACATGGGGTCTTGGGTAATAATAATAATGTCTATTCATCCTCCAAGTCAAGACTATATGGTCACTCTTACCAACATGAATCGACAAATTAACACACTGTGCTTAGTGAGTTAATTTGCCAGTTAACAACCTGATAATTTCCTTCAATCTGCCAACACAATTGATCTCTTCTTAACATGCTCTCCTACCAAATATACTGTGGATGTCAGTTCTCCTCTTGGTAACTCAGACCACAACCTCATTCAGGTCTCCTTTTCCATGGAACAACAATCGCTAACAGTTGTCAGTCTCATGTCCTTTTGCACTACAAAAGGTGTCAAATGAGATGACCTCCATGATTTCTACTTCTTTCTCCAGTTCCTATAACTCATATTTTGTCCTGTGAAAGATGCTGCATAAGCATGCTGTTTCACTCCTTACTCTCACTTCATCATCCACATTACCTTCAGGTAATAGATCAGTGAATTGTTAGGAGGTTGGCTTCATAATAGTTAGTATCAAGTGGTGCATGGGAATGCAGTGCCTAGTGACTTAGTTTCTAGCAGAGTGCCATAGAAGTTTCTTTTAGGGCCATTATTATTTAACTTATATGTTATTGATATTAAGATACCTCTAAAGATCAGCCAATATTGATGATGCCCTTTGATTGGAAAGACCTATCGAATATGGTCTAAGACATAAAGAACCTTTATCAGGACTTTTCAGGTGAAGTTGAGTTAGCCAGTCTCATTTTAATTTTAAGTGGCAGGGGTTCTCTTCCTGGAAACTCAGGTTTTTTTATCCCACAGAATAGGAAATCAGCCCAAAGAAGACATGCAGTATGCAAACATAGCAGACAATTATTATTATTATTCAGGTTTCCATGGAGTCAAAAGACTCATCATGGAAGGTCCTTCCTAAAAAACATACAGTCCATCAAGACTCATCGAGGGGAGGGAGGTACCCCCCCCCCCCAAGAAACACAATGTCTATCATACCACTCCTTAAACTCATTGACCGTTCTCACCCTCACCACTCCATCAGGCAATGCATTCCATGGTTCAACCACCCTCCATGCAAAGAAACCACTCCTCACCCTCTTGCTTACAGTTTCCTTTCGTAACTTCCAGGGATGGCCTCTTGTCATCACTCCTTCCCGCTGTTCAACCAAGCGAAAGAACTCCCCAGTGTCAACCCTGTAGCCATCTCTCAACAGTTTAAAAGTCTCAATCATATCACCTCTCCTTCTTCTATCCCCCAAACTCTGCAGTCCACATTCCCTCAGCCGATCCTCATAACTAACATTGTACAGTCCTGAAACCATCTTTGTTATCCGCCTTTGTACCCTTTCCAGTTAATTTATCCCCTTCAAATCCTGGGGACCAAATCTGAGAACAATAGTCTAAGTGTGGTCTGATCAGAGACATACAATGGAATGATAACCCTTTTATCTCTGCAGGTCAGTGTCCTTCTCATTATTGCAGCAATCCTTTGTGTTACCTTCACTACCTTTGCAATATGTCCCCTAAATTTCAGGTTTTTATCAATCATCAACCCCAGATCTCTTGTCTCCCCTACTTCCTCCAATATAACTCCTCCCACAGGGTATGCAGCATCCCATCGATGTTTCCCAAACCTCAAGACCCTACATTTTGCTGCATTAAACTGATACCCCATTCATTTGCCCATCTGTCTAGCTTATTCAAATTCTCTTGCAGGGCTACCACATCTGCACTATTACTAATAATCCTTCCCAGCTTCGCATCATCTGCAAACAACTGAATATCCCCTTGCAATCCACTGAAATGTCATTGATATAAAGGTTAAACAATATAGGTCCCAGTACTGGTCCCTGTGGGACCCCACTTGTAACCCTCTGCCTCCTTGAAACTGCCCCACCATACACAACTCTCTGATACCTATCGGACAGCCAATCCTGAATCCAGTTGATCAATTTGACATCCAGACCCATGTGCTGCAACTTAAATATCAGCTTATCATGTGGCACCTTGTCAAATGCCTTCGCTAAGCCTAAGAAAGTGGCAGTATATGCCTTTCCCTCATCTAATGCTCTTGTAACTTTATTATAAAAGGCTAGCATATTGCTAAAACAAGAGCGCCCCTTCACAAATCCATGTTGATTCTCACAGATAACATTACCCTCATCTGTCCAATGCTGTATATGGTCCCTCACTTTCTTCAAGATCTTAATAACTACTGATGACACACAAACTGGCCTATAATTACACTTCCAGTCTGCTACCACCTTATGCAATGGCACTATCATACTTCCATTCCATGGACACCTTTCCCGCAGCCAGACCTTCATTGAAAAGCCAGGTCAAAGGCACTGTCAGTTCCCTAGCACATGTTCTCAGAACTCGTGGTGAAATACCATCCAGTCCCACAGCTTTACTGACATCCAGAGTACTCAGTATTTGAAACACACTCTCCTCCTGTACCTCTAAACCTCGAACCTGCCCTATCCCTCTAGTATTAAAACTGACTCCCACTCTATATCAGTATCAGTAATCAGGTTTCTAAGATGACAATTTACTTGGCCATGGCAGGCCATTGAGTCTGACATGAAAGGAAGATGGGATGGTTATTGATATTGGGAGAGATTTAACTGGGAATATGCAGATGATGCAAAGTATGGTAAAGCTATGAGATATAAATAAACCAGATAGGCATGGATGTTTTGTGAGTGTCTTTATCCAGCAGTGAATTTCATCATCCAGTGTGAGACCAACCACCCTGCATATTGGAGGATTAAAGTGGCTTAGAAAAAAAAAATTCCATGGTTGATTGCAATGCAAGATTTAATATTTACTATTCATGGCACTAATAATAATAATATACTATAGACCAACAGTTTTGTGGATGGGATTCACAAAAAAAAATGTGGCTCTAGAGGAAAATTTCAGTAGACAGACTGGACAAATGAGAAGTTATGAGTAATATACATCAGCAACTGTATTATATCAACATCTGTATACATTGAAGGATATGGAGGGAAAAAAAACTTTGGGATTTTGCTAGGCAAGGCTTGAAATTTAGGAGGAAGTCAACTATAGCCACTATATAAGTCCTTAATTAGGTTGTATAGGCTTGATGAGAAAAAAAAAGTTCCCTGTTTGGTTTCTAGAACAGGCTTTCTGGAGTATTTATTTCTTCACCCACTCATGGTGGGTAAAGAAATAAATTGATGTACTGTTTAAGATGCCTGCTTCAAAAGTTTTAAAAGTGTGGCAAGAGGAGGAGATTCATAACAATGATTTTCTGAGATTTACATTCTTCAATGAAAGGAGCATTACCAAATCACCACTTGTGTCAGGATGGAAGCAGTGAGAATATAGCAGACATATTTAAATGAGAAATAGTCCCTTGAGTACATTTTACAATTATATTACTAAAGAGTGACATAATACAAATATTATAAGGAAGACAATTTCATTTAGTCAAATGAATTTTATGAAAGTTTTCATATAGACTTTAATAATTTTTTTCTTACTTTCAGGGAGAAAATCTTAATTTTGCTTATAGCACAAAGGATATCCACATCATCATTAATGGTACTGCATTTTGTAATGTCACACGCTTAACAGAGGATACTGCTCACTGCATTTTACCACCTGTAAAATGGAATACAAGCAACTTTAATAGTTCCAGAGTTTCTGTTGAGGTGGGATTTCTTTACTTATAATTGTGTTATTCTTATGATTGGATGTCATTAACAGTGTATGAAATTTGATAGGATCCCTAATGATATTCTCAGGTTGTACACAATAAATAAATAAATACAGATAATTAATATTAACTCCAAATAGTACATCAAGAGGCATGATTCCATATTTTAAGAAAAGGATAAATATTAATAAAACCCAAATTGTGTAAAAAAAAGTACAAATTAAACCATAAAATCATATTGATGCATTAGTCATACATACTATAGCACACACAAATTGTTTGGACTTAACTTCTAGTTTATTATATATGCTATCCATAGCATAAACAGTAATCAAAGTCTGTAGGCACTAATTTAGCTGATTTACTAGAAATTGGTGTTATGTGTCTCATTTAAAAAAAAATATGTTGTTAAATTAAAAGAAATACAACTGTAACACACACACACATACATATACTGCTAGTAACTATATGCATGTGAGTCTGTTTAGTCACTTAGCAGCAAATTTTCTCTTTTGATTTTTCAACACTCCTGTTGAAAAATCACTGCTATAAAGGTGACACTTGTTTTAGCATGCTTGTTGAGCAAAATGCAAAACAGTTATTGCTATGGCACTTTGGTTGACTCCCATTATGAGATCAATATAAAAAATAAATACATTAAAGCATTCATGGAAAGCAAAATGAGAGATTGAAGAACCTATAAGCCATCAGTGTCATGTGTGTGTTTGGGGGGGGGGATGTTCCCTATTCTGATTTAAATAAGCCTTGTGGTTCATCAGAATATCATGCTTCCTGCATACCCACACTCGTTTCTTCCTCTATTTCTCTTACATGGACCAGCAAATCATTAGAAAATGCCTCCCCAGCTTGGAAATGGATGCTAGTGTGTGATGATCAGGGTCCTCACCACTGCTGAGGTGGTAAGGTGTAGGTGTAACCAGACTGCTGTAACCAGAACACTGCAAAATACTAGCACGCCCATTGGGTTGCCCTTCAACCACTCAGAGCATCACAATTGAAGGCAGTATTTACCAATACAGAGTGATGTTGTAGAGGAAGTACGAAGAAATCTAGCTGAACATTACATTCAGAAATACAAATGCCAGAAACTCCTTTCAAATAATTTGTTCAAGGTGCATGAGAAAGGAAGGAAGGAGGGAGGGAGGGGGGGGGAGAGAGAGAGAGTCTCTGTAGACTGAGTTTTTTTTTATCTCCCACTTACAAAAGGTTATATAGTACTTTGGGCAGATTCTTTATAATTTTTTAATTTTTCTTTTGCATTTATTTATATATATTTTTCTATAGGTCAAAATCCTGCTATAGCAACTGAACCTAGAACTTCTTCAAACCACTCCAGATCTCCAATAAGTAGGAGCAGTGATCTTACATCAGGTGATGAAATTCATCTGCTACCTCAAAATAATTACAAACATCTATGCCCACCAAACATCAGGGCAGCAATTAGCTTCTGTTTACCTTTCCCACTTACACAAGAGGCCACAAAGCCTATAGCGGATCAGTACAGTGGGGGGGGGGGACTCTGTGTAGTCAGAAAGCCGACATGCTCAAAGAATATGGCAGTTGATGATATTATGAATAAACTTAGCTACCAATGTTAATATCAATGCACATATTCAAATTATCATGCATTTTTATTTCACAAAATAAAAAATGCAGTATATAGAAATTATTTTATATTTCAGTAATCATAACCACAGCAGACAGTAATACATACTGTACTTGGTAATAATTATACTTGTGAATCTAATTAAAGAATAAAATTTACCAAAGATAGATATTTATAATAACAAAAACCTAAAATCAGTTTTTTTTTTTTTTTTTTAACCTATAAACAGAACTCATCTTTGGAAGCTCTGTAGAAGATGAAATTATGCTCTCTTCAAATGCTGTAGTTATATATATTCTTATATGATGATAATAATATAAGAATAACAAAAATCAAAACAACATTGTTTTTTAAATTTTATTATATCCTGTAATAATTGCCCATGTTCCCATGTGTTCTAAGAAGTCTTATTATTTGTATTTCAGGTTCATGCTGGTAAACAGCATTTTAATTTAGGCTATTTGGAATTTGTTACAAGAATGCCTGCATCTTCTACTACAACAATTATAGCTATTGTCATTTCTGTATTTACAGTATTAGTTCTGTGTATACTTATTATTATTTACTTGAGAAAACATAAAAGGAACAAAAGAAAATGTGATTCTTCTTACATGGTTACTTACACTGCTGACAGAGGTGGTATTGAAAGAGGTTCATCTCGGCGAAGACAGGAAACTAATGGTAGGCATAACTTAAAATGCTACTAAAACTCATATTTATTGAGAAAAGGCCTTAAAATGCTTCATCTTTGTTTTAAAATTTATTCAAAAGAAGGATATTTTCCGCATGAATTACAAAAGTTCATGTTTAGAGCAAATGTTAGTTTGCATACGTGGTACAAAATATGAATATTCTATATGTTTGATTCATCTGATTAACTATTCATTCATATATTTATTTCAACAAATTTGCCAAACTGACATTTGCACTAACAAATGTTTCTGAGGATATTATAGCATTATGCCAGCTGAAAGGATATGTATTCTTTACATTGCATTCTAGTGCTTACTAGATAAGCTATGCAAAGGCTTATATTTTTGCTTTTTATTGGTGCTTTCCTCCTTAGTGTTTCACTGAACTGACATTTTCAAACTGATTGGTGGTTCTTTAAGATTTCTGTCTGGTCTCTGTGAGTTTCAAACTAGTGAGCTCAAAACATTCGTGCAAGATCAATGAAAAACATTAAAAAAAAATAACTAATAAAATGCAAAAATGATATAAGTAATATAGCAGCACCAAGGCAGTACTAAAAACTCATTCTTGTTACTTACCTGACATAATGCTATCTCAGAAATTTGGGTATTTTTACTGCCCTTTTCAGTTCTCTCAACCTATTGAAATAAATAAATGAAATATATAGATATTTTATCCTTCTTTTAAAAATATTAACACCGAGATTTAACTTTTTTTTTTCTATACTTTCTCATATGGAATAAGGTGTTTGGAGAGATTCCTAAATTTATATTTAAAATTATTATTGTAATACTGTAACCTTTTCAAGAGAATCAAGAACTTTTTTCAAGGGAGATTCTCTTCCAGCCCATGCAGTTACTAAATGTTTTCTTTGAAACATTCACAAAAGATGCTATCATAACATATGCCATGAGCAAAATGTGGACCACACATGCTTCCCAGCCACACTCTTACTCAATTTCCATGGATGATTCTCTGAGTTTTCCTTCCTACCTGCTATGAGCTGTAAACATTTACTTAGGTCTATACAGTAAGATCCCCTTACCAATGCATATGCTTCTGTCATAACCCTTCTCTTCTATTTATTACTCATACTTTGAAGACCATGTTTCCTTAATCTCGTCTTATATGTACAGTATCATAGGTCAGATATCATCTTGGTTACCAACTGTTGTATGTTTTCATTTGTTTCTTCATCTCTTCCAAATCCCAGTGAGCACAGTATTCAATATTTCACCTTATGAAAGCCTTGTAAAGTGAGTGAATAACTTCTTTATTCCTACAAATTAGTGTTATCTTCAACATTGTAGTTATCTGATGATACCTTAGTAGTGCGACCCTTGACCTTTACCTCTGTGTGTACTATCACTCCCAGGTCTCTAGCTTCATTGACTACTACTTGTAGCAAATTATCATTATTATAATACACTGCTACTGCAGTGTCCTCAGTTCAAAATGTATAATCTATCTCTTACCAACATTGACCTGATATTATTTGCTTGTAGAATTAATTTCCTACGATCAGCCTGCAGGATTATGCATTAGAAATGTTCCTTATGAAAATCAGAACTTGCCATTATTGGCAAATAATATTAATATACATATATATATATATATATTATTATTATTATATATATATATATTTCTTTCTTTCTTAATCCTCCTCTTTTACCTTTTATGGTGTCGAGGTAATTATTCATGCAACCTCAGCCATACTCGAGGATAAGGTGGTAAGCCCTGTGCCTCCCTAGTGTGTCCTATGTCTGTAGATGCATGTGTTCACAGGGCAGGTTGGCCAGTTCTGGAGGACAAAAAACCTAAGTTTCCAGATGGAAAAAACTCCCCACCTCCATATGAGACCAGCTAACTCACCTTTCATTGAAAGAGACTAGATAAAGATTCTTCATGTCACTCACAGGAATCAAACCAGGTTTTCCGACCAAAGGGCTTTATCTATACCAACTGAGTGACGGAGGCTCCATATATATATATATATATATATATATATTTATTCATTCATTCAGACCAACTCCAATATTATTAGTGTATAAGTTAAACAATGATGGCCCAAGTATTAAACCCTGTGATATTCCATTGATCAACCCTGCTCTTAGATAGCACCTCAATAGATCACTTTCTAATACGTGTCAGTTGTCCACTCTCCTAACCATTTAACAAACTTACTTCACATATCCATCCCTTTGAGTTTGTCAAAATCAAGATTATTTGACAAAATCCAGAAATATTTTTGTATTTATTCCATATATCAGACTCTGCAGTCACTCTGTTATGTAATGTGACTAAATTGTGAAAGCAAGATCTATCATTAACAAAGCCATGCTGTCCTCTATAGAGAATCAACATGCTATCTACTACCTCTGGATGAGAATTCTAATTAGTCTCTCCAACACTGTAATGACCACCCAGACATCATCATCATCAGATTTCTACCATGTACCCTCAAGGGGTGTACAGGATATGATAGTACTACATGAAAAATTTACATAATTACTAACTTCCTATCTACAATTTTTCTCCAAATCAGTCTGTTACCTCTCAACATTCCAACATTATCAGATCTTATATTTCTATCTTTTAAGGCACACTTTTCACTGTATCAATCCACCTATATCTTGGTCTTCCTCTGGGGTCTTTTTCTTGCCAACCTGGCAGAAAACACTTGTTTTGCTAATCTTTCCTTGCCTATTCTGTTTAAGTGACCATACCACCTGAGATTAGCTCTGCTAATGCATTCCTGGATGCTGACAATGTCAAGTTCTTTCCTAATCTCCCCATTTTTAATATGATATTGCCATTGATGCCATCTGTTCATGTCCCTAGTCTTTCTCAGGACGCTCATATCTGCAGTCTCTAGTCTTTGGTCAAGTGTTTTACTTCTGCCCCAGCTCTCAGATCTATAAGTTAAAATTGGTTTGAACACTGTCTTGTATACAGCTGATTTAGTGTTTTGACTAATTTCTCTCTTATTCCATATAAATTTATTCAATTGACTTCCTACCACACCAGCTTTATTGATTCTGTTGTCTATTTTCATATTTAATTTACCATCTTCACTAAAAATGCTGACCCACTAGCGCCTGACCCACTAGCGCCCCGAGAGGGCGCTAGTGGGTCAGGCGCTACGAACGTGCTTTGAAGAGCTCCTGATTCAGATAAGTTTTACTAGGAATAATTAAGTATATATGCGTAATTGTTTAAGTAAGAGCGGCTGTAAACGTTGTACGCTACCGATAGTATTAGTGTGGGTTTTTTTTTTTCTTGCTTAAACTAAATACGAAAACGTTAATATTAGACCTAGTAACCTGCAGAGAAAAAAAAATGGCGGCTGCATTGTCATTCCATGATTTTAATTTGGATTTCAGTAGGTTCGTTAAGTGTGAGGTCTGTTATATGTATTCCTTCGATTACATAAATGATTTGTGGATGTTTAGTGCGGATGGAAGAAGGGTGTGTGCGAAATGTGACCTGAACGAGGAATTGATGAATGCGAATATGAAGTTGATGACAGAAAGTGCTAGTACCGATTGTGTCGTGAGTGCACGTTTGAAAGAGAATGGCGAGAAAGACAGGCGAAAAAATGTTAAAAAATCAGGAAAAAAGAAAAAGAGCGATTTGACAACCGTAACGGATGTTAAAAGGGACGAAAGTGAGGCGGAAAGAAACGAAATTGAGAGAACGAATGAAAGTAGAAATGGCGTGGTGCAGAAACCGCAAGTAAAAAAAATCGAAAGAATGAATGATAGCGAAAAAAGAATGACTGATGGCGAAAGTTGGACGCATGTTGGAACGAAAGTACTAAACCAAAGAAAGATGAATGACAGTAAAAGTGAAAAGAATGATAGCGAAAGTTGGACGCATGTTAGTCCGAAAGTACGGAAACAAAGAAAGATATGTGAGAGTGAAAGTGAGAAGAATGACAGTGAAAGTTGGACGTATGTTGGACCGAAAGTACGGAAACAAAGAAGGATGAATGAGAGGGAAAGTGAGAAGAGAGGGTCGAGAGTTAGAAAGTTAGAAAGATTTAATGATAGAGTGAATGTGTCGCGAGGTTCAGAAGGTGAATTGGATTGGATGAAGCAAGAAATGAAATGGATGCGGAATGAAATTAAGAGAATGCAGGTCAAAACTATTAAAATAAATCATGATGGCATGAAAGAGTTAACAAAAGATGAGCGAGTGGCGTTGTATGGCGACTCCATTATTAAAGGTGTGCTAGAGGATAAAATGCACAAGGTATGTTTTCCAGGCGGTAAAATGAGTAGAGTGATTGAGGCATTGAACATGAGGCGGGAACGAGCAAAAGAGTTAATTGTATTAATTGGAACAAATGATTTGAGAGAGAACAAAGAGCATGTCAAAATGAATGTCAGGAGACTGCTTGGAAAGATAAAGGAGAATAGTGTGACAGGAAGGGTGGTCAGTGTGTTGCCTAGGTATGATTGTGGTGAAATGAGGCAGAGAGCAAGGATTATGAATGATATTCTGGCTGAAATGTGTGAGGAGATGGGAGTACAGTTTGTTAATGTGTGGAATGAGTTTGAGGGACGAAGTGAGCTGTATGGGAGCGATGGACTGCATTTGAGTGGTTATGGTGTGAGTCGCTTGGAGAGACTGCTGCTGGAAGGTAGAGAAGTGAATAGAGAGAATGAATCAGATCAAGAGGGGAGTGATGTGGAAGAGCAGGAGAGTAAGACAGGAGAGATTGAAGGAGTGGAAATGAATGGGGAAGTGAGTGGTATGAGTATAGATAATGAGAGAATGGGTGTGCAAGACGAGCAGGGAAACGGGGAGGCTCAGGGTGGACAGGGATACACAGCGTGAGAAAGGTGGATGCTCCAAGAGGAGGTGAGAGAATGTGTAGGCAGGAAAGTAATGGGATGATCAGGGATCAAAAGGAAACAGATGGAATTGCAAAGGGTTCTAAAATGAAGAAGCAGAAAGGGAAATGGCCCCAGTCCAGCATGGAGAGATCACATCGAGTGAGTGGTATCAGTGGAACCAGCTGTAGATCCAGAAATGAGTTGTTGTGTTTGTATACCAATGCTAGAAGTATAAGAAACAAGGCGGATGAAATGGTTGCACTAATTGCGTCTGTGCACCCAGAGATTGTCGGAATAAGTGAGACATGGTTAGATGAGGATGACATCCTGACAGGAATAGAGATGGAAAGGTATGATGTGTTTCGTGAGGATAGAAGGGGTAAAAAGGGAGGGGGAGTGCTATTGATGATAGAGAAAGAGTTATGTCCATACAAGGTAGAGATGCAAGGGGGAAATGGGGCCAGTGGTTTTGAGGCAGTATGGTGTGAGATAGAGGTGAATAGAATCAAATACTTGGTGGGATGTTGTTATAGACCTGGTAATGTGGATGGTGGTGATAGTGAAATGTATAGTCAAATAAGCCAAGCAAATAAGAAAAGGGTGATCATTATGGGTGATTTTAATTATGGCAATATAGACTGGAATGAAGAGATAGCAACTGGAAGTAAAGAAAATGAGTTTCTTGAGTTTCTGAGGGATAACTACCTCAGACAGTATGTAACAGAGGGCACAAGAGGATTAAGGGTCTTGGATTTGGTCATCTCATCGGAGGATGTAATTATCAATGAGGTATCAAATCATCCACCAATTGGTGAAAGTGACCATGAGGTGATTACTTGGGTGGTTGCCAGCAGTGCAAGGACCCCTGTGAAAAAAGGGTATATGTGGAACTACAAGGGGGGTGATTATGAAGAGCTCAGGAGACAGCTTGCAGGTGTAGCATGGAATGAGGAGTTAGCTGGAAAAGAGATCAATGCAGCTTGGGGGATTTTCAAAAAATATTTAGTGGATGCAATGTCTAAATGTATACCACGGGTGAGAAGGTTAAATAAGTTAGGTGTGAGATGGATGAATAAAGAGATTAAGCATGCAATACAGAGAAAAAGGGCATTGTGGAGGCAGCATAAGAGAAGTGGAAGTAACCAATTTCATGAGTTCTACAAAGACCAGGCAAGGAGAGTGACTTGGTTGGTGAGAGTAGCTAAAGAGAGGTATGAACAGCAGTTAGCTAATGAAGCTAAAAAGAATCCTAGGGAGTTCTTTCGATATGTAGCCAGCAAAAGAAAGAATGATTATGGAAGGATGACATTGATTGGAGGAAATGGTATAAAGACAGCTGTTGCAGAATGTGTGGTGGAGATACTTAATGAGCAGTTCATAAAGATCTTTCAATCTTGTGAATGTGAATTCATGGAGAGATTAAGAGCAGTTGATGATGGGGAGGAGAGACTGACTGTAAGTGAGCAAGAGGTGTTTGGGGAGTTGAGTAAACTAGATGTAAATAAGGCTGTGGGACTTGATAATATATCACCGCGTATTCTGAAGGAATGTGCCAGAGAGTTGACACCTGCCTTGACATATTTTTTTAATATGAGTCTTGCACTTGGTCAAGTCCCTAAAGAGTGGAAGGAGGGCAAGATTGTGCCACTTCATAAAGGAGGTGATCGAACTCAAGCATCAAACTATAGGCCTATCTGTGTGTCGGGTGTTGTGGTTAAGTTGTTGGAGAAGCTTGTGAGAGCTAGAATCCAGAGTTGGGTTGACAACAATGGTATAATCTTTGATGGACAGCATGGATTTGCTAAAGGGAGGTCGTGTTTTAGTAATCTACTTACTTATTACAATAAAGTGACTGCTTCCTTGGACAGAGGAGAAGGATACACAGTAATATACTTGGATTTCGCAAAAGCTTTTGATAGAGTGCCTCATGATAAGTTGACAGTCAAACTAGAGCAGATGGGGTTGGATATTAGATTAGTGCATTGGATTGGAGACTGGCTATCTGATAGGTATCAACAAGTTGTGTATGGGGGTGCAATATCCAGGAAAAGGAAAGTCACTAGTGGAGTGCCTCAGGGATCTGTTTTAGGGCCATTACTATTTAACTTGTATATTAATGATATTGGCGAAGATTTGGATGGAGATATTCAGTTGTTTGCAGATGATGCAAAGTTGGGAAGAACCATAAAGAGTAGTGAAGATGTTGTGGCCTTGCAAGAAGACTTGAATAAATTGAGTGATTGGGCAAGCAAATGGGGGTGTGAGTTCAATGTTGCAAAATGTAAGGTTTTAAAATTTGGAAAACAAAGATGGGATGCAGAATTTATGCTTGGTAAGAATATATTGTTGGAAGTAGAGGAAATAAGAGATCTGGGAGTGATAGTGGATAAGGATCTAAAATTTAGGGGTCACATCGCCAAAATTGTGAAGACAACACAAAGACTTCTGGGAATGATGAGGAGGACACTGACGTGTAGAAGTAGGGAGATTCTTGTTCCATTGTATAAGGCTTTGATTAGGCCACACATGGACTATTGTGCCCAGATTTGGTCACCTGGTTTTCAGAAGGATGAGGAGATGTTGGAAAGGGTCCAAAGGCGACTGACTAAGGTAGTTTCTGACCTCTGGAATGTCGAGTATGAGGAAAGATTGAAAAGATGTAATTTGCAGAGACTAGTGGAGAGAAGGAAGAGGGGAGATATGATAGAGACCTACAAGTTGGTAAGGGGTTGCTATAGGATCAATGGTGGAGAAGTTCTACAGCGAATAGTGGGAGATCAGGGGAGAACCAGAGGTCATCCCTGGAAACTGTATAAAGAGGGTGTGAGTAGGGGAGTGAGAGGCAGGTTTTTTTCGTGCAGAGTTGTGAATGATTGGAATGCCTTGCCTGAGAGTGTGGTGTCTGCAAGGAGTTTGAATGTGTTTAAGACCCGGTATGATGAGATGTGTGTGAGATAAAAGGACCTCCTAGATGAGTCTTTGACTCCATGAGGTCTTGTTTAATAATAATAATATTTAGAAGTATAACATCATCTGCATAAAGGAAAGAGCTGAGATTAACATCTCCAATTTTGATATCAGGTTTAATACCACTTTCCTTCATAATGTGATCCATATAGATAATGAATAACAGAGGGGATAATGTACATCCTTGTCTGACACCAGATTTAACATTAAACCATCTTTCTGTACTTCCTTCAATTCTAACTGCTGACTTACAACTCAAATAAAGACTAAGTATTGCTTGATATAATGTACCATTGACACCATATAACTGTAGCATATTGAATAGTTTCTCTCTTGGCACCTTGTCATATGCCTTTTCCAGATCTACAAAACTTAAATACAGATCTTAGTTATATTGCTATGATTTCTCGACAGTTTGTTGTAAAGTGAAGATCTGATCCTGACAGCTTCTGTTTGGCCTGAATCTAGCTTGTTCTTCACCAAGCTTTTCTTCCACAATCCTTCTCAACCGTTTCTCAAGTATGCTTGCGTAAATCTTGCCAGGAACACTCATTAGGGAAATACCTCAGTAATTCTCACATTCAGTTTTATTTCCCTTTTTATATATGGGCACTATTAGAGCTCTACTCCAATCATCGATTAATCCAATCCAATCTACTCCAGGCCTTCTGAACTATGCAGTGCAGCCACTGTAAGACATTTATACCTCCATACTTGAGCATTTCTGGTTGGATATCATCTACTCCAGCTGCCTTTGCACATTTCAGTTCTTTGATGTCTTTTTCTACTTCAAGTATGGATATGTATCTCAGGGTGGACAAGGGTACACAGCGTGAGAAAGGCGGATACTCCAAGAGGAGGTGAGAGCATTAGTAGGCAGGAAAGGAATGGGATGACCAGGGATCAAGAGGAAACAGTTGGAGTTGAAAAGGGTTCTAAAATGAAGAAGCAGAAAGGGAAATGGCCCCAGTCTAGCATGAAGAGATCACATCGAGTGAGTGGTATCAGTGGAACTAGCTGTAGATCCATAAATGAGTTGTTGTGTTTGTATACCAATGCTAGAAGTATAAGAAACAAGGCAGATGAAATGGTTGCCCTAATTGCGTCTGTTCACCCAAAGATTGTCGGAATAAGTGAGACATGGTTGGAAGAGGATGACATCCTGACAGGAATAGAGATGGAAGGGTATGATGTGTTTCGTGAGGATAGAAGGGGTAAAAAGGGAGAGGGGAGTGCTATTAATGATAGAGAAAGAGTTATGTCCATACAAAGTAGAGATGCAAGATGGAAATAGTGCCAGTGGTTTTGAGGCAGTATAGTGTGAGATAGAGGCGAATGGAATCAAATACTTGGTGGGATGTTGTTATAGGCCAGTTAATGTGGATGGTAGTGATAGTGAAATGTATAGTCAAATTTGCCAAGCAAATAAGAAAAGGGTGATCATTATGGGTGATTTTAATTATGGCAATATAGACTGGAATGATGAGATAGCAACTGGAAGTAAAGAAAATGAGTTTCTTGACTTTTTGAGGGATAACTACCTCAGACAGTATGTAACAGAGGGCACACGAGGATTAAGGGTCTTGGATTTGGTCATCTCTTCAGAGGATGTAATTATAAATGAGGTGACAAATCATCCACCAATTGGTGAGAGTGACCATGAGGTGATTACCTGGGTGGTTGCCAGTAGTGCGAGAGTGTGAGGACCCCTGTGAGAAAAGGGTATATGTGGAACTACAAGGGGGTGATTATGAAGAGCTCAGGAGACAGCTTGCGGATGTAGAATGGAATGAGGAGTTAGCTGGAAAAGAGATCAATGCAGCTTAGGGAATTTTCAAAAACTATCTAGCAGATGCAATGTCTAAATGTATTCCAAGGGTGAGAAGGTTAAATAAGGTAGGTGTGAGATGGATGAATAAAGAGATTAAGCATGCGATACAGAGAAAATGGCATTGTGGAGGCAGCATAAGAGAAATGGAAATAACCAATTTCATGATGTCTACAAAGACCAGGCAAGGATGGTGACTTGGTTGGTGAGAGTAGCTAAAGAGAGGTATGAACAGCAGTTAGCTAATGAAGCCAAAAATAATCCTAGGGAGTTCTTTCGATATGTAGCCAGCAAAAGAAAGAATGATTATGGAAGGATGACATTGATTGGAGAAAATGGTATAAAGACAGCTGTAGCAGAATGTGTGGTGGAGATACTTAATGAGCAGTTCATAAAGATCTTTCAATCTTGTGAATGTAACTTCATGGAGAGATTCAGAGCAGTTGTTGATGGGGGGAGAGACTGACTGTAAGTGAGCAAGAGGTGTTTGGGGAGTTGAGTAAACTAGATGTAAATAAGGCTGTGGGACTTGATAATATATCACTGCGTATTCTGAAGGAAAGTGCCAGAGAGTTGACACCTGCCTTGACATATTTTTTTTAATGAGTCTTGCACTTGGTCAAGTTCCTAAGGAGTGGAAGTAGGGCAAGATTGTGCCACTTCATAAAGGAGGTGATCGAACTCAAGCATCAAACTATAGGCCTATCTGTGTGTCAGGTGTTGTGGCTAAGTTGTTGGAGAAACTTGTGAGAACTAGGATCTAGAGTTGGGTAGACAACAATGCTATAATCTTTGATGGACAACATGGATTTGCTAAAGGGAGGTCATGTTTCAGTAATCTACTTACTTATTACAATAAAGTGACTGCTTCCTTGGACAGTGGAGAAGGATACACAGTAATATACTTGGATTTCGCAAAAGCTTTTGATAGAGTACCTCATGATAAGTTGACAGTCAAACTAGAGCAGATGGGGTTGGATGTTAGATTAGTGCATTGGATTGGAGACTGGCTATCTGATAGGTATCAACAAGTTGTGTATGGGGGTACGATATCCAGGAAAAGGAAATTCACTAGTGGAGTGCCTCAGGGGGTCTGTTTTAGAGCCATTACTGTTTAACTTGTGTATTAATGATATTGACGAAGATTTGGATGGAGATATTCAGTTGTTTGCAGATGATTCAAAGTTGGGACGAACCATAAAAAGTAGTGAAGATGTTGTGACCTTGCAAGAAGACTTGAATAAATTGAGTGATTGGGCAAGGAAATGGGGATGTGAGTTCAATGTTGCAAAATGTAAGATTTTAAAATTTGGAAAACAAAGATGGGATGCAGAATTTATGCTTGGTGAGAATATATTGTTGGAGGTAGAGGAAATAAAAGATCCGGGGGTGATAGTGGATAAGGATCGAAAATTTAGGGGATACATTGCCAAAATTGTGAAGACAACACAAAGGCTGCTGGGAATGTTGTGGAGGACACTGACATGTAGAAGTAGGGAGATTTTTGTTCCGTTGTATAAGGCGTTGATTAGGCCACACATGGACTATTGTGCCCAGATTTGGTCACTGGGTTTTCAGAAGGATGAAGAGATATTGGAAAGGGTCCAAAGGCAACTGACTAAGGTAGTTTCTGACCTCTGGAATGTGGAGTATGAGTAAAGATTGAGAAGATGTAATTTGCAGAGTCTGGTGGAGAGGAGGAAGAGGGGAGATATGATAGAGACCTACAAGTTGGTAAAGGGTTGTTATAAGATGAATGGTGGAGAAGTTCTACGGAGAATAGCGGGAGATCAGGGGAGAACCAGAGGTCATCCCTGGAAACTGTATAAGGAGGGTGTGAGTAGGGGAGTGAGAGGCAGAGTTGTGAATGATTGGAATGCCTTGCCTGAGAGTGTGGTGTCTGCAAGGAGTTTGAGTGTGTTTAAGGCTCGGTATGATGATGTGTATGTGTGATAAAAGGACCTCCCAGATGAGTCTTTGACTCCATGAGGTCTTGGGGTAATAATAATAATAATGTTTTCCTGACTGCATGTCTGTTGGGTGATTTTTACCACCATGCTATCACTGCTTGTTTCATTTAGCAAGTTTTCGAAATAATCACTCCATACTTCAAGAAAATCTTTTTCTTCCATTTTTATGTCACCTTTATCATCTCTAATTTCTTTTACAGAACTCTTTCCTCCATTTCTGAGCTTCTTCAACAACCTCCAGAATATTTTGCCACCTTCTTGATATTTATTTTCTATGTTCTTGCCAAAGTCTTCCCATGACTTTTGCTTAGCTAGTTTTACACAGTGTTTAGCTTTCTTACATTTGTCTCTGTGCTCTCTAAGAGCACAAGCGGACTTATTTGCCAGGAACTTTTGATATGCTTTCTTCTTTTCCTTCACTGTCTCTTTGACTTTTTGTGTCCACTATGGAGTTCTGATTTTTCTATCCTTGCACACAACCTCACCACTTGCCTCTCTGGCTGAATCAATCAGTGTTTTCTTCAGGACTTTCCACTGAATTTCCAAGGTTTGTTCCAGTTCATTTTTTTTTTTAATAATGTTTGTGTATTTTAGTCTACAGTTCATATCTGAGAGCTGCTCAACTCTCATTCACTTTAAAACTTTCTATATGTTCTTCATTTCAATATGAAATTCAATTCCAGACATAATGATTGATATGATTGGCTGATTTTATCCTGTCTCAACATGTATAATTCCATTATATGAGGGTGGATTAACAACTCAGATCTTTCTAAATCATCTGACAGTTTCCTACCATTTGCATTCACTGAGGTTATTCTCCATGGTCATTTTTTTCTCTTACCTTGATGCATACCAATAATATTCTCTCAGATTTCCCATTACCTGTCACATGAACTTCTTTTCATAGTCTGATTTCATTTTCCTTTCCATTTCTGCCATTCTCCCATCCTGCTTTGGTATTACTCCCATGCGTGGTCATCACATTTCTCCAGATATTATTATTCTTATTAATATCTAACATCCACGGAGTCAAAGGACTTATCGTAGAAGGTTCACACTCTCTCATGCAAATGGATCATTGAATTGTGCTTTAACCTGTTCACAGTTTCCATGCTCTTGGGCAATGCATTCCACTGACCAGTCACTCTCCATGTAAAGAGCCTGATTATACCTTCCAGAGATGGTGTTTTGTTTAACCCTTGTCTCCCTTTACTTTATGAAAAAGCTCTTCCACCTCAATCTAGTAACAACTCCTCACCAACTTATGTGTCTCAAGCATAACCCTTCTCTTCCTTCTTCTGTTCACAAAACTCTGCAAGTTACACTCCCTCAATCTCTCCTCATATATGACATTTCATAGACCTGACACTGACTTAGTGAATGACACTGGACCCTTTCCAATATCCTCTTGAAAGCCAGGTGACCAAATCTGTGCACAGTAGTCCATGTGCAGCCTGATCAAAGCCTTACACAAGAGAATCATAACCTCTTTGCATCTACATGTCAATGTCTTCCTCATTATTGCCAAAATCCATTATGATGGTCTTACAATTTTAGAAATTTGATCCATAAACTTCAAGTCTCTGTCCACCATCACTTCCAGATCTCTCATCTCTTCCATCTCCTTTTCTCCATTAATTGTATACTCAGCATTGCAACTCTACCTACTAACTTTCAAGACCTTGCCCTTGGTGATATTAAACTGATATTTCCACTCACTTTTACACTCACATAGTTTATTGAGATCCTCTTGCAAGGCTGCAACTACTTTTCATAGTTTTTCCAATTTTGCATTATCAACAAACAGCTGCATATCTTCAGTTAAGCCAGTTCATCATCATCATAACACTAATTATGGGTATAGACCATATTGGTCTGTTCCGGTCTCATTATCCATCCAATATCCTTTTTTTGAGGTCTACCCTGACTTCTTTTTTTCCAAATGGCTTATATTTTAGTATTCGTTTAGGATGTCAGGTGTTGGCCATTCGGTTTACATGTTCAATCCATTTTTGCTTATAATTGTTTAGTTTTTCTTCTATTGATTTTGTTTTTAGTTCTTTTAAGATGTCTTCATTCCTTTTTTGATCTAATAATGTGTATTTTGCAGTTCTTTTCATAAATCTCATTTCACTTGTTTTTATTCTTTATTTATCTTGTTTGTTTATTGCCCAAATTTCACTGCCATGTAATAATGTGGGCACTGCTAAAGTATTGTATATTTTCAAGCGTGTTTCTTTTTGTACTATATTTGGGTTGAGTGTTCTATTTATTAGGCCTATAATCTGTAAAAATTTTGAAGTTTTTAATTTTATGTCTTTTTCTCCTTCATATGATATTTCACATCCAAGATAACTGAAAGTATTTATCTGTTCTATTATTTTATTATTAATAACTATTTTGCTTCTAACCAGAGTTTGTCCATGAAATGCCATTGTTTTAGTTTTATCTATGGAAATTTTCATTCCAAACTATTCTACTATAATGTTTAAATTATATATTGGTCTTTGTAAATTATCTTCTTTATCTGATATTATTACCTGATCATCTGCAAATCCAAGATAACTGAAAGTATTTATCTGTTCTATTATTTTATTATTAATAACTATTTTGCATCTAACCGGAGTTTGTCCATGAAATGCCATTGTTTTAGTTTTATCTATGGAAATTTTCATTCCAAACTATTCTACTATAATGTTTAAATTATATATTGGTCTTTGTAAATTGTCTTCTTTATCTGATATTATTACCTGATCATCTGCAAATAATAGCATATTTATTTTGTTATTCTGGGAAATTTCTATGCCTTGATTTTTTAAGGTGTTCCACTGTATTAATATTTCATTAATGTGAATATTGAAAAGTGTTAGAGGGCACCCTTGTCTTACTCCTTGGTTTATAGATTGTTTCTCAGACAATTTTTCATTTATTCTAATTTCATTATCTTCATATATATTCAATATTGCATGTAGTAAAATATTAGGTATATTTATTCTTTGTAATATTATTATTATTATTATTATTATTTCGGGCGACTCCAGGAGTCCTTAGACTCATCGAGGGAGGCCCTAAACATCATGTCCACACAACTATGCGATTACATTCTCACAGTATCTATCATACCTTGTCTTGAACTCGTTCACCGTCATAGCACCCACAACAGACTCTGGCAGCTTATTCCACTCATTTACCACTCTAAAAGTAAAGAACCCAGCTCTAACACCCCTGCTAACCACACTCTTGCCCAGCTTCCATAGGTGTCCCCTAGTTCTCCCACCACCAGCTAATCTCAAAAATATCCTCTGAATTAATCCTATAGAATCCCTTTAGCAATTTGAATGTCTCAATCATATCTCCCCTCCTCCGCCTATCAACTAGTTTCTGCAACCCACAAATCTTCAACCTGTTCTCATATGGTTCATTCCATAGACCTGTTATCATCTTAGTCACTCGCCTCTGGATCCTCTCCACCTCCTCCCCATCAAGAAGGAACCGAGGTGACCAAATCTGGGCACAGTAGTCGAGATGAGGTCTTATCAAGGTTCGGTACAGAGGTACAATAACTTGCTTGTCTCTGCTCGTCAAGGTATTTTTCAACAACCAAGGGAGTTGATGAGCTGATTTAGCTACTTTTGCAGTGTGCCCCCTAAACTTCATCTCCCTATCCACCAACACTCCCAAGTCCCTGGCCTCATCAATCTCTTGGAGTACAGTTCCACCAATGTGGTATACTGCTGCTAATCTTTTCACCCCAAAATGCATAACCTATCTAATATATTAAACACATCTTAAGCCATTTCCAATGTTATTAATATACAAGTTAAACAATAATGGTCCCAAAACATATCCCTGTGGCATTCCACTAGTGACTTTCCTCATTTGGGATACTGCTATTCCATGTACAGCCTGCTGATAACTATCTAACAGCCAATCAGCTTTTCAAATAACTAGTCTGTTATCTAATCACATCAGTTTCAATTTAGCTAACAGCTCATTATGTGGCAGTCTATCAAAGGTCTTTGAAAAATTCAAGTATATCAGTGTATCTCCTTTATCCAGTGAATTTACCATGTAAGCAGAATGCTAAATGCATTACCTCCTAATGCATTTAGCATTCTGACAAACTGTAGATACTGTTAAAGAATACTGCTGTTATCAACCCATTTTTGAATCCTGGTCCTTACCAACTTCTCTAACATCTTAAAATTAACTCCAGACATACAGATTGGCCAATAAGTTGTGGCCCCAATCTTATTCCCTCCTCCCTCTCTGTGAAATGGAACAATATTTTCCACCTTTCACTCCTTTGAGACTCTCCCTGTTGTTAGACTCATGTTAAACAGGTATGGCAAAGGTGTTATCAAGACAGGCAGCAATATACTGTCAGATACTTCTGCTCATACTAACATTAAACTAATAGCGATTTCATACAATTCCTGCTTATTCAATTCATTCTGTTCATTATTCTTCATCATCATGACTATAATTTTCAAATTTTGCTTAACAGTCTCTGTTATGTGGGCACTGTAGTCTCCATTCCATCGTATTCTATCCAAATATTGTAAGATCCTAGTCTCTCTCTCTCTCTCTCTTTCAGTGTCCAGTGCTGGCACTGGAACAATCATAAATAATGTCATCCCCCACTCCTGTTCCCACACTACAATTTCTATTTAATTTAAGCACCATGTATAACTAATTTTATAGGCATATATTTTTCTAATTTTATCTGGATGAATTTGTTGGTCTTGCCTAACATTTCCCTTTGCTATACATACAATGTTACAGTAATAGGGACACATATAATAATTAAAAATATTTTCCTTAGACTATTTGGATGTAAGGCCAAGAGATACAGATAATCATCAACCCCTTGCAGTTATTCCGGATAACACATCTGTCTATCAGGCTGATGAAGAAACACTGCAACTGTTGAGTGCTGAAAATATACTTGTACACCGTGATTATTTGACCTTAGGAGAAGTTATTGGACAAGGTAAGTAATGTTCAAATCAATTTCCTTTCAGAACAAAATTTAAATTGAAGGTGATAAAAAGATACTATTTCTTAATTCTCAGTTTTGATCATGATTTGTTATTATATAGCATATTTTTCAGAAATTGCTTTTTTTTTAGGACATTTTGGTTGTGTGTATCAAGGTGAACTACATTTACCAGGAAAGGAGGATACTGTTTCTGTAGCTGTGAAAACATTACATAACAGTAAGTTCTAAAATGGCTTTTTTTGTGTTTTTTAAGGAATATTAAAATTCTCATTTAAATTTCACACACAAATTTTCTTTGTGTCAAGTGTTTTAATAATAGTTATGTTTTTTTTAAGTCTCATTATATATTTTATGTTCATTGCCATGTTTATTTCCTAAGTATGCACAAGAATAATTTAGACTTTTTCAATACAATTTTATCTTACTTATTTTATTATTATTATTATGGGTATCTCCATGGAGTCAGTAGACTCATCATGGGAGACCCAAACTAGCAAAACAATATCTATCATATCTCTTCTTGAATTCATTTACAGACGAAGAACTCACAACTGAGTCAGGCAATGAATTCCACTCATTCACCCTCCAGGCGAAAAACCTCGTTAACCACACTTTTCATTAATTTCCAGGGATGACCTCTTGTTCTTCCATCACTATCACACAGCTGAAACATTTCCCCTGAATCAATCTTATAAAAACCTTTTAGTAATTTAAATGTTTCTATCATATCCCCTCTTTTCTGCCTATCAACCAACCTCTGCAATCCACAAGCTCTCAATCTATCAATGTAGGGAGCATATTTTGCATCACTCACCAACTTAGTCCTCTCCTCTGGACCCTCTCTCCACAACCTCTTCATCTCCAAGGAATCCAGGTGACCAGACATGAAAACAATAATCCAAATTGGTGAGAGTGGTCATGAGGTGATTACCTGGGTGGTTGCCAGCAGTGCGAGGACCCCCTGTGAGAAAAGGATATATGTGGAACTACAAGGGGGGGGGAGGGTTATGAAGAGCTCAGGAGACAACTTGCGGGTGTAGCATGGAATGAGGGGTTAGCTGGAAAAGAGATCAATGCAGCTTGGGGGATTTTCAAAAACTATCTAGTAGATGCAATGTCTAAATGTAATCCAAGGGTGAGAAGGTTAAATAAGGTAGGTGTGAGATGGATAAATAAAGAGGTTAAGCATGTGATATAGAGAAAAAGGACATTGTGGAGGCAGCATAAGAGAAGTGGAAATAACCAATTTCATGAGGTCTACAAAGACCAGGCAAGGAGGGCGACTTCATTGGTGAGAGTAGCTAAAGAGAAGTATGAACAGCAGTTAGCTAATGAAGCCAGAAAGAATCCTAGGGAGTTCTTTCGATATGTAGCCAGCAAAAGAATGAATGATTATGGAAGGATGACATTGATTGGAGAAAATGGTATAAAGACAGCTGTTGTAGAATGTGTGGTGAAGATACTTAATGAGCAGTTCATAAAGATCTTTCAATCTTGTGAATGTAACTTCATGGAGAGATTGAGAGCAGTTGATGATGGGGAGGAGAGACTGCTCTAAGTAAGCAAGAGAGGTGTTTGGAGAGTTGAGTAAACTAGATGTAAATAAGGCTGTGGGACTTGATAATATATCATTGCGTATTCTGAAGGAAAGTGCCAGAGAGTTGACACCTGCCTTGACATATTTTTTTTAATATGAGTCTTGCACTTGGTCACGTTCGTAAGGAGTGGAAGGAGAGCAAGATTATGCCACTTCATAAAGGAGGTGATCGAACTCAAGCATCAAACTATATGCCAATATGTGTGTCAGGTGTTGTGGTTAAGTTGTTGGAGAAGCTTGTGAGAACTAGGATCTAAAGTTGGGTTGACAACTCTGGATCCTAGATGGACAGCATGGATTTGATAAAGGGAGGTCATGTTTTAGTAATCTACTTACTTATTACAATAAAGTGACTGCTTCCTTGGACAGAGGAGAAGGATACACAGTAATATACTTGGATTTCGCAAAGGCTTTTGATAGGGTACCTCATGATAAGTTGACAGTCAAACTAGAGCAGATGGGTTTGAATATTAGATTAGTGCATTGGATTGGAGACTGGCTATCTGATAGGTATCAACAAGTTGTGTATGGGGGTGCGATATCCAATAAAAGAATGTCACTAGTCGAGTGCTTTAGGGGTTTGTTTTAGGGCCATTACTGTTTAACTTGTACATTAATGATATTGGCGAAGATTTGGATGGAGATATTCAGTTGTTTGCAGATGATTCAAAGTTGGGACGAACCATAAAAAGTAGTGAAGATGTTGTGACCTTGCAAGAAGACTTGAATAAATTGAGTGATTGGGCAAGGAAATGGGGATGTGAGTTCAATGTTGCAAAATGTAAGGTTTTAAAATTTGGAAAACAAAGCTGGGATGCAGAATTTATGCTTGGTGAGAATATATTGTTGGAGGTAGAGGAAATAAGAGATCCGGGGGTGATAGTGGATAAGGATCGAAAATTTAGGGGACACATTGCCAAAATTGTGAAGACAACACAAAAGCTTCTGGGAATGTTGTGGAGGACACTGACGTGTAGAAGTAGGGAGATTCTTGTTCGTTGTATAAGGCTTTGATTAGGCCTCACATGGACTATTGTACCCAGATTTGGTCACCGGGGTTTTCAGAAGGATGAAGAGATGTTGGAAAGTGTCCACGGGTGACTGACTAAGGTAGTTTCTGGCCTCTGGAATGTGGAGTATGAGGAAAGATCGAGAAGATGTAATTTGCAGTGCCTGGTGGACAGGAGGAAGAGGAAGAGATATGATAGAGATCTAAGTTGGTAAGTGGTTGTTATAGGATCAATGGTGGAGAAGTTCTACAGAGAATAGTGGGATATCAGGGGAGAACCAGAGGTCATCCCTGGAAACTGTATAAAGAGGGTGTGAGTAGGGGAGTGAGAAGCAAGTTTTTTTCGTGCAGAGTTGTGAATGATTGGAATGCCTTGCCTGAGAGTGTGGTGTCTTCAAGGAGTTTGAGTGTGTTTAAGACATGGTATGATGTGTGTGTGATAAAAGGACCTCCCTGATGAGTCTTTGACTCCATGAGGTCTTGGTGTAATAATAATAATAATAAATGTGGACGTATCAACTCTTTATAAAGGGGAATAATATCCTCTTTATCTCTGGATGTTAGTGTGTTCCTCAATAACCATGTAATCCTATCTGTAATCTTGGACACCTTAGCAATGTGTCCCCTGAACTTCATCTCCCTATCCACCAACACCCCTAAGTCCCTAGCCTCATCAGTCTCTTGGAGTACCTTTCTATCAATGTAGTACACAGCTGGTAATCTTTTAATCCCAAAATGCATAACTTTACACTTTTCCACATTGAAATTACATCCATTACCTTTTGCTGATTTTGCCAGCTTATTTAAATCATCCTGCAAACTCTCAGCATCAGTTTGATTTTTTATTGTGCTACCAAACTTTGCATCATCAGCAAAAAACTGAATATCTCTCCTCAAGCCAATTTTCTCTCCCTTTCTCTTGCTAATTAATTATGGCAACATAGATATAGAAAGAATCAGCCCACAGGAATAAAGGATGAGCTTCTTGAGAGATAACTTAGGCTGCATTAGAATATGAGATTGTAAATGAGGCATCAGCTTTGTCTCTCTTGTTGGAGGGAGTGATAGTGAGGTCATATGGCCTTTGCTTGACTGATGAATCATGTGAAGGTCTCAGGTGGAAAAGGGTGGAAGGTGATGCATATAGT
Source organism: Typopeltis vanoorti (assembly GCF_054136105.1). Taxonomy (NCBI): domain Eukaryota; kingdom Metazoa; phylum Arthropoda; class Arachnida; order Uropygi; family Thelyphonidae; genus Typopeltis; species Typopeltis vanoorti. The sequence goes on from NC_143551.1 coordinate 118,459,983, forward strand.
TAAAAATATGTTTGGTAAATACTATTGATGGAAAGTGCTTAGGGGAGAAAATAAATAATAGTGCAGGAGTTAGTTGCACAATATTTGGATTTGGTTGCAAGAAACTGAACCTAATCATTATTATCATCATATGAGAATCTCCGAGGAGGCCATAGATTTATCATGGGATGCCCACACTATTTTGTCCTGTTCTGTCAAGTGTCATCTTCATCCAGGAAGTTGGCTGTTATGAATCTCTTCTGGTGACCTATATGCAGTAGAAAGATAAAATGGTGAGGCTCTAATCTCTTCCATCTCACAGTCATCTAACATCTCACAGTATCCTATGTCTGTAGATGTATTTACTGGTGTGTGTGTGTGTGTGTGTGTGTGTGTGTGCGTGTTCACTTGGCTTGTTTGTCTGTTTCGAGGGATAAAAAATTCAAGTTTCTGAGAGGAAAAAACCCTCCACCAACATATGAGATCCACTAACTCACCATTGACTGAAAAGCCCTGTTAAAGGTTCCTTCTGTCATAGATGGGATTTGTACCCAGGTCTTTCAAGCTAAAGGGTTCTATTGAAACCAACTGAGCTACAGAAGATCTCTCACACTATCCATACCATACCTATCATAGAACTCTTTGAAAACATTCACTGACAAAGCATTCACAACTCTATTCTAGCAACCCATTCCATTCTCCAAGCAAAAAAATCGACCTTATTCTGCCCCTTCTAGTCAAGTACTGAAAAGTTACCTCTGCATCATTCCTATAAAACCTTTTTAGTAACTTTAATGCCTCTATCATATCTGCTCTTTTCTGCCTAACAACCAACCCTTGTAATCCACAGTCAATCTATCCTTGTAACAAACATTCTACATATCACTCACCATTTTAGTTATCTGTTCACCACCACCAGGAAAGTCTACTTTTATTTGTTATGAAGAACATAAATCATATTTCATCATGAATCTGAACAATTTGGACTTGCTGAACATGCTATCTCCATCATGCACAGAGTTCACTGGAATAAGACAAGAATCCTTCATAAAAGCTGACTTTTCATAGAACATATTTATAAAGAAACTTGTGAAATGTTGTTCCATTGTCCTAACCTAAATAGACCTGATGGTCTGTGTTTATCTCTTTTATGAGAGGTAGTTTGGAAAATACTGTTTTTGTTATCTTACACTAGTTACTTTTTAGAAATTTCTCTTACTGTTTAATTGTTATTCCATTTTTGCACTGAAGAGATGATGCCTGTGAAACAGGAGAAAATTTACTCATAAACATCAAGTTTTTCCACGTGAACTTTTCTGTCTTTTGTAGTCTATTTTCAGTATGTCTACTCATGGTATTCCAATCTTGAAACATACTTGTTAGTTATTTTTCATAGTTGTTCTTATAGGTGTTATACATAACTTAATAGACAGTATAGATTTCAAAATTATGTACTGTTTTTTTATAACTTGAAGTGCTACAAGAAGTTAAAATTTTCCAGAAATTTTTGATTGTTATTGTCTTGCTATTATAACATAAATTTTGAAGAAGATTCAAGTATGTAACAACATAATGAAAGAGTTATTTATCTTTATTAATGATGTTCTTCATCTCTACTTTATCAGATTCACATTTCTATTTAATGACTGGTACATGTTCTGACTCGGTTTCAATGATTCATTTTCATAAATCATTAAAACTAAGTCAGTAATTCATAAGATGATTATTTTCACAAATCAGTAAAATGATTTTTTTTTTTTTTAGGTGCTGCAACTGGAGAAGATGATGTGAAATCTTTTCTTCAGGAAGGTCTTATGATGAAAGACTTCCACCACCACAATGTTCTCACTTTGATAGCTGTTTGCTTTGAAGCTGGAGGTTCACCTATGGTTGTAATTCCATATATGAAGTATGGAGATCTCTTATCTTTTATCAGAGATGAAAACAACGTAAGTTCATAGTGAAGAATAAATTATATTAAATTTAAAAAAGTGAATTATGTGCATTGTTATAATCAAATAGCTGGGTTTTACCCTCGTTGTTTTACCCTCACAGGAAATGGGACACTCACCACTTCCTGTGTACCCCAACAACAAATAGAAATTATGCATATTACAAAAGTAAGATTCTGAATGGCAGGTAAAAGAAATAGTGGTAATATACTTGGTAAAAGAAATAGTGGTAATATACCTGGCAAAACAAATAGAAGTGTAGTATTTGCTTCTGCACTCTATTTATCACTATTAAGAACCAAAGCTAGATAACTCCCCACACAATCTGCAGCCTGTAAGTAATGAAGGAAACTTCCTAAGGCTGCTGACTATTGTCCAACCATAACCCCCACATGACAGACTTGATTACTAAGTATCCACCTGAATACTGGCTGGCAATTTGAGTCTTTGATGAACAAATTGTATTCTTTATTGGGGTAAACCAGATAAAAATATGGTGGTGCAAATAATCCAGTATTATGCTGGATGGGAAATCATGAGGTTTAGCAAAAACTGTTTTTTGTCATTGAACCAGGACAGTGAAAAATCTACTCAAGAATTAACTTCAGATTTAGCACTATCAGTAAGAAGTATCAATTGAAAAGAGATGAAGCAGACAGAAAAATTAGAGAAATACCATGCTGGCATAACTAGTGCCATGAGATAAGATGAGAACTGGTGAGATCATTCTGAATAATAATATTCTGTATGCAGACAATAATTATCAGAGAAATGGAGTAGTTAAAACCCAGCCCATTGGCAGAATGGTTAGTGTATCCGCTCTACAGCCAAAAGGCTGCGGGTTCGAATCCCGCCGTGAGCATGGATGTTTGTGATTGTCTGTGAAAATACTAGTGGTGGTGGTTGATGGTAGATGGCATTGGTGGAGATGGAGAGTTGTAAAGTAGGTGCCCTCCCTCGATGAGTCTTTGGACTCCCTGGAGGTGTTGCATAATAATAATAATAATAATAATAATAATAAAAAACTGCTTAAAGAATAAACTTCTTGAATAGTGGGCAGTTTCAAATTGGGAAACAGGACAGGTTTCAGAAAGTAAGATTAGTCAGAGAAGAATTTTTCAATTCATTAGAGTGGTTAGTTGTTGTTAGTCCGCGTGGTTAGCCTAGTGGCTTTGCGCTTCGCAACCATATGCCTGGGGAAGGAGTGTCCTAGGTTTGATTCCCGTCCACTACGTGAGGAGCTTAAGGATCTTCCTCAGCCATAGCCAAGTTAGCCGGTCTTGGGCGTGGGCAGCAGGGTTTTTTCCGCCAGTTTATCTGGGGTTTTTCATCCCACAAGCAGGCAAACCGGCCCCGTGAACACACAGGTTACAGTCACAAAATACTTACGGAAATCACCTTGCTCATAATCATCTCTCCCTAGAATGGTAGCATATAGCTACTCGCCCCCGGCCGCATGGCAGATGGGAACCAGAAGTTGTTGTTACCAAACAAATAATAATAGATTGTTTTGGGAAATAGTGAAAAGAGCAAACCTAATAATAACAGCAAGTACCTTTAGGATTTCTGTTCAGGGCATGAACCTAGTCATTACTAGCACTCATTCTATTTCAGTATAAAGATGTGTATAAATTCAGGAGAGAATACACAAGAAATAAGCAGTCTTACATTGGGTCAAGTTCCAAATTAGTGGAAGGAAGGCAAGTTTATACCCCTTTATTAAGTGGCTGACAGAATTCAAGCATCAAATTATATGCCAATCTGTGTACTGTTGGTTAAAGTGTTAAAGTTTAAAGGTATTGTGATTAAAGTGTTGGAAAGATTGGTGAGAATCAGTATCCAGAATTGGGTTGACAAAATGGTATTATCTTTGTTGTACAGTTTTTGCACAGATTTGCTAAAGAGAGGTCATGTTTTAGTAATCTATTTATTACAATAAGGTGACAGCAGCATTGGATGCGGAAGATGGATATACACAGTATACTTAGACTTAGCAAAAGCTTTTGATAGATTACCGCATGATAAGTCATGAGGTAATCTATCATAGTCAGATTAGAGTGAATGGGATTGGATATTGGACTGGTGAATTGGATTGGAGATTGGCTGTCTGATAGATCAATAAGTTGTGTATGGGGGAGCAATATTCCAGAAGAGTAAGGTCACTGGTGGTGTGCCTCAGCAGTGTTTTAGGGCCATTGCTGTTTAACCTGTATGTTAATGATATTGGAGAAGATTTGAATGGGGATATAGAGCTGTTTACAGATGATGTAAAGTTGGGATGAACTATGCAGAGTAGAACAGATGTTGTGGCCTTACAAGAAGACTTGAATAGACTGAATGAGCACAGGAGTGGGGAATCAGTTCAGTGTTGTGAAATGTAAGGTTTTAAAATTTGGAAAACAAAGATGGGATGTAGAGTTTACTCTTGTGGGGATATACTGTTGGAGGTATATTGAGAAGACATATTGCCAAAATTGTGAGGACAGCACAATGAATTCTGGTAATGATGCTGAGGACACTGACTTGTAGAAGTAGAAGGAGATTCTGGTTCCATTGTATAAGGCTCTGATTAGGCCACATATGGAATACTGTGCACAGATTTGGTCACCTGGTTTTCAAAAGGGATGAAGAGTGTGGGAGAGGGTCCAGAGGTGATTGATCAAAATTTCTGGTCTCTGGATAAGAGGAAGAGGGGCATGATGTGATAGATATATACAAGTTAGTAAAGGACTGTTATAGGATTAACATTGAAGAAGTTTTTTTCATAAAATGGTGAGAGATTTGGGGAGAACAAGGGGTCATCCCTGTAAGCTATATAAGGAGGGTGTGAGAAGCAGATTTTTTGCATGGAAAGTTGTGAATGATTGGAATGCATTGCTTGAGAGCATCGTATCTGCACAGAATTTGAAATTGTTTAAGGCGTGGTATGATGAGCTGTTTGTGTGTGTGTGTGTGTGTATGACAGAGGGACCTCTTAGATGAATCTGTGACTCCATGGGATCTTATAATAATAATATCATATCATACAAGTTGGATATTTCATACCAAAATACAATATGTAATAATAAGCCGTTACCACACCTATTAATATATTAGTTTTAAGTAAAACAGTGTATTACTAAATTAGAATCATATTACCACATAAAGCCCATTCATCTCCCTTTAAAGCATAAGAAGCTAATGAATTTTGTATATTGTTCTTGTAAATTTTTCCCATAAATTAGATATGTTCTTTTATTTCAGTCACCAACGCTTAAAGATTTACTGCAGTTTGGTGTACAGATAGCTTCAGGAATGAAGTATCTCTCAGATTTAAAATTTGTACATCGTGATCTTGCTGCTCGGAATTGCATGTAAGTAAATCATATATTACTTGCTATTAGATTATTCTTAAATACAGTGTAATTTTGATATGCATATGTATTTATAATTGCTTATTATTATTATTATTATTATAAACATTAGACCTTCTGGAGCCAAAAGACTCATCATGGGAAGGGTATCCACTGTCACACAAGAAAAATCATCAAACCATGCCTTAAATTCATTCACCATTTCCTTATTCTCAGGACAGTGCTTCCACTCTCTATGCAAAGAACAACTTCCTCACTTCCCTACTCACACTCTCGTTATACAACTTTCAGGGAAGGCCTCTTGTTCTATCTCCCTCCATTCTATGAAAAATATCTTCCTTTCACATTTAAGTGGTATCAAACCCTTTACTAACTTGTGTGTTGCAATCATATCATCCCTATTCCTCCCATTCATAATGCTCTACAAATTAAATTATCTCAGTCTCCTTCTTATCCAGTTTCAGAGACCTGATGCTGTATTAGTTCACCTTCTTTGTGCACTCTCCAGTATATACCCAAAAAAATCAAGTGGCAAGATCTATGTACAAAGACTTATAACAATAGAACCATAGCCTCTTTACTTTTATATGTTAAGGTTCTCCTCATAATTTCTATAATACATTGTGATGTCTTCACAGTGTTTGCAGTATGACGTATAAACTTCAGGGCTATGTACACCATCACCATTAGCCCACCCATGGCACTAACAGTTGTGGGTGGGATTAACATAGAAAAATAAATAATCCCCTCACTGAAAGACCAGAGAACTTTGATTGGAGAGTGGATAAAGATAGTCTTTTGAAGAGAGTGCAATAAAGTTTGTAAATCAGATGAGGAGAACTGGGGATTTACAGAACATAGAAAACTGGACAAGTTTTATGATAAACCTTTGATGTGTAAAATGAAAACCTTAACGATATTCTCTGGGAAGATGGGGGAGGAATGTTGATCATAAAAATTGTCTGGCACATTCATCACTAGTGGCAGCATATTCAAGCACCCATCCTTGTCATGCACAACCTATTTCTTAGTATATTGCTCACAAATGGAAAGAGAGAGAGAGGAGAGGAGAGATCATATGTTTTTGAGCTAGAAGTTTACCAGATGTGGAATTTTCTATTAACAAGGGGGTATATATGGAATTACAGAGCAGGTGATTATGACAAACCAAACAGTCAGCTTGGAGTTGTATACCCAAAATTTAGAGGCTGAATCAGGGTAGATGAATGAGCAACATCATTAAGTAGGAGTTGCAAGAAATGAAAGAAAAAAGTTGTGGAGGGTGTGCAAAGAGAAAGGTGGTTAGCATGCTCAGAGCAGTACAAAATGCAAGTAAGAAGAAAGGAAAAATCAGATTATGAGAGGAAATTGGCTGATAAAATCCCAAAGTGCTCTTTCACTCTGTGATGTTTTTTTATGTGGTTACCATGAAAAGTTATTACTAAACCTATAGTACATTTGTACTGTGGGTGGGCTAAGGATTTTTTTTTCCATTTTTGTCAATGTTCTGTATTTTTATTTATTTATTTTTACATTGTCCAGAAGTTCTGCTCAAGATAATACCAAACATGGAACTTTTTCAGCCACTTCAGGCCTCCAATAAGTAGTAGCAGTGGTCTTACACCAGGCGATGAAATTCATTTTCCACCTAAAGACAATCACAAACATCCATGCCTATGGTGGGATTCAAACCTGTGATTTGTTTGAGATTGGTTTGAGATTTTTTTTTTGATTGGTTTGAGAGCGGATATGCTAGCCAACCAGGCTGGAAGGATAATTGCAATGAAGTAACTGAATTAGATGAAGTGCGCAATCCAAGTGGTGCTACTGCAGTGCTAGCTTTAACTCTGACTGATGTAAGAATAGAAGTAGATGAATTGGAGCTACTTAGAATATTGCAGAACCTTTAATGCAAATATATGCATGTATATTAGATTGGAGCTACATGAAGACCAAAGAGACAGTGGAAGGATGAGATTAAAGAGATGACAGGAATTCAGTTGCATAGAAAGGCTTGGTGAAGGCCTTCATCCTGCAGTGACAGAAAATTACTCTGCTGCTGATGATGAATTAGTTGGGCTATCAGACCATGAATTATGAGAATGTGCATAAGGAAGAAGGGCAAAATAGTTGAACTGCAGACAAGAAACTTTGAGACACAGGAGAAAATTATAGAACAAAGAAGTTGGTAAAATAGGAACAGTATTGGAATATGATACCCTTGAAATAACACAGTTTTGTGAATGGGCAGACATTAATTTATTCACTTTTTATAGTAAACTGATAGTTGAGTTGAATAAAGGAAATGGCCACATGATGTTACTGCTGGAGGAAGGCACTCAGTAGGATGTTATATAGTACTCTATTACATAAATTAGAGCAAATGGGGAATATTATGAAGTTGGTGATCTGGGGAAGAGAGTGGTTGATTGACAGAAATCAAAGAGCAGTACAAGTATATGGAGCTGAATCCAGAAGAAAGCAGTTAGTTAATAGTGTTGCTGTTGTTTAATTTGTATAAATGATATAGGAAATGATTTAAGGGAAGTGTCCAAGTTTTTTCTGAGGATGTAAATTTGGGTAGAGCAGTAGTTATAGCAGATGATATAGATAGATAGATGACCTGCAGTATTAACAAAGGTTAGGGAAGAAATATCCTAGTGCACCTGAGGTGCACACTAGTTGTGCACCTCAGGTGTCTATTTTAGGGCCATTACTGTTTAATCTGTATATTGATGATACTGAGTTAGATTTGAATGGAGATATTCAGTTGTTTGCAGATTATGCAAAAGTTAGGAAGAACTATGAGGGGTACAGCAGATGTTGTGGCCTTAAAAGAAGACCCAAATAGACTAAGTGAATGGGTATGGGAGTTGGGATACCATTTCAATGTTGCAAAATGTAAGGTTTTAAAATTTGGAAAACAAACATGGGATGTAGAATTTACTCTTAATATGAAATCAGAGATATTGGGGTTGATGGTGGATAGGAATCTAAAATTATGAGGACAGCACAATGAATTCTGGCAATAATATGGAGGACACTGAATTGTAGGAGATTAGATTCTAGTTACATTGTATAAGGCCTTGATTAGGCCACATATGGACACACATTTAGTCAGCTGGTTTTCAAAAGGATGAAGAGATATTGGAAAGGGTCCAGAGGTGATTGACTAAGGCAATTTCTGGCCTCTGGAATGTTGAGTATGAAGAAAGATTGAGCAGATGCAATTTGCAGAGCCTAGTGGAGAAGAGGAGGGGTGATATGACAGATGTACAAGTTGGTAAGGGCTTGTTATAGGATTAATGTTGAAGGGTTTTTTCCCTAAAATGGTGGGAGATGGGTGAAAACAAGAGATCATCTCTAGAAGCTGCATCAGGAAGGTGTGAGCAGGGGAGTGAGGAGCATGTTTTTTGTATGGAAAGTTGTGAATGATTGGAATGCATTGCCTGAGAGTGTCTACAGAGAATTTTAATTTGTTTAAGGTGTGGTATGATGATCTGTGTGTGTATGACAAATGACCTCCCACGATGAATCTTTGACTCCTTGGGGCTCTTGAGATGATAATAATAATAACTGCCAGTTTATTTGACAAAAAATGTAAGGCCATGTAATGTTACAGGTGAAAAGATTTTAAACTGTGTTCTATATTGACAAAACTGAACAATACCAAGGATTTCAGGAGCCAGGGAACTGAAATTTAGAGATATTGCAAATGTGACCAAGTAGTATACTAGATTGGCTGGATGTTGAAGAATACACTGACAAACAGGGATAAGGAGGTGATTATCCCTCTTTATAAGTCTTTGATAAGGCCACATCTGGACTCTTATGCACAGATCTGATTGCCTAGGTTCCTTTGAGATGAGGAAGTATTAGGGAAGCAAGTGACAAGATAGTAAAAGGTATATGGAATATTCCCTATAAGGATAGATTAAATGTTTGTAGGTTACACAATCCAGTTGACAGTCAGAAAAGAATGAATATAACAGACTCTTATAAGTTATTAAAGGACTTTATAGGAATGACACAGAAAAAAAAAATTCAATGAATAACAGAAGGTAGAAAACAATGGGTCACTTCTGGAAAGTGAGAAGAGTGTGATAAGCTGGGTCATGAGGACCAGATTTTTTCTTTGAGTAGCAGTGAATAAATGGAATGGGTGGTCAGTGAATCAAACTAATTCACTGAATTAAAGTATGTCACATTATGTGAATAATGGTTAGTTTGGGCTTCCATGATGAGTCTTTGACTACTCCATGGAGATGCTTGAGAAAAAAAAAACGCACCCTGTTGATATGTTTTTCGAACAACTGGAGATTGTCGTTAGAGAAACTGTGTTGGGAAGACTGTTTCAGAGAAAGAGGTACATGGAATAAAACAGGACAAGATGTCAGTTTGGTATGCTATCCAGGCTATTTATGTTCTGATGTCTTTCTGACAAAAGGCCAGATGAAACAAACATGCCGTAAAGTGGGGGGTATATTTTGACTTGATCATTTCAAAAGTTGGAGGAGGTTAGTTTTGCCTTTGGATGATTCAATAGCAGTATCTGGATGTGTGTGTGTGTGTGTGTGTGTGTGTGTGTGAGAGAGAGAGAGAGAGAGAGAGAGAGAGGGAGGGAGGGAGGGAGGTGGGAACATTAATGGGCAGAAGTTGTGCCCAGTAGCCTTGGCAAGGAATCAGCAAGTTTAATAACCATTTGAGCAGGAGGCAGGCTGTCTCTACCTGGTCCTCTCAAAGTCTGATTTAGATTTATTGATAGTCTTTTTGTAACTTTTGAAATTACAAGTGAGATTCTTGAGTTCTGGTTTTGAGCTACTTGCAATATGCTGAATTATTTTCTTGGACTGCTTTGTCACTCTTAGTGGAAAGCCAAAGTGGTCTCAGGTTTTGGATGGAATGTCGGATGAAGATCTTCATTCTAATAAGAATTATTTCAGTTATTTAGTTGAAACAGGTTGGATCAGAAGACAGTAATCAACCCAAGGAAAGTAAGAGTAGACACCATATAGATTATCCCATTCAGCACGATTGCAATGCTATAGGACGTAAGACTGAGAATGGTTGGATGAAGGATGTTCTGCACACAAAGAAAATTGGATGAGGTGTGGTCAGAGTTATTAAGAGGATAGTGACATCTCCAGTATATTTATCTTGAGAGAACTGGTCATCAAGGGTGTTGCAAGAATGGATTATTCTAGTATTCAGGATTCTGGTTAAAGATGGACAATTTGGGAAAGACTGTTGCTGACAGCAATTATCTCTGCATCTCTTCCAGCTTAATCAATGGATATGGAGAAGAGAAGAGTCAAAGTTGTGACAGTCGAAGTCCAAAGAAAGATGATCCCACTGTTTGGATATTTGGGATGTAGATAATAAATCTTCAAATTCAGATTCAAAAAGATTAGGCTGGTTATCTGAGTTTTCAGAGTGATGAAGAAGCAAATGAATGCATCTGAATGAACAAGGAAATTTTGAAGCACAGCAGATTAGGGATTCAAGATTTACAGTTCTCTAACATTAGATTTGACAAATGCACAGGTTTCACTTTTGTGATGAAAGAAATCATGCAGAGTGTAGTTTCGAAAGTTATGTTGGACATTAATGATTGAGGTTCTATTAAAAATAACGGAGTTTATTAGATGTAAATGGTGGTACGTTGTTTATGTTTGAGTTATAACCATAAATGTTAATAAAGTGGATGTGTTTTTTTTTTTTTTTTTTGGAATGGGTTTATTTATGTTGTTTTCTTGTTTTTGGGTTACATTTTTGTTTTATTTTGTTATTGGCAGTATTGTTTTCTATGAAAATATGAATCTCTCCTTTTATATTCTCATTTTTCCTTCCTTACTCTACTTGTCCCCTTTATAGACTGAACCCAAACCTTATAGTCTTTATGCAACTGCTCATTACCCTCCTTTTTTTATGTCTCTGTTATAATCTCTTCTTGATTTGGAAGGTCAGAAGTGAAACACTCACATACCACTATAACTAACATACTTTACCTTGAAGACATTCATTATTGGAGAACTCACCACCATTGTCTCTCTCTTTTTTTCCACTATTTCACTGAAACCTATGGCAATTAAACCTGTACATAGCATATATAACTCCTTATAAAGAAAAATGATAGCCTTCTTTTTCCCACACTATCAGTTTCCTTTTCACCATATCAGCATTGCATGCTTCTGCATTGCTTTATTATCTTTGCAATATGTCTTTTTAACTTCTTCTCTGCTATTATACATAAGGTCTTACATTCTGAAAAGCTAGGATCTAGGTGTAATCCTGTGTCATTAAGCAACCTAACTGACTCTCTGTCAAGGATTTGTAAGGAGGCTTCAAAGACATTTTCCCCAAATGGAAACAAATTTATTTAGTGAACTTAAATGGAGATGATTTATATCACATGAGTGCTGGTGTTTGGTCAAAGGATAAACTGGGAATCCTGCTCTTAGAATTCTCAAGAGGTTTAAATAAATTTACATGAGAGGGAAGTATTGCTCATAACAGAAGAGAAAAGCTGGCATTTTGAATTACAAGATAGACTTGTAGATGTGATTGACAAAGAGAAAAAAGCTGATAAAATCGAGACACCACAAAAAGTGAAAATTAAGTACAAAGAAATCTTTTTTTGTTGGTAATGGTGAAAGATGAAGCTTTATTAAGTTCTTAAGATATGGAAATCAACTTGATAGAGATGACTGATACCCTATGAGTGCTGCATTTTGGCAAGGATAAACTGGAAATCCTGCTCTTAGAGATCAAATAGTACTTTCATGAGCTTCTTCAGGTTTCCAGTAAGCAGATTGGTAGGCTTACAACAGGCATTGAAAATCATCCATCTAAAGACATTTAGAAACATTTATTATTATTATTACATCACACCTCCAGGGAGTCCAAAGGCTCATCGAGGGAGGATATCTACTTTACAACTCTTCATCTCACTACTCCACCAACCTTCATCATCTAACACCAACGCCATCTACCGCCGACTATCACCACTAGTACTTTCATAGACAATCACAAACATCCATGTCCACAGCGAGATTCAAACCTGCAGCCTTTTGGCTGGAGAGCAGATATGCTAACCACTCGGCCCACCAGGCCGGCAGGAGAGGAGAGGTCCTCTAGTAGGATTGAGGAGACTGAAACTTTTGTCTCATTAATAGAGTGACCTACAACAGGAGCACGCACACGGCGGGCCTCCCAAGAGTTGTAGAGAGAATCGAAAGAATATTGAAATAATAATAATAATAGCATTTATATTACAGTAAGATTTGAAACCATAACCTGATGATAGAAAGCACAGATCTATCTACTTATCACTGCATATGTGAAATGAAATGGAAAAAAATTTTTAAATAAAGCAAACAAACAAACAAAAAAAACAGAACATTTAAAAAATCATTTGTTCATAACCTTGAGGGGGGGGGATTAGGGTTAATATAAAAATCTTTCAGCTCTAACTTTTTTGTAATGTTATCTTTTGGTTAAAGCTGTCTATATTTCTAAGGATTAAAATCTGAGAATAGCCTTAAAATTTATTATTTTTTATTTTTTAGGCTTGATGAAGACATGACAGTGAAAGTAGCTGATTTTGGACTATCTCGTGATATTTATGAAAGAGATTATTATAGTAGTGATAATAAAAAGACTAAACTTCCTGTTAAATGGATGGCTCCAGAAAGTCTAGAAAAAGGCACTTATAATACAAAAACTGATGTGGTATGTATTATAATGGAATCTCCTCCCCTTTATTATAATATTTTTATTGCATTTTCTCCCATGCTTATTTAGAGTACAAATGAGAATGAAATTTAGTTACATATGTATGGGAAAAATATATAGCAGAAAACTACAATAAAAAAAAATTTTTTTTTTGAGGTTTTACATATTACAGCTGAGATCCCCACACAACTACATGTATTTAAAGTATAATGTTAGTATTGTTTGAGGCTTCTGTGAATTAATGTGACTTCATCTGTCATATCTTGCCTTGAATTCATTCAGTGTTGGTGCATTTACTATATCGGGCAGTGTATAATCTGGAAAAAATCTACTTCTTATGTATATAACACTTTCAACAAGAATCATAGCTGTGACTCTCAGCCAAGTACTGTAGACCCATTGACTGCTTTTATTACAGTCTACAGTACTTGGTAGTAGTATTATTAAGTAGTATTAAAGTAGTACATAATCAGCTTACTGCACTTTGGTTCTAGGTTGAATACTGCTGATCTGCAATTATGATTAAATCATATTCAATAGGATACAGCTTGCAAAAATTGAAAACATGAGATTTAATTATGAAAAAATTAGTGCACTTTGATCACAAAATCAAAAGGATCTAAAAGTATTATTTATTTTCTTGCTCCTCTTCCTCCTGAGAGAAAAATGTGTGATATTTATAGAGTTAATAGTTGTTCAGAGATGATTTTTGTTAGTAGTGAAGTTAAAATTATTAGAATCCTACTGAAGAATAGTTTTGAAGTCAGAACAATGGATTGTGGAAATAGATATTTTGGAAGATTTGTTAATTTTTTTTGTAGTGCTTGGCCAAGTTTTTCAAATGAAAAGAGGAATGCACAATGTGCTGTATATCTCATCCTTGTCTAGCAATTTGGGTGTTGCCAAAAATAAAACTTAAAGGGGGGGGGGGAGTTGCAAGAAAGAATACACGATTGAATTTTGCTAGCATTGAATCTTCACTGAAGAATAATTGATCTCTCAATTATTCTTCAGTGGAGAATAATTTAAGAACATAAAAGTACATATTTTAGAAGCTTGGGTGATTTATGCAGTGTAAGGTTTGTTATATGAAAAAACAGAAAGTAAAGTAGAACAGCCATCAGCAAAACTTGGATTCGATTTTCACATGGAGAAGGTTGAGAGAGAATGAAGAATTAAGCAAAAGTATAGATCAAATCCTTATAGTACCCCAGCATTAGTTGCAAAATTTGAGGAAAAAGCTTTATCCATCAGTAATGCACATCCAGAGAGAGAAATCTGGCCACCTAATTGTATAAGTCAGAAATAGACCATAAGATGAATAAGCTTAGCTAAGAAGTTCTTTCTGCCAAATCTATGAAATCTTTAAAATTATCAAGAGTGTTTTTAAATGTTTCCATGATTCATATCGACAGTTTCATGTAAACAAAGTGCAGCAAAGAGAAATGAAATAAACAACATTTTAATGACTACAGTATTTCATTTTTGTTATGGAAACATCATCAAAGATATACAACATAAATATATAACATGCACTCAAAAGAAGTGCAAATGATTAGATATAAAGAACTAAATCCTATAGGTACTAGTGGGTAACCTTGGCTGTTGTGCAGGAAGCCTTAAAATTTGCCATTCCCATTCTTGGGGGGCCTCACACATGTCATTATATATTATTTAGCATATTTATATTAATCCCCCCCCCCACAGTAGGTCTCAAGACCAATAACACGATACTGGTGTGTGCAGCAAGTGACCAGAGAAATGAAAGGAATCTGTTAATGTGTTTCTTGAACTGGAGGTTGTGTGTGTGTGTGTGTGTGTGTGTGTGTGTGTGTGTGTGTGTGTGTGTGTGTGTGTGTGTGTGTGTGTGTGTGTGTGTGTGTGTGTGTTGAGGAAAATGGTATCAAGAAAGATTGCTCCAAAAGAAAGAGGTATATGGGATAGGGAAGAGGAAGATGAGAAGGTTGGTTTACAGAACCTCTGCATCACAACCGGAAGAATGACAGTATGTTGTGCCTTTCAATAGGAAAAGGTCTGAGTTCGATTCTCGTCATGAGAAGAGGAATCTTTATATGGGATTTTTTCAATTAAAGGTGAGTTAGCCAATCTCATATGGAGGTAGTAGGGTTTTTCCTCTCAGAAACTCAGGTTTTTTAATTCCACACACAGCAAATCATACTAGTGATGGTAGGTGACCCTCCGTTATAAAGTCTACTCCCTATATATCCCACTTCGGTCCGAATCTTTTATGAGTGGTGCATCAGATTCTTAAATTCAGGCAACCAAATGAATAAGAACAAAAGGTTTATTTAACATATAGATAATTTTACACAACAGAGAATTTTCAATCATTACTATACTACTAGATTACAAAGTTAAAAGAAATCAACATATAATGGACAATAATCAATGCTTTGGAACAAAATTCCCAGCTCACTTTCTCAGTTCTCTAACCAACAAAACATTTATGGTATTAATAAAACAGTTAAGATTAGGTAATGCTATAACACCTTATACATAATTAACAGTCATCACATATACTAGACATAGACCTTTACTTGAAATGTTCACCAACTTTTATATATCACAGTCCTGCCTTAATCTTAATTAGAGTTCTAACCTTTTTGAATGTCCTTGATTCTTAAATTACAAAATTCTTCCTTTCATACAAAACATAATCAAAGGCTTGTACCTTACCGAACTTGAAGGTTCATCATGCTTATCTCTTTGTTTCTTGGTTCCTTTTCACAGCACGTTGTCTTCCTTCTAAGTTGTGAGTGGGAATTTCATCAGCTTAGGTTAGTCCATTTGGAATTACACATTGATCAGCTATGCCTAGAGATTTCTTGGCACATAGATGAAACTGCATCCATTTGGCTTGCTACTTAGCCGCTACTTCCCCGTGTATAGCCCACTGCGTAGGAAAACTTCGACCCACTCATTGTGTAATGCTTGAAACTGGTAGCGACGTGCACCTCGACCAGGGCACCAGTAGAACTCCAACCACAGAGAGAGAGAGAGAGAAAACATAAGACTTCTGGGGGGGGGGTCCAGCCCTTTTATATCAACCCTATTGGCAATTTCAATTTTTAATTTTCATCCGATATGCTATTTTCTTATACTTGTGTGTCTTGCCTTTCTGTAGCGTCTTCCAAGAAGACTTCAGCGTGCCATGTGCCCTACGTGTATGTGACCGCTTCAGGCAGCTCACTAATCCCGGTGTCTCGCCCGCGTACTTTGACCTTTTGTTTCTAGTTGGTTATATACAATTCACAAACTTTCTATCATTGCTAGCAGACAAGATATATATTATTTTCATTGTTAATATACAGTTTAGTAGGAACTTCACACGTGAATATTCACAAAAATTGTATTAATCACGTTATCTTAAAGTTTTACAGGCTATTTACAATTATACCAAAATACAAGCATTTCTATTTTATGTGCTTAAGCTTGTTAAACTATGAATGAAACATTCCTTAGTAAATTGTATTCATTCACAATTTAACAGTTGTCAATACTACTAATTACCTGAGTGGAGTGAGGGTGAGTAGTCAAAACAATCAATTATTTTATCTTACCATTTTGCATCCTTTGCTAATATTAATTTTTTTTTTCAGGAAAACAGGATGTTGTGATGCTTTCATTAAATATTCTTCTTACCATAGAATCACCATAAGTTTTTTTTTCTCCTTACCCTCTTTTTCTCATTTATTCATACAGTCTTGTTTCTTAGCTCAGACATCTTGCTTGTTTCTTTTCTCAGCTCTATTAATCTCTTGACAATTCTGCAATCTTTCAATTTCTTGTTTTATCCTGTGGAGGAATACACATATGTTCTCCTGACCTTCCACCAGCACACTTTCAACTTTATCTCTGATACCAACATTTTCTGGTCTACTGCCATGTATTTTGTTCTCTCTATCCAAATGGTGCTCCACTGTCGTATTTTGTAAGTGTTAGTAAGCACCATTCACAAGTATTGCTCTCCTTCAGTGTTCCCTTTAGGTTTGGGCAAGAGGGGCACCTACCTTGGGCTCTGCACTTTAGAGGGCCCACATATTGCAAACAGAAAATAATAAATTTAAAAAAAAAAAAAAAAAAAAAAAATCAGCTAACGCCTTTTT
Source organism: Typopeltis vanoorti (assembly GCF_054136105.1). Classification (NCBI taxonomy): domain Eukaryota; kingdom Metazoa; phylum Arthropoda; class Arachnida; order Uropygi; family Thelyphonidae; genus Typopeltis; species Typopeltis vanoorti. The sequence continues at coordinate 118,477,128 of NC_143551.1, forward strand.
ATTCCCGTATATACGGGAGTAGGCGAGGCCATTTAGCCCTATCTAACTTTTTTGGAGACTGAGTGGGCAGTTCAATCTCCACTGGTACCCAATCAGAGACAGATGGCCCAAGGCTATCACTAATGTGTCGCCATCTCGTGGTCTCTAACCCTAACACAATATATTTAATGTCTGAAATAATGTGGGTTCTACGGTCGATTTTCTTGAGTTTACAGGACGAAAAACCCGAGTTTCCGGGAGGAAAAACCTGCTTGCCCGTGCCAGAGATCGACTAACTCGGGAACCGGGCGAAAAAAGGCTTAGAAAAATTTCCTCTAGTCGCCGACTAGACTCGAAACCAAGACTTCCTTCGTGCGGCCTAGCGCGGTGGTGTGCAAACGCCACATCCACTGAGCTACACAGGCTCCATATAATAAATTTTATGGAGTAAATATATCATTTATGAGTGATGTCTATTTTATTACTCATCCACACATCATTAGTCCATCAATAAAACACCCAGACATGTGATGATAATTAAATTCATTCACCTTTGATATTTCACCAACTTTCAACCTTATAAAATAGCGATGTGATGTGGAATTTGTGGACGTGTGGAGTGAGTTCGATGGGCAAAAGGATCTATGTAAGATGGATGGCTTGCATTTGAATGGATTCGGTGTAAGGAGACTTGAAAAAGTGTTGTTGAATGAAGTGGATGTGCAGAATCAGGGAAACTAGATTTATTAAAGGGGAGGGAGTAGATATGCAGACCTTAGGGAGGCAGTTGAGTGTATGAATGAGTATAATATGCCCGAGCGAATAAGGACAACAAATCAGAATGGGATAGTTAGTATAAGGCATCAAGGTAGGGATGGGGCTAATGGGGGGTCTGAAATTCATGTACACTAATGCTAGGAGTATTAGGAACAAGAAGAAAGAATTTTTGGCCATGATTGGCACTTCCAGACCACAGGTTATTGGCATTAGTGAAACATGGCTGACTGTAGATGATATAGCTAGTGGGATTGATTGTGATGGATATAGTGTGTTCAGGAATGACAGGGAGAATAAAATGGGGGAGGAGTATTGTTGATGATAGCTGATGAGCTGCAGCCAAGGAGAATAGAAGTTGAATTGCAGGATAGAGAAAAGAGCATATTTGAGGCCATTTGGTGTGAGATTGTGGCTAGCAGAACAAAATATACAATTGGGTGCTGCTATAGACCAGGTGATGGAAAAGATGGTGGAGATAGTATGCACAAGCAAATAGAAGAAATGAGTGGAAGGAGGGTAATTATTATGGGAGATTTCAGCTATGGTCACATTGATTGGAGTGAGGAGAGGACACACGGGAGGAAGGAATTGGATTTTATGCAGTTATTAAGGGATAACTATCTGCGACAGCATGTAATGGAAAATACTAGGGTTCAGAGAGTGCTTGACCTAGTAATTGCATCTGAGGATTTGGTAACAAATATGACCACATTGCCACCAATTGGTGAGAGTGATCATAGGGTCTTGACTTGGGAGGTGGCTAAAGGTGTGGAATTTACAATTAAATCAGGGTAATGTGGAATTATCGGGCTGGTAAGTATTAGAAGCTTAGGGGTTTGATTGGTTCAGTGCCATGGCATATACAACTGCAAGGGCTAGAAGTTGATAGTGCATGGGAGGTAGTTAAGAAGTGCGTGCATGAAGCAATGGCTGACTGTATACCTAGAGTCCGAATAATAAATCAAGTAGGGGTTAAATGGATGAATAACACCATTAAGCTTGAGCTTCAAAAAAGAAACAACTATGGAGGGAATTTAAGGAAAAAGGTGACTGGCAGGCACATGAATGGTATAAAGTGCATGCCAGAAGGGTAACGAGTGTGGTAAGAAAAGCAAAAAAGGATTACGAAAGAACATTGGCCATGCAGGCTAAAGAGAATCCTAAACAATTTTTTTGATATGTTGCAAGTAAAAGAAAAAATGTATATGGCAGAATGATTTTAAAGAATGCCGATGATAGGGAGGTAACTGAATCAGTTGATATAGTTGAGTCACTGAGTGAGCACTTTGCAAGAATATATCATCCAGGTGGTGACATTGCAGAAATGAATGAACCAATAGATTATACGGGAATTGTGGTGAATGAAGTGGAGGTGAGTAGTCTATTGCATAACCTCAATGTTAATACATCTGTGGGATTGGATGGTATACCAGCTCGTGTCGTACGTGAAGCGGCTAAAGAATTGTCAGCACCCTTGACCATTTTGTTTAATCTGAGTCTCGGGTCTGGGTTAGTCCCAAGGGAGTGGAAAGAGGGGAAAATAGTTCCACATAAAGGAGGTGCCAAGACTGCTGTTGTAAATTACCGACCGATTAGCATGTCAGGAATCGTTGTCAAGGTCTTGGAGAAATTAGTCAAGAAAAGAACGCAGGATTGGATAGATGAAAATGGGATATTGTATTGTGGACAACATGGTTTTGTGAAGGGTAGATCATGCCTCAGTAACTTGCCACGTTTTATAATACAGTGACAACTGAACTGGATAAGGGTAATGGGTTTACAGTGATTCTACTTGACCTCGCAAAGGCCTTTGACAGGATACCACATGGAACAGTAAACTGGAGCAGATGGGGATGGATAGGAGGGTGGTTGATGGAGAGATACCAGAGAGCGGTTTATTCAGGAGTAGAGTCCAAAAGACGGCCTGTGACTAGTGGTGTGCCAAAGGGTTCTGTTTTTGTACCACTACTTTTCAATTTGTTCATCAATGATATAGGAAAGGATCTGAGAGGAAGTGTTCACTTGTTTGCTGATGATGCAAAGTTGGGTAGAGCAATTGTGAGTGCACAGGACGTCAAAATTTTACAGGATGATTTGGATAGTTTGGAGGACTGGGCTAGGGAAAATGGATGTCAATTTAATGTGGCAAAGTGTAAGGTTATGCATTTTGGGGTGAAAAGAATAGCAGCAGTATATCACATTGGTGGAACCATACTCCAGGAGATTGATGAGGCCAGGGATTTGGGAGTGTTGGTGGATAGGGAATTGAAATTTAGGGGGCACATTGCAAAAGTGGCTAAATCAGCTCATCGAATCACTTGGTTGCTGAAAAATACTTTAACAAGCAGAGACAAACAAGTTATTGTTCCTCTGTATTGAGCCTTGATAAGACCCCATCTAGACTACTGTCCCCCAAATGGGCGCCAGGGTTTTTTCTTGATGGGGAGGAGGTGGAGAGGATCCAGAGATGAGTAACCAAGATGATAGCAGGTCTGTGGAATGAACCTTATGAAAATAGGTTTGAAGATTTGTGGGTTGCAAAAATTGGTTGATAGGTGGAAAAGGGGTGATATGATTGAGACATTCAAATTACTGAAGGGTTTCTATAAGATTAATCCAGAAGATATTTTTGGGAATAGGACTAGGGGGCCATACATGGAAGCTGGGCAAGAATGTGGTTAGCAGGGGTGTTTAGAGCTAGGTTTTTTACTTGGAGAGTGGTGAATGAGTGGAATTAGCTTCCAGAGTCTGTTGTGGGTGCTACGACCGTGAATGAGTTCAAGACCCCATCATAATAGATACTGTGTGAGTTCAAGACCCCAGCAAAATAGATACTGTGTGAATGTCGAATTGTTGTTCTTGACATGATGTTAGGGCCTCCCTCGATGAGTCTGTCGACTCCTTGAAGTTGCCCGGAATAATAATAATAATAATAAAATCAATCATAACTTTACACATATTTTTTGATTTTTGTCATGATAGGAGGATAGAACTTTATGATTTAACAGTTTGTTGCTAACAAACTGTTGATTTATAGCAATTTAAATATTTAGACATATGGTATACGAGTCTCAATTTGTACTCTTGCCTGGTGCTGCAAATGCCAGGGAGGGCCTTCCTTCCTTACACGATCTTTCAATTTGCATGACAAATACATCTCACACATACTACACTGCATTGAACAAAATCACACAGATACAGTCAAACCTCATTTAGTGTTATGCTCGGTTTTTTTATTTTTTTTAGCATCAGAGCTTTAATTAGCCTACAAGCATTTGTATTCTTCATCACCTACTCTTTTTTTTATATTTATGAATTTAGGGGCACAAATAATATTTGTTTCATAATAACAAATAATAACAATTATTAATAATAAGTAATAATTTCAACACGTGTGTTTTGTGTCCCTAAATTCATAAATATGAATGCTGATCACCGTGTAAATTTAAAAGAAAGACCTACTCTTTTTGCTGTTACACATTGCTCATGTGATATATGTTATTCCAGTGAGACCTGCGTGACACTTGGTTGAGGCAGGCATAGAGCATACCTGCCCAGTCAGTTGTTCTCCAGGTGTTTTGATCATTGTTTGTGTATAATGACCTCTGACTTCATTTTTATATTTTTTGGGTGATGGGGGTGGCATTGCATGACTTGTGTTTATTGCACCACTGTACATACTGCAGTACAGGGGCGAATGCTGGTCTTGAAATTCACGCTTGCTTTTGTTATCATTCAATGAGTGAGAGGTGTGATTGAAATCTGATTATCGGAATAATGAATTACAGGTAACCCTCGTATAAAGCAGATGTTAGGTTCCATAGAAATGCTATGTTATATAAATCACGTTATGCGAGACTCAGATCACATACAAAAAGTAGGGTTATGTTCCGAAATCGGTTTTAAAAAAAAAAAAAACTATATATATAAACAACAATGACATATCCAACAAAAATATATTTTTATTTAATTCAGGTAATTCATGTAAGTTAAGAAAACATATAAACTATGACAGAAATACATAGTATAAAATTATAAAAATTGAAATTGAAATTAAGCTTCATTGCACGTAATGCATAAATGTTTTAGGCAAAATAAAAAAAGTGCATATTTTAATCTTTCATAGCACGAGGATTTGAGGATCGGTTAATAAACATTGGTTTGTCATGTAATCACCTGATACATTACTACACGATAGTAGAATAATTCTGTCTTTGGAAACTTTGAATCCAGGAGCTGATCTTTCATTTTTCGAAATATAGGTGCGTTTTGGCATATTTTTCCAATATAACTTGGATTCATCAGCATTGAACACTTGATCATCATCAAATTCCTGCCATGTACCCTCAAGGGGTGTACAGGATATGACAGTACTACATGAAAAAAATTACATCATTACTAACTTCCTATCTACAATTTTCTGCCAAATCGGTTTGTTACTTGTCAAGGCTTCAACATTATCAGATCTTATATTTCTATCATCTAAGACACTTTGTACCGTATCAATCCACCTATATCTTGGTCTTCCTCTGGGTCGTTTTGCTGCCAACTGGCAGAGAACACTTGTTTTGCTAATCTTTCTTCGCCCATTCTGTTTAAGTGACCATACCACCTGAGATTAGCTCTGCTAATGCATTCCTGGATGTTGACAATGTCAAGTTCTTTCCTAATATCCTCGTTTTTAATATGATATTGCCATTGATGCCATCTGTTCACTCCTATAATCTTTCTCAGGATTCTCATATCTGCAGTCTCTAGTCTTTGGTCAAGTGTTTTACTTCTCACCCAGCTCTCAGATCCATAAGTTAAAACTGGTTTGAACACTGTCTTGTATACAGCTAATTTAGTGTTCTGACTAATTTCTCTCTTATTCCATATGAATTTATTCAGTTGACTTCCTACCATACCAGCTTTGCTGATTCTGTTGTCTATTTCTATATTTAATTAACCATCTTCAGTAAAAATCGTGCCTAAGTAGCTGAAATGTTTCACTTGTTCCACAGGTTCTCCATTCACAACACAGTTGACATTTTCAATGATTCTGCCTATTTTCATTGTCTTGGTCTTTTTATTGCTGACCTTCATACCATATCTATTACAACAGCTATTCAATTTAGTCAGGGAATCTTGCAGACTTGTAGTGGATTTATTTAGAAGTATAACATCATCTGCATAAAGCAAAGCGCTGACATTAACATCTCCAATTTTGATATCATGTTTAATACCACTTTCCTTCATAATGTGATCCATATAGATAATGAATAACAGAGGGGATAATGTACATCCTTGTCTCACACCAGATTTAACATTAAACCATCTGCCTGTACTTCCTTCAATTCTAACTGCTGACTTACAACTCAAATAAAGACTAAGTATTGCTTGATATAATGCCCCATTAACACCATATAACTGTAGCATATTGAATAGCTTCTCTCTTGGCACCTTGTCATATGCCTTGTCCAAATCAACAAAACTTAAATACAGATCTCTGTTATATTCCCATGCTTTCTCGACTGTTTGTCGTAAAGTGAAGATCTGATCCTGACAGCCTCTATTTGGCCTGAATCCAGCTTGTTCTTCACTAAGCTTTTCTTCCACAATTCTTCTCAACCGTTTCTCAAGTATACTTGCATAGATCTTGCCAGGAACACTCAGTAGGGAAATACCTTTGTAATTCTCACATTCAGTTTTATTTCCCTTTTTATATATGGGTACTATGAGAGCTCTACTCCAATCATCGGGAATTCGTCCCTCTGTCCAGGCTTTCTGAACTATGCAGTGCAGCCACTGTAAGACTCTTATACCACCATACTTCAGCATTTCTGGTCGAATATCATCTACTCCTGCTGCCTTTCCACATTTCAAGCCTTTGATGGCGTTTTCTACTTCAAATATGGATATGTATTTCTGACTATATGCCTGTTGAGTGTTTTTTACCACTGTGCTATCACTGCTTGTTTCATTTAGCAATTTTTCAAAGTAATTACTCCATACTTCAAGGATATCTTTTTCTCCCGTTTTCATGTCACCTTTATCATCTCTAACTCCTTTTACAGCACTCTTTCCTCCATTCCTAAGCTTCTTCAGCAACCTCCAGAATATTTTGCCAACTTCTTGATATTTATTTTCTATATTCTTGCCAAAGTCCCCCCATGACTTTTGTTTAGCTAGTTTTACACAGTGTTTAGCATTCTTGCATTTGTCTCTGTATTCTCTAAGAGAACAAGCTGACTTTTTTGACAGGAACTTTTGATATGCTTTCTTCTTTTCCTTCACTGCCTCTTTAACTTCCTGTGTCCACCAGGGAGTTCTGATTTTTTTTATCCTTACAGACAACCTCACCACATGCCTCTCTGGCAGAATCAATCAATGTTTCCTTCAGAGTTTGCCACTGAATCTCCAAGGTTTGATTCCTGTTCTCAAACTCTTTCATTTTTTTTTCAATAATCTTTGTGTATTTTAGTCTACAATTCACATCTGAGAGCCGCTCAACTTTTATTCGCTTTAAAACTTTCTTACATGTTATTCTTTCCAATATGAAATTCGATTTTATCCTACTCAAGACTAAATAGTGATCACTTCCAATTTCAAATCCTCTGTACACTCTTGTGTCCTGCACCAGGGAGAAAACATCACTATCAACAATAACATAGTCAATGAGACTTTTCTTATTCCTTGCCTCTTCTCTCAATGTGAATTTGTGCACATTTTTATGTTGGAACATGGTGTTAGTAATAACAAGTCCATGTCCTGAGCAGAAATCCAACAGATATTTGCCATTATTATTAGCTTTGCTCTTTTCTCCAAATTTTCCCAAAATATTTTTGTATGTCTCACAATCATTTCCTACTCTGCTATTTAGATCCCCAACAAGGACCAAGTTTTCCTTTTTCATTGTGTCAGTTGCTTTTTCTAAAGCGTCAAAAAAAAAAAAAAAAATTCCTCCACTTCTATCTTAGTAGAACCTTCTGTGGGACCATAGGCAAAAATAAGTCTCATTGTCCAGTACCCCATTCTCATATTTGTCCACATTACTGTACTTGAGACTGACTGCCATTCCAGAAGATTAGCCTCGTATTTTGCGTTGAATACTATGGCTACTCCTTCTTTTCCTCGATTGTCATTGCCTGAATATAACATTTTGTATTTATTGCTCAGAAAGATCTCACCAGTTTTTGTCTTTTTTGTTTCAGTCACCTCTATTATGTCAATCTGGTACTTATCTAATTCCTCAGCTAGCTCCATTTCTTTGCCATTCAGGCTTCTTACGTTGACAGTACCGATCTTTAACTCTGGTGATGTTGAGTTGGGGTTTGTTTTCAGATTTGTTCCAGTAGCTGACTTTTCGCTGTTAGCCCTGGTTCCCTGGCGAAAACAACGGGGGCCTTGTTTAACCGGGCGACGCCCCAGCCGGCATGAAATTTTGTCAGGTCGTACCATCATTCTTTTTTATTTTGGTTTAACCAATAAGAATACAATTTGGTTGGCTAAATCCCAAATTGCCAGCCCATTCTCGTTCGTTCAGTATCCAGGTAGATACCCAACAGGGTGCACCACGACAAGGTGAGGATTGAACATTACGTCAGAAGCTCTGGTTGGTTCTCCGCATTCCTTTAAAGGCTGTGTGGAGGTCTTCTCTCAGTTATACAGCTTTGACCCTTAAGCACCCCTTGAACACTTGGTTTGCACTATAAATGTTTACAAACTTGAGAGTTTTTTTGTTTAATAAGATTTCCATCCAAAGGAATTTTCTTTTGAGTGCATCCTCTTTGCAAATCATTAGAGATTTCTTCATTTTTCTCTTAGAAAATTGCATACACAAGCAATAAGCTTTGCACTTGCCGTTGACCCAGCAAGAAACACTCTCGGATTTTATGTTCATTTTGTTTGATTGTTTGAATTGTTGATTCATTTAAATTCAAAGTCCTTACAACAACTGTTTTTTCTCCATTTTTCAACCGATCCATAATTTTAATTTTTTTTCTTCGAGATGAATTTTCTTTTCAATATTCATTTTTTCCCTTTCAATGCAATTTATTGCCATTACTATAAAAATATTTTTTTTACATAAAAAAAAAGCATTATATATTAATTATGTATGTAACTCACCAGAAAATAAAGTGCTCAGCTTGAGATAACACACTTATGATTTTTAATGCACTTTTTCCTAGCAGAAAACGAAGACAATTTTCAACAATAAACACTTTATACGGTATACAATTGACATACATGCATGCTAAAGGGTGTTTCTCCTAATATAAATTCACAACGTATAACTACCTGCGCGATATGGGCAGACACAAATTTAACGAAGATAAAATTTGATTTTTCAGTCGCACGGTGAAAAATATATGAAAAGATAAAAGGCTACTACAATTTCTAGACTGTGTTTTTGTCGAAACCACATTGAATAAGGGTTACTACAATTTGTAGATCGCATTGTATAAGTACTGTGTTATACAAGGGTTACCTGTACTGACCATTTAAAACTATATTAGAAATTTATGTACATTTAATCATACAAATACAATGGAGAACCTGTGGAACAAGTAAAACATTTCAGCTACTTAGGCACAATTTTTACTGAAGATGGTAAACTAAATATAGAAATAGACAACAGAATCAGCAAAGCTGGTATCGTGGGAAGTCAATTGAATAAATTCATATGGAATAAGAAAGAAATTAGTCGGAACACTAAATTAGCTGTATACAAGACTGTGTTCAAACCAATTTTAACTTATGGATCTGAGAGCTGGGTCAGAAGTAAAACACTTGACCAAAGACTAGAGACCGCAGATATGAGAGTCCTGAGAAAGATTAGAGGTGTGAACAGATGGCATCAATGGCAATATCATATTAAAAATGAAGATATTAGGAAAGAACGTGACATTGTCAGCATCCAGGAATGCGTTAGCAGAGCTAATCTCAGATGGTATGGTCACTTAAATAGAATGGGAGAGGAAAGATTAGCAAAACAAGTGTTCTCTGCCAGGTTGGCAGGAAAACGACCCAGAGGAAGACCAAGATATAGGTGGATTGATACGGTACAAAGTGTCTTAGATGATAGAAATATAAGATCTGATAATGTTGGAGTCTTGACAAGTAACAAACCGATTTGGCAGAAAATTGTAGATAGGAAGTTAGTAATGATGTAATTTTTTCATGTAGTACTGTCATATCCTGTACACCCCTTGAGGGTACATGGCAGGAATTTGATGATGATGATGATGATGATGATATTCTATATTTTCAATTTAGCTACTTGAATACAAATTCTACCCTACGGTTCTTCTTTATGAACTGGTCAATAACATCGTCATAAAAAGATGGTTGTAACTTAATTTTCCCAAGCAGCACGCACACTTGTAAAGGCTGCTGAAGCTCACTGACTAGAGTTACATTGACTGCGTTTGGCCTGTGTTTAAGCAACACAGTGAGACGACGTGAAATAGCTATGCGTGCACGTGAAATCCCAGTGCTGCTGCGAGGACCTCTAAGCTCCTATACCTGAGCAAGCCAAGGTAGCTTTGACTAGACAAGCAAGCATCGGCCTTCAATACACAACGCAAAGCTTAGTTATTGCCAGTCAAGCTTAAGATGTCTTCTGTCTACAAAAATAAAAGGCTAAATGGAATGCTTATAAATGCACATTTATTAACAAATAAAGAGCACTTCTTTCACAGTTAATGAGCTTGCGCAGCAAGCATAGCAAGCATGGAGAATTCGCCACTGCTGCAGTACTGTACTGTATGTTGATTTAATTTTACATTATTATTAAGAGAATCATAAAATTAAACCCATGGCTCCTAAGAGATCTCAAACTTCTGAATTTGGTTCTTCAGGTAAAGTATTAAGAAAGGCCATCAGTTTAGCCACAAAACAAGCAATAATGCTGATACTAATCCTTTTTCTCCTCACCTCAAGCTTAACATGTACAAGACCAAGATAAAACTTTTTATTATTATTATTATTATTATTCAGACCTCCATGGAGTTGAAAGACTCATCATGGGAGGTCCTTCATAAGAACATAAAGTCTGTCAAGACTCATCGAGGGGAGATCCCCCCCCCCTAAGAAACACAGTCTATCATACCACTCCTTAAACTCATTGACCGTATTCGCTCTCCCCACTCCATCAGGCAATGCATTCTACGGGTCAACCACCCTCTGCGCAAAGAAACCACTCCTCACCCTCTTGCTCACAGTTTCCTTTCGTAACTTCCACGGATGGCCTCTTGTCATTACTCCTTCCCGCTGTTCAACCAAGCGAAAGAACTCCCCAGTGTCAACCCTGTAACCACCTCTCAACAGTTTAAAAGTCTCAATCATATCACCTCTCCTCCTTCTATCCACCAAACTCTGCAGTCCACATTCCCTCAGCCAATCCTTGTAACTATCCTTGTACAGTCCTGAAACCATCTTTGTCATCTGTCTTTGTATCCTTTCCACAGTTAATTTATCCCTTTCAAATCTTGGAGACCAAATCTGAGAACAATAGTCGAAGTGTGGTCTGATCAGAGACTTATACAACAGAATGATAACCCTCTTATCTCTGCAGGTCAGTGTCCTTCTCATAATTGCAGCAATCCTCTGTGTTACCTTCGCCACCTTTGCAATATGTCACCTAAACTTCAGGTTTCCATCAACCATCAACCCCAGATCTCTTGTCTCCTCTACTTCCTCCAGCATAACTCCTCCCATAGAGTATGCTGCATCCCATTGATGTTTCCCAAACCTCAAGACCTTACATTTTGCCGCATTAAACCAATATCCCCATTAATTTGCCCATCTATCTAGCTTATTCAAATCCTCTTGCAGAGCTACCATATCTGCACTATTACTAATAATCCTTCCTAGCTTTGCATCATCCACAAACAACTGAATATCCCCTTGCAATCCACTGGCAATGTCATTGATATAAAGGTTAAACAATATAGGTTCTAGTATTGAGCCCTGTGGGACCCCACTTGTAACCTTCTGCCTCCTTGAAACTGCTCCACCATACACAACTCTCTGATACCTATCAGACAGCCAATCCTGAATCCAGTTGACCAATCTGACATCCAGACCCATGTGCTACAACTTAAATATCAGCTTATCATGTGGTACCCTGTCAAATGCCTTTGCTAAGTCTAAGAAAATTGCAGTATATGCCTTTCCCTCATCTAATGTTTTTGTAACTTTATTATAAAAGGCTAGCATATTGCTAAAACAAGAGTGCCCTTTCACAAATCCCTGTTGACTCTCACAGATAACATTACCCTCATCTGCCCAATGTTGTATACGGTCCCTCACTACTTTCTCCAAGATCTTAACAACTACTGATGACACACAAACTGGCCTATAATTAGACACTTCCAGTCTGTTACCACCCTTATGCAATGGCACTATCTTACCTTCCTTCCATTCCCTGGGCACCTTTGCCGAAGCCAGACTTTCATTGAAAAGCCAGGTTAAAGGCACTGTCAGTTCCCTGGTACGTTCTCTCAAAACTCGTGGTGAAATACCATCCAGTCCCAAAGCTTTACTGACATCCAGAGTACTCAGTATCTGAAACACACTCTCCTCCTGTACCTCTAAACCTCGAACCAGCCCTATCCCTCTAGCATTAAAACTGACTCCTCTAGGATGAAATACTCCAATAAAGTGTTCATTGAACAATTCCACTATGTCCTCTGCATCAGTCACTCTATTCCCATTTTTATTCTGCAATGTCATTCTTCCACAATCATTTCTCCTCCTACTGGCCATATAGCTAAAAAATTCCCTAGGATTTTCTTTGGATCTTAGGGCCAACCTCCTCTCATATTCCAGTTTCGCTTTCTGTACCACACTAGTCACTCTTCTGGCCTGTGTCTTATGTTCTTCATGCATCCTCTCTTCACCTGTCTCCTTATATCTCTTCCATAGCCTCTTTTTCGCATGCAGTTCCTGTTTAATATTGTTTGTCATCCACTTTACTCCAAATTGTGTCCTCTTCTTCACTCGCGGTATACAACTTACCATTGCTGCTAACAAATATTCTTTCACAATTTCCCATGCACTAATGATATCCCTGCCTTCCAATTCCTCCCTCCATGAAACTTCCTGAAGTTGATGTCTAAGACTATTATAATCACCTGCTTTATAATTCCACATAAGTTCCCGTCTCTTTGATACCCCTGCATGTCTATTCATTTTCCAAGTCAAAACCATATGGTCACTCTCTGCAACTGGTGGGAGAGATGTCATCTCAGTTATCAACTCTTCTAATGCTATAACCAAATCCAAAACTCTTGAACCTCTTGTTCCCTCTGTTACATGTTGCCTAAGACATTTGTCCCTCAAGAATTCTAGAAATTCCATTTTTATTGTTATTATTTATTATTCAGTTTGTATGGGTAATACATGTTAATTAATATGCATGAAAACATTAGTTATGAACCTAAAAACATTTACAAAGCCTTAGATTAATAGCTTTGGGGGACAATAAATTTTTACTTCTATGTCTTTGAAAATGGATTACTTAAAGTCCCATTGAACATGCAATTTATTTGATGTCACTTTTCCCAGAATGAATTAGTGATGTTAGACAAGGGTCAACTGTAATAATGTAGAAATTCTAAAGTAAAGATTCCTGTGGTATATTTCTTGTTCAGTACCTTTTTCACTCTACTTCATTATGTACGCGGCCTGTACATAAACACTGCGACACTGCAGCACCCCCAAGGAAAAAATGAAAAAATTAAATTTTGTTTGTGTTTATAAATAACAATGCTTACAACATTATATAAATGCAATACATGTTAAACGTTACAGCTTATGTTTTGACATTGATTGAATAGTTAATAATTGGAATTGTTCGATTAATGCTTTAGATTACGAAACAAATGCACTGCGATCTAACGACAATATTCGTTTGCCCTTGTCATTGCACGTTACGTCATTCCCAACTGTAACTGCTCACGCGGCAGTGTGTTTTTAGTATGCTTACACGCCTTATTTCTGTGAGATATGAAACGTTTATTATTGGTGCGTGTGCATGGTGAACTCATCATCATACGTATCAAGGATTTAGGCCTACCATGGCCTGTTCCGGCCTTAGAAGTCATCGTTGAATTGTTTAAGAGGACGTCCTGGTTTTCTTTTTCCTAATGCATGGCTAACTATTTTTTGTAAATCTTATTTTATTTTGTTAAAATAACATATAATTATTTATTTATTATAGATACAAGGCTGAATTATGACAAGTGTCACTGTTGAAAATATGAAAGGAATTATATTTTTTCAATTATCGTTACATAAAACAAATGCACTGCGATCTAACGCCGATATTCGTTTGCACTTGTCATTGCTATTGATACAAAACTTTTATTATTGGTGTTTGTTCGTGGTGAGGATGAAATATTTTTAATAAAGCAATTTTTAATATGTAAATTTATTTATTAATAAATTCGTTACTGATTAGGAAAAATAAGTTTTTTTTTTTTGTATATGCAGCACCCCCACTTAAAATTTTCACTGGCCACCACTGTTATGTACTACTCTTTAGATCATCAGCGACCGTCTTAGCCATGCTTAATGTACATCTGCATTCGTTCTGTTTTATATAATAGAGTTCTGTGTGGCAATCCTTCCTCCCTCCAAGAACATTTTGTTTTCCTGTTCTTCCATTTCTGAATTTCTCTCCTTGATAAACATTTCCATTACCCTAATCTCAATCGCTGAGCTACCAGTTGTTCCATAAAACTTGCTCTTTTATTTTGGAGCTCTCTCTGGGTAATGGAACTATTCAGCAAGCTTACCAACTTACCAGATCAAAACTGCATGATAATGCTCTCCAATTAGTAGCCATTTTGGTTATACACAAATTCTGAGATATTATCAGTAATCAAGCACTCTAAAGCTTGAGTATCCTCCATTACATGCTGTTTTAGGTAACTTCATAAATTCCATCCCCCACTCCCTCCCATGATTTCTTTCTTCTTTACAAAATGATCTAAATTGCTGCATTCCATCATCCTACTAAAGTGACAACTAGCTATGAATTTTTATCCTGTTAGTTTCTGTTCTGACACCAACCAGCCTCAAATGCTGTATCTCCCATAGACCTCCTCCTGGCTTCCTGCAAAACTTCTATTCTTGTTAGTTACAGTTGCTATGCATTAGCTTTAACAATTCTTTACCCTCTCCTGCTCTCAATCCTCCCTGAAAATACAATACCAGGTCAACTATATTCCTGCAACTATAATTTTCTTCATCTACCAAGTCTCACTAATACTTACACAATTTTTAGCCAATGTCATATTAACCAATTCCAAAAGCTTTTCATTCCTATTTCTAATGCTCCTGGCTTCAGCAGTATCTCACCTGTTTTTGTTTTCTTCATACCAATTATCAATTGGTATTTTTATAATTATTCTTCTAGCTCTACCTCTTTTCTGTATGCTTTTTGCATTGATGGTGCCCATCTTCATCATGGTTACTCATTACTTGAAATTTTTCATACTACTATACTGACATTCAGTCAATAACTTTGTTAGTATTTACTGCTAGAGTACCTATTTGCTAAAATAAAAATGTCTATCAGAACACTTGGAAGAGCGAGTGAACTTTCTTATGAATAAATTAAAAAATCTTTTCATTTAAGAATCATTTTTTATTGAGCTTAGGTAGTATGAGAAAATGAGCTTAGGGCATAAACTTTTTCCTTTGTTTATATAAAGTGAAAGGATTCTTATCCAGAGCTAAGTTTATATATAATTAAATTATATATAATTTAATCACTATGGTCAAAGTTTGGATACTCTGAAATGACATATATACATCAATACTTATACTTTAATTATGTGTTTTATGGCAAAGTTTAGATACTTATGTTTTGCATATAAATATATAATACAGAGTTAAATATTTTTAGTGGTCATATGGAGTGGTTCTATGGGAACTGATGACACGAGGAGTAACTCCTTATCCTGATGTCGATAACTGGGACATTCTGCAATATCTCAAACAGGGACGCCGTATGCCTCAGCCTTCCTACTGTCCTGATTTGCTGTGAGTTTTGATAACTGCAAGATAAATTGTTTTCCCTTATTCCATAAACAACTCCCAATGTTATTAGTTAAACTATATCATATTATAAAAATTATTAACTGCTTTGTTTTTATTGTATTATTTTAATAATACATAAGAAAAATTAAAGAAGGATAACAATTGCATCAAGAGTTGTGTGTGTATATACAACTCTATGTAATTGTCATTCTTGATTATTAATTAATTTAATTGTATTTATTTATTTTATTTCCCAAAAGAGGAAGGGGTCACTAGCAGTGTACCGCAGGCGTCAGTTTTGGGACTCTTGTTGTTCAGTTTGTATGTTAATGATATTGGGATGGGTTTAACTAGTGATATGCAGCTGTTTACAGATGATGCAAAACTGAGGAGAGCAATGCAGAATCAAATGGATATTATGGCCTTAGAAGAGAACTTGAATAGATTGCATGAGTGAGCAGGTAGGGTGGAACTGTCACTTCATTGTTGCAAGGTGTAAGATTCTGAGATTTGATAAATAGAGATGGGATGTGAAGTATGCACTTGGTGGGGAAACTTTAAAGGAAGTAGAGGAGATGAGAGATCTAGGAGTAATGGAGGACAAGGATGTGGGCTAGTCTGCAATATTCAGGGGCCACATTACACAAGTTGTGAAGCCATCACATCGGATAATGGTAATGATGCAGAGGAACCTGAATAGAGAGATCATGATGTCATTGAATAAGGCCTTGATCAGGCCTCACATGGATTATCGTGCACAGATTTGGGTGCTGGGTTTTCATGGTGATGAGGATATGTTGGTAAGAGTCCAGAGAAGATTCATAAAGGCAGTCAGTGGTCTTTGGAATATGGACTAGGAGGACAGATTGAGAGAATGTGGACATTGATTCAGACATTGAGAGAATGTCTGAATTGAAGAGTCTCATGATTAGGAGAAAGGTGGGGGATATGATTGAGACATATAATATAGTCAGAGGTTGTCATTAGCTTGCCATGAAAGAGATTTTCATAGAAGTGGAGAGGGGGTACTAGAACAAGAGGCGATCACTGGAAACTGTATAAGGAGGGCATGAGCAGAGGAGTGAGAAGAAATTCTTTGCATAGAGAGTAGTTGGTGGGTGGAATGTATTGCCTGAGTGTGTTGTAGGTGTAGACACATTGAATCAGTTTAAAGCACAGCTGGATGAGCATTGCGTGCAATAGTGTGTACCTCTCACGATGATTCTCTGACTCCATGGAGGTCAGATATTAATAATGATAATAATAATAATAATAATAATTTTATTTTTATTTATTTTTTTTTTTTTTGTTCTAGCTATCAGATAATGATGAAAAGCTGGTCAGAAGAGCCAAGAAAAAGACCTGTATTTTCTGAACTAGAAGAAAGTGTTCAAGGTGTAATTACTAAACTAGCACAGAAAAGCAAGCAAAGACATGTGGGATTGAATGTCACTTATGTTAATTATCCACAGGTAGCAGCTCATGGTGCAAACTTTGAAGATAATCAACCCTCATAGCACCATATCAGGCTTTTTTTTTGTAAAAACAAATCATCGTTTCATTGATCATCATGGGATAGAGAAATGGACAGACTTCTCAAGTGATATGGATCCCATACTGTACAGAATTCTTCATTCCATCACCAAGATTTAAATTCTGTTATGGAACATATTTCATCACCAGTGATTTTCAGCCATTTGTTTGTGTTCATAATGTGAGACGAAAACAGGAAGAACATTTATTTCATACTCATTTTATGGACTTGTAAGATGTATATATTAGTAAGATGTATATAATTTACAACAGCATCCGTTTTTAATCTATTAATATTGTTTCATACTGTATAATATGTGTCATAAATATAATTGTGATATAACAATCATTAAAACTTCCATAAATTAGCTGTTATAAAGAATTATAAATTTCTTTAGAGTCAAAAATCACTTTAGGAACAAATGACAAAAATTTCAGTATTATTTTTGGAACACATATGCTGATTTGAAATTGGTTATTAAATCAAATTATAGAATTAATTGCTTTCATGCCTTTATTAATATTTTTCAATATTTTAACAAAAAAAATTTTTCTGCTAATGCAGTATAAAATTTTAGATTTTCAAGAATTCATTTGTTGAGTTTCTTTAACAGTTTCCTTAATTGTTATGATGTGATCTTCTTCTCTTGTCTAGTGAGAAATCAGATTTTAAAATTGAATGATATTAACTAGGTCACAAAACAGCAATGTAATTTATATATGTTGGATTGGCCTTAACACATATGTGTTAAGGTCATTTCTTATGTTAATAACTTTTGAAAGGGATAATGAAAATAAATATACAAATTTTTTTTGCAACAAAATTTACTTCATTTTAATAGACAATCATTGTTGTATTAGGTATGGTAAATAAATGTCTTTTTAAATGCCTCACTGGCTGTTTTACAAAGCTCTGATCTTTCAGACAAAGTTTCCAATGCTGATGTTAATGTTTCAATTTCTTTCCTCATGTTATTTTTGAGGTCAATTATAGTTTTCTGCTTAACTCTTTCTTTCAGATATTCCCCTTTTCCCACCCTCATAAAGGGTGACTATTCAAGCCAGATGATGTTGATAAAATGTGAAATCATTTGAACATCAGAAAGTGTATTCGCAAGTGCCATAGTTTCTCTTAGTTTGTGAGTTGGGTTCTACTTTTTAATCATGAAAACACCTTCAGTGTTTTTCATGATTAAAAAGCAAACAGAATATAAACACATCAGCATATATATAAACATCAAAATATCAGAATATAAACACATCAATTGGGACAAAGTTTTAAACTTTGTCCTCCCTATTAGTATATGAAATATGATAACTGATGATTAAGTATTTCCAGTCTATATTTTAAAAACTGTATGTTGAAAAAAAAAAAAAAAAACTGAAAAATTGTTGCTTATGCTCTTTTTAATTACAGTCATCACTCTTTGACTTATAATGTAAGTGCCTTGTAACATCCTTCCTGTTAATATTAACCAAATAACTCGCTCATGCAATACACAAACCAGGGTCTTATTGGTGCCTTAAAAATATATTATTTAAGAAATGCTTTTGCTCAGGCTATTGCTGCTACTGATAGTGAGAAAACCATCAGAGACTTTTGGAAGGAATATGATATCTTATGTTGTACAAAGAATGCAGATGCAGCATGGAGTGAGGTGACAGCAGAGCATATGAATGGTGTTTGGAAGAATATGCTGAAAGTATGTTTGTACATTCACAGGATTCGACAAATACGAAGCTTTATAAGAGCTTGGTGATAAGTGTTGCTAGCTAATGAGTTGAAATTGGTGATTAACAGTGAAGATGTAGAACAGTTGATGGAAGAAGAGCTCGAAAATGAAGATCTTCCAGGACTAGCAAAAAGAAAAAAAAAAACAGAATAACATGAAAAGAAGCCATTTTCCCCCTTTCACACGCATACACTACAAAAAAAAGTTTACAGGAAAAAAACAGCGTTTATCACCTGTTAATAAGACAATTTGGTTGTTAAAGGAAAGAAAACAGATGCCAGTACGGAGAGATTTAGCAAAGTGGACAGAATGATGCATGCTGATATTGCTTGCTAACAGAGCAAGCAATGGTGCCTTTTTCTTATGCAGAAACGAAAAGGCAACTTTTTTTTTTTAAAGAGGTCCATGCCTGCTGTCACCTCATCCCTGAAGATAAGCTTAGACCTTCCAAAAGTTATGCATCAGTTCAACCATCCTCAAGAAAAAAATTCAGTTCCTTAATTTTATGAATTTGTTGTGGATGTCCTAGCCTCTCCTGCCTCCTCCTCTGATGAATCATCCAATTAATAAAACAGCAGTTTTGAAGAATTACTCTTGCTCTGCTTGTTTCCAGCTGACTAACCACACCCAATTACTGTACTCATTCATTATAGCAGTGTATACAATAATTTTGTTATAATTTGTACATTGTATTATTCACTATAAACAAAGAGTAAAATCAATTTAAAAATATAACAAAACAGACCTAAGAAAAAGGAAAGTCACTAGTGGAGGTGACTCAGGGGTCTGTTTTGGGGCCATTACTATTTAACTTGTATATTAATTATATTAATGATATTGGCGAATATTTGGATGGAGATATTCAGTTGTTTGCAGATGATGCAAAGTTGGGACGAACCATAAAGAGTAGTGAAGATGTTGTGGCCTTGCAAGAAGACTCGAATAGATTGAGTGATTGGGCAAGCAAATGGGGATGCAAGTTCAATGTTGCAAAATGTAAGGTTTTAAAATTTGGAAAACAAAGATGGGATGCAGAATTTATGCTTGGTGAGAATGTATTGTTGGAAGTAGAGGAAATAAGAGATCTGGGGGTGATAGTGGATAAGGATCTAAAATTTAGGGGACACATTGCCAAAATTGTGAAGACAACACAAAGACCTCTGGGAATGATGCGGAGGACACTGACATGTAGAAGTAGGGAGATTCTTGTTCCATTGTATAAGGCTTTGATTAGGCCACACATGGACTATTGTGCCCAGATTTGGTCACCTGGTTTTCAGAAGGATGAAGAGATGTTGGGAAGGGTCCAAAGGCGACTGACTAAGGTAGTTTCTGGCCTCTGGAATGTCGAGTATGAGGAAAGATTGAAAAGATGTAATTTGCAGAGTCTAGTGGAGAGAAGGAAGAGGGGAGATATGATAGAGACCTATAAGTTGGTAAGGGGTTGTTATAGGATCAATGGTGGAGACGTTCTACAGAGAATAGTGGGAGATCAGGGGAGAACCAGAGGTCATCCCTGGAAACTGTATAAGGAGGGTGTGAGTAGGGGAGTGAGAGGCAGGTTTTTTCATGCAGAGTTGTGAGTGATTGGAATGCCTTGCCTGGGAGTGTGGTGTCTGCAAGGAGTTTGAGTGTGTTTAAGACATGGTATGATGAGATGTGTGTGAGATAAAAGGACATCCTAGATGAGTCTTTGACTCCATGAGGTCTTGTTTAATAATAATAATAATTATTATTATTATTTTAGTATTCATGCATGTTAATTGTTAACATATTCTTATGATTCATATAGTGATTTCTGACTTATGATGGATCACTAGAATGGAACCCTGTCATTGTATAAGTGGAGGACTGACTGTATAATTACAAATACAATACAACATTGCTTTCCTACTGTAGTTAAGTTTGTTTCTTGACTGATAGTTGTTAATATATTGGCTAATTTACATTTGAATAAATCAAATGAATTCTGTATCCTAGCTCTCATTAATCTCTCCAGTGCCTTAACCACTATAATTTGTAGTCACACAGCCTTATCACTGCCTTTGTGAAGTGGAACAATTTTCTGTTTAAGCTTTATATCAATGGCATTGTCAATGGACTGCAATGGGATATTCAGTCGTTTGCAGATGATGTGAAGCAGGCAAGGGTTATTAGTAATAGTACAGATGTAGCACCTTTCAAGTGGATTCAAATAACTTAACAGATGGGAAATGAATGGGAGGATCAGTTTAATTCAGCTAAATGTGAAGTTGGGATACATCGATTGGGAGGCTACATACTCTGTTGGAAGAAGCGGGGGGAGGCAAGGGATCTTTGAGTGATGAATGATAGAAACTTGAAATTCGGGGAACATATTGCAAAGACAGTGAAGGTAACTTAGAGAACTGCTGTGATACTGAGAAGGATGTTGACCAGCAGAGATAAGAGTTGTCATTTCATTGTATAAATCCCTGATCAGACCACACCTGGGCTAAATTTCATTCCAAGAATTTGAAGTGTATAAATTAACCTTGGAGCAGAGGCAGATAACAAAAATGATATCAGGACTATACAACATTAGTTCTGAGGATAGACTGAGGGAATGTGGACTGCAAAGTTAAAATACATAGAAGAAAAAGGAGAGGTAATATGATTGAGACATTTAAACTGTTGAGAGGTAGTTACAGGGTTGACACTGGGAATTCTTTTGCTTTATGGAAAACAAGAGGAAGGAGCAAGGACAAGAGATCATCTGGAAGTTGCAAAAGCAAGTCATCCGCAAGAGAGTGAGGAGCATTTATTTTATTTATTTTTTTTATTTATGAAGGTTGATTGAACCATGAAATGTATTGTCTGATAGGGTGGTGAGAGCTCAAATGGTGAATGAGTTTAAGGAGTGGTATGATAGACTGTGTGTTTTTTGTTTGGGGGGGGGGGCTTCCATGATGAGTCTGTTGACTCCATGAAGGTCCTGAATCATAATAATATACCATTATTATATTATTTTATGTCAAGGTTACCACCAACTCTCTAAAGCATTCCCTTGAGTTAGACACATGGTGATGTTATCAAGTACTATCGCCTTATTGACATCAAACTTAATTCTTTGCATACCTCCTGCTTGTTCACAAGCATGCCATCTTCTTCAATTTCTTCTATGCTCGAGTTTCTCATGATTTCCCACTGATGAGAATGAAACGCTCTGAATTGTTCATTGAATACTTCAACTTTGTCCTCTGCAGAAGATATCAGTCTACTATCTTCATCCATTGACATCATCTTCTACTGATACTTCTCCTCTCCTGCCTATCTTCTACTGAAAAATCAAGATAAACAGTTTATCTCTTCTTCTTGGAAAGAAGCTGAAGAGGCTTGAAAAAGTTCCACGTTTGGTCTCTAGAGCAGTGTTTCTGAATTATTTCTTAGCTCATCCATGGTACTAATGCTAATGCACTATTAAATTAAAGATGCCAAAAAATTATATTCTTGTTTAATCCTTTATCCAAGCATCTTCATGACTGGGCTACTTGTATATGTTGGAAGTTGGAAGTCATTAGTTATGTGAAGTCATTAGCTTCTATATACGAGTTGCCCAGTTCTGAAATTACTTCAGGCACAAACTTTACTTATGGATAAAGGATTAAACCTTTGGTCTCTAGAGCAGTGTTTCTGAATTATTTCTTAGCTCATCCATGGTACTAATGCTAATGCACTATTAAATTAAAGATGCCAAAAAATTATATTCTTGTTTAATCCTTTATCCAAGTGTAAGCAAACAAAGTTTGCACGTGAAGCATCTTCATGACTGGGCTACTTGTATATGTTGGAAGTTGGAAGTCATTAGTTATGTGAAGTCATTAGCTTCTATATACGAGTTGCCCAGTTCTGAAATTACTTCAGGCACAAACTTTACTTATGGATAAAGGATTAAACCTTTGGTCTCTAGAGCAGTGTTTCTGAATTATTTCTTAGCTCATCCATGGTACTAATGCTAATGCACTATTAAATTAAAGATGCCAAAAAATTATATTCTTGTTTAATCCTTTATCCAAGTGTAAGCAAACAAAGTTTGCACGTGAAGCATCTTCATGACTGGGCTACTTGTATATGTTGGAAGTTGGAAGTCATTAGTTATGTGAAGTCATTAGCTTCTATATACGAGTTGCCCAGTTCTGAAATTACTTCAGGCACAAACTTTACTTAAGTTTGTGCCTGACTTTACTTTACTTAATAAAGGATTAAACCAAGAATATAATTTCTTGGCATCTTTAATTTATAGTATAACCAAGTGAAAAAACTTCCAACATCTATCTCTAATCTAGAGTATTTTAATAATAAGGTTTGGATATGGAAATATGACTTCTACATTATTTCAACCTTGGTATCACTTCTGGGTCTAGCTCCCACTGATGAGACCTCAATAAAGGTTGAAACCAATCTGGATAGTGACCCTTCCCATAATGCATAGCATTATACATGTCTGTAAGAATATGTGCTTTGCATTATGGGATACTAAGGCAAGTGATATGGGAAGTCATTAGCTTCTATATACAAGTTGCCCAGTCCTGAAATTACTTCAGGTGCAAATTTTGTTTGCTTACACTTGGATAAAGGATTAAACCAAAAATATAATTTCTTGGCATCTTTAATTTATAGCTACTTGTGTATATATATATATGTGTGTGTGTGTATGTGTATATATATATATATATATATATATATATAGAGGCTAATGATTTCATATTAATTGTCTTAGTATCCCATATCGGGTGTGTATAATACTACATTATGAAAATGACCACTGACCAAACTGGTTTCAATCTTTATTGAGGTCTCATCAGTAGAAGCCAGACCAAGAAGAGTTATCAAGGTTGAAGTAATGCAGAAGTCATATATTACCCATATACAAGTAGTTGCAAGGTGTAACACCTTAATATTAAGATACTCTATGTTGTAGCTAGTTCTTGAAAATTTTTTCACTTGGTTCACCCTCCCATAAATGCATAGCATTGTGTACACCCAAAAGGATGTACATAATGACTTCACATTACTATCTACATAATAGTAATTATGTAGATAGTAATGTGAAGTCATTTGCCACTATATACAAGTAGCCTAGTTGTGAAGACACTTCACATGTGAATTTTTTTTACTTACACTTTGATAAAGGATTAAACAAGAATATAATTTCTTGGCATCTTTCATTTAATTTATAACCAAGTGGAAACTACTTCCAACAGATAACTCTAATCCAGAACATCTTAATAATAATGTATTACACTATTTCATTACTTGTATATGAGATATATATGATGTCTGCCTTCAACCTTGATATCTCTTCTGGGTCAGGCTTCCTCTGAAGTGATTTCTGCAGATATGGATTTGCTGAGATAGCAAATCTCGGCAAATCCATATCTGCAGAAATTCCCATCACTTGCCTATGGTAAAACATACTGGTGTGATCACTTTGGTAGATGCTTTTCCCTGAGAGATGGGTGTTTCTGCTCAGTGTTAAGGTGAGCCTGTAACTAAATAGAACCTGCTGAGTACTTTTTAAGTGATTGAGATTTAATGAGGTAAATGATTCTTCAAGTCACTCATTGAGGTTAGGTGAGATCACCTTAGTTTTTGGAGAAGTTCTGCACTTAAGCAATTTTCCACAGATGTGAAATCCATTTATGTAATCTCGATCACTGCATTCCATTAAATACTTGCCTATAGTATAGCTTCTACTGATGTGGCCTTTATTGAGGCCCTTTGGGGGACGCTTTTCCCTGGGAGATGAGTTCTGCTTGGTGGGAGGGTTTGCCTATCACTGAATAGAACCACTGCTGGATAAGGGATATTATATTTTTATGGAGAACCATAGCATTGAATGTGGGGAGGAATACAGCTGATAATAGCAGAGTTGCAGCCCATTACAGCAGAAGAGTGTTGAAAGCAGTGCATTTGGGTAAAACACGCATACACACACATATACGAGGGTGGTCTGAAAAGTTCTCGGCCTAACAATCAAAAAATGAATTTATAATTTCAAAATTATTTTTATTTTTAAACATAATCTCCCTTAAGACTAATACATTTATTCCAGCAATGCTCCAGAGTCATTATCCCACCCCTGTAGTAGTACTCAGTAAGATCTGCAAAATACCCCTTTAGCTGCAATCACCTCTTTATTCGAAGAAAAACACTGACCAGTGAGAAAGAGTTTTAGTTTTGGGAAGAGATAGAAGTCAGAGGGAGCCAAATCTAGGGAATAGGGTGGATGTTCCAACAATTCATAGTGCAAATCTTTTAATTTTCCCATTGCCAAAAACACTTTTGTGGGCAGGTGCATTGTCCTGATGAAAGATGATTTTTTTTCTTCTGCAAACCGTATCTTTTCTCGCAGATTTTTTTGTCTAGTCTGGTTAAAAGATCGAAATAATATTCCCTGTTTATTGTTTTACCCTTTTCAAGATAATAAACAAAATGCCATTAGCATCCCAAAACACTGATGCGATGACCATTCCTGCTGATGGAACCGACTTTGTCTTTGGTGCTGCACAACCGGCTTCTGTCTACTGTTTTGACTGCTGTTTGGATTCTGGTGTGTAATGGTGAATCCAAGTCTCATCCATAGTAATAAATCAAGGCACAAAATCAGTTTTATTATTGTTAAAATGCTCCAAGCACTGTTCAGAGATTTTCATGTATGTTTTTAATTTAAGCGCCTCTGTAGTGCAATTGGAAGAACGACGGTACATTGCGCCCTTCGATTGGAATAGGCCTTTCGATTCTCGTTGCGATGGGAGGAATCTTTATCTGGACGATTTTCAATCGAAGGTGAGTTAGCTGATCTCATATGGAGGTAGCAGAGTTTTTTCTCCTGGAAACTCGAGTTTTTCATCCCGCATACAGACAAATTGGCCCTTCAGAACACGTGCAATTTACAGACATAGAATACCAGTTGTGGTGGAGGTGGGCGGTAGATGCCGTTGATGGAGACAATTCATAGTAGAGGCAATTCATAGTAGAGGTTCAGTGTAGTGGTTGAGACAGTTGTAGGTGTCCTTCCGTGATGAGTCTTCGGACTCCTTGGAGGTGTCAGGAATAATAATAATTTGCTGTGAGCAAGCTCAGCACTCATCTTACGCAAAGCTTTTTCATATGCAATTCTTCATGCAAAGTATATCCTACATGTTTTTTTGAAGTGCCTATAGCCTCATCAATTTCACGCACTTTGACTTGCCAATACCATATCATGCACTTGATCAATGATTTCTAGTGTTGTTACACTTTTTGGACATCCTTCACGTGGATCATCTTTAAGGCTGGTACGACCACGTTTAAACTTGGCAGCCCATTTCTTAATTGTCGAAAATGAAGAAGTGTGCCCATAAACTTTTATGAACTTTGAATGAATTTCTTTTGGTGTTAAACCTTCTTTTACAAAGAATTTTATAACCGCATGATACTCAATTTTATCTATTTCAAGGGATATAGACAACACTTTTGCTTCAGACAGCTGTATAAAACAAACTACTTGATAGAATCACTTGCAATTTCACATGGATGCTTATGACAGATGATGTACCAACTTTAGAAAAAAAAAATCTTGCCTATAGTGTTGCCATCTATGGTCGAGGCTGAGAACTTTTTAGACCACCCTCATATATATATGTTTTTTTTTTAATGGACTACACATGCACACATATAGCTCACTGCTTCTATAGGCTGAAAGGTATATCCAAAAAACAATTCATTGTGCATAGAATAAATAATTCTTGTGGAAGTCTAACCATAGGAACAATTAGAAGAAGGAAATTGAATTTATGTAGCTACTAAGATATAATTACCTGAAACATAATAAGGAGAGTGCTGGTTGAAGTGATATCATCACAGGGTTTTCCATGACCATAGCTACTTTGTTATCAAGTGGGAAGAGTGAAGCACAGAAAATGTTCATTTAAGGATTCTTAGGACTCCATGGAGATTCCTATGAAATAATAATAATATTAGAATGACTAAGTGAGTAATTTGATTAATTAATTGTTTCTGTTTTCTAATAGAAGAAAACAGAAACAAATTAATCAAATTACTGCAGCTACTAATTGAAGAAGGTAAAGAATTTGGATTAGATATAAATACAAAAAAGACCAAATTTATGAAAATCTCAAAAGAAAATAGATCTGAGCCAGAAATATTCATAAATAATATGAAAATTGAACATACAACAGAATACAAATATTTAGGTACCTATTTTACTGCAGATGGAAAGGAAGATAAGAAATAGAACAGCCATAACTAAAGATGCCTTTTGGAAAAATAAAGATTGCTCAGAAGTTCTGTGGGTATCGAGGCAAAGAATTTTGCTAAGGCTTTTGACAGGATACCCCATGGAATACTGTTGCTCAAATTGGAGCAGATTGCGATGGATACTAAACTGGTGATATGGATAAGAGAATGGCTCAGGGAGATATATACCAGAAAGTGGTGTATGGAGGAGCAGAGTCCAGGATGAGGCAGATGACTAGTAGTGTGACTCAAGGCTCTGTGCATGAGCTGTTATTGTTTAATTTGTACATAAATGATATTGGAAATGGCTTGAAGAAAGATATTCAGTTGTTTGCTGATGATACAAAGTTGGGTAGCACAATAAAAAATGAAGATGTTGAGAGTTTGCAGGTTGATTTAAATAAGCTGGCAAAATGGGCAAAAGGTAATGGATGTCAGTTCAATGTGGAAAAGTGTAAAGTTATGTATTTTGGGATTAAAAGATTACCAGCTGTGTACTACATTGATGGAATGGTTCTCCAAGAAAATGATGAGGCTAGGCACTTGGGGGGTGTTGGTGGACAGGGAGATGAAGTTCAGAGGACACATTACTAAGGTGTCCAAGATTGCACATAGGATTACTCGGTTATTGAAGAACACACTAACATCCAGAGATAAAGAGGTTATTATTCTCCTTTATAAGGTGTTGATACTTCCACATTTGAATTACTGTGCTCAAGTCTAATCACCTGGATTCCTTGGAGATGAGGAGGTTGTGGAGAGAGTTCAGAGTAGAGTGACTAAGCTGGTGAGTGATATAAAAAATGCATTGATAGATTGAGAGCTTGTGGATTGCAGAGGTTGGTTGATAGGCAGAGAAGAGGGGATATGATAGAAACATTTAAATTACTAAAAGGTTTTTATAAGATTGATGCAGGGGAAATATTTCAACTGTGTGATAAAGAGGTCATCCCTGGAAATGAAGGAAAAGTGTGGTTAACAAGGGTGTGAGAACTAGATTTTTCCCTGGAGGGTGGTGAATGAGTGGGATGCATTGCCTGACTCAGTTGTGAATTCTTCGTCTGTAAATGAATTCAAGAAGAGATATGATAGATATTGTTTTGATAGTTTGGGTCTCCTGCAATGAGTCTACTGACTCCGTGGAGATACCCGTAATAATAATAAGAAGAAGAAGAAAAGAATGATAAGAACATTAGTGTGGCCAGTTTTCACATATGGAAGTGAGACCTGGATATTCATGAAGAGAGTGAGACTACTGGTACTTATCCTAACAGATAATGGCCTTTGAAATGTGGTGCTATAGGAGAGCTCTGAAAATCTCATGAGAATGAGAACACAGAGATCTTTAGTACAGAAAATAATCCAGAGAAATATGAGATTGTCAGGACATGGACTGAGAGATTCAACAGAACAGAGGATGCTAACAGTTTTAGAAGGAAAAATTATGAGAAAAGGATCAAGAGGTAAAAAATGAAGGACATGGTTTGAAGATATAAGATCATGGACAGGATCACATGGTTATGCAGAAACAAAAAGGAAAGCCACAAACAGATAGAACTGGAAGGGCATGGTGCTGCATCCCTCTCACTGAGGAAGCTACATGAAGAAAAAGAAGTTAGTAATTATGACAAATTAGAAAGCACAATGTGGTACTGTATTATCAAAACCTGCAGAGTATAGGAGATAGGAAAGGGGCACTTGATTGAAGCATTATTAGAGTATATGCTCAAAGGCATTCATTCATTCATTATAGTACTGCATAGTATTACTAAATAACTTAGACACTAAAAAGTCTCCTGGTCCTGATGGCATCTCTGTAGTTGTTCTCAAACATTGTGCTTCAGAGCTAACACTTGTCCTGTATCATCTCTACAATCCGTTATACACATCTGGTATTTATCCCAATGTGTGGAAGCAATCACATATCCAGCCTATTCCAAAATAGGGAGAAGTGTCTGCTGTCAAACTACCAACCAATCGCTGTCACCTCAGTCCTCTCCAAAATAATGGAGAAAGGCATCAATTGCCAACTTCTGCACTGTCTAGAGACCCACCAATTAACTGTTCTGTGAGTCATGGTAGATAACTCCCTCTCTTCGAGCTTCACCACCAATACTGGTGGTGAAGCTCGTGCTCTGTCCTATCACTCTTTTTCCTTGTACATAAATGACCTCACAATCACCACCAATCCTATTCACAGCTTTGGACACAATAGTACTCTCCATTCAACCTTCTCATTTGACAAGCTATGCAGTAGGCTATCTCAAGCATCAAGATCATCTACCACTAGTGCCTTAAACATTGATCTATGTACTGTCCTTCAATGGGGAGAGGACAATCTGGTCAGGAGAGGCAAGACTGCTACCAAAATGCAGTCTTGCCTCTTCTCTTGCAAGATCTCAGCTTGCATTCCCTTACCCTCAATAATACACAAATCTACAAACAAGATTAGATCTCTCTCTCTCTCTCTCTCTCTCTGCTTTGGCTAACATTTACTTCCAGTCTCTCCTGGCACAAGCACATTAATAGCTTCCTCAACATCCAAAAAAACTAGGCATTCTCTTTCATTCAAGATGCTATTTTACACCCAATCCATGCTTAACTATATATCAATCCCAAATCAGCCCATGCTTAGAATACTAATTACATGTTGGGAGGGGGGAGCACCTAAAACTTCTTGATGCTATCTGGAGAAGAGTAAATTAGTTCATAGACAATCCCTCTCTTACAGATTCGCTTCCACATCTTTCACACAGATGCAATGTTTTACCTCTATGCCTATTCTTCAGGTACTTCAATGGTTCATTGCTTCGCTGAACTGGTAAACCATTATTCCTCCACTTTCTGCTGCACCTGCAGTGGCAAATTCTCCATGCTTGCTGCATCATTAATTGAGAAAGAAGTGCTATTTATTTGTTAATAAATGCATGCATTTATAAGCATTCCATTTAGGCTTTTAATTTTGTAGAAAGAAGATGTCTTAAGCTTGCGCAGCAATAATTGAGCTTTGCATTGTGTATCGAAGACCAATGCTTGTTCGCCTTTCGGGGGGGGGGGGGTAGCAGTCACATGAAGTGGGAACACCCTCTGGCTCTTGGGAATCATGGCCATTGTGAACGAAAATTGAACGAAGTAGTGCTCGGGCGATACTTCAAACAAAGTATCGTCTGAGCCGTACCAGAGATCACGGATATCATATATTGGTGATCACTGCAGATTCTCAGTCATAGGTCGTATGTGCTACGTAGTGTGTATTCTTAAATCGTCTACTCAACTCGGCCCTCTCCTAAGATTAAATCATGGGTGCTCGTTTCCCCCACCCCTAAGATCAAATCATGAGTACTCAGCCCCCTCCAAGATTAAATCCTGAGTGCGCCACTGGCACAGGCCATACCAGTGGTGTAGCTAGAGCTTTTGCTGCATGGGGCGGTCCCTGAGTTTGCTGCCCCTCTCAATACACAGCAAAAATATTAGAATAAGTCAAAACGATGTATAGGGAAATAAATTAAAACACTTTATTTTTGAAGTAAAACTTTAATTTCAACATTCTAAAATGTTATTTTTCTTGCTTTTCTGTTAGTAAAATCGTCGATGACATTGCAAAGTCTATTTCATAGTAATGTAGGTAATTCTTAATCGATTTTATTTAGAAAAACTCCTCACAACTAGCAACACTTCCAGCAATTGTGAGGAAAATTCGCAGTAGTATTACAATATTTGGAAATGAGTTCTCGAGACTGTATTTTAGAATTAACTGCAAAAGTTCAAAAAGGTTTAAAGCGACGCCCCGAGAAGACCGCCCCCCTCTCCGCTCCTCCCTAGCTACGCCTCTGGGCCATACGCAGTCAACGTAGCTCTAGTCAGTGAGCTTCAGCAGCCTTTACAAGTGTGCGTGTTGCTTGGGAAAATTAAGTTACAACCAACTTTTTATGACGATCCTTTCTTTTAGTGTTACACAGTGATTAGCATTCATTTTTGAAATTATGGATTCTACAACCGTGTTAGAATAACTCTTTTTATTATCCCGACATTTCGATCATCATCTGGAGCATACATAAATATACAGTACAAGACAAGCTCCATTACATTTCAAACCGTAAGCTAGAGAAACAATGATTTGGTCACATGCTACTCACTGGCATGACCTCTAGTGGAAAAAAAAATTACATCAAGCTAATTTAATTTTTGATTAATAAATAAATATTCTTGCTTACAGATGGTTTTCCTTCCAGTAACAGTGTTGTCCTATTTCTATTATTACAATTATTATTTTTGATTAAAAAAGTATATATATTTATAAATTACAACATGGATAAACTTTCTTATAGAATTATTTATTTTTTTATTTTATTTTACCCCCCCCCCCCCTTAACAGTGATGTCCTATTTTTCAGTATTAAAGGTGTTATTATAGCTTTGGGATCCTGGATTTTCTAGAGTCCTGTTTATAGTTGCTCTTAGAGAGGAAGGATTCGTGGGACGAATATATGCCTTCCATATGTATGGGATTTTTAGACCATAGTTATTGTTTAGATTGGGGTGGTTGATAATGATCTCACATGCTTCCTTAAATTTGTTCATACAATGTTTTGGTGTGATGTAGACAACTAGTGCTTTTCCAGTCAATTGACTGGAAAAGCACTGATTGACAAGAATATTTATTCATGTAATCAAAAATTAAATTAGCTTGATGTAATGTAACGCAGCTTGTCTTGTATATTTATGTATGCTCCAGATGATGATCTTGATATGAAGATCGAAACGTCGGGATAATAAAAAGAGTTATTCTAACACGGTTGTAGAATCCATAATTTCAAAAATGAATTTTTATGACGATGTTATTGACCAGTTCATAAAGAAGAACCATACGATAGAATTTGTATTCCAGTAGCTAAATTGAAAAATATAGAATATCATTTGTAAAATAAATGTTGTATTTGTATGATTACATGTACATAAATTTCTAAATATATAGTTTTAAATGGTTAGTGCAGGTAACCATCGTATAACGCGGTTTCAATATAATGCGGTCTACAAATTGTAGTAACCCATATTCAACGCGGTTTTGACGAAAACACAGTCTAGAAACTGTAGTAACCCTTTATCTTTTCATATATTTTTCACCGTGCGACTTAAAAAGCAAATTTTCTTCGTTAATTTTGTGTCTGCGCGAATCGCGCAGGTAGTTATAAGTAGCGAATTTATATTAGGGGATACACCCTTTAGCACGCATGTACGTCAATTGTATACCGTATAAAGTTTATTGTTGAAAATTGTCTTCATTTTCTGCCAGGAAAGCGCATTAAAAATCATAAGTATGTTAATCTCAAGCTGAGCACTTTATTTTCTGGTGAGTTACATACATAATTAATATGTAATGCTTTTTTTTATGTAAAAAAAATATTTTTATAGTAATGGCCACAAATTGCATTGAAAGGGAAAAAATGAATATTGAAAAGAAAATTCGTTTCGAAGAAAATTTCTCTCGAAGAAAAAAAAATTAAAATCATGGATCGGTTGAAAAATCCAGTTGTTGTAAGGACTTTGAATTTAAATGAATCAACAATTCAAACAATCAAACAAAATGAACATAAAATCCGATAAAGTGTTTATTGCTGGGTCAACGGCAAGTGCAAAGCTCGTTGCTCATGTACGCAATTTTCTAAGAGAAAAATGAAGAAATCTCTAATGATTTGGGAAGAAGATGCACTCAAAAGAAAATTCCTTTAGATGGAAATCTTATTAAACAAAAAACTCTCAAAGTTTATAAACATTTATAGTGCAGACCAAGTGTTCAATGCTGATGAATCCGAGTTATAAAATAAAGATTTATTGTTACAAAGACCATATATTTACAACGTACTTAAGCTCTTACAAATTGCCTACCGGTTTCGCTAGTAACTGACCAGCTTTCTCAAGGCTTGCATAGTACACAAAAAAGAGGTAAATGCAAAAAAAGGTTTCAAAATACAAAGAACCGTTAGTACCTGTTAGGCAGCTAGGGTGACACGTTCGCGTGACATAACTACTCAGCATCATGAACACGCGTTACATGCAAACGCGTAATATGATTATTTGCGTACTGTAGCTCTGTTGAACTGAGGGAATTAATTATATTTTTCCAGGTATCGTTCAGAATGGCCCCTTGATTTCTGTTTAGGTTACTTCCCGTACGTAGTACAACTGCCGCTTCTTTAAATACTCGATGTCTGTAATCCTCGTCTACGTAGGGCATGGAGCTGTTATTCCAGTCTATAGTGTGGTTCGAAGTTGAAAAGTGATGTGCCAATCCTGAGATGATCGTTCTGTTGTGATTAACATCGCCTATATGTTCTTTCTGTCTTATTTCCAGGCTTCTCGAAGTCTGTCCGATGTAGGAAAGACCGCACGTGCATGGAATATTATACACACCTGGATATTTATAAAATGGCACACTGTCTTTACGGGATCTTAGGACCTGTCTTATGCTATTTGTTGGTTTAAATACAATCCTGATGTTATGTGTCTTTAACAATCTTGCAATTTTTGTTGAAGTTGAACCTATAAAGGGGATGACTGCTGTTGAGATATGCTGGGCGACTGTTCTTTCTTGTTGGTTATCTATGCATAGAAATTTGTTGATGATGTGTCTAGGATAACCATTTTGTGATAGAGTTGTAGCTATTTGAGACAGTTCTGTTTGAACTTCTTCCTCGTCAGAGATAAATTTTCTAGCTCGATTTCTTAGCATGTGGATGATGCTGTGTTTCTGTGACCTATGATGGTTAGAAGAGTAATGTAGATATCTTCCCGTGTCGGTTGGTTTTTTGTAAATCGACAGTTTGATGCTGTTTCCTTGTCTTTTTACTAGTAAGTCCAAGAAGTGTGGCTGTTCGTTATTTTCTACTTCTAGAGTAAATTTTATTTTGCAAGATTGTTAAAGACACATAACATCAGGTTTGTATTTAAACCAACAAATAGCATAAGACAGGTCCTAAGATTCCCTAAAGACAGTGTGCCATTTTATAAATATCCAGGTGTGTATAATATTCCATGCACGTGCGGTCTTTCCTACATCGGACAGACTTCGAGAAGCCTGTAAATAAGACAGAAAGAACATATAGGCGATGTTAATCACAACAGAACGATCACCTCAGGATTGGCACATCACTTTTCAACTTCGAACCACACTATAGACTGGAATAACAGCTCCATGCCCTACGTAGACGAGGATTACAGACATCGAGTATTTAAAGAAGCGGCAGTTGTACTACGTACGGGAAGTAACCTAAACAGAAATCAAGGGGCCATTCTGAACGATACCTGGAAAAATCTAATTAACTCCCTCAGTTCAACAGAGCTACAGTACGCAAATAATCATATTACGCGTTTGCATGTAACGCGTGTTCATGATGCTGAGTAGTTATGTCACGCGAACGTGTTACCTTAGCTACCTAACAGGTACTAACGGTTCTTTGTATTTTGAAACCTTTTTTTGCATTTACCTCTTTTTTGTGTACTATGCAAGCCTTGAGAAAGCTGGTCACTTACTAGCGAAACCGGTAGGCAATTTGTAAGAGCTTAAGTACGTTGTAAATATATGGTCTTTGTAACAATAAATCTTTATTTTGTAGTACTTTATGACCAAAACATGTACAATTTGAATCCGAGTTATATTGGAAAAATATGCCAAAACGCACCTATATTTCGACAAATGAAAGATCAGCTCCTGGATTCAAAGTTTCCAAAGACAGAATTATTCTACTATCGTGTAGTAATGTATCAGGTGATTACATGACAAAACTAATGTTTTATTAACCGATCCTCAAATCCTCGTGCTATGAAAGATTAAAATATGCGCTTTTTTTATTTTGCCTAAAACATTTATGCATTACGTGCAATGAAGCTTAATTACAATTTCAATTTTTATAATTTTATACTATGTATTTCTGTCATAGTTTATATGTTTTCTTAACTTACATGAATTACCTGAATTAAATGACATATCCAACAAAAATATATTTTTGTTAGATATGTCATTGTTGTTTATATAATTAAAAAAAAAAACGATTTCGGAACATAACCCTACTTACTTTTTGTATGTGATCTGAGTCTCGCATAACGCGATTTATATGACGGGGCTTTTCTATGGAACCTAACATCCGCGTTATACGAGGGTTACCTGTAATTCATTATTATTATTATAATCAGATTTCAATCGCATCTCTCACTCCCTGAATGATAATAAGAGCAAGCGTGAATTTCAAGACCAGCATTCTCCCCCTGTGCACCTGTTAATACAAGGGTAACAACTATCCAGCATCGCTTTACTGTGCAACTGCAAACACACCGAACCTGCCTTTCCTCTTTTATTCCATCGTTTCAAAAAAATGTTAATCTGACTAATTGTATTGAATTGAATATCGCCTCCTTCCTATGAGAATAAAAGTTATCAGCGGATATTTAAAAGGGAAAAAAAATCGACTAGAAAATGGCATATCAATATTTTAAGAATATGTTGTAATTGCTCTTTTAATCTTGTTAGCTTATACATTAGGAAGTATAGGGAAAGAATAAAATTTATAATCAGCAAAGGTGTGAAGCAAGTTAATACTGTGTAGTAACGAAAGATTAAATATTGATAAACAGAAATGTGGAGAATGAACAAAGACGGGGAGAATTCTTGCATTCACTGGAAGGTTGCATGATAAAAAAAAAAAAAAGTCTTTTACACAACCAGCGTGTAACTATATTGAAAACTAGACACTTATTATAGAAGGTAATTATAAAGACAATTTCTGGGTTTCTCTCATTTTCTTTGTCTCCTACCCATGAAAGGTTGTAAATCAATAGGATATCAGTATTGCGGTCGAGCTAATGGTTTTTATTATCTTTATTCATCTTTTAAATTTCTTATTTATTTTTTACATAATCCGGAAACTATACAGAACAAACACAGAACTTTTTCATCCTATTTGAGGTCTCCAATAAGCCGGATGGCAGCCTCTCACAGTAGACAATGAAATTTATCTCCCACCTAAAGGAAGTCACAAACATTCACACCCATGATATGACTCGAATCGCAACCAGTTGGTTGGAGAGCGAGTACGTTAACCATTCTATGAACCATGCCAGTGTTTCCACTTTCTTACCACACAAATTCTTACCATAGCGATCATTTTCCGAAGTCAGTGACTAAAGCTAAATTTCTTGTGAAACTGTGGCAAAAATATATAAACAGTTCTCGAGTTACGTAAGAGTTATGTTTTGCAAACTTTAAGCAACTCGAATTTTAAGAAAGTCAGATTTAATCCCTTCGCATCCTTCATACCCCGTATTGCTTACATGTACATGCATACCTACGTGTAATCAATATACTGTACATGTTTTGAAGGTTATATTTCTGTTAGTTTTAGTCAGAGCACATACACTGAATTTCAATGTCAAGGTACCACAAATGCAAAGAAATATAACACAGTATAACCAGTATGAGGAAATACAAAAAACAAAAATGTAAAATTTTTAAAAATTTAAAGGTTGTTCAACCTTCCTTATGAAATTATCAAGAGATGACTGAACATTGCTTGCGTCTTATCTTCATAAATCTCTCCACAACAGACTAAAGCCAGAGGCGTAGCTAGAAGGGGGGGGATCCTCCCCCTGGCGGCACTTTGAACAGTTTTTTACTTTTGCTGTTAATTCTAAAATACAGTCTCCAGAACTCAGTTCCAACTATTGTGATACTACAGCGAATTTTCCTCACAATTGCTGTAAGTGTTGCTAGTTGTGAGAGGAGTTTTTCTAAATAAAATTGATTAAGAAAAACCTACATTACTATGAAATAGACTTGGACAATGTCATCAACGATTTTACTAACAGAAAAGCAAAAAAAATAACATTTTAGAATGTTGAAATTAAAGTTTTACTTAAAAAATAAACA
Organism: Typopeltis vanoorti; assembly: GCF_054136105.1. Classification (NCBI taxonomy): domain Eukaryota; kingdom Metazoa; phylum Arthropoda; class Arachnida; order Uropygi; family Thelyphonidae; genus Typopeltis; species Typopeltis vanoorti. The sequence goes on from NC_143551.1 coordinate 118,514,360, forward strand.
TAGTGTTTTAATTTATTTCCCTATACGTCGTTTTGACTTTTTGTAGTATTTTTGATGTGTATTGAGAGGGGTGGCAAAAGCTCTAGTTACACCACTGGATAAAGTGTCATCTGTTTCTCGTTGAACTTTAAGAACTGTGAGGCATTATGACCCACGCAAATATTAAAAATATATAGCATATATTTACTGAAAAGATGAAGCATTAAAACTTTAATAGCAAGTCGGCGTTGAAAGCATGACTGCACAGGTGTTTTGTCTGCCTAACAGAGGACGCGGTTAAAAAGCATGCAACGTAGTCAAGTTAAGTAATTTTTTTTTGCCCTTCTGGCACAAGGATACCATTTGTATTCAGTAAAGTTATTCCCCCGTCTCATTATTTCTTTCACTTGAGGTGAAACTATAAAATTTAATTTGTTTGCCTGTAGCCTGCACAGCCAATTTCCTTCTGTACAATACTTGTAACTGTTCTGAATTGTGCTTTATATATATTTTATAGCTCTTCTCATTCTTATTGTCACGATATTGGTGGGAGTTAGCCAGCAGCCGAAGGATACGGAATATATCATATTATATTATATATTAAGCGCCGCCGTAGCGCAATTGGAAGGACAACAGTACATTGCGCCCTTCGATTGGAATAGGCCTAAGTTCGATTCTCGTCGCGACGGGAGGAATCTTTATCTGGACGATTTCAATCGAACGTGAGTTAGCCGATCTCATACGGAGGTAGTAGGTTTTTTTCTCCTGGAAACTAGGGTTTTTCATCCTGCATACAGACAAATCGGCCCTTCAGAACACATGCAATTTACAGACAAAAAAATACTAGCTATGGTAGTGGTGGAGGTGGGCGGTAGATGGTGTTGATGGCGATGATTTGTAGTAAAGGTTCGGTGTAGTGGTTGAGACAGTTGTAGGTGTCCTCCCGCGATGAGTCTTCGGACTCCTTGGAGGTGTCACGAATAATAATAATAATTTCTTCCCATGTTATCTTCTTCTTAATGATCATTTGCTTAATAAGATTGTACATCCAGTTGGCTTCTACCCAATTTGATCTTCAAACTCTAGGGACACATTCAGATACTACCTCGTTTAAGTATTTTTCAAAGCTTCTCATGCCTTACCGATAACTTTCCAATTTATATCTGATATCATCATGAGATTAAAGATAATTTCCAGCTCTACAGTCAACATATAACCTGTTTTAATTGCATCCGTATTGAAATTTCCCATATCATATACCTTCTTTTACACTAATCCAAATTTTGTAATCTCCCAACCCTTCATGTTCTACTAATAGGGTTCAGGTTACATGGTTCTATTACCGTCTTAGTCACTTGTCTCTGAATTTTCTCCCTGCAACTTTCTCACCCCCAAGGATTATAAAGAAACCAAATTAGTCCAATACATGCAAAGCAATTTAGATGCAATCTTGTATCAAGCGTCATAATAACTTCAGTACCTATCTTTAATAAAAATTGTGCCTAAATATTCGAACTGTTTTACTTGTTCTACAGCTCACCTTTCAGCATGCAATTGGTGTTTTCAGTGTTCCTACTTATTTTAATTGCCTATCTTTTTTGTTGCTGATATTCATACGACATTGTTACAGCTATTATTTAATTTAATTGACAAGTCCTGAGGATTTCTGAACTTATTTAGGAGTGCAACATCATATGCATGAACTTTAAAACTGAGATTAACATCGTCAATTTATTTTGTTGGCAGATCTAATGCCACTTTCCTTCACAGTGCGATCCACATTGCAGATAATGTGCCACAATGTCCCACACCTCATTTACTGACTTATCGTCATACTGTAGTATCTTCCTACACCTTATCCAGTTCTAGCCGCTGGCTTAAAACTCATATATCGTCCGTGTATTTCTCGATAGAATGTCCTGCTTGCACGATATGGTTGTAATGTGAACAGCTTTTCTATTGAATATTTTCAGGTTTAGTCTGCACCTGGCATTTCCTTGCTGTTGCACTTGTGACTTCTCGTGTGTGAGAGTAATATATAAAAAATATGCCTTTTCCAGATCTACAAAACTTAAATATTTAGTTATATTCCCATAATTTCTCAACTGTTGGTTGTAACAGTTCAGAATGGGCCATATGTCGTTCTTTATGTTGCACACTACAGCACGAACCCAATCCGTCGCAATTGCGTTGAAGTGAAAATTTATACCTTCCTGGTAAATGTCACTTTTCAAAATTGTGGTCATCACTGTTTACGAATCATTTCGTCATCTTTCTTCATATTCATTTAACATAGGTTGCTAAATGAAATAAGCAGTGGCAACACAATGGTAGAAACCACACAAGAAAAAGCATTAAGGAATACATAAGACTATTTGAGGTAGAAAATGCCATAATGAAATATACAAAGTCAGCTTGAGCATATAATAATAATAATGTTAATAATAATAATAATAATAAAATTAGCAAACGCCTTTTTATTCCCGTGTAGGGAGTAGGCGAGACCGCTTTTAACCTTATCTAACTTCATTCGATCAGAAATGCTGAACTAGGGAGATATAAAAGGTGTAACTCAGTCCGAATGTACATATATGCTTTTGAGAAAATAAAATATCTAGTAGAAGTGGCGTTTGCACTCTACAGTACTTGACCGTACGACGAAAGGCGTTCGAATCTAGTCACCGACTAGAGGAACTTTTCTAAGCCTTTTCATGACCGGTTCCAGAGTTAGTCGATCTCTGGCACGGGCTAGCGGGTTTTTCCTCCCGGAAACTCGGTTTTTCGTCATGTAAACTCAAGAAAATCGGCCGTCGAATCCACACTATTTTCAGACATTAAATATATTGTGTTAGGGTTAGGGACCACCAGATGGAGGCACTTACTAGCCGCCTTCTTCACTGCGTGCCGATTAATTAGTAATAGCCTTGGGCCAGCTACTCTGATTGGCTACCAGTGGATATTGAACTGCCCACTCAGTCTTCAAATGCTAGATAGGGCTAAAAAACGGCCTCGCCTACTCCCTATACGGGAACAAAAAGGCGTCAGCTGATTTTGATTTTTTTCCCCAACTATTCTGCATAATTCAGAAGGCCTAGTCAGAGGATTGAGTTCCAAGTGATTGGGAGATTTCATAGCCAATTCATAAAACGGAGCTAAAATGGAATGCGAAAATTATAAAGGGATTTCCCTACTGAGGTCTTGGTAAGATTTATGCAAGAATTCTTAAGAAAATGCTAAGAAAAATAACATTTTTCAAGCATATTGCGGTAGGCGCAGTCACTACGTAGCAAGTGCATAAAGAAGTTTTTCCATGCTTAAACTGATTAAAAATTATTTGCGAACAGCAATGACCTAAGAAAGATTAGTTGGTCTAACAACTATATCTGACCTAAGAAAGATTAGTTGGTCTAACAACTATATCGACAGAGGAGGACATAGCTTATAATTTAAATTTAGAAAAGCTTATAAACAGTTTTATTGTGCGATATCCCGTAGAGCAAACATTTAATTAATATTATTACCGTATGTAATCGTTTTGCATTAATATTTTCTTGTAATAAGAAAAAATAGCAATTGGAGATTTTGTTATATTTTTGTCTTATAATCCATCAGGGGCGATATTTCTCAGGGCGCGATCTAATCTGGCGACAGCCCTACTGACACTAGATACCGAACTAAGATATACAACCCATATCACAAATATATCTAATAAAGCTCTTAAAAAGCTTAATATCATCAAAAGGCTTTGTGGAACTAAGTGGAGTGCAAAATCGAAGCCGCTCAAAACTACATACGCAGCACTCCTAGGACCCACTATGGAATATGCCTCAACAACATGGGCTCCAGCTTTCACTTGCTCAAAAGAAAAGCTTGACAGAGTACAACCAAGAGCAGCAAAAATTATCATAGGTGCAATCTCAGCCACAAATACCTTAAAACTTCAACAAGAGGGTGGGCTTCACTTACTAGAAGGCAGAAGAAAACTCTCCACGGTTAAGTTCACTAACAGAATCAGGAGCCACCAACAGGATCACATCTCACTCAGGACTTTAGATGCCTGGACCGAAAAATCTAGACTAGAGAGATCATCTACTTTACAATATGATCATGAAATTAGAAAACAGATCGACTTAGAGCACCATTGAAATAAGCAAAGAGCCATTCTTTTCCACTAAACTACCAAAAAAACACAATGATTAACTTAAATCTTCTAGAACTATGTTCAAAAAGGACTCACAGCAGGTAAATAAAAGAAGAGGACTTGACATTATACACCACTTAAATAATCTAAACCGTGTCATTTCCTACATTGATGGATCATCTGATGAAGCTCTCAAGCAAGGAGGTGCAGGAATTTTTCTAACTCTACCTGGAAGTGAGGAAGTGTAAATTAAAACCACAGTTGGCAAAATAGCTTCAAACTTCATTTGTGAACTAACAGTCATACAAGCAGCTCTCAAGTTCTATCTCTATAATCCAGTAATAAATGCTACAGAAGAAATAACCATCTACAGCGACTCAAAATTTGCACTTAAAGCATTAAAAAAATGGAAAAACAAAACTCACACAGAAATTCATGAACAACTAACAACTTTAAATTTTAAGAACTGTACACTGCACTGGATACTAGCTCATGTAAATATTGAAGGCAATGAGAGAGCAGACAGACTAGCCAAAGAAGCAAGATGCTTACCTCAAAAATGACACCGACTATCACTAACTGATGCAAGCTCTGTCGCAAAAATAAGACTGGTACAACAAACTATCAAAAAGAAGAATGAAATCAGCGAAATAGATGAAAATAGAGAAATAACCACAATCATCACCAGGCTAAGGACGGAACACTTTAAAGGCATGAAAATTTATCAGGACGGTACTAGAAGTAATGAAACATGCAAAAACTGTCCAGGGGTCGAACTATCACCTGCCCATATCTATTCTTGTCCAGCAATTGCCGCTGCACAGAAAATTGACAATAGCCCTAGAGAAAAAAGCTCAACCCCATCAAAGTTCAAGAGATTGCCAAAGCAGTTCTACAGGCCCACGGTCATATCTAGAAGCTCTTCAGTGGACTCCACAACAACATCAACCACCTCTATAATTCTGTTGATTTAATGTATCGACTTACGTCCTTCCGGATGGAAACGAACTCCGACGTAAGTGAGTCGAGAAGTGACTGTATTTAAATAACTTTCTGAGGTATTTTACGGCTCTCCATATACTGACGTATTTTTAACAGTATGAATTATATCAGGTGGCGCTGGATGTTCACGTTGTCACGAGGTAAATATGATTTTTCCTCTGTTAAACTTAAGCGTATTGATCACGATATGTGCTATTTGGAAACATGGGGATTTAAATTTTGAGTTTAACTGAAATTAGGTGTACAGAAAAAAAAAAGTAAATGAGCACGACTTGAATTACATTGGAATTTAAATTAAAATAGGTTGTAAAATATTTTCGCAAATTACATTTTAAACAATTAGCTCTTATCACAGACACCATCGTTACTGCTAACATGCCATTCTGCTCCGTATAGCCTGAAATTAAATATTTTTTGTAACTAACTCGCATTCTTGAAGAGTTTTGGAAATCTGTCACCTTCATATTCAAATTCGGAAATTAGTCCAGACTAACGTGAAAAGGTTTAGGGTAAAATGGTGGGTTAACGGGATTTGAAATTGCGCTATGTGATGTGTGCACCCTAAACAGTGGTCGTATAGCTGTAATCGATGCTATTTAGATTTGGTATTTTATATTATTTTCTTTGTTTTTAAGTCATTAAGCATATTTATGTGCTTCCCATTTCCTAGGCAGGGAATACTAAGGGCTAGATAATCCAGAAGTTGGCAGCCATGGATCTCTGCTTATTCCTATCTTATACAACTCTAAAGATCTGTATGGTACTTTTCTCTGTCATATTCAATATCTTTCATATAGTGTCTGATTCTTTCTTCTACTTTCCCTGTGATGATCATATTGGTCAATCCTCTGATTAGCACATGTTCTAAGAATTTCATTTTCCTCTTTATCTCATTGATAGTCTCCATGAGGTGGTACTGATTTTAATTGCCTATCAATGAATAGTTTGCTCATAATAGTTGTTTCAGAATGTTTTTCGCCATTTCACATTCAGTTTTGGTTTTCTCTATCTAGTACTTGTCCGTAACCTTTTCTGTCCATCTAATCTGTATCACGCTTCTTAATAACCACATCTCTAGAGCCATTGCTCCTTTTCCATTTCTTTTCTGGTAGTCTGTGTTTCTAAGATATACATCAATGAAGAATATACATTGCAAGTCAGCATTTGTATTCTTGTATTTATATTGACTTTTCTGTTGGGGATGGTTAACACTCTGATGATGAAATTTATCACCTAACAATATCAAGAGTCCATGCCCAAAATGGGATTTGAATGACAGCGTGAGATGTTATATGCTTGGCTGTGAGGCCAAGCATATAATGTAACATAGCAATATGTTACTTTTGGCCTTTCCGCATCTTTCTCATACAGACTTGTGTAATGCTTCAGACAGTTTTCTTGTCACAAGTGGCATTTTCTTAAAGCATATTCTGTAGAACAGTGATAACATCACTCTTCTAGAAAGAACCAGCCATTAAGAATTGCAGTGTGGTTCTTAACAGCCACTTTGAACAAATCAGTGAAAGAATTTTCAGTTGCAAAACAAATTTTATGTGATGTGCTAGTGCTTCTGTGTGGCATTTGACAACATGATTCATTTATTAGTAAGAGCAAGAGCGATGTGTGGAATTACAGAGCAGGAGGCTATAATTAAGGAAACAGATTAGTGATGTGCAGTGGCTTAACCATTTGAAGGGGAATCAGCAGGTGCCTGGGACTTTGTCTGGAATCAATTACTTATGGCAATGTCAAATTGTATTCCTAAGGTTTGGAGGATAAATAAAGTAGGAGTAAAATGGATGAATCATGAAATTATGCAGAAGCTTCTGAGAAAGAGGATATTATGGAGGAGATATAAAGAACAGGGTACCTCCCAGCAGCATAAGGTTCAGGATAGGAAGGTGATGAGTATAACAAGGAAAGAGAAATTGGATTATGGAAAGAGATTGGCTGAAGCAGTAAGGCAAATGCTAGAGAATTCTACAGTTTATGTTACTAATGGAAGAAAGGGAGAATATGGAAGACTGACTTTAGTTGCTGGAGATTGAATATGAATCACATCTGCTGTAGATATAGTGGAAATGTTCAGTGAGTATTTCATTGGTGCATTTCATGTGTGTGTGTGTGGGGGGGGCGTTAAGAATGGTGCTAAATAGTAATAAGAAGGACAGTTCAAGAATGGGAAGTATTTAGAACTGAGAACCTTTATGTTAATAATGATGTGGGACTGCATGCGATATCACTATATATAATACGGGAATGTGTGAAAGAGCTGGAAGTGCCATTGACTTTGTTGTTCAACAGAAGTCTGGAAACAGGAACAATCCCAAAAGAGTGGAAAGTTGGGGGGATTGTGCCACTGCATAAAGCAGAATCCAAGGCAGTAGTGTCTAACTATAAGCCAGTGTATATATCAAGTGTAGTGGTGAAGGTGTTAGAGAGGCTAGTTAGAGACAGAATACAAACCTGGATTGATGAGAATGGAAATTTGAGAGAGCACCATGCTTTAGTAGCTTGATTACATTTTATAAGTTGAAGAGTGTATTGGACAGAGTGTATTGTACTTATACCTGGATTTATCTGGATTTTTCTAAAGCATTTGACGTAGTACTACATAATCAACTGTTGAAATTGAGCAGGATCGGGATGGATAATCATTTTGTAGCTTGGTTACAGGCATAGTTGGTTGATAGGAGCCACTGAGTTATGTATGGGTTGCAGTGTCCCCCAAAAAAAGAATGGTGATGAATAGGTTACTACAGGGTTTTGTTTTGGGCCACTATTGTTTAACTTATATTTTCAGTGATATAGCTCATAGTGTGAAAGGAAATGTTCATTTGTTTGCTGATGGTCAAGAAGTTCTGACGTGTTATTGTTACAGGGTAATTTGAATGGGTTGATGCTTTGGGCTGAAGAATGGGGATGTCATTTCAATGTTGCTATGTATAATGTTATGCAGCTTGGTCAGAGAAGATGGAATGAGGTTTATCATATTGGAGGAACTTTGCTTCAGGAGTAGGCAAGGTTGGATTTGTTTTATGCAAGCAACCCATGTATCTTTCAGCAATGCACCATGTCATACCCAGATGCTATTACAACATAGTTTGATGATAAAAATGATGTAGAAAAAAGTTCGCTGGTCTGAGTTCTGATCTGAACTTAGTTCAGTTCATTCCAAAGATTAGAACATCTTTGGAATGAACTGAAATGCCTTGAGTGTCTTATAGTTATACCTGGACTTAGTCAAGTTGAAGGAACATTAGTTTAAAATATTATATGTTATCACAAGTTAGGAATATGCCTAGAATGGTGAACCAGCGTGAACAGGACCAAAGAAAAGCCAACATGCCATTGATGTTTGTGCAGTTTTTCTGTAGTATAGTGCTGTCTCAATATTTATTATCATCAGACCTACATGGAGTCAAGTGAGTCATTGTGGGGGTCCCATTATTACACACAGTTTGTCATACCATACCTTAAATATATTCACTGTCTATGCATTCATAACACTCTTGGGCAATGCATTCTAATTAGCCGCCACTCTCTATGCAAAAAATCTGTTCCTCACCACCTTGCTCATACCCCTCCTTATACAGCTTCTATGAATGACCTCTTGTGTTCCCTTTGTTCTTCTCCATTGTATATAAAACATCATCATCATCATTAATCTGGTAACAACCACTTAATAATTTGTCTCAGTCATATCCCCACCCCCTCCCATTTCCTCCTATCCACTAGTATTTGCAATTTACATTTCTTCAATCTGTCTTCATACTCAACATTCTGGACTAGAAACCACCTTAGTCAATCATCTCCTCATCCTTTTGAAAACTAGGTGATCAAATCTGTACACAGTAGTCCATATGTGGCCAAATCAAAGCCTCTTATAGTGGTACCATAACATCCTGACTTCTGCACGTCAGTGTCCTCCATTTCATTGCCATAATCTGTTGTCCTGTCTTCACAATTCTAGCGATGTTTCCCTGAAATTTTGGGTCCTTATCCAGAATCATTCCCAGATCCCCCATCTTCTCCACTTTATCCAAGATATTGTCACCAAATGTATACTCTGCATCTCATCTTTGCTTCCCAAATTTTAAAACTTTGCAATGTTGAACTGTTAACCCCAACACTTGCCCATTTAGCCGGTTTATACAAGTCCTCTTGCAAATCACATCAGTTCATTTCTGATTGCTCTCGCTAACTTTGCATCATCTGCAAACAACTGAATATCACCATTCAGATCCCCCCCCCCAACTCTCCAATATCATTAACATACAAAGTTAAACAGCAATGGCCCCAAAGCAGAACATATTTATTATTTATTTAAACATATTATATGATATGTATTATGAACAATATTTGACTTCCACATTTTGCAGCCAGAGTTCCTGTATGTAAGTTATTTCTACAAATAATAACAAACAAACTGTTGAAGACTTAACTTTTACCACATGGAACTTCTTATAGACTGTGTTGTGAATGCAGAAAAATTGCACCAATTTTCTACATGTATGAGAATTGATTCAACACATTTTCTGAAAGTATATGTGGAGTGTGCTTAGTTATCTTTTGCTGGTAAATTATTATGATTGTTATTCTAATGTATATTGTCTTTGTGTAAATAAAATATTTATGCAATATTGTAGTATAATGGGAGAAGAGATTTGAATATATATGCAGTTACTTTTAGTTACATTATCTCCATAATTTTCATAAAACTTGTATGACTTGAGTCAGATTGTTTCAATTTTTATCTTATTCTCTCAGGTGATGAGTTGAATACAGGTACTGGATTGCATATTTAGTTATTTAATGATTCAAGATTTTTAATAGTAAAAAGGGTTTTTATTTTCAGGAAAATTTTATATGTAGAAAACTTGAAGACAGCATGTCACAGAAATGGTATCATTTACTGAAGTCTTTAGTACGTCAGGCAATCTTTGGTGTTCCGTTGGCAATTACATTTTTGGATTCAGTTGGATATATTGCAAAGGTTGAAGGAATATCAATGCAGGTGAGCTATATGGATGCTAGTGTAATACATTTATTTTCTGTATCATATTTTTCCTTCTGCTATAAGGGGCACTAAAATTAGTGTATTGTTTGTTAGAAATAATTGCTTTCATGTGCATGGCCTTTAAAAAGTAAACCTTACTACTATAATATTTTATATGGTCTTAATTTTCAGTTTAACTTTCAGTTAAAATATTGCAAGCATTATTTAAATTGGAATAATGAGAAATTTGTTTTCTTGCCTTTGTAATATTGTATTTATGTATTCTTCAGAATATCAAGCATGAATTTAGAAAGTAAAACAAAAAAAAAAGGGAAAAAAATAGGAGAAAAAAGAGCTTTTATATTATAAATAAATCACTCTTATGTAAAATTGATCATTTTCTATTGTAATAACATATACACTATGTTCAAATAAGTATTGGATATTCCCTGTTTTAGAATGAAGTATACTGATGTGTATGTTTTGTCATCAAGCTTGATCATTACTGATGTGTAATATATATATATATATGGTAAGCATATATACTAGTAGAGTTTCAGTACAGTCAGCTTATGGACTTTATCATCATAGGATACCATATCAGTGGCCTATTTATTCATGACTGAGTAAAAAATTGCACTACTTAAATCAAGTTTTTGTGGAAAGGCTTAGACATTGGTTATGTATTTTTTACTAAGTAATTTAAGGAAATTAGAGCGTTACTAGGATATACATTAAAATAAATTTTAATATACTTCAATATTTCGGCAACGTCACGTTGCCATTTTCAAGAAACTTAAGAACAAGACATGTGCACGCAGGCACAACAAACAGTAAATGAGAAAGAAGCAGGAAGCTATTATTTCTCCTAAAGTCCTGATGGTGACCCCTAGCAGGCAATTTTGGTATTCTTAGGCGATTGGGCAGAAGGTCTTCTGATGGAGGTTTCCCAAATTTGAGGCAGTCTCATGCAGCCAAATTTGTTGAGGTTCGGATTGTTTCTTATCGTGGAAGAAAGCCACGATAGTACACCGTAGTAAATACAAGTATGAAAGGCTTATTTTTGGAATCAGCTTCAGCCCTAAGAAACAATCCAAAACTCAACAAATTTGGCTGCATGAGACTGCCTCAAATTTGGGAAACCTACATCAGAAGACCTTCAGCCCAGTCGCCCAAGAATACCAACAATGCTCACTAGGGGACACCATCAGGACTTTAGGAGAAATAATAGCTTCCTGCTTCTTCCTCATTTACTGTTTGTTGTGCCTGCGTGCACGTGTCTTGTTCTTAAGTTTCTTGAAAATGGCAACATGACATTGCCGAAATATTGAAGTATATTAAAATTTATTTTAATGTATATCCTAGTGATGTTGTAATTTCCTTAAATTAGTAAAAAAATTAAATCAAGTTCATCAAGTTTAGGCAACATTATCTGCCAGTAGAAATGTTAGAGTGATAATGTTAGTTCAGAAACTACAGGGATTCAGGTATTAGTAGAACATGATAGTAAATAGCTATAAGGTATTGGTTTCTGTTTTTATGGAAAGTCTGCAAAGGGCAGCTGCACATAAGCTACATGTCATCTATGCCAATCAATAGTGAATACTATACTGATATAAAGAACATTGTGATTAATCCATAGTGTTGGAAAGACTGTGATATGGGGATACAAATCACACTATACACTTCTCTCATTGAATGAGGTATAGTGGATGCGTGGAGAATGCTTTATACTTGAATGTATCATTCCAACTATAAAGTTTTGGGGTAGAGGAGTTTTATATGGTAATTCTATACACAAAAGGTTATTCAGCTTATAGTACCATAGACAGACAGAAAGTTAAGCAGAAAGAAGAAACTTAACATTGAATAAGACATACAGATTGTATGTTTTAGGAAATTTATAAGGATAAAGACATTGATATACATAAAGAAAAGTCATTGATATACAGAAGGAAGATGCTAGGTAAAAGAACAGTTTTGTGAACCGCAAAATTAGTTTAGTTGCAGAGCATGAGGACAAAGATTCATCCACTATCATCCACTGCCTAGATTCATCCACTGTGTGTCTAGGCAGCAAGTTGACATCCATGTTTCAGAAGTCAGAAGACAGGCCATATGATGAGAGCTTACTTAATAGTTCTAATTTTCAAAGGACTGTGTACTGCCTTACAGATATCAAGAGCATGGAGATTTCCCAAACTTTCCCTTGCATTTGTTCAAAGCTGGACCACATAAGAAACATGGTCCCCTTGTTGATCAACAGTGGTGAAATCATCCAAACTGGCAATTGTTATCCAAACTGGCAATTGTTATTAGTTTCGGAGGCTTCAAGGTAACATGAGTGTTAGTGCTTTTCTTCATTTCTTTAGAATTAACTGAAGTGAATGAAATTGCTAGTAAACTGGTGTCAAAAACTCTTAGGATGGGTTGGATATGGGCTAATTTTGAGATTGTAGGATAGATGCCACTGGAATAAGATAGGATTAAAATGTGACATAGAACACAAATCTGGAGCACAAATCTTTAGGACAATTGGAGTAATGTCATTAGGGCCTAAAGACTTTTGGTATCCAGTTTGGACAAGATTCTTGTGATCTCTTTCTGGCAAAAAATCATGAGCATTGAGATTGGATTATTCTGTGGATAATGATACATTCAAACTAACAGAGTACAAATAAAATGGAAGTAGAGTTGACAAAAGTTATACCAATTGTTTTTGGCAAGAGACCAGAAAGCATGGCTGCCATTTTGGACATGATGCAAGTTTCCTGCTTTTAGCCCTTTCAAAATCAGTTTTGGATTTATTGATAGTTTGTTTGCAGTATAAATGGAAAGGGACGACAGAGATTTTGATGAAAGCCAATTGCTACAATCATGTTTCATCAGCCTTAGCACACTGATGAATGTTAGTCAGTAAGAACTGATTCTGAGGATTTATCAATGAAATGAATTCCTTTATACAAATATATTTTTAATTCAAATATAGTATGGTATGACAATGAGCTCTATTCAAAGGATAAGATGATGCTATGGTATTTAATCTCAACATTATAATGAAGAACAATGGAGAATATATTTACTGAATAAGTGATATATTTAGACAAATCAATGAGCATAATTAACCAGATATATTATAATGGAGTTCTGTTGTTTTATAATGAAATTATATTTGTGTTTTCTTAGCCAACTCTCAATCCATCACCACAAGAATGTAGTGACTATGTTTTACTTAATAAATGGTGTATTCGCCATTTTAACATTACCCATGGTGATATAGTTGCTCTCACGTAAGTGGAATTTAACATCTTTATTTTTCATTTTTTAAAATTTTTTTTTAAATACAAATATATTTCTTTTGAGTAGTGATATTAGTTGATTGCTTCTGATAACCATTAAAATTAATATGAAATTGTTGGTCTATATATGCTTGGAATCTAGAAAATTTTCTGTGAAAATATTTTCATTAAAATTCCACAGCAGTTTTAGAATGCAAGGAAGAACATTTGTTGAATAATATGTTGAATCTTGATAAGTAGAAATACTCTAACCTTTAAAGTGTGGCATGACTGTAAATAATAAATTACACGATAACCACAGATTGCTTGTTTCTACACATGGATGCTGTACTGTTATTTTCAGTCCAAAATATCTGTACTTTCATTTCATTAAAGTTAATTACTATGGTTTAGAGGTAGAGGTAATACATTTATCAAAAGAGAGAACCAATTTTTTTAATTGGTTCTTTTTTTTTTGATGAATGGAGTACTGATGGAGTTGCTGCCCTGGGGTAGTGATGGGAAGTAAAAGTGAATATGGACATTAAAATGTTCACTCTATTCCATGATACATTCTGAAATTGGAGTCCATCTGCAAGATTAATACTAAGCATCTTACAATTATCACAAACTACTGTGATAGTTTCATCCTTCCTCCAAATATGGCAGGAAATTTTGAGTCTTAAAAGAACGAGGAGCATATTTCATTTCATGTTATCTTACCTCACAACAAACATGGAATGTGATGTAAAAAATAAGCTTTGAATCACTGAATGTAAGAATTTAGAACTTATTTGTATCTCATTTCTCCATCAAAACTTCTCAATATGAAGTTCTACCAAATATTTTGAACCATTCGTAAACAACTCAGAGATTTCAAAGGGCTGAGATCTGTTACTAAGATTATATAATGATGTGATCATTGTCATCCAAAGCATTATATTCCACCTATTTTGATTCCTCATTAGAAGAAAACTGTTCAGAACCCTCTAAACATTTTTTTGTAGGTTTGCTATCTAGATAACATTACTTTTGCCCATCTGTCTGTATATATTCATATAAGAGAGCTTCTGGCTGAATGAATTTTGTGGAACTTGTACAGTTTCATAAAATTTGTTCAGCCATTCACCTTTGGTTTCATGAGGCAAATTTAAACCTGCATTTGAGTAAAATACCCTTTTTGAGATACTCAGAACATTTTTCTATTTGTTTATTAATGCAGCTTTAGAAATATAAATTACTTTAACAGAGATGCGAGTTGTCACAGCATTCCCATTCTGCTTATCTATTAGAATAATATCAACTGTGATTTCTCATGCCATATTATACATTTCCAGTGTTAAGTTTTTGGGTCTGATTGCTACATTTCTGAGTAGAGGTTTGCAAATAGGTGTATGATGCCTGAATTATAAACCTCATTTTCTTGGATTGAAGGATTAAATTTTTCATTACCTTACATGATAGTTTACATATATTATTACCGAGTGTGTAAAATAAATATTTTGTTATTGGAATATGGGCTGTAGTAGCATATAAACTACAACATAATCTCTATCAAAACACCTGAATTTTTACTTACACTTGTAATTCCTTTCAGAAACTCCATGGATATAATACATGAGTATGATGGCCTTAATTGCCTCTTTTGCAATGTTAAAATAACCATTACTGTCTTGTAAATATGCAACTTGTTTTTATGTTGCTGTGTGGTGTGAAACAAAATACTTCCTTATGCTTCCCTTTGTTATTGTCACCATTTTTTTTTTTTTTCTAAAAAAATGACTTTCCTAAATTTTTTAAGCATTTGTTTAGTTTTGACTTTTTTTTTTTTTTTTTTTTTTTGTTATGTTAAGTGAAGGTAAATAGAATATGCTAGTGAACTGCTGTCATCTTGCAATTGTAATCTTATATTCCTAGTATATAAGCTGGGGAAGATTGACTGTCTGAATGATATAAGCAAGTTGCATATGGTAGGGAAATGTTCTAGAAAAGAATGGTGAGCAATGGTATCCATATTTCTATTCCTCAGTCCCTACTGTACAATTTATGTGCTTATGATATTTCTTGTGGATTAATAGAACATATTCAGCCGTTTGCTCATAATACAAAGTTGGGAAAGAGTTATCAACAGTCTTGTTGATGAACTCAATTTATGAAGATGTAAATAGATTTTTAACTTGGATGGGATCACAGTTTTAATTAATAAGTGAATGGTTTTGCACATTTATAAATAAGGCTGTGTACTGTATTAGTGGAACTAATACAGTATAGTCAATATAGTTAAGTGAATGAAATTAAGATCTTGGGGGGGGGGATGGTCAAGTGATCCAAAGTTCAGAGGGCACATTGCAGTTGAAAGCTACACAACTTTCACAACACTTGCGAAACATTTTTCACAACTATCATAGATGCAAGCTATGCTTGTCACTGTGATAAGAAGCCACTGACAATTAGAGACAAAGTGATTGTACTCATTGGTCACCTAGTTTTCAGTATAATGTGGACTCTGGAAAGCCAGAGACAAGTTACTAAGGCAATATCTGGACTCTGACATGTTAGTTATGGGGAGAAGTTGAAGAAATTTAAATTATAGAGTTTAGTGGATATATAGACAAGATGTGATATAATAGAGATGTTTGTTGGTAAGGAGTTTTTATTGGATTAATACAAAAGGGATTATATATAGAGTAGAGAGTGAGAAAAGGAGTCCATCTCTGGAAGTTGCATAGGACTATAATGAAAAGGAAAGTGTAGAGTAGATTTTTTTGCATGGGTTAATTGGAATGCACTTTGAGAATGTGTGTTAATATTAGGAGTGTGTGAATGAGCTTAAGATTAAATATGATAGATATGTTGCTTGCTGAATGAGACCTTCCATGATGAGTTTGAGTTGCAGGATTTCAAAACACCCGAGTTTCTTCCAGGAGAAACATGAGTTTTATGGAGAAAACGGCATAAAAGTTTTCAAGACTTAAGAAATTATATTAAATTCATATTAAAATCATCCTTGATATGAGCATCTAATTTTGTCAGAACTTGTCATCGTCATATTCCATATTTTGGCAGACAGGATGCGCTTCTGAGGTGAGAATGAAAGATCATATATTATATTATTATTATGTGACATCTCCAGGGAGTCCAAAGACTCATTGAGGGAGAGTGTGCCAACACTATCGAACGATTGATCCCACTCCAACTATCGCGCTCTAACTTGATTAAGTTTTTGCGAGCGATTAAAAGCAGAGGCTCTATCAATCAGCCAACTTCGCTGGCATAGTGGATGTTATTATCATAGAATAGACAAAACAGGACTATCCATGGAAGCTGTTGACTAGTCATGATATGAACTGAAATTTGACATTCATACTTTACCTCTGAGAAACATAAACGTCTTTTTAAAGGCATAGTGCTGGTAAAAATTGCAGAATACTTAATCAAAACAAAAATATCATGTTTAGTAGATTTGATTATCTACTTGGATCTGTTTGATTTTTAAAAAAAAAAAAAGAAGAAAAGAAAAAAGTGGTGTAGTATCATAATACCTAAGCAAGGTTCAGCTTCCATAGAGCAGCAGGCAATAGTGAGCTAGATGTGTGATATTTTGTAAAACATTGAGTCGTCCTAAAAACCTTTTATCTGCACGATTATTGTTTTACTTTGTATATTTCTTCACATGTTTTTATGCTTAT
Source organism: Typopeltis vanoorti (assembly GCF_054136105.1). Lineage (NCBI taxonomy): Eukaryota > Metazoa > Arthropoda > Arachnida > Uropygi > Thelyphonidae > Typopeltis > Typopeltis vanoorti. Next base: position 118,531,448 of record NC_143551.1, read on the forward strand.
TTAATTAACATATTTTAGTTTCTTGTATCTCACTGATTTAACTATCAAAATATAAGAAAATTATTGAAAATGGCTTAAGTGATAGAATTTTTTTATTATTTTTTATTTTTTTTATGAATATGGATGTTTTGCTTTTTCTTAAAAAATAAAGGTCATTCACATAAAACCAAATGTTCTTTTGTGAATATCTGAGCAATGGTGAAAAAAGTGTGTGTATTTATAAAAATATAAATTATATATATATATATATATATATATATATATGTTAACCCTTTAACTGCTACGGTCGAGTTAACTCGAGCGCAGAAAAAATGGCGCCCTCAAGTGGATACCCCTTGCAAATTATGCAAATTTTATAAAACACTATTATTGCCATTTTTGTGAGTGAACAAGTGTATATCAAGAATGTATGATGCTGTCCGGACTTCTTACTTATAAGAATTTTAATTGATTTTATTTATAAATTTTTGCAAATTAATTCAGCACATGGGGCAATGTCAGTAGAATATAAAATCAGCAGTTAAAGGGTTAAAGATGCCAAGAAATTTTATACTTGGTTTTAATCCTTTTTCCAAGTAAACAAAATAAAGTTTTGCACGTGAAATATATTCATGTCTGGGCTACTTGTATATAGAGGCTAATGACTTTATATCACTTGCCTTAGTATGTATCCCATCCCATAATGCAAAGTACCCCCCTTCAGGCGTGTATAATGGGAAGGGCCACTACCCAGACCGGTTTTGACCTTTATTGAGGTCTCTTCAGTGGGAGCCAAACCCAGGAGAGATACCAAAGAAGTAATGCAGAAATCATCTATATCTCATATACAAGTAGGCAAAAGGTGCTTGACCTTCTTAATAAAAATCTCTGGATGAGAGAAAGGTGTTTGAAAGTTTTTTACTTTGGGTGTAAAATACGTTACAGATACTAAGAAATTTTATACTTGGTTTTAATCCTTTTCCCAAGTTACCAAAACAAAGTTTTGCATGTGAAATATATAATATATATAATATACACAAGTAGCTCAGACGTGAATATATTTCATGCGCAAAACTTTGTTTTGCTTACTTGGGAAAAGGATTAAAACCAAGTATAAAATTTCCTGGCATCTTTAACAAATTTTACACCCAAGGTAAAAAACTTTAAAACATATATATACATATTTGACAGGTGACATACAGCTATTTGTCGATGTTGCAAAGATAGGTAGGGTAATCAGGAATGCTGCTGATATGCAGTACTTACAGAATGATTTGAATAGGCTGGAATTGTGGGCATGGGAAAATGGATATCAGTTCAATGTCAGTAAATGCACTATAGTGTGATTAGATATCTAGTGTCGTATTATATTGGTGGGATTATGCTAGGGATCTTGGAATGTTAGCAGATAGCAAGTTGAAGTTCAGGGGCCATGTAGCAAAGATTGCAAATACAACTCAAAAGATAATTGCAATGCTGAAACAAACTTTCACATGCTAAGATACAGAATGCACTATAGTGTGATTAGATATCTAGTGTCGTATTATATTGGTGGGATTATGCTAGGGATCTTGGAATGTTAGCAGATAGCAAGTTGAAGTTCAGGGGCCATGTAGCAAAGATTGCAAATACAACTCAAAAGATAATTGCAATGCTGAAACAAACTTTCACATGCTAAGATAAGGATGTCATTTTACATCTTTATGAGGCCTTGATAAGATTTCACTTTCACTATTGTGCACAGGTTTGGTCTGGTTTCTGTTGTGATTTTGTTACAGTGGAGAGAGAGAGAGAGAGAGAGAGTGAGCGAGCGAGCGCAAAGGAGAGTGTTAAAAATGACATCAGGATTGTGGAATACTGATTATGAAGACAGATTGAAAATTTGTAGACTGCAGACACTACAAACAGGAGAAAGAGGGGTAATGTGATTGAGACTTAGACTTCTGAAGGGGTCATACAGGATTTTGGTTGATGGAAGTTTTCATTTTATGGAGGGTGGGGAAAGGACAAGAGGATCCTTGGAAGCTGAGAATGAATGTCACTAAGAAGGTGTGAGGGCTAGATTTTTCTCTCATAGGATGGTGCTTGATTGGAATGAATTGCCATTTAGATGTTGTGTGCAAGCAGTGTGAATGAATTCAAGAATAAGTATGATAGTGATGTTGTAGTATGTGGCCTCTCCTCGATGAGTCCCGGACTACCTGGAGGTCTCTCTTAATAATAATAATAATTCAAAACAACCAATCAACCGTATTAAATTTGGTGTAATATGAGAGGAAACTGAAAAATAGTGATTCTATCCTTTTCAGCTGCTTTAATAATTATTTTTAATGCTGAATTTATTTACTATAGTAATATATTTATAGATAATGCATTTAAACAATTGCAGTGTTTAGTGAGTGATAAGTAAGTTAATATTCAGTAAATTCTGTACACAATTATTTTATATTTGCAGTTTGGCCTGTTTAGCCAAACTGGCTATACAGTAGCTGAACATATGCAGGAACATTAAGATTGTCAGGTTCCTGCATTACAAAAAAGCAGGATTATTAGAACAAGGATTGTGTACTAACTACTAGATCAAATGGAACAGCCCATGCTTGCTTGCTTGCTCCACAAGCTAGAATGAAGTAGCACAGACTACCATACAACTGAATATGAACAAGTATGACATGATGTTTGAAATTGTCTAGAATACAGGGAGCACAACTCATCTAGAATTTAATAACACAGATCTATTAACCAATCTCAAGACATCTCTTTCAAAAAGACACTAGCCACAAATTTAGCGCCTGACCTATTAAAACTCCAACAAGTAAACTGTTAATAAGTAAACTGTTAAAATGTTATCAATAGAAATATAAGATATAAAATATAAAAAATAAATTAATTATATTCTATTTTAACATTCAGCTATATAGTCATGTAAGTGATTTTCCTTAAAACATGTACAATAGCCGTGAAAACCTAATATATGAAATATATATATGAGGGTGGTCTGAACAGTTCTCAGCCTAACAAAGAAAAAACGAATTTATAATTTCAAAATTATTTTTAATTTTCAACATACTCTCCCTTAAGACTATATATTTATTCCAGCAATGTTCCAGCACCATTATCCCGTCCCTGTATTGGTTCTCAGAAAGATCTGCAAAATACCCCTCTACAGCTACAATCACCTCTTGATTTGAAGAAAAACTGACCAGTGAGGAAGAGTTTTGAGAAGAGATAGAAGTCAGAGGGAGCCAAATCTGAGGAATAGGGTGGATGTTCCAACAATTCATAGTGCAGATCCCTTAATTTTCCCATTGCCAAAACACTTGTGGGCAGGTGCATTGTCCTGATGAAAGATGATTTTTTTTTCTTCTGCAAACCGAGTTTTTTCTCATGAATTTTTTTATCTAGTCTGGTTAAAAGATCGGAATAATATTCCCCAGTTATTATTTTACCCTTTTCAAGATCATTAATAAACAAAATGCCTTTAGCATCCCCAAACACCAATGCCATGAACCTTTCCTGCTGATGGAACCGACTTTGTCTTCTTTGGCGCTATACAACTGGCTTCTGTCCACTGTTTTGACTGCTGTTTGGATTCTGGTGCATACTAGTGAATCCAAGTCTCATCCATAGTAATAAATCAACACACAAAATCAGTTTTATTCTTGTTAAATCGCTCCAAGCACTGTTCAGAGATTTTCATGCGAGCGTTTTTGATCTGCTGTGAGAAAGCGCAGCATCCATCTTGCACAAAGCTGTTTCATTTGCAATTCTTCATACAAAATATATCCTACACATTCTTTTGAAATGCCTATAGTCTCAACAATTTCATGCACTTTGACTTGCTAGTCATTCAATACCATATTGTGCATTTGATCAATGATTTCTAGTGTTGTTACACTTTTTGGTGTGGATCATCTTCAAGGCTAATACAGCCACGTTTAACCTCTGCAGCCCATTTCTTAATTGTTGAAAACGAAGGAGACGAGTGTCCATAAACTTTTATGAACTTTGAATGAATTTTTGTTGGCATTAAACCTTCTTTTACAAAGAGTTTTATAACCGCACAATACTCAATTTTATCCATTTCAAGGGATACAGACAACACTTTTGCTTCAGACAGATGTATAAAACAAACTACTTGATAAAATGACTTGCGATTTCACATGGATGCTTATGACAGATGTTCCAATTTAGAAAAAAAAGCATCTTGCTGATAGTGTCACCATCTATGGTCAAGGCCGAGAACTTTTCAGACCACCCTCGTATATGCTGAATTGAAAAGAACAGAAATTTTTCCAGAGGGCAGCATGGATTTGCAAAAATTTGTCCTGTTTTAACAATCTAGTTATATTTTATAATAGGGTGACAGCTGTATTGAACAGAAGAGATGTCTGTACAATGATTTTTTTTTTTTTTTTTTTTTTCTAGAATTAGAATTAGAATAGCAACAAGCAGTATGCCACAAGGTTCTGTTCTAGGACTACTGATGTTTAATTTTTACTGATGTAATACAGGATTTGAGAGAAGATATTCAGTTGTTTGCTGATGAAGCTAAATTGGCTAGGATAACTTGTAAAGAACTCTAATTGTTCCTTCAAGAGGATTATGAATTATTTTCATGACCCCCCCCCCATTGAAGTTTGTAAACCTAATGGTACTGTGAATGGGTGGAATGTTAGATAATCTGGATACCTGCCTTAGAAATTAACTACAGAATTTTTTCAAAGCACTTCAGGCCTCCAGTGAGCAAGATGACTATCTTTAACACTGGGTGATGAAATTTATCTATCACCTAAGATTAGTAGTATTGTTAAAGTAGATTGTTCCAGGAAATAGAGGCAAAGAATCTTGGATGGTGATGGATAGGGAGTTGAAATTCAGGGCACACATCTTAAAAGTTATTAGAAAATTACTGCTGTCAAAAGATATTGACAAGTAAGGATAAGGTGACAGATGCCATTGTATAAGCCAGTGGTGTTCAACCCGTCGATTGCGGAGCGATTTTTGGTCGATTTCTTGTTTATTCCTCCTTACTTACAAATTTAATTAAAATTGAAAACATAATATTTTATTTATCATTATTTTGTATTATTTCTTAATTCTCTTTAAATGTATTGCTATTATTTATTTATTTTTCGTTAAAGTTGTGAAATCAGTAATTTTCTTATAAGTCCAGGTAAATGAATTAATTTGGATCAGTGGAAGTCAAACAGTGAGCCGAGTGAATACAATTATAAGCAAAGCACATCATTTGCGTTTCGTTTATAATCGTGTTTACTCATAACTACATCACACACTTCCCACCACCCACTGTTAGAATTTCAGTTGAGTTTCAGTTGCTCTAAATTTATCATTGGATTTACCATCATTTTGTTCGCTAATTGATAAGTTATAAACTTTTTTTTTTTAATAAAATATTTAAAAGTTATTTTTTTTTAATTTGAGGATAATAATGAGTATATCAAAGAAATCGAAGACTTATCATTTTGACAAGGAATGGGAAATGGATTATTTCTTTGCAATGGTAAATGGAAAGTCTTGTTGTTTGATTTGTAATTCATCTGTAGCAATTCCAAAAAAAGGTAATATTGAGAGACATTTTCGATCGCTACATGCAAAATATGATGAAAATTTTCCCAAAAATTCTGAAATACGTAAATCAAAAATTATAAATTTAAAGGCAGGACTTTCTGGACAACAAAATATGATTTCGAAAGTAATAAATAAACCAATATCAGCCACTATTGCATCTTTGAAAGTGTGTTATTTATTAGCAAAAGCAAAAAAGCCTTTTACTGATGGAGTGTTAATAAAAGAATCGTTTCTTGCAGCAGCAGAATCTTTATTTTCTGATTTTAAAAACAAAAATGAAATCATTTCGAATATTAAAGATTTACAACTTTCCAGAACAATGGTTATGAGAAGAGTCGAAATTTTAAGTGCCGATCTGAATACTCAGTTAATGTCAGACATTCACCAGTGTGTTGCGTTTTCATTACAATTTGATGAATCAAATGACTTCATTGATACTGCTCAGTTAATGGTATTTATTTACATGGTATTTCAAGATTATTCAAGTAAAGAAGAACTTTTGAAAATTGTATCATTATTGGGAAGGACTAGGGAAGAAGACATTTTTTCGGCATTTGATGAATTTGTGAAACAACACAAACTTCCGCTTTTTAAACTTGTGTCTATTGCTACTGATGGTTCTCCTGCAATGATAGGTAATAAATCAGGCTTCACTTCATTATGTAAAAACAATGACAAATATCCAGATCTTTTAAAGTACCACTGTATTATTCACTAACAAGTACTGTGTAGTAAAAGATTAAACACAACAGATGTTTTGGATATTGCATTTAAAATTGTAAATTCTGTTCAAGGAAAAGCCCTGCAACGGCAGTTATTTAAATTACAGGCAGATGATGATAGGGAACTTTTGTTGTACAGTAATGTTTGCTGGCTCAGCAGAAGTAAATTTTTAAAAAGATTTCTTGTATTAATTAACGATATAAAAATTTTCTTGATGAAAAAGGAGATATTTATCCACAATTGAGTGATAAAAGATGGTTATACTTATCATTTTTAGTTGATTTCTGTACAAAATTAAGCAATTTAAATTTAGAGTTACAAGGTAGAGATAAAAATTTAATTGACATGTTAAGTTCAATAAAAAGTTTCCAACAATCCTTACTTTTATTAAAGAAAAATATAAATGACTGCGAATTTCGACATCTCTTATATTTATTAAAATTTTTTGAACAAAATCAAGAAATGCTTCGCTGTGATTTAAAATAATTTATTCGTGAAATAGAATTAGTTGAGGAAGAAATAAATTCAAGATTTAAAGATTTTAATAAAACTGAAATGATTGTATCTTTTATCAATAATCCATTTCAAGAAAACTTGAACACCACAGAAATTTCAAATGAAATTAGTGGGTTGTTTGATATAAACCAAGCTGAAGTAAAACTTCAGATAATAAACATTCAGAATAGTTTTCATTTAAAATCCATAAACAATGAAGTAATTTGGAAGTATACACATGAAAAATTTCCAATATTAATTGATATTGTGCGAAAAATTCTGTCGTGTTTCGGATTGACATACTTGTCAGAATCCACTTTTTCAAATATGAACGTCATAAAAAATCAATTAAGAAACCAAATTACAAATGATCATTTGGATGATTATCTATGATTGGCCACTTCATATTAACCTGACTATGAAAATATTACGAGGTCCAAACAATGCCATATTTCACATTAACTTTTTTTTAATCAACCAGCATTTCCTGTAACTTGTGAGTTTGTAATCAATATGATGTTTTTTCTAACTTTGGTTTTCCAAAATAGAGAAATAAATATTTTATTCCAATATATTCGGGTTTTCAGAAGGATGAAGAGATGTTGAAAAGGGTCCAAAGGAGACTGACTAAGGTAGTTTCTGACCTCTGGAATGTCGAGTATGAGGAAAGATTGAGAAGATGCAACTTGCAGAGTCTGGTGGACAGGAGGAAGAGAGGAGATATGATAGAGACCTACAAGTTATTAAGGGGTTGTTATAGGATCAATGCTGGAGAGGTTCTACAGAAAATAGTGGATGATTGGGGGAGAACCAGAGGTCATCCCTGGAAACTGTATAAAGAGGGTGTGAGTAGGGGAGCGAGAGGCAGGTTTTTTTTGTGCAGAGTTGTGAATGATTGGAATGCCTTGCCTGAGAATGTGGTGTCTGCAAAAAGTTTGAATGTGTTTAAAACACGGTATGATGAGCTGTGTGTGTGTGATAAAAGGACCTCCCAGATGAGTCTTTGACTCCATTGAGGTCTTGGGGTGGTAATAATAATAATAATAATAATATATTTGTTTTATTTGTTGTATTAAGATAATTAAGAAAAATAGTGTTAAATAAATTTTTAAATACACAAATAAAGTATTTAGTTTCTTTAAAGTTTTTAGGGCTGGGAGAGTGGGTCCTCCGAAGTGAGTGAGCGCATTTAACTGCATAGCTGTGCGAAATCAGCTATCAGGTTGGGAGAATGTTATCTATATAAGAGAGTAGATCACCCAATAACTTAGTATAGAAAAGTATCTCGCATAGTAAAAAGGTTGAACACCACTGGTATAAGCCAATCAGACTACTTCTGGATTCAGTACTCAGACCTAGTTGGATGTCTGGATGATAAGGAAATGTTAGAGAGAAATTCCTGAGTGACTATTTCAGGGGATTGTGGAATTTTTAGTCCACGGACAGGTTGAGGGAACATGCTTTGCAGAGCTTGGAAGATAAGAGGAGAAGAGATGATATAATTGAGACATATATTAGAGCTATCAGTATTGAGGGAGGAGAATGAGAGACTTTGTGAGCAAGGGAGTGAACAGTAGATTTTTTGTGTGAAGGGTGCTGAATGAATGGAGTATATATGTGGTGAGTGCATTGATGCTGAATGTGTTCAGTGTGAAGTATGATAGGTCGTTTGTGGTCAGCAGAGAGTTTAGCCGCCTAAACTCTGAAAGTGACAAGATTTGTGAGTAACTTGAGAAAGCTTGGAATACTAATACTGATCTTGGCATTCCAAGTTTATGCAAGAAATGAGGACTTTGCTGCTACAAATTATAATATCCTTTAGTCAAATTTAGAATGCTAGTTATAAAATGTCTATTCTACTAAGACTACAACAGCAGTTAGTAATCATCTTGAATCCGTTATTTTGATACTATAGTTTTATTTTTATCTCTTCATTTTTTTTAATATCAACCCTACACACAAGAGGCAGTAAAACTTATAAACAACAGTGTGTGTGTGGACAGACAAATGATTTAAGGAGAATAAAAGGAACATACTGTTTTATTTCTCACACTGCTAGAGATTGTAATTCTGGAGACAAGTATGGGGAGGACTGTTCCAAAGAACAAAGGCAGAAGAAATGAAAAATAAGTTGGTTTGATAAGCTTGAAGCTGATTTGTATATGGATATTTATGGACAGCTGCATGCACCTTTACATTTTTAAAAGAATTTGAGAAATGGTAGGCCAATTCATAGGGGCAGCATTGAAAGTACCTGTAAATAAAGACGTCATGCAGAAACAGACCACCAATGAGAAAGTGATTGAATTAATTTTGTGACAGAGGGCCATCTGTTTTCTACTAAGTGGGTTAGCCCCTTCTGGATAGCACAAGCATTTTTAGAAAGATTTAGGATGCCCCTGCCCCCATGCAAGAACATCATTCTAAGGTTGGGAAATTTTGGGATTTATATAGTTTTAGGAGTTGTACAGGTGAGAAGCAGCATCTTGAACTGAGAATAAACTTTTTTTTGTTGAGACAGCAGATGTGCTTGCAAGAGAAAAGACAGGAATGTAATTCAGCTCAAGAAATTATATCTAATTAACATGGGAGATCTAGGTATTAATCTGTGATAAGGGGAAGTGAAGTGAGATCTTTTGTATGAGAAACAATAGAAGATTATGTTTTAGTAGCATTAAGTTCACAGGTTGTTTTAACACAAATGAAAAGGAATGGGTGTATTGTCATAATCAAAACTATATATAGTATTTGAGGTTAGAGAGAAATAGTCTTTAATGTAGAGGAGGAGGAAGTATGAAGGTGAAAGTATAGAATCCTGGTACTCCAGCAATGTTGAGCAAATCTGAAGAAAGGAGCTATATGTCATGGCTTGCAGTGAATAACAGCAGAGGAAATTAGTGACTTAATTGCATGGATGAAGTCAGACCATAAGAGATAGCTTGGAAAAATATGAGAGGAGGGACTCAATAAGCAATGGGTAGGCCTACCTACCAAACTCTCAATAAGATTGTGCTCGGTAGGCAGGTCTCTTTACCAGCTCTGATTAAATGTACTGGAAATGTCAAGTTACTCTAAACCTTTCCACAGCATGTATCCAAAGGGGGGGGGATTTTGAAGTTTTGGAGGATTAGATCTGCTGTGGATTAAGAGCGGCAAAATTTGTATTAGATATCACAAATTAATTGGTAAACCTTCAGCTAGCAAAGACAGTGACTGTTAGAGGTTTAATGGAATATTAACAGCACTGAGAAAGGATTAAAACTAATTTTAATACTTCCAATATTTCGTCTCCATCACAGAGACATCTTTGGGGATTACAAAAACTTTTTGTGACAACACACACACACACAAATACAATACAAAGTGAAACTAAAGTTCTAGCTAGGTGATGCACCCTCTATGGGTATTTGCAGGTGGCCTGGGATGTAAAGAGGGATCTCTGATAATTAAAGTTTCCCAAATTTTGGGAAGTTTAATGCAACCGTATTTGTTTAAATTAGGTTGATTCCTGAGTGCAGATGCAGATTCAAAGAATAGTCTTTCTTTTTTGAATTTACTATGGTAGAGCATAGTAGTTTTTTTCCAGGAGATCCTGTGGGATGTATCCAAAACATGGTCTGCAAGGCCGGACTGACCATAATCGTGCTTGCAGATGTACGAACTGTGTTCTTCTAACCGGATGGATGCTGACCTGCCTGTTTGTCTGAAGTAGGCAAGTTTAGAGGAACAAGGTACTCTATATACACCAGGCACTGAAAGAGGAGGGAGCTGGTCTTTAGTGGAGCGGATAAGGGTAGCAAGTTTACGGTGGGGCTTAAAAGCTGTATGGAGGTTGTACTTAATGATCTGGCTATTTTTTCTGAAGTACCACGGATGTAAGGAATGGTGATGGCATTTCTGAAGTCCTTCTGAGGAGATGGTCGGGGAATGGGGAAGGACTTGATTATTTTTTTAATTCTGTAGTCATTATAGCCTTTGGAAAGGAAGGTCATTATAACCTTTGGAAAGGAAGGTCATTATAACCTTTGGAAAGGAAGGTGTTGTGTATGTGTTTGAGTTCGGTTGAAAGGGCAGTTTTACTGGAACAAAGATTGTGGGCTCTGTTGGTCAGAGTTTTAATAATGCCATATTTCTGGGAGGAGTGGTGATGGGAGAGTTTGTGAATGTATCTGCCTGTATAAGTAAGTTTTCTATATACAGAGAAAGAAAGGTTACCATTAGGAAGGCGTATTACTGAGGTGTCTAGGAAGGGTAAACTATTGTTATTTTCCTTTTCCATCGTAAACTGGATTCTTGGATGCAGACTATTGAGGTGACTGAGGAAGGAATCTAATGTCTCATCTACATATCTTAGCCAGATAGAAGGTTTTAGAGGGGAAGAGTCAATGGCTTGTTTTTCAAAATTTTCCATGTAATAATTGGCAAGGGGGGGGGGGGTGAGAGGGAAGGAACCCATGGCAGTTCCCTCTATCTATCTGTAGGTTTTGTTCTTCCAAGAGAAATAACCAGAGTTGATGGCAAAGGAAAAGAGTTCTAAGATATCAGAAGGAAAAACGTTTTTTAAGAGTTTTTTTTATTATTATGTATATTATTTCTGGGAAAACTCCCATGTTTTTTTAAGAGTGTTAAGGTGTCGATTAGGGGAATATTTGTAAACAAAGAGATGATGTCAAAGCTGACCAATATATCTGTATTATTTAAAGTAAGATTCTCAATTAAGTTTTTAAAATGGGTGGAGTTTTTTTACATAAGATGAGGTAAGACCAGTGAGGGGGGGGGACAAAGAGTTAGCTAGCTGCTTTGATAATTTGTAGCAAAGTGCATTGGTGGCATCTACTATAGGTCTCAGGGGAGAATTAGATTTGTGGATTTTGGGTAAACCGTATATCGGGGGGGGGGGACGAGAACAGAATGGTTTGAGTTTTTTTGTAATGTCAGAAGGCCAGGAAGAAACATTTTGAAGTAGGTTTTTTAATTTTTTAACTTGAGTTTTTGTAGGATTGTGTTAAAGTGGTATGTAGGTAGCACGATCATGGAGAATAATATCCATTTTCCGATTATATTCTGAAGAGTTGAGAACAACAGTGGCATTACCCTTATCAGCTCTGGTGATGACAATACTTTTTTCTTTCTGTCATTTTTTAAGGGCAAGGGCAGAGAGTTGACTGGAAGACAAATTAACTTTAGGAGGTGAAGAACGGGAAAGAATGTTAGCTATGTCAAGTCTGATGTTATTGGCTGTTTCTGGAGCTAAGTGACAGATTCCGCATTTGATGTTGTACATAATATCCAATACCAGAACTTCAATAGGTACTTCAATGGCAAAATTGTGTCCGAGGCTTAGGGCATTAGCGGCATCTTCGCTAAGTCTTTTGGAAGATAGGTTGATTACTGTATGGAGTGGTTGAACTTCAGGTAGCGGTTTAGATTTGCAAAGGTTATTGAACTTTTTGATGTGCTTATTTTTTATTTTCTGGAATTCTTTTTGAGAGGAAGCTTCTGAGATGCTAAGGAGAATAGACCAAAGTTCAGGAATGAGTATAGCGGAGAGCTCTGTCTGTAATGAGATAATGGTGTCGTTTGTCATAGCGAGGCTGGCGCGAGTTTCAGTAATCTGCTCTCGTAATAATGCCAGACTAGCACGTTTGTATATCCAGAGGGCTTTATTAGATTTAAATTTGGTTTTAAGCCTAACACAGTTAGGAATAACTCGAGTCCTGACATCTTTTTTTTTTAAAAAAAAGAAGTTTTTGTAATCCCTGAAGATGTCTCTGTGATGGAGACGAAATATTGGAAGTATTAAAATTAGTTTTAATCCTTTCTCAGTGCTGCTAATATTCCATTAAACCTCTAACATGAATTGTTCACAGCACTTAAGCTTCAACACACGTACAGTGACTGTTATTGAGTTGAGCCATGGGATGATAGTTTGATGGCCGACTTTTATTCCCCAATGTTCTAATGGGCTGAATATGCTTGCTTCCATGCTATTATCTAATGGCTAGAGGAGAATAGCAAATAGCTTGTTGTACAGATGACATAGGATTGATATTTATTCTGGGACAAAAGTTTTAAGCACAGTTGGGAGAAGCAGGGGGATACTATCTGGACCAGATGGTTTATTTTTGTCCAAGCTCTTTAAGTATTATTTTGATGTCTTTCTGGCAAAAGATGAGAGGAAGCATGCAGTGAGCTGTCCTTGGTATAGTAGGAAGTGATTTGCTTTTTATGAGCATCGAGGAGAAGACTGATTCCAGAAGGCCATCCCTATCTTTGGATGTCAGTGCCTCTCTGATATAGTTGGAAGAACAATGTGACATACTTAAGACTAGAATTGGATTCTCATCATGATGAGAGGATTCTTTATATGGGTTTTTTCAATTAATCAACTTCATCTTGAAGTAACATGGTTTTCCCTCCTGGAAGCTTAGGTTTTTTCATCCCATTAGCAGGCAAATTAGCCAGAGAACACTCAACAGACAGAAATACTATGTTGTGGGTGGCTAATGATGTGAAAATGGCATGATTTGCAGTTTTACAGTTAATTGTGTTTGTGTATACGATGTATAGTGTAGAGTAGCTTCTTGCAATGAGTTCTCATATTCCATTTAGGTTTCATGTAATAATAATGTTATGATGGGTACTATCTGGATGTCAGAGGGGTGGAAGGGCAAATGTTGTTCCCAGTAAGCTTAGTGAGATTACTGGAAGGATTGACTGATAGATTTGAGCAAGAAGCAAGTTTTTCTGCCTTTGGCCCTATTCAGAGTTGGATTTAAAGTTTTATTTTGAGATGTTAGTGTGGTATAGGTTGAGTACAAATCTATAATTTTGACATGCCATATCATAAATGACAAATATTTTTCTTAGACTGCTTTAGCACACTTGAGAACCAATCCGAGATAGTGGTTAGAAGTTTTGGGGTGGCATGGTGAATGAAGGTCCTCATTTCAGCAAGGATTATTTCAGTTATTTTTGTGAGAGCAAGGTATGTGGACTGGGAGAACAGAAACACTAGTCAACCATAGGTGCATAGACAACACAAAAGGTCATATCCATTGCAATACCAAAGAACACAAGACTGAGTGGTTGGGCAGATATTTTGTAGAAAAGGAAATGTGTGCAAGGCCAGGATTATCATGAGGAAGCCTGACATCCACAGTATATTTGGAAATAGAGGTGGTGAAGAAAAAGTCCATAGTGTTAGGAGAATGGTAAGAATTATCCAGTATTATGGGAGAGGATATTGATTATTTGTGTTAGATCATTGCTAAAAGCAAAGCCAGCCTAGTTGGTCCAGTGGATAGTGGCTATTCTCCAACCAACAGAACGTGGGTTTGAATCTCACTATGGGCATGGTTGTTTATGAAAATCTTTTGGTGATAGATGATTTTCACCACCTGCTGTGAATCTGTTTATTTGGAGGCCTGTGAACTGGCTTTGGAAAATACTATTTTTTCTCTCGAGCAGGCTTTCTGGATTATTTCTCCTCAGCCTATCCACATTACTAATGTACAATAAATTTACATCTTTTTTTTGTGTGTGTGTGGGGGGGGGGGGGCTGAAATTTTACATAAAAAATACTTTGGCATCTCTTTTAGCTTGATCATTAGAGTTAAAGAAACCAGTTTGAGTTATGAACATGAGGTCTCTTTACGTAGTTATCAGAATTCAGAGTGTAATAAAGACAGCAAATGCATTCAGTGAAATGTGGCAGGAAGATTTTGAGATATAGTATCACTGACAGCCAGCCTGCCAAACTGCTGTCTAATATGCTGCCATTAACCTGCCTTTTGGTAGGTTAATGGCAACACGTTAGACATTTCCATGAATGGTATCATCTGTATTGTGTAAGAAAAGAAAAAGGAAGGGAGAAAGAAAGAAACCACAAATTGTGTTCTGTAGACTAGATATGGCAATAACCACTTCAGGCCTGAAGCAATCAAGTACTGGTATTTTTACTAGCTGATGAAATAAATATTATTATCTGAGATCTCCAGGGAGTCAAGGACTCATCAAGGGAGGCTGTAAATTACCCAACCCAGCTATCATATCTTCCCTTAAATTCATTTACACTAGATGCACTCATTATCCGTAAGGGCAAATTATTCCACTCACTCACTGCTCTCTGGGAGAAAAACCGAGCTCTTAACCCTTTCTTGACTGAGAACAACCTTAACTTCCATGGATGCCTCGGTGTTCTCTCCCCACCTTCCATATAACGAAAAATTTCATCATTTGAAATGCTATAACACCCATTCAAAAGTTTATAGACTTCTATCATATCACCTCCTCTTTCTCCTGTTAACCAGAGTCTGTAATCCACATACTCGCAATCTGTCCTCATAATTTAAAACCCATAATCCAGATATAATCTTTGTAACTCTTCTTTGCACCCTTTCCACAGCTTCTTTATCCCCATGGAACCCGGGAGACCAAATCTGCGCACAGTAATCCAAGTGTGGTCTTATCAAAGCCTTATAAAGAGGCAAAATTACTTCATTATCCTTACATGTCAAGGTTCGCTTCAACATAGCAATTATCTGAGTTGTATTTGCAACTTTTGCTATGTGACCTTTGAACTTTAAATTCTTATCCACCAATACACCAAGATCCCTTGCCTCCTCTTCAGTTTCTTGTAGCAAAACCCCACTAGTATAATATGCCGCTGGAACTCTAATCGCCAAAGTGCATAACTTTACACTTACTAACATTAAACTGATAGCCATTTTAGTTTGCCCAGATTTCCAGTCTCTTCAAATCATTTTGTAATTGCTGAATATCAGTAGCATCCCTGATTGCCCTGCCTATCTTCGCATCATCAGCAAACGATTGCAAATCTGATGATAGACCCTGCTTGATGTCATTAATGTATAGATTGAACAATAATGGCCCAAGGACTGAACCCTGAGGTACACCACTGGTTACCTTAAATCTGGCAGATTCACACCCACTGTGTACCACTTTTTGATATCTATCTGTCAACCATTCCCTGATCCAAGTCAATAGATTATGTTCCAATCCCATATTCTCCAGTTTACACAACAGCCTATCATGTGGTATCCTATTAAATGCCTTAGAAAAATCCAGCATTATCATAGTGTATCCATTCCCTTTATCCAACTCTGCAATAACATTGTTATAAAATGTGAGCAAATTGCTAAAACATGACCTTCCTTTAGTAAATCCATGCTGTTCCATGCAGTGTATAGATGCTCTACTCATTTTTGCATGCGAGTTCTTACCAACTTCTCTAAAATCTTCACTACCACACCAGAGATACTAATAGGTCGGTAGTTAGACATATCAGTTTTTGCACCACCCTTGTGCAATGGAACTATCATACATTCCTTCCATTCCTGTGGTATCATTCCTGAGCTGAGATTCAAGTTATACAAATGTGTGAAAGGCCTAGCCAATTCAGCTGAACATTCCTTTAACAAACGGGCAGATATTCCATCTGTCCCTATTGACAAATTCTTATCCAGGTTATGCAAGAGCTCTTCAACCTCATTTTCATGAACCTCTAACTCTTCATCCAACGTAGCACTATGCTATATATACCTGGTTGATATATCTTAGCAAATTGAGCACTCCTTAACTGAACAATCTCCTTAGCTTCTGACACTCGTGTACCATCTGCATTCAATAAAGTTATTCTTCCACATTCATTCTTTCTTTTGCTTGCGGCATAACGATAAAATTCTTTTGGATTGCCTTTAGCTTGCATGGCCAATTTCTTTTCATACTCCATTTTGACTTTTCTCACAATACTCATTACTTTTCTGGCCTGAGCTTTATATATTTCATAACTCCTCTCACTCTTATTCTCACGATATACTTTCCACATCATCTTCTTCTTGTGGATCTCTAGTTTAATAAGGCTGCATATCCATTTCACTCCCAACCTATTTATTCTTTGAATACTAGGTATACATTGAGATACCACCTCATTCAAGCATCTTTTCAAAGATTCCCATGCGTTGCTGACATTTTTTCCATTCAGTAACTGATACCATGGAACCAAAAATAGTATTCTTCTAAGTTGATCATAATTTCCAGCTTTGTAATTCAGCATGTAGCCTGATTTAATCAGAGCTTCAATACAAGTAGATACTTTCCAAGAAAGAACAGCATGATCACTGTCACCAATTGGTGGTAAAATAGCCATATTCTTGACAGAGATCCCTTCTGACACTATGAGCAAATCCAACACTCTTTGACCTCGAGTTCCTTCTTTCACATGCTGCTTAAGAAAGTCATCTCGCAACAATTCAATAAATTCCTGTTCTTTCTGATCATGAGGTTTCTCTTCTATCCAATCAATGTTTGGAAAATTAGTCACCCATAATGATCATTCGCTTGGTACCCATAAGGCTAAATTGGCGATGCATTTCTTCATCCCCTACAACTGAGCTGCCAGGTCTGTAGCAACACCCCACTATATATTTCATTCTGTTAACTTCCACTTCATACCAAATAGACTCAAATTCATTGCTACATGGGGGCATTGTTATCATCATTGTTTTCTTGTATTTCTACCCTAACTGGATTTAAGTCATCTGATATCATTAGTAGCATTCCTCCTCTCCTATCTCTTCTGTCATTCCTAAAAATAGTATATCCATTACACTCAATCCCACTTACCATATCTGATTCTGATAGCCAGGTTTTACTAATGGCAGCAATCTTAGGCCACATCATATTTAATAAAGCAACAAACTCAACCCCTTTGTTTCTAATGCTCCTGGCATTCGTGTATAGACATAATAAATTATGACCTATCCTATTCTTATAATTAGATATGCAATGTATTTGGTCTTATTCTAGAATTTTCTCTTTTTCCTCCCATACATAACCATGTTCAAAGGCATTTATATCTTTATCACGTTTGTATACCATAGCTGAACTTTCACACACATTTTCCCCATTCCTCCCTTGATGATAACGATGATACTGTGTATCATCTTTAATTCCTTCCAGGTGTACAGGATACAATATAGCATTACATAATTAAGTTTGCATTATTACTAACTTCCTATCAACAGTTTTCTTTTAAATTAATCTTTGATTTGTTTGAATCAGGGATGGATGTCATTTGTTATGTCTCCAATAGTGTCAGATCTTATAGTTAACAAAGCTTTAGATTGAAATGTAAGATGTGACAATAAATAGGTACTATGTAAGCTCTATACCAGCCATTCTAGAAGTTGACTGTTATACCATGTCTTC
Organism: Typopeltis vanoorti; assembly: GCF_054136105.1. Classification (NCBI taxonomy): domain Eukaryota; kingdom Metazoa; phylum Arthropoda; class Arachnida; order Uropygi; family Thelyphonidae; genus Typopeltis; species Typopeltis vanoorti. The sequence goes on from NC_143551.1 coordinate 118,549,469, forward strand.
ATTTATTCACTAGCTGCTGTAAAACATCCATATTTGAGTATTTCTGGTCAAATATCATCTACTCTGGCTACATTTCTGCATTTCAGGTTGCTGATGGTGTTTTCTATTTGAAGTATTGTTATATGCTCCTGACTGCATTCCTCTTGAATATATTTTACCTTTTTTTTTTTTGCCACTTCTTTTATTTAAGTTTTTCAGAGTAATTACTCCAGATGTCCAGAATATATTTATCTTCAGTTTTTATGTCACTTTTCTTTTATATGATTTATTTTACTGTACTCTTTCTCTCATATGTAAGCTTTAATAGTCTCTAGAACATTTTGCCATACCACCTTCCTTTTATGTATCTTCTATATTCTGTATGTGTTCTATGTTCTTGTCTTGCAAATGGTCATAAGACACACTTTAACAAAACAAGATACCAAAACATTGGAGGCATTAAAAATTTGGTGCTGGAAAAGGATGAGAATTAGTTGGATAGAAAGGAGGATTAATGAAGAAGCTTTAAACATACTTCAAGAAGAGCTGTCACTAACAGACCACATTAATAAGAGAAGAAAAAGCCTAATGGCCACTATCTGAAGCATGGAGGACTGCTTACCAAAATAATGGAGAGGATTTACTAAAATAAAGAGCCAAAAGGCTTCAGTTCATTAATGCAAAATTATATACATGTAAGTGGATATTCGATCCAGCATTATTTCAAAGCCAAATATAGAAACTATGAAAGTTTCGTAAAAATAAGTTGACCAGAGAGCTTATGGGAATACACTCACCGGCATTCATGAGTTGCCTTAGCACGGACCACTTAGAAAACATAGGTGCTGCCCAAACGTCTGTATATTCGCTTTTTATTAGTCCATTTTGATAAGATTTCACTGGCCTTACAGCTGTTTTGAACTGGTTGATTCTCCTCAGAGACCAGGCAGAAACCAGCCAAAAACTCTCGTTCAGTACTAAGGAACTTGAAATATCAGAGATTGACATTTCAACCGACCGAGAGTTGGCTTACGAAAAATACACCTCTCCGACATTTCTACAATATCTTATTGTAGAAATGTGTGTGTGTGTGGGGGAAACAGAAAGTTGTTATAAACACCTAGAACGAAAATGATGTTAAAGCAACTGATATTTCTTTCTTTCTTTTGTATGATGATCAACGGCCATGAGCCCCTTTTATGGGGAGGTAAGGCACTATGTCAGTCCCCTCCTATTTTTATCCGGGACTGACGTAGCTGACAAATCAGAACTATGGCTGGAGGGAACCATCTTAAGTATTTCTGACTGTAATCCGTGTGTGTGTTGACGGGGCTGGTTTGTCTGTTCTGTGGGATGAAAGGCCCAAGTTTCTAAGTGAACCCCCCCCCCTCCATCTCCATATGAGACTGGCTAACTTACCTTTTGTTGAAAGAGTCCAGATAAAGGTCCCTCACATCACGGACGGGAATTGAAACCAGGTTTTTCCAACCAAAAGGGCTTCATCTATACCGACACTGAGCTATGGAGGCCCTAGCAACTGATGTAATCACAAGAAAGAGAATATAAGAACATAAGTTACCTTCATAACTCTACTACCAGTATGTTCTTTCTTGTGGTTATATCACTTGCTTTAATATCATTTTTGTTCTAGGTGTTTATCAGACCTTCCCCCCCCCCACAATCTCCTAAATTGTTGTATTGTAACAATTTTAATTAGAATATTATAATTAAAATGGTTACAGTTTACAGTGATGTAGTTAATGGTTACAGTGATGTGGCTAATGCTCATTTATAGATCGATAAATAAATGTGCTTATTATTATTATTACACCAGCTTTGGAGACAATGATGTGCATTTAAGTCCAAAGTTTGAGGACAGCCATGTCTCAAAGTAGAATGTAATAATTTTGACTAACTTGGAAAAATCATTTGATTAAATATGATTGTGACTGATTAATATGATAAATAAATAAAATATCATAAGTTTGGATGATTAGGATTCTAATATTTGGTTGTCATTTTCTAGGCATTAGTTTTATCACTAAAGCCATCTGACTGTGGTGTGCATATATTTATCTGCACTTGTGAAATTAATTTTGTACAATTTTTTTTTCTTCTCTTTATGGACTTAATGACCAGCTGAGAGCATCAACTCAATGTGTGCTACTCTGAGAATACATTTTACTGTAGTAGTGACTATAGCACCAAGAGAACTTCATTTTTAAACTCAAAATTGATTAAAAAAAAATTCCTTGTAACTGATGAAAGTTTATTATAGCCAATTAAAATTTGTCTGAAAATCCAAGAATGAATAGAAATCCTTCATAAAAATTATGACAAGTGCAGGGACATGCATTTTTTTCAGTACTTATGCCAGTTTGTTGATTGAAACTCCTAGTGTTAATTGAAACTCCTTTAAATGTTGTTATTATTTGACACCTCCAGGCAGGACTGGCCTTCTCTATAAAGGGGCCCCGGGTACAAGAAACCTTTTGGGTCCCTAAAATATTTTTCAAAGGTAAAAATTAAAGGATTCGAAATAAACGTATTGTAAAACCTCTTACCTGCAAATGATTTTGGCACAGGAAAACAAAAAAAAAAAACACATTCGAAATATAATACGTTTCAGCAAATGTGTACCGCCTGTGCCCACTCGATCGTGGGGTCCGGGTGCATTGCACCCATTGAACCCCCAAGATGGTCGGCCCTGCCTCCAGGGAGTTCAAGGACTCATCGAGGGAAGGCGCCTGCTGTACAACTCCGTCTCCACCATTCAATCACCAACTGACCGCAACTACACCAATGTCATCTACCGCCGACCACCACTGGTATTTCCACAGACATCCATGCCCGCGGAATGTTGGCTGGAGAGCAAATACCAGTGGCGGCCCATATATAAGCACTGCGACACTGCAGCACTCCCAAAGAAATAATGAAAAATTTAAATTTTGTTTGTGTTTATAAATAATAACAATGCTTACAAACATCATATAAATGCAATACAACATTTTAAAGGTTACAGCTTATGTTTCGACAGTGATTGAATAGTTAATAATTGGAATTGTTCGATTAACGCTTTTTTTCGTAATCTAAAGATTACGAAACAAATACACTGCGATATAACTCATTGTCGATATTATCACTTTCGACCAATTGCAGCCAGTCTCGCCGATATTCGTTTGCGCTTGTGATTGCACGTTGCAAGTCATTCCGACACTGCTTGGTTGGGCAGTGTATCATATGCTTGCGCGCGTTATTTCTGTGAGATACGAAACTTTTATTATTGGTGTTTGTTCGTGGTGAGGATGAAATATTTTTAATTACTGATTAGGAAAAAAGTAATTTATTATTATTTTAAAAAAATATATTTTTTAAATTTTGTATATGCAGCACCCCCACTTAAATTTTTCACCGGTTGCCACTGACGGAGACGCTACCCACTCGGCCAACCAGGCCGGCAACTAAATATCATTTAGTTAATGCATATAACAGTTTTTTAAATATTTTTAGCACCTTGAAACATTTTAGCATCTTACAGAATGCTACAGTTGTCAGATTTACAAATATTTACCATCATAATACGTTTTCTAGTATTATCTTTTTTTTGTCCTTCTCATTGCAACTGTAAGCTATTTTAGTGATCGGCTGTGACATCTCCTCAAGTTGAGTAAATGAAATACCCGAGTTACACTTGTTATCAGGAATTAATACTCCAGTAATAATGTCTTGAAATCAAATATTCATGTAGACGAGTGTTGCGGGGAACCTATACTCCCATAGTCATCAAAAGTCAGAAACGACCAGATGGCATATACCAACAATTACTGTATTAAATAGGAAAAATAGAGACATCTGAAATCGGTAATCACACTCTGTTGCTCTAGTGCCATGATAAATACCTTACGTCATCGAAAAAATCGTAGCTTCATGATTTGAAAGTTTAGTCGTTGACTGGTTACATAGCAAGGCAGGATGTGTTGATACAACAAAGGTAAGATGTAAGGCGAGAGGAATTGAAATAAGCAAGAAAAATTGTCGATAACTGAGACATTTTACTTTCATATAATGCTAACTTTATATTGATTATATACAGAAAATAAAACAAGAAAATTAAACGTGGAATCAAAAGAGAGAGAGAGAAAGAGAGACGAGTTTCGTAAGCACATTTTTGTATAGTGATATCATTATCACAACAGCTGTTTTGGGCTATAATGGACTGTTTTATTTTTCTTAATGGACTGATTGAAACTACATATTATAATAATGATCCTAAATATTAAATTAAAATTTCATCATGCTAGGGATGAATCATTATCATTTTGAATCGTTTGGGAATAATAAATTCAATATTGCGCAAATAAGGGGGGGTATCAATTCAGAGTTGTTTTGCCTATAAAATGGAATTGTAACGAGGAAAAAATGTATTAAGTAGTCTTAAACCTAGTACTATAACAATGAAAACTATTGTATTGGCTTTACGCTGAAAACGTTCAAGTTTAGCGTAAAGCCAATGGATTCATGGATTACAAAGCAATCCATGTTGAAAATGTTCCAAGTATGTATGTATGTATATATATATATATATATATATATATATATATATTTTTTTTTTAACAGACGGGTAGTCATAAACGAGCTTTATGAAATTCTGCCAGGTTTTGATTTGTGTTATGGGTATAATTTCCCCCCCCTCCACCCAAATCTGATTGTTTACCGCAGATTATTCGATTGAGACCAAAATTAAAAGTACTCGATTGAAAGTCACTGATGATGCACTCACATTTTCAGCTGACAGCTCATTCCATTCACTCACTATACACTCTATGGAAAGAACCTGGATCTGACATTCTTCCTGATCATGACTTACTCAGCTGCTGGAGGTAACTCAAGAGGTCCTTTCCTCCTTCACCCCCCCCCTCCATGGAAACTTTTCCGTATATCTGTACTGTAACAGAACTTAGAGCCATTCTACGATAGAAACTGGTCTCTATCATATCTTCCATCTCTCTCTCTCAAACTCTGAAGTCCACACACTCCTTCAAATCTGTCTTCATATGCAAAGTTCCACAAACCAGATATGATTTTGCCTAGCCATTGCTGGACCTTTTCCGCTGTTTTTTCATCTCCGTGAAACCCAAGTGATCGTATCTAAGTACAGTAGTCCAGATGTATTCTTATCAAGGTCTTGTAAAGTGGGAGAATAGCTTACTTATCCCTTCAAGTTCGTGTTCTTGTCAACATTGCAGTTATCCGATCCTCTAAATTTTAACTTACTATCTATTACTATTATTACTATTACTATTATTACGGGCAACTCCAGGGAGTCATTGGACTCATCGAGGGAGGCCCGAAATCATATTCATCACAACTATTTGACATTCATACAGTATCTATCATACCTCTCCTTAAACTCATTCACTGTCACAGCATCCACCACAGACTCAGGGAGCGCATTCCACTCATTCACTACTCTAAAAGTAAAGAACCCAGCTCTAACACCTTTACTAACCACACTTTTGCCCAGTTTCCATGGATGTCCCCTAGTCCTCCCACAACCAGCCCTGTACTCAAAAATATCTTCTGAATTAATTTTATAGAAACCCTTCAGTAATTTGAATGTCTCAATCATATCTCCCCTCCTCCGCCTATCAACCAATTTTTGCAACCCACAAATCCTCAACCTGTTCTCATACGGTTCATTCCACAGACCTGCTATCATCTTGGTCACTCGCCTCTGGATCCTCTCCACCTCCTCCCCATCAAGAAGAAACCTAGGTGACCAAATCTGAGCACAGTAGTCTAGATGGGGTCTTATCAAGGCTCGATACAGAGGAACAATAACCTGCTTGTCATCGTATTCTTCAGCAACCAAGTGATTTGATGAGCTGTTTTGGTCACTTTTGCAATGTGTCCCCTAAATTTCAATTCCTTATCTACCAACACTCCTAAATCTCGTGCCTCATCAATTTCCTGGAGCACGGTTCCACCAATGCAGTAAACTGCCGCCAATCTTTTCACCCCAAAATGCATAACCTTACATTTTGCCACATTAAACTGACATCCATTCTCCTTAGCCCAGACCTCCAATCTATCCAAATCATCCTGCGAAATTTTGACGTCATCTGCATTCACTATTGCCCTACCCAACTTCGCATCATCCGCAAACAAATGAACTGTTCCTCTCAGATCATTTCCTATATCATTTATGAACAAATTAAACAGCAGTGGTCCAAGAACAGATCCTTGTGGCACACCACTAGTCACAGGCCGTCTTGTGGACTCTACTCCCGAGTAAACCACTCTCTGATATCTCTCCGTCAACCACCCTCCTATCCATCTCACCAACCCTATGTCCATTCCCATATGCTGCAATTTACTGATTAGAATTCCATGTGGAATCCTGTCAAAGGCCTTGGCAAGGTCCAGTAGAATCACCGTAAACCCATTACCCTTATCCAGTTCATCCGTCACTGTGTTATAATACGTGAGCAAGTTACTGAGGCATGACCTACCCTTCACAAAACCATGCTGTCCCCGATACAGTATCCCATTTTCTTCTATCCAATCTTGTATTTTCCTCTTGACTATTTTCTCTAAGACCTTGACAATGATTCCTGATATGCTAATCGGTCGGTAATTTACTACAGCAGTCTTGGAACCACCTTTATGCAGTGGAACTATTTTCCCCTCTTTCCACTCGCTCGGGACTAACCCAGACCCGAGACTCAAATTAAACAAAATGGTCAAGGGTACTGACAATTCTTTAGCTGCTTCTCGTACAACACGAGCTGGTATACCATCCAATCCCACAGATGTATTGACATTGAGGTTATGCAATAGACTACTCACCTCCACTTCATTAACCACAATTCCCGTATAATCTACTGGTTCATTTCTGCAATGTCAGCACCTGGATGATATATTCTTGCAAAGTGCTCACTCAGTAACTCAACTATCTCAACTGATTCAGTTACCTCCCTACCATCGGCATTCTTTAAAATCAATCTGCCATGTACATTTTTCCTTTTACTTGCTACATATCTAAAAAACTGTTTAGGATTCTCTTTAGCCTGCATGGCCAATGTTCTTTCGTAATCCTTTTTTGCTTTTCTTACCACACTCGTCACCCTTCTGGCCTGTGCTTTATACCATTTATACCATTTATCTACTATTCCTTAAATTCTCTAGTTCTGTTAGCCACTTGCAGCAATTTCCTATTAGTATTGTTTTCAACCCAAAATGCATAACCTTGCACTTAGCAACATTAGACTTGCAATCATTAATATCAGTCTGTTCAAGTTAGCGTGCAAGGATTTTGTATCTAAAATGCCTCTTATTATCCGATTCAACTTAGCATCGTCCGCATATAATTGAATGTTTCCTTTCAGACCATCCCCATTGTCATTAATATACAAGTTTAAACTGGTTAAACAATATTGCGATGCTATGCTTTTTGTGCCTCTGGATATGGTCTGACTAACAGAAATTTGAATGGCTCGACAGAATTTTGTGTGGATTCCAAATACCAAATCTGAGTAAAATCCATCGAGTCGGAGACTTGGAATAATTTGTGGGAATAATTTTGCGAACGGACAAACCGTTTATTATTTTGTGAAACGCACTCAAAACGAATACGGATAGCTGCAAATACTTTCTGAAGATATCATTTTTCAATATTAAAGTGAATACTGAAAGATAAGTCTTTTTGAAATGAAATATGTAATATGGTTTTTTGTTACATAGTTTGTTTTACTCAGGGTAAGAACCACGGGTTCAAGAAAATGTCATCAATGAGTTAATAAATTGCACGGTGGAGGTTGAATGACCCAAAATAATTTTATAATTCTTCACCCAGTAAATAAATTCTTGCCATTCATTACAAAACTCAAGGCTTTTAAGAAGGCTTTTGTATAATTTTATGTATAGTTTGTGTAGATTACTATGAAATAGTAACGTTGAAGTTGCATAACATATGTGAAAATGCGTGTGTTCACGCACTTCTCTGCACCAGAAAATGCAGAATTAATGGACGAGTAAGAAAATTGACTAACTTAAGACCTGCTAACTTATCATTCCCAGACAGGATTTGAAGTTGTCTTTGTATGCGATGCGTGGTAAAACAGCTCAGCGCACTTCTTTTGAAATCAGTTTAGATACAAATTAAGCCTCTGCAGCTCAGTCGGTATAGACCAGGGATGCACAAACTTGTTAATGCCGAGGGCCGCATAGTTCCACTGTTACTTATAGGACGGCCGCCAAAAAAAACTTGAAAGTTATCTACCATATATTGTTTATTTTATTTATACCTATCATAATTGTTACAAAAAAGGTAATAAATAGGAAATGAATTTAATTTGATGCGTGACATTGCATTGATTTGACAATTGTTTTCATATTTGGTTCCAGTTTTATAGTAGCCAACCGCAAAATTGATTCTAAATTTTCAGCAGTCAAGCGGTTCCTATTTTTCGATTTGTTAATATTCATGACTGAAAAAGTTTGTGAACAAAGATATGTTGAGCCAAAGAGGCTTGCACATTTTAATGCATTATCTAGCAACCATTTATAATTGTTTTTATCGACACAACGATAGAAGTTTAATAAATTGCCTTCGTTAAATTTATTTCGCAGGCTCTCATCGTTTTGAATGTCGATGAGTTAAAGCTGTGCTGATTCGGGTGCATTTTCGGGCAAAATGGCAAAAGGATTGCTAAATAAATCTAGCAACGGTTTTACTTTTTTAAAATCAGAAAACCGATCCTTGAAGGCTGATATCAAGTTATCAATCTTTTCAACATACACAGTTTTGAAGTTGACATTGAACGTTTCAGAAACTTTCTTATAATTAGGAAAATGGATGTAATTCCCTGATTCAGTTGGATTTGAAATTGGTTTAACTTGCACTGATAAGACAAAATGTGGCCGTAAAGTTGAGTAACCAATTCATCTTTGCCCTGAAGTCGCGTATTTAAATGATTAGTAATGTCAACCAGAAAGGCTAAGTCACATAACCAATTCGGATTTTTTATGTCAGGGACGTTTTTGTTTTTTTCAGTCATGAAGATTTCAGTTTCATCAATTAAATTTAGGAACCGCTCCAATGTTTGTCCACGACTTAGCCACCTCACTTCTGTGTAAAAAATCAGTCAGCATATTCACTTTCAATGTCTTCAAGAAACTTTTTAAATTGTCAGTGATTAAGGGCACGGGATTTTATAAAATTAATCGTTGAAACCACAACTTTTATGACATGTTAAAATCCAAGTTTCTTAGGACACAAGCTCTCCTGGTGGATTATACAGTGGAATTGTATCAACTCATCGTCGTGCCGTCCCAAATACTGTTTCAATAATGTTACCAGAATTAGCTCCTATCATGGAAGGAGCTCCTTTAGTCGTGATACCTGATAATTTTGTCAGATCTAAATCAATTTTGGAATACTGTTCCAAAAGTCCTGTGAACATGTCATTACCTTTCGTTTGATCAGACAATGAACTCATTCCAATCAGCTCCTCACTTACCTGAAACTCTTGCGTTATTCCACGTGCAAATATTAACAACTGGGCTGTGGAAGTAATGTCAGTTGATTCATCAATACAGTAGCGCACTCAGGATTTAATCTTGGAGGGGGCCGAGCACTCAAGATTTAATCGCGGGGGGGCACTCATGATTTAATCTTGGGGAGTGCTGAGTTGAGTAGACGATTAGAGAATGCACCTACATTGCATACGACCTATGACTGAGCATCTGCAGTGATTGCCAATACATGATACCCGTGATCTCCTCTGGCCCGACTCGGGGCAAACGAAGTAGGGCTCCGTCCGCAAGAGCACTACTTTGTTCGCCTTGTGTTCACAGCGGCCGGGATTCCCACTTTATGTGACCGCTAATTCATAAGTAGTATAGAAATATGACACAACATAAATAAAAAAAAAAGAATTTTAATTAGGAAAAGAATTTTTTTAGCAGCTATCTCAAGGCAATCTTTAACGAAATCTCCGTCTGTAAATGGTCGGCACCTTTTTGCTATACGGCGAGATATTTCAAAACTTATTTCTGTTGCGATTTTCGAATCTTGAATAGGTTTTGTAAACATCGCTTGCTGACCTGTCAATTCTTGTTTTAAAAATGAAATCTTTTGTTTACGTAGTTCTTCGGGTAGATTTGAAAATGTAGAATGCAGACTTTCATGGTGTCTCCTTATATTGTATTTTTTTGGTATGGCTACAGCACTTTTGCAAATCAATCACACGATATTATTAAACGACTGCACAAAACCATATTTTTCGGTCCAGCTATCCTGAAACTGCCGTTTTTCATCCAGTAGTTTGCGTTTCCTACTTGGCCCTGCTTTATCCATTGTTGTAGAATTTATTTTTTACGTTAATTGTAGCAACCGCACCTACGAAAACAAAATACTCATATGACAAATAGACGAATTATAAAATTTGTTAACATTATTACTAACCGATTATCGTAAGTAGACAGGCAATCGTGACGTCACAGCTACTTTGCTTTGCGCATGTACCATTTTTAAAAATTACCTATCGTGTAACTTGTTAAAGTTAAAATAATACACGGTGAGGCGGGCCGCCAGCAAATCAACGGTCTCATACGGAGGTAGAGTTTTTTTCTCCCAGAAACTCGGGTTTTTCTTACCCCAGATTTTTCTTCTTTGCACAGGCAAACCGGCCGTGAACACACACATTGTTCCTCCAGCCATCGGTCTGATTCTTCAGCCATGCCGGTCCCGAGCCCGTATAAAATAGGGGAGGGCGGATTGAGATAGTGCCTTACTTCCCAGTAAAAAGGGCCCCACAGCCGTTGTATCATCATACGAAATGAAAAAAAAAAGCTACAAATTCCAAAAGATAATTTTGGAAATAAATATATAGATAATGTAAAGTTTCGCATCGGCACACTAGCTATTAAAGCTAAAAAAAATGTGATAAATTAACCATGCTAAATTGATTATATACTATATATTTATTTCATAATTGATATTTATTGAAAAATTAATCAGCGATTCTTTGTGTCATGATTTAAAATTATAGTTTAATTATAATATATAATTACAATATGGCCTATGACTTGTCTTTTACCCTTAAACTGAAATCTCTTAGCATCTATTGCCTTATAGCATCTTTATGCTTTGCCTGACATTTGGTATTTCAATAACGGGTTGTGCGCCACAAAGATTTTTTTTTTTCCTTCTCATAATGAATTTCATAGTAGCATTATTATATGAAATAGTATATAAATTCATGAAATCTGAATATCTTATTTCGTACTACAATGAACTAGAGAAAATATGATACGTTTGTGTCACTGATATTTTTGTAATTAGTAGACCAAGAGCGAATCTGTTTTCTGCTAACAGTGTAACACAGTATTATGTGTATATATATATATATATATATATATATATATATCAGTAAATGGTATTTTGCACCATTTCGCAAGTTTGTGAAGTTCGACATCCATTTAGTTTCCGTCAGTGGAAGTCGCTGTAAAAGAGGCGAATTAGTTCGCACAGCCTTATCTAATTACTTCCGAAATAATTAATTGCCTCAGCATGCTGTTCCTCAGAAGTGTTTTAGCAGAAAAGTAAAACCTGTTGTTTAAGGCCAGGGCAGTTTATTCGGCAACGGAAACTAGCTATAGTGAGAGTCGCAGGCAATGCTGACAATCGATTTACACTAGAACCAGTGTGTGGCGCTGCTGGGGCCAAAGTAATGTAAGCATAGTGAGGACCTTGGAGTTTTATAGGAGCTTGTCTGACGCTTTAGTTGGGGGATGGAGAAGATGGAATCGCAAAATCGTCGCTGTTCATCGATCGCAGTAATTCCAGGACTGTTTTCTTTTATCCTAACCTGGATAATACTTAGTTAATTGATCGTTCGTCATTTTGTGGCATACTGCTGGACATGTCGTGCTGCCAGAGTTACAAGAAGATACTAGATTTGATCCCTCTGCGTCTTTAATTATTGTCCAATGATTATATAGCTGTGAAATGCATTTTTATTGTCGGTTGTCACGCCAGCTGAGATACATACTTCTTTGTTAAAATGATATGCTTACCTTATTATACTATACTTTGCTATTCGATTAGTACACCGTGTTAGAAAAGTGAATAATGATTTCTGTTTGAATGCATTATGTCCCTCATTAATTAACCAATCTTGTCGGCCATATCTTAGTGACGCGTTTTGTTCCATGAAATCGTATGAGTTGTTTGTAAAACAGATGTTTCACCTAAGCATTTCATGCTATTTTCTCACGGTTAACAGCACAGATGTTATCGTACACATCAGATATACACGCAGTCTTTTGGCGTTCCTGACATTTGGCATTTCGTAGTGGCCGCTAGTTTCGAGGAAGTTTTCGTTAATTTTCTTTCTTAGTAGTATTTCACAGTTAAAATTACTTCATTTTGTTTCAATTTTGGGTTTTATACCACCAATTTTTTGCTTGTGTTTGAAGCATCCCAAGAATTTGATATGAATCTGAAAAACAATACATATAGCGCTCCCCCCCCCCCCACCATCTTGGGGTCATGCCTATTCTTATATGCATCAGAGACATCTAATAAGACGTAATAAACTTGTTAAATAACTACAAATTTTGTATCTACGCCATTACACTCGTGTATGCTTGTAATGTTAAAGATGCATTGAGGACGGAGTACGGGGGGGGGTATTATACTTCTTGTGTTTCAGATTTTTTGATATTTTGAACTTTATTAAGTAAGCGCCATTTAGAACCAAAGTCGGTATGTGATAACAAATATTAAGGACAAGAGTTGTATGTATTTTAGGATAATACTTAAAGTGTGTGTACGTAACATTTCTTTAATTTGAGCATCTGGATTAATTATGAACTTAAAAAGCAAAACTAATTTATCAAGTGGTTTTCTTTAGGGAGCGAGGTTGCATTTGGTCGTAAAATTGCATTAATAATTGATATAAAAATGCATTAGATACTAAAATGGCGCACTAGTTATTTGAGAATGTCATGTAATATTTTCCATTCTTAAATCATATCTGTGGCATTTGATAAAAAACTTGAATTTGGCAGAGTTTAAGGAAATACAGAATACTTGCATTTCCCTAAAAACATGTCGCTTCTGGATTTCTTCAACAACCAGTAGTGACTAATCCTTAATTTAAGGTTTAAAAATTGTGCTTATTCCACGTTGAGATTTTTATTATATCTTTCGAGGTAGTCTCATATTCTGAAGTTCTAAAATAAAGGAAAATAGATTTGCTATTCATTTTTACAAAACTAAATATAGTTTGTTGTGAACCTACGGAATATAACACGAATAGCTGTCATGCTTATCAAACATTTCATTTTGACTGTTGCATTATAATTTGTATTTCTTTACTAATTTTAAAAGAAAAAAGAAGTGCGAATTTCTAATATCGATTTCAAATAATTTAAATTTTATTATATATACATCAGGCATTATTTTTTGGAATTGAATTAAGGTATTCCACACAACTCTTAATCGATTTTTTTATATATCTTGATAGACGTAAAGGAAGAAATTCATAATACAGTAGACACCAATGAAATGTATGCGCCGATATCTGAAATATATATGCATCAAAAATTGGACATCGAGTAATAAGGAATGGAGTCAATCAGCAAGAAAAGAGAGGTGTTGATGGGGTGGTGAGAGCATTGAATAGCTTAATTTGCTCTCTTCTGAAAAACCTAGACTTTTCAGTTTACTTTTTAGGGCACCGAAATAAATACCGCCGCGATACGAGATCTATGCAGAGTCAATCTGTTTAGAAGTAGGATAATTCTTGTAAAAAAAAAAAAAAACGAAACCAATTGTTTTTTTGATAGAAGTTGAAGTGTTTATGCCAAGAAAGATCAGCAGGCCTTATCTGTTCTAGAAATGTGATTATTATCAAAAGCAAGAATTGATGCAGAGAGAGTTTAAGGAAAAAATAATAAAGGTTCGACTTTTTTTTTAGATGCCTAAAGCTGAATGTTTAATAGGTTATCTACTTTTCAGTGAAGAAAGGAGTAAAAAAAAAAGTTTATGAAGAGTTGGATATTTTTCAAGATTTATTTGTTTGCGCACGCAGGTTTATACAGATATAAAGAGGAGTGCATTAAAGACTTTTGAGGTAACACAGAATCGAAATATTTCCGCTGGCAAAGCGATTGCGGAGAGCCCCATTTATGAACTATATTAATTCGAGCTATCAATTTCTTAAACAGAGGGTAGCCTCCCCCCCCCCCCCACACACACATTCATTTAAACAAACTGTTTACAGCTAGAACACATGCACAGATATGAATGCACAACCTGACAAGCGTATTGCACACACACACACTTCATAATATATAAGGATTAACTTACTGCATTAAAAAAAAGTTTCTACACATTCTGTTTCTAAATGGAATATTTGGAAACTTGATTTCGTGATATTCAAAATTAATCAAAGATGGATTTTGTTTTAATAAAGTAAATTGTGTCTCACAGCAATTAAACCATCTTCCGCTCACACGTTAGGCCCAACATCCACGTAAATTAGCTTTCATAAATCAAATTTTGCTGGGATACGACGGATTAACTACGTTATCTGAGCAAAATTTACCACGGTTCGTTATGTCTGTCAATTACTTATGTTAACGGACCTGTTATAGGAGGAACAGTTCTTTCCGTCATGTGTGACACAGGTCTGAAAGCTTGGTTAATCACTCATTCATGGAGACGTCCTAATAATAATCCCCACCTTTTCTCTTTTTTTTATTTTATTTTTAAATTCCTATTTTTATACAGAACAGTCTGCATTGATTGCCTTATATAATTTTTTTCCATCTTGTTTTGCTTCTGAGAGGTTAGAATTTAGACTGCGTTTCTAAATATCCAAAAGTAGCAAGTTTGCAAACCCCCGTCTTTCGGTCTACTTTTTATTTTTTATTTTAAAAAGAACATGCATTTATCGAATATCGGCATGACTGTACATTCTCTGTCATAACGTTTGAATCCATGAATGGATCTTTGTATAATATTGCGTGAGTTTGCTTCGTGAGACGACCTGAATGTATTTTGCACATATTTCTTTCAAAAATATACATACTTAAGTAGTATGTATCGTTTAGAAACATAAACATACTGTGATGAAATGTAATTAAAAGATGTACACGTAAAATAAGAAATTTTAGGTTATTTTGCAATAATAACCAAGAGCATGAATAATACTTTCTTAATGCAAATAAATCTCATATTGTTAATAGTAGGCTTGGAGTGGAGAGCAATTTTAGGTTCGAATTTCTCTGCAGCTCTTTGGTGGTAGATGAATTTAATGGCCTGTGTAAGACCACCTCCCTCATGCTTTCCTATTTCTTATAGCTTATCTATCTCTTATATCATCCACGACATTAATTGTACGATAATGTTACCTTTCGTCGGCAGGATTCGCATAAAAAATGAATGGTATGCAGGTTATTTTTCTTTGTCATGCATGTTCGTGATATATTTTACCACATTTACATTCCACAAATCGTTAGTAATGCAGCTATGTTAAAATAGATCCAAATACTGGAGTGTCCGAGAAAGAACCCCAGAGTTTTAATCATTACTGTTTATTAATTACGTTAACATAAATTTCGAAAGTTCGGAGGAAAATCTCAAGTTTTACTGGCTGCAAAGAAAAAGCAGCGCTGTTGATTATTTGAGTACTGTGCGCCTACCAGTCAGGAATTTAAGTTCGTTTTGATGATCCAAAGAACTTTCTGTGTTATGGTTAAAAGTTTCAGCTGATAGTCCATTCTTTAGAGTAGTGGTTTTCAAACTGGGTACCACAAGGGTGCCGCGAAATTTTGAATCGTTTATTTGAAAAAAAAAAGCAAAATATTCAATTGCCACAAATAACTAAATCAAAAACAAAAAAATTATATATTTTGATTTTAATGGATGAAGCGTATATAAAAGTTATCATTTTTTGTATCACTCTTATATTATATCCTGGGATTTCATTAGATCACCGCGTGTCGTAGTAACTAGGTATGTGACGGCACATAAATACTGGGGAAAATGAACTAATGAATGGTTAGTTGTCCTGCTGTCTGTTTTAGTATTTCTCTGTTCAGTGTGACAAGTATTATACATGATCATTTCCCCTAAACAAAAATCATGAGTCTTTTGTCATCGGTGAGAATAAACAAAGTACGATATTAAAGTCGTTAAATTCAGTGAGTAGAGGTTTTTCTTATTATTATATATTCCAACTATAACGAGAGACATCGTAAACAAATGCTTTTCCTTTTTCCATCCGGAAAAAAAAGTATTTACTTGAAATAAATTTTAAAATAAAATATTAAAGTTACATATGCCCTTCAAAACCATGAATAATTTTTTTCTTAAAAAAAGAAGTGAAGATTCTGACAATCAAGAAATGTCTACTTGTAGCAAAGCTAACGAACCAATTCGTACTAATAAATTATCTAAAATTGATACTTGCATTAATGAAGATTTGACTATTTTTAACGTTGAGCAACAAAAAAAGCACTAATGAAACAACAGAAATAGAAAGAATAAGTTCATGTAAAAAGGGAACAATGAAAAAGAATGTAAAAACTCGTTTATATCAAGAGAGCTATCTAAAAATGGGATTTACGTGGTGTGGTGATAAATTAATTCCCAGACCTAAGTGTATTTTGTGTGATTTGGTTCTATCAGATGAGGCTATGGTTCCTAGCAAATTATTGCGACATTTCTCCACAAAACATGACAACTTGTCGAATAAAAATCCTGAATATTTCAAAGAGTTAATAAGATTACAAGAAAAACAAAGTAAAAGTTTTGTAAGAAAGTTTACAATTTCCGACCGAGTTCAAGAAGCGAGTTATTTAGTCGCTGAAATAATTGCGAAGGAAATGAAGCCTCATACTATCGGCGAAACCTTGATTCGTCCGGCCTGTTCAGCAATTGTGAGAACAATTTTTGCTACTGAGGCAGAAGAAGAAATAAGATTCCATTATCAAATGATACTATGAGTAGACATATTAATGATCTGTCAGTCGATATTGAAAAGTCAATTATAACCAAAATAATCGAATCAAAATTTTTTAAGTTTGCAGTTAGATGAGTCGAGTGATATCGGTGGTCAAGCACACTTACTTGTTTTTACTCGATTCATTGAAGATGATAAAATTATCGAAGAATTTCTATGCTGCAAGGAATTCGAAAAAAACTACGACGGGAGAAGATGTTTTTG
Organism: Typopeltis vanoorti; assembly: GCF_054136105.1. Lineage (NCBI taxonomy): Eukaryota > Metazoa > Arthropoda > Arachnida > Uropygi > Thelyphonidae > Typopeltis > Typopeltis vanoorti. The sequence goes on from NC_143551.1 coordinate 118,566,691, forward strand.
ATACCATGAACACATATTTTAATACAAATGGTCTATCTTGGAAAACTTGTGTGGGTATATGTACAGATGGTGCACCTTCTATGGTTGGAATTACAAAAGGGTTTGTTTCCTTTGCTAGAAACGAAAATGAGAACATTATAACGACTCATTGTTTCATTCATCGTGAATCATTGGTGGCAGAGACACTAGGCTTGGAATTAAAAAGTGTATTAGAAGAAATCATTCAGATGGTTAATTATATCAATGCCAGACCATTAAAATCTAGAATATTTGCAGGACTATGTGAAGAGATGCAATCTCATTACAAGAATCTTCTTCATACCGAAGTAAGATGGCTTTCAAAAGGTCGCGTATTGGATCGTTTTTTTGAATTTAAAGAAGAAATATTAATATTTTTCCAAAATGAAGACAAACCAGAATTCTATAAATTATTACAAGATGATTTTTGGTGTTCCAAACTAGCCTATTTAGCAGACATATTCGATCATCTGAACAAGCTGAACTCCAACATGCAAGGAAGAAATGAGAATATTTTGACATCTACAGATAAAATGAAAGCTTTCAAAGATAAAATAAAAATGTGGAAGATAAAATTAAGCACTAACAATGTAGAAATGTTCCTTAAAGTTGCCTCCAGAAAATGTAAGAACCGATCTGCAAAAGCTTATTTACAGTCATTTAACATCGTTAGAAGACAAAATTTACCATTATTTTCCAGACATTTCAGTCAATTTATACAATTGGATTCGAAATCCATTTGTAGAGTCAACATCAGCAATGAGTGAGTTAAGTCTTAAAGAAGCCGAAGAATTATTTGATATAAGTAACGATCGTACGTTGAGATTGAAGCATTCAGAAATGTGTTTGAATTCATTTTGGATAACAACTATGAAGAAGTACCCCCAATATAGGATTCAAAGCACTTAACATCTTATTTGTGTGAACTGGGTTTTTCTGCACTCGTAAATATTAAAACAAAGAAGAGAGAAAGACTAAAGGCCCTTGAAAATGAGATGAGAATATGTCTCTCAAAAACAAGGCCTAATATCAAAGAAATATGCAAACAACACCAGGCACATATTCCACATTAAGTTCATATTTTATTATCTGAACCTTTATAATAGCTTTTGTTTTGTATGTTTTTTGGGTTGTTTGAAAATAAACCAATTTAGTTTAAATAAAATCTGTTTTCTTTTAAACACGCTTTCCTTCATATCTTTAGTATTTGTAATATCAATTTATTTATGAGTTATATATGCGAGTCTTTCAGAATCAATTAATCGGCACTTTACTCTCTATAAAAAGCAAATAATACTAGGGATGCCGTGAAATTTATTGATTGATTTTAGTGTGCCAACAGACAAAAAAGTTTGAGAACCACTGCTTTAGAGTAACAGAACACTTTCAAGAATATATATATATAATGAAATATGAAGCAGCTGTTGCTGTCACGGAGTCGCATAAATGAATTAAATATAATTTATCTTCAGTATTTTTTTATTTTAGACATGATCAAATGTAAAATTAAATAAACAAATTAAAATATACAACCAAAGACCAAATATAAAAGTAAATTTGTAAAAACATTATATAATTTAAGAAAAGTTCATAGTGTTTTCCAAATTTTGTCCAATTCTCGTCGAACAAATCGTCTGGACTCCTTTCTTTGCCCTTAATATCTAAGGCCGAATGTCATCCTCTAAGTAACCACAGATCAACATACTTCGAAGGATCAAAAAGTCTTAAAGGTGGTCCAACGAGTTTGATGAATAAAAGTGCCGAAACTGTTTTAGCCTTCAACGAAGCTCTTGTTGGGGTGATAATTAAATTCATCTGCGAAAATCCGTGTTCACATTCACTTGATGAAATGGGAATGGTATTTAGAGCATGTACCAAACGCGACAGTTTTTCTGGGTATGTTTTATCGAGAATGTATTCATGGAATCCACGAATCATTTCTTTTTCATTTAGTTGCAGTCTGATTGACAAATTTCTAATTTCCGCCTCTCCGAATGTTAGCTGAGCATCAATATCTTCAGGCCAATGTTTTTGGTCAAGCACGCGAGCCCAAAGTGCTAGCTCAACATCTTCGCTATCAAGCAACCTTTTTTCAATTGACTTTTTCAATTTGGTATAAAATGTTTTTGGGTCAATAGGAGGATACTGTTTCGTGAAATAAAACTCCACGAAAGCGCTGATCGCGTACAGCAGCTGCAGCACATCTATAACATGGTCCAAAATTCTGTCTTCCTTCTTCAAAAACTTGTACAAGTGCATTTATTTTTTGTTTTCCTTGTAAAGGTTCATGTCACTGTCTTGCAGGTCCAAACTTAATTCAGACAATTCTTGGAGACCGTCGCACATCAATCCTATAGATCCAATAAAAAGTCTGTAGATGTTATTTTTCTTCTTAAGCCATAAGTACATTTGTCATTTTTATCTGTCCTAGGATCATGCATCGCATCTTCAAAATGATGCACTAGAGATTCAAAATTATTCCACACAGCCAAGACTGAACGGAAACTAGATGACAGCCATCGAGTACTTAAAATTCTTCCAATTTTCAGCAGCTCAACCTCTAGTGATTCTGCACATACTGTAAATGCAACTCTCTACTGTTTTTTGGCGAAGCACGGTATAGGACAAGAAGTTTATCAATAAATGATTTGAATCTATTGATTCCTGAAATTTCCTTTACAACATCACTTACTGATAATTTTAGTCTGTGATTAGTACAATGTCAAACTATAATAGAAGGAAATTTTTCTGGCAGCGATTTTTTTCGCTCCACGTTTACACCCTAACATTACAGCAGCACCATCGCATGCTAGAGAAACAAATTTTTTAAAAAATAACCTTCTGTCATTCCATAATAGTTAAGACATTGGAGTAAGGAATCAAATACACTTTTTGCAGTTACGTTTTCAAGTTTGATCAAGTCCAAAAATTAATTTATCGGTGAATTAATTCCAAACCTTCGATACAGCATCGAATATACACTATAAGAATGGTTTTATTGCTTATTGTTGATTCATCAATTATCAATGAAATTATATTTTTGGATTGAACGATTTCTTTAAACACCTTTTTTCTCATTTCTTCACTTACATGATTCACAATATTAATACATGCATTTATTGAATGTAGAATACGACCCATTTCAATTCCTTTCAGTTCTTGTAGATTAATTTCACTTTCAAAATAATGGAATGATTGGTTTTCCTTTGCTATTTTATATTATTATTCCTGACACCTCCAAGGAGTCCGAAGACTCATCGCGGGAGGATACCGATTGTAGAACTCTCTATCTCCACCACTACACCGAATCTCTATTACCAATCATCTTCAGCGACATCTACTGCCCACCACCACAGCTGGTATTTTTTTGTCTGTAAATTGCGTGTGTTCTGAAGGGCCGATTTGTCTGTATGCTGGATGAAAAACCCGAGTTTCCGGGAGAAAAAACTCTGCTACCTCCGTATGAGATCGGCTAAACTCACCTTCGATTGAAATCGTCCAGATAAAGATTCCTCCCGTCACGACGAGAATCGAACTTACGCCTATTCCAATCGAAGAGCGCAACGTACTGTCGTTCTTCTAATTGCGCTAGGGAGGCGCTTGCATGATTTTAAAAAAAATCTTTTCAAGGGTTTTTTTTCGGCTTCAGAAACAATTTTTAACGCTGCTTTGTGTGCAGCAGATTCTCTGTGATCGAACATTTTTTATCGAAGCGAGCTCATCTGTAGCTCTTTGGAAATTTTCATTCCCATTTTTGATTCAATTCTAAGAGTTCTAACTTTTCTGCAAGGTGTACAGCCAAGTTTCTTTTTGCAAATATATATCCATTCATTTTTCGAGCAAACATAATTTTTTGATCTAATGTCCAGCAATTTGGCCAGTCATTTTCAGTTTGGCCTTGCTCCTCAAGATTAGCTTGAGATGATTCGAAAACATCAACTGGCACCATTATTTCCATATTTTTTTGACATCGTGTCTGTTATTATTCTGGGCTTTTTATTAATGGGACCGGTGGTTAAGAAGTAATTGGAAATCTTTTTCATTTTCAAACTTGAGGTCAGACTTTTACACTAAAAAAAAAAAAATGCTAAAAGGATATGAAAATAATGACGCAAAATTTACGTCAATTCAATAAAGATATTTTTTAGATAAGTGTTTTACCGAAAATCTTTCGCATATTGTCAATCACACGGCCATACAGCCACAAACATAGATGTTAATAGTGTGCGCATGCGTGTTATGTACGCGCGAATATTATTTCAAAAATTATTTTTGAAAAATTGAAAAAACTAAAAAAATAGGTGCCGGAATGCCTTTCCGGTGCGGTACGCCAGAAATAAAAGCACACACGCACGCGCGCGCGCGCGCGCGCTAGGGGGAGCCCAACCCCCACCGAGTTCCGGACTGGTAGGCCGGTTCACCTTGAATTCTGATGACTCGAATTTTGAAGACTCAAAAGGGGATTCTGCCCACTTGGCGCCTAGGGCGCCCAACCCCCCGAGTTCCGGACTGGTAGGCCGGTTCTCATTGAATTCTGATTACTCGAATTTTGACAACTCGAAACGGGGTTCCCCCTGTCGCACAACCCCCCTCCCCCCCAGTGTACAAAATCACGTGTGACTGCGGGAAACAATACCATGGCCAAACTGAAAAATCCATCCTCCTACGTCTGGAAGAACACCAGAGGGACATTATCTACAAAATACAAAATAACTAGAGCAAGTGTCCTGTCAAGCCATGTACTGTTTTCAGTAAACACAAATGATGAAGGCCGTCAATATGAGATAAACTGGACAACTTCAAACCTTCATATATGCCGTGACGAGTTGGAGCGCCGCATAGTCGAGTCTAAGGAAATTGTTATGGACCCTCATCACATAAATAATAACCTTAGCTATAATCTACCGGACTCTTTCAGCTCTGCTATCCGATATTGGCTTTGTCTGTCTGCCCAAAATAAGGAATATCACAATCACACAATATTTTATATACACCAGGGTATTTTAGATGACGATGACAAGGTTTTGGGTGGCTTATTAAGAAACGGATTTTTGGAAGTGGAGTGAACAAGGTTCTGATATTGTATTTTCTTAGAACTTTTGCTAATTTATGATATTCCTTATTTTGGGCAGACAGACAAATCTGTCCAATTGCGTATGGAAGAACACATGAGGAACATTACTTACAAGAGACAGCGAGCCAGTGCACCATCAAGTCATATCCTTTTCTTGGCTGATCCTAATGATGAAAGCCAAAGTCACAAAGTCTGCTGGGAAAAATCTTCTAACATCTTCCGTTGCAATGATGAACCAGAGAGAAAAATCGTAGAATCTAGGGAAATCATCTTCAATCCTGCTCATCTAAATAATAATTTGAGCTACAACCTCCCAGATAGTCATTCAGCGGTAATCATGTACTGGCGTTCACGAGATGCTACTAGCACGTACTTTCCCAACAATACAACAAACGAAAGAACAGTTTTAAATACAACCACAACATTTTAATGTTAATTATGTATAGATACTCTCTATGATGTTCTTAGTTTATTTAAGCTTCAGTGTTTTAGTGTTTTTTCTTTTTTCTTTCTTTTATAATGTCACCTGATGAAGGCTGTTACAAGCCGAAACTAGTAGTGTTTTAATATTAAAACCTTTTTACTTAAATCTCGGTTTTAGTCATTCAATTCTTTTAAAAATATGTATGTTAATCGAGTTAATGATCATTCATTCATATATATATATATATATTCATCTTTTTTTGACTGACTAAAACCGAAAAAATAGATAATGGAGCACACAACATGTTTCGTCAAAAATGACTTCTTCAGGTGTGGGAACACTTAAAGCAAATTAAAAAATTTTCAGTCAGAGCAAGCGCACTCTCAAGTCACATCTTATTTTCAGTGAACATAAACGATGAAGGCCCAACACGGAGTAGATTGGGATGCAACATGGAACGTTTATATTTGTCACGACGAAGTGGAATGGTGCATAGTTGAGTCCAAAGAAATTGCCCTAGACTCGTCTCATATCAACAGCAATCTAAGTTATAGTCTTCCTGACTCGCATAGTTCTGCCATTAGGTACTGGCATACGCGTGATCTCATACGCTCGCATTTGCACAACAATAGAACTACAGAACGGACTATAACGATAATTCAAATTTAACTGCAGTTCACAAGTCTGTTATTATAATAGCACAGTGTTTTTATGGTTTTTTATGTTTTTTAATTGGCTTTAAGTGTCACCACACCTGAAGTCATTTTTGACGAAACATGTTGTGTGCTCCATTAAATTAACTTATCTTTCTCGGTTTCAGTCAGTCAAAAAAAGATGAACATATCCAATTACCGAGTCAATATACTGTAACTACTGATTATATATATAAATAAATAAACACTTTCCGTAACTTAGCTAAGTAATAAGCGCTTACATTTTTGCTAGCATGCTATAATACACTCTGTCCAAAAAGAAACCGAACTTTTCGAAAATGGAAGAAACTAGTGGCGCCACCTGTTGTATCTTTTTGTTGTCGAAAGCGGCAACCTTCATTGGTGTTGTGTCAACTGTTTATGACGTTTTTTCATTACAAACCGAGTTATAGCGCCAAGAGTGGCAGTGTGTTTTGACGAACTGTCGGTCGTCACGATATTCATGCCGTACACAACGAATTCTCGTTATTAATCGCTTCAAAACGTCGAGATAAAACTCACCATTGACCGTTTGGTCAGGCGGATAATGTGGATAATGCCCCTGGAATTGTAGAAACAAATCAGCACTGTCTTTACTTTTGACTTCTCCAAGCGACCTTTTATGCCTCTCTTCTGGTGGTCTCCACTCAGCACTCTGGCGCTTTGTTTCGGGTTCATACTCAAAACACCACGTTTCGTCACCAGTAATCGTTTCGAGAAAGTTTGAGTCCTTACGAGCGGTTTTAATGAGGTCCTTGCAGTGTTTAATTCGATACATTTTTTTTGGTCGTCTGTCAACTTGTGGGGAACAAATCGCGAATTCAATTTACGAAGGCCCAAACTCTTGCTCAAAATCTTCTGCACAGTTGATTTTGGAATCCTCAATTCATCTTCAATCAATCTCACTGACAATTTCGGGTTTTTTTTTTCTTTGATGAAATCTCGCATTTTTTGGGTGTTAACTTCGCTCAGTCCAGTTTTTGGACGACCCGGCTTTTCGTCGTCCTCAAGCGTCTCACGACTACTTTGAAATCGCTTAAATCACTCGTAAACTTGAGCACGGGATAAGCATTCATCACCGTATGCTTTTTGAAGCATTGAATGCGTTTCGGTAAAACGTTTACCAAGTTTAACACAAAAGTCAATCGCAGCTCTCTATTTGAAACTCATTTTCCGACCGTTCGTCAATACATACTGTCACTTTTGGCATTATAATGAACCAAATGTCATAAACAGTTCACAACACTAATGAAGGTTGCTGCTTTCGACAACAAAAAGATACAATAGGTGGCACCAATAGTTTCTTCTATTTTCGAAAAGTTCGGTTTGTTTTTGGACAGAGGGCGTAAATTTCTTAATTGCACTTATTACAGAAAATACAGTATGGCAAAAAAAAAAAAAAAAACGTCGTAGTGCGGTACTTTTTTTTAATTTTTTTTTGTGCCGTACCGTAGTTTTCACACTTCTTACACGAAGGTTTAGTTTAGTTTAGGCTTAGTTTAAGCTTCAGCTAAACTTCCACCAGCTTAAAACGAAACTTGCAATACCTGACTAGTTTTTTTTATTAATGTGTAATTCTAATATGAGCATCCAAGTTATTTTTCCATTTGTTTGTGACAGCTAATGGGATACTAGAATACAGTTTCAGAAAATTAAAAGTTTTTACAGCCATATCGCGTAAGATGATATTGGGAACTGATAGTTTTACATTCTGGATACTGCCGAGCAGAAGTTACCATACTGGCTTGTTTCACGTTCCATTGACTTTTATGTTTGACAACATTTGTTTGGTTACAAGTTTTTCCTTATCAGATAACTCCATTACGTTTTCTTCCGCTCATGTGTGGTGTTTAGTTTTAATCATATGCATTCCGAATTTAAATCAAAATAATTTATTGAAATATGTCACCCGTGTAAGATCATTAATCAAAATATCAATATATCATAAGTTCAAAGAGTCACATACTAAATTTGTTTCCTCAAAGCACTTATTTCATATTCTATTTATTAAGTATGTAAAATTCAAGCTTTGAATATTACATACATAGTGCGGAATTGACTGCGTATATTGGCCTTACTTCTACTCTATAGTAACTTTTCTTTGACAGTATTTTCAATAAATCATTCAGGACTCATTTTATTCTCCAGTTTCTCAGCGTGCATAGTCTTATTAGGCACTCAGATTTATAAAGACATTTTCGTTGTGTCCAACGAAAAATTGAAATTTGTTTCTCGTTAGAAATATTGACGCTATCAAATGCAAAATTGAAGCAAATTTGTTGGCATGTATCCAAATGTGTGCATTGCACTCGTATTATACTGAAAATTCTTCAAACTCTTTATAAAGAAGAGGTAAGCAGCGATTCTCGTAACTTCAGTGTGCAGCGTGGTTTCCATGGGCTTTATGTAATGCCTCTCTATTTGGAACATTTTCTTTGCGCTACACATTCTAAAAACACTTTAATTTCTTCATCTTTTTTTTTTTTTAAATTTAAATTTTAGGTAATTATCTTAACGAGGCATTTATGTAAAATGCATTAATTTATTAACTAGGACTAAATATTCAGCATATACAATGAAGGTTAATGCACAAATATTAATACGGCATATATTTCATAATAACTTTAATGGATCATATTTGCCATTTATTATGTGGTTGCCACCCACGAACGGTTTTTTGTAAACCTATAGTGCATTCATAGCATCCAATAAGGAATTTTCACCCCTACTTATTAATTTTGTAGTTTTTACTCTAGAAACTTTGCTCTAAGAGATCAAGGAAATTTTTCCGGTCTCTAATGAGCTGGATGATAGTTTCATACGCGGGGCAATGAAATTCATCTCATGCAGAAGTCTGTGTCCATAGCGGTATTCCAACTTGCAACCCATTGGTCGGACAGCCGATACGCTAACCACTCGACCAACCAGCCCTGCATAATTTAAAATAGGTTTGTTTTTATAGTGTAAAAAGGTGGCCAAATATTGGTGTGTATTTTTACGTTCACTGTATAAAACTGCATCGGAATTTATATGTTTTATAATTCGAGAATAAAGGTTTCGGATTTCAACTCACAAGTTCTCTGGCAAATAAAAGTTTAACTTTTAATATACGCTTTATTTAAATGGCATTCATAAATAAATGTCCGATACTGCAAGAAAAGCAAATTGTATCGCAGTAAAATTATAATATATTAATAAATTTATCGACTTTTCATCCTTAAAAGCAATGTAAAAGGCGTTAGCTTGTTAGTACTTTTGCCCCAACTTTTGGAAATTACGTTTGCTGACCCCATTCTTCATTATTATAAGTAACTGTTGAGCTCATTTCTATCGACGATTTTGGAGAATACGACATAAATCTTCAAAAAATATGCTGACATCTCGGCCAACCAGGCCGAGTAGTCAGCGTATCCGCTCTCGCGTTTTGGCTCTCCAGCCAAAAGGCTGCGGGTTCGTATCCCGCCGTGGGCATGGATGTTTGTGATTGTCTGTGAAAATAATAGTGGCGCTGGTGGACAGTAGATGGCGTTGGTGTAGATGAGACAGCCTGTGGATGAGGTTGAGTGGTGGTGACGGAGAGTTGGTGCTCTCCCTCGATGAGTCTTAGGACTCCCTGGAGGTGTCTAATAAAAATAATAAAATAAAAATAAATCCGCTAATAGCCGTCCTATCATATCATATACCTAACCCGAGAGTTGCTCAGGCAAGTAGTTTATAGTTTTTTTCCTTAAAAAAGAAAAACTTGCCCATGCCAAAGATCGACTGACCTGAGTTCTGATTGAAAAAAAAGGCCTCCCCACGCAGGGAATAAAGGTTCCCCTAATCTGCAACTAGAATCGAACATACGAGATGTCTTTTTCTGCCGATCTAGCACCATAGCAGTTATGACAAGACTGAGGCCACATTAGGAGTTTAAATATTGTATACTGCGCTGTAAATTATGGGACTGAAGTTATTTCGACATTGCTTGGCGTTCTCCATGACATGCTTTCCCAATAGTGAGCGCTCCCCCACGTCATCTTAGTCGTCAAACTAATTATTGTTTTTGCACTGTGATGGCATTATTACTCATTAATTTTTCTGGGGGAAAAACGGAAAGGGATAGTTTTAATTAGAACGAAATAATGTTTCAACAAAAGGTTTGAGAGATGTTTTAAAAATATTACTTACATAATTATTCTGTCAAATTATAATCCCCGTAGCGCAATTGGAAGAACGACGGTACATTGCGCCCTTCGATTGGAATAGGTTCGTCGTGAGGAGGAATCTTTATGTGGACTTTTTCAATCGAAGGTGAGTTAGCCGATGTCATACGGAGGTAGCAGAGTTTTTTCTCCCGAAAACTCGGATTTTTCATCCCGCATACAGACAAATCGGCCCTTCCGAACACACGCAATTTACAGACAAAAAATACTAGTTGTGGTGGGCGGTAGATGGCGTTGATGGAGATGATTGGTAGTAGAGGTTCGGTGTAGTGGTGGAGACAGTTGGTGTCCTCCTGCGATGAGTCTTCGCACTCCTTGGAGGTGTCACGAATAATAATAATAATGAATTATATTCTCTCTCTCTGTATGAAGGACTGTTTGTTCAAGAACTAAACTGTATGTGTTTGGATCACCAAATTTGCCATATAGCTTTCTCTCCTAACTTGATTGGAATGTAAGGATATCTTTTGGCTTTAGAGATTTACGGTCACCACATTAATCAGTCGGTTTTATGGTAGTTTTATTTGTAAACGATAAGAACTAGGACCACAAAATTCATGCCGTTGCTCTTATATCATAGCTGAAGCAACATAGCAATTTTTTGGACTTTCAGCTCCAGTATTAATTGGGTTTCATGTTGTGCTAGTTGAAAGAAAAGGAATGAGGAGCCATGAAATGGGAATCTGGAGGATGGTGTCATAGTTTGATAACAAGGTGGTATCAGAACTGGAAATATTTAATCGATGTGGATATATTGAGATAACAATAAGAAAGAGCTTGGTAAAAAAAGAAAAGAAAAAGAAAAATAACATAACTGAAAGGAGACAGCAGACGGCGAAGAAAACTATGTATTGTGAATAGATAAGTGAGCAGGAAGTATTTTGAATGGAAATCATTGCAATTATGTGTTGAAGGGGGGGGGGATTTACAGTCTTGATTTCAGTTTAAAGCGAAGTATGATATCATGATTAAAATATAGCTACTGTTATGAGTTTTTTACACGGAAACCTAAGAATTTTCAAATTTCGGATAACTTATATTCCGACAACAGATCATAATAAATGCATAGCTAATCGGAGAATGTCGTAAAAAGCTTTGATTTGAAATAAACGTTCACCGAATCTTATGATTTCAGAAAAGTCAAATCGCTGAAGAGTGGGGAACAGAATTCAGATAGAAATGTGGATTTTTAGATTTTTCAATTTAAAGAATTATCACACCTAGAGCAAACAACGACACTTGCAAGAGATTAAGTACATAGCAATATTTACAACACCCCTTAAAATATTTCTTGTTCCATGGAGAAGCGCCATACCTAAGTCGCATCAGCTGGTATTGAATTAGTGAAGGAATGTAAAATATCCATGAAAACAAGTGGAAACTACCACTCTTACATCAACTTTTAAGAGCAACTCAATGAGCAATCTCACCATCCAGTTGGAAAAACCGAATTATCTTTGTTCCTGTATTCCACATCTTTCTCGCATTCTCTTTCCGGTTTCTTCCAGACATCCTGTTTATCCGACGTAAGCTCATCCCAGAATTTGGTTGCCTGCGCAGATGTTTCCTTAGTGATCTGTTTAAGCATGGAAGTTAGTGCAGTATATCTTCACCTTTGCAAAAAATGGGTAACATGCGCTGAAGTTGCATTAATCTTAGTATAGAATTGACATGATATCTATTGACGTAAAGGGTGTTATATGATGTGTGAGTTACTTTATATTGTCATCAATGGTATTTTCTCTATTTTCAGTCCGAATTATGTCTTTTTTTTTTTTTTAGATGGTGTTAATACTGCAGAGATATACATACTAAGATGATTTCTTTATCTCCGTATAAACAGTATAGATAACTCTTAGGAGGGCATCAAGGAATGGAAATCATCTGTTTCTTCTAATTTTAGGCTAGGCTGCATTTTTAGAATTGATTCTGTTCAAGATTTATATTAGTTCTTTCAGTTATGGATGGATTATTACGATTCCTCTATATATCTGTACCATGCTTTAGGTTATCTAATAATATTGTGCAATGCTTTTGTTTATGTTTTGCAAGTTGTGGAAGGTTTATCAGTCCCACGAGCAAATTCTTATTATTGTTATTATTACGTGACACCTCCAGGGAGTCCAAGGACTCATCGAGGGAGTGCACTCTACTTTACTTCGCTAAATACATCTCACCCTCTCCACTATTTAATTCTCCTACTACGATACTACTATCATCAACGCCATCTAACGCCCATCATCACCAGCAACAGTAATTTTTTTTGTCTGTAAATCGCGTGTGTTCTGTAGGCCGATTGGTCTGTATGCGGGATGAAAAACCCGAGTTTCCGAGAGGGAAAAAAACCCTGCTATTTTCGTATGAGATCGCTAACTCACCTTCAGTTGAAAAAAAGTCCATATAAGGATTGTCGTTGATAATAAATTATGTCATAATTTGTAATTGCATATTCTAACCGATATTTGTGTGTTTTGCGGGATAAAAAACCGCAGTTTATGAGAAAAAATCGAAGTACTCGCTAACTTGCCATTAATCGAAAAGTCTCTTGTTTATAAACGTTCTTCGTGTCTTATAGGATCAGAATCCAACTCTTTCCAATCAAAGGACATCGTCGAAAGCGGATAAACAACGGAGGATCTTTTAAGATGTGTTCCACTTGTATGAATTTTCTATAATTGTACTGATTTATGGTGATATTGTACTGGGGTATAACTGTTCTGATATTAAGTAGCCCACAAAATGTAGTGCGAATGACATTTCTGAAATGCTGATGAGGTGATACTTATGGTTTGTATGGAAGTAAAGAATGGAACTAAAGTTATGCAGGTTTCTGCAAAATAGTTGTATTAATTAATATCGTTAAAAGATCTGGAATCGAAGATAACTGCTTGTGAAAAAAGTTTGTTTATTCTTCCAAGAATTAAACTGGATTGAGTTATGAATTATGTTGAAATAAGTATCGGACCAGCACTATTTCAAAGTAACCTAAATTGCGAACACTTCAATAGCGTGTAGGTCCTTCTTTATCTCTTATCCCACTTCCCACATTTGTAGAGATACTATTGTTTTTTTCTATCAGTTAATGATAATGAGTTAGGTATTTTGGACCATTCTTCCGTCATTACCACCATCATCATAGAGGGGATAGAGCCTGGAGGCACTCCTGTTTTGGTAGCGAAGCTCGAAAGGAGGGAACTATCTACCATGACGTGCAGTGAACGACGAAAGAGAGCTGGCCACCCAATTCCAGAAGCGGCCCAATATAGACAGCAAGCTCAATACCAGGCACGATCAAAAGCGCGGGAAATGCCAAGAGCGACAGCACATCTTTCTCCGAACCTGTCCCTGGCATGTGCCCAGTGACGAGTGTATAGGCTAAAAGGTTAGCCGGATCAAGATTGGCGGAAACATACTGGTGGTCGCTGATGCCTTCTTGGCGTTAAAAGAGAACGTTTCTGTTCCGTGGGAAACATTACATTATACCATTACAACTGTATTGAGTTATCGATATAAGTACTCGAACATAATGTAGAACTCAATACAGCTGTAATGGTTTGGAGCTTTACCAGGAGAAGAAAAACGTTTACTTTTATATAGCAGTGTGGACCACGTGTGAGGACAGGAATATAAAAATCAAATTTTCATTTTAAAACGGGAGGGGTCCGAATACTCATTTCTACATAATTGACTAAAAACAAGTTAATCAGGTCCCAAATGACGAATGGTTTGGAAGTCAGCATTTAAAGTAGTGTAGATGAAGTATCTGTCTGCATATCCTTTTGGTAACTTGATGACGCTAGATCAGTAGAAGAAATACTTACGGGTTGTTTTAATTCTACTCACTGGGTAGAAGAAATTTTCTTGGCAATTTTTGGTCGGTTTCTTGGTTAGTTGATGTTTGGTACGAGTAAGTGGCGTTTTTACCTCCGCTGAGGCAGAACATTTTTAAATGATCAAACTAGTTTATGGTATGTTCACGATATGTTTTCATGAAGCTGGGAGAGGGAATGTAGTGTTGACTGTATTTCTCTCTGCCATTTAAAAAAATAAATCCTTCATGCCATGAAGGATTTATTTTTTTAAATGGCAGACTTCCTAAGACACAGCCTGTATCTCACTGAAAACAAACATTGATAGGTATTTCGTCAAGTTATCAAGTCTTCGTCAAGTTTCGTTAAGTCTACTGATATCATGGTAAACTGAGTTCGAAGAAACAAGTTTTACTGGATTTATAATGATTTCTAATTTTTTTTTTTTTTTTTTGGTGTGTGTGAGTGTGTGTGTGTGTGGGGGGGGGATATTGCTTTTGACGTGTGGCATAGGTGCCTGAATGAAAACGAAACTCAAGTTCCTTTTTCTAAACAGAGAATTATTGTTATTGAAGGTTTTTTCAGGTGAAAACTGCTAAGCCTTATTGGAGCAAATAATCAGAACTGTAACTAGTTCTTTTTGCACCTCAGACAAGAATAGAAAATTGCGCACACCAGTATAGTTTCGTAATAGTTATTTTTAGAAAAGGAAAATAGGGTTGTGACGGTTGGCGACGCAATGATGTAATGCATACATTATTAGTACTGTTGTGATATGGCCAATGGCGGCTCGTGGCTTGAAATCGTGGGGATGCTGCAACTTTCGAAATAGATATACCCACTGTAAGTACAGTGCATACGTGTTTGGATAAAATATCAAATGGTAAAAAGAAAAAAAAAATTAAACATGAAAAAATATTGTTTATTATCGATAAAATTATACAGTTTGGTATAATTCAAAATTACTTAAAAATAAAATATATTCTTCTTGTTTTGTTTCATGAAAAAATATTGTTTATTTATCGATAAAATTATACAGTTTAGTATAATTCAAAATTACTTAAAACTTGTAAATCCATTCCTTTAACTGTAATTAAAGCAATGGATTTACACTGTTTGGACATTAAAATTAAATCCTTTAATTGTTATGTCCAAATATTTAAAGAGACGGAGTAAACTCGATAAGCACTACGAACACTACTACTGGCGCAAACTGCATATGAACAACAGTGGAACTGCGCGACGGACAGTGCCGCAATACGCAAATAGCTCGCATCTCACGATGACGTGCATATGCTTGCGCGCGTAGCAATATGACACTGTAGTAAATACAGTGCTGCTAGCGTCCTTCGCCCTCCTAAGTGCTACAAGATGGATTTTTATTATTTTTTATACAAAACAAGAGAATTGTATAGGACTGTTGATGATAAAATTAAATATTACAAGCAAATATAAATAAATTAATAAATATATTTATATATCGAGGAAAATTGGGGTGCTGCAGTGCCCCAATTATGCAGCGCCCTGGATATGGTGTACTCTATTTATTTTCCTTTTTCATTTTTATTAACTTTTTAAATATAATAAACAAATTTTGAATTTTTTTTTCTGTACCCATCCCTTTCCTGTGTGTTCAAAACTAGTTCTTCATTCGTCTCACCATTGTTACATTCCTGCAAATGGTATCTAGTATTAGAGGGGGAACTAACACCCTAAAACGAATATACTATTCTGTCATTGGCATTTGTTCCTTTTCTAAACAGTTTGTCTGTTTTACTTGGAAGGAAAACCGTTTTCAGCGAAAAACTGTTACTTTTGTACAAGACTAACTTGCCTTCAGTTGATGAAAAGCCTTTGTTACTCTATTCCTGGCGTGCTAGTCTTTGATTCGAACCAGTTTATTTTTTCCTCTCTCAAAAGAAAGCACATGGCATTTGGCACTGGATAAAGCGTGTATTGATCAGTATTCAATATTCTTAACACAGGTACTTATTGTGTTAAATATGAATAAATTCAGGAAAATTCGTGATTATTTAAAGTATTTAACTCTTTCGATATTGTTGTAATGATAATAATGTCGCAAATCTGGCTTAATTCACAAATCTAAGTGAAAACGGTCCACAAAAATTGCTAGGATACTGGGAACAGCATAAGATGGCTGTATCACAAGAAAATCGCAATATTCAGATTAACAAGTTGAATGGGTATACCATCGGCAACGTTCTTTTTAGGTGCATTAAAAACGGCTTTCCTACAAAGCTGTTCACGGATTTTATCAAAAAGTAAGCAAGCTGAAGTTGACTTAATTATGTTATACATAGTTAAAATGCCTGTTTTCAGCGCAATATAAAATTACTCATTTAATACAAAAAAATTCAGACCAAAATTATTATTGCCGTACTGATTCCTCCCTCCCCCTTAAATTATTGCCATGAACTTTGAAATAAACTCATTTAATGCTTAAACACACGTTTTTAGGATTTCTACAGTATTAACGAATAAAGAAATGAAATGTTTGCTTCTATCGGTTTTAGTAACAGCTGCAACACCATAAGTTACATAGGAGCAGTCAGTAAAAAAAAATGTATTCGCTGCTGTTTCTTTGTGAACATTCTTTTCCCTGTATGAATGATTTATCATGTGATTTGACGTAAGATGTTCATCTCGAGAGGCAATTTTACTTGGAATAACTGTATTTTTATTGGCCACGTCTCTAAGAGGGAAAATTGTTCACCTTCGAAATACGAATCCAATATAATATCGGAAATTTCCTTTAGTCATTATGTATTTGCGAAAAGAATACAGTGAATCACCGTTCACAGTTTCTTTTCCATGTTTCGTTTGTTATTTGAGTTGAATTGTTTTCCGTTGCCATTGTCTTTATTTATTTATTTTTTTTAAAGTCCCTGCTTGTCTTTTCGGGCCACAAAAAACGTTCATATTTGATTTATTTTAGTTTTCGGCGTCAAGTCACGAAGTTAAATCGATGCTCAGCTCCACTTTCATCTAAGTGCTATTCGCTGTGTGACGTTTTCCAAGGAAGGTCACTGAAAGTAAACCCGAAATGTTTTTTTTTTTTTTTTTTAAATTGAGTAAACTCAGTTTAAAAAAAAAAAAAGATTTTAGCGATTGGTTGTATTTTACTTTACTGAATTCTGTCAAATTCTCCTGTTCATGCATTTTGAATTTTTCCCCCTCCTTTTTTTTATGTGGGAAATTAGTGACCCGAAGTTCACACTTACGGGTCACTAATGAGTTTGATTTTAGTTTGATTTTACATTAAAAAAAATGAATATTTTTTTTTACCTACGTTAGACAAGAGATTCTTCACGCTTAAGGATTGATCGAATTTTATTAATCATTTTACACTAACATTCAGAGACATCAAAAGTAATATGGGGTTCCTCCGCCATAGGGAGTGGAAAAGAGCTCTGTGATCTTCATGTATATGTACGTGCATAAGGAATGTCTGTTAGTAACGAGAATAGTTTTAAGTTTAGAATCCTTTTGCTTAGCTTTTCCTGAGATATATTTTTTAAGTCCAGCGCGAAGGTCGATCGGGGAGTTGAGTAATAGGATCTCCAGACTTGACAAACCAGTGTATAGCATGATTTGAAAATAAGATTAAATTCTTAGTCTTTTTCTTCTTCCTCATCCGTCAGATGAAGAAGAAGATTTGTTCATAGGGGAGACTCAACGTCATCTGACGTTGAGTCCCCCCATGAACAAATCTTTGCCGTCTAGTTCCATCTCTGCCCATTTCTGTCATCTCTCTGAAGCTCGTTACTTGTGACCTTTCCTTCAAAGACTGTAGCCAAGTTCTTTTTTGATCTTCCTCCAGTGATTCCATTCAAGACTATATTTGGTAATCTTTGAAAGGACATTTTTCTGGAGGTGTTGAAACCATCTTAACTGTTATTTAATAATTATAGCTATGATATCTTCTCTATAAAACTAGCCTTGTATGATCTTTTTATTGCCTTTCGCTACAGATTAAAATATTACTGTTATTACTATTATGATTATTACTACTACCACCACCACCCCAGCATCTCCATGAGATCCAGGGTTCATTGAGAGAGATCCGCTTGACACATGGCATAAGCTTATTTATGCTATATTTACACTTAAAATCTAAAATAACAGAAACAACTTTCAAGGATAATCCGCCGCGCTCACACAATGCCGGTCGTACAAGTATCATTTACTAATACTGCACTCACCAATCTCCGTAGCCAGATATTCCACTTACTGTGATAAAGATCTGCCCCTCACTCCCATTTCGATCGAATTCTTATTCCGTGAATAATCCTGTTCTTTCTCCTCTCATCATGTATTGAAAAATCTCTCCTGTATCTACTCTATCTAACTGTAATCTACAGTTATTTAATCTTTTCTTAAAACAGCATCTGACATTCCCGAAATCGTCTTAGTTATTCGCCTGTGAACCTTTTCTAATTTTTCTTCATTTCCCCTTAAAGCACGAGAACGAATCTGTCCGCAGCAGTCGCGACGCAGAGGAGGTTGTTCCATTATTTATAAGATTGATTCGACTCCATAACGGGACAATCATCTTTTTGCCTGCGATTTATTAATGTCCTTTTCATTATTCCAACATTATTCTAACTACCTTTGCTGCCTGCCCCCTCGAACCTCAGTCCCCTATCCACAATCACTCCCAAAATCCTTTGCTTCATCCACTTCTTGCAATGCATTTCCACCAGTATAGTGCATTCCGTCTCCTTGTTGTAAAGTGCAAAGCCTTACATTTGCCTATACATACTTCTAAAATTTCCTTGTCTTTTGATATCTGTATTCACTGAATTAAAAATAAATTGTCTAAAACATGAAAAATTCAGATTAAAATTCCGTAATTAAGTGAGCTGTACTTTTGAGTTTTTTTTATGTATTAAGTCATAGGAAAGTTTGTTTGAGAAGTAAAATTAATGAGATATGGCTTTTAAAATTACCTTATTTTAGTTTTTGAATACAGAAATATACAAATTTTTCTTCCCCCCCACAAAACTCCATTTCAAATCAATTTTCAACTCAAACATTTACACCGATAGAAACTTCATGATACATGTCTGTACTGTATAAGATTCATAAAATTACGATAACAAGCCAAAAGGCTATTTTACCGGCGACATAAGTTAAATTTAAGGGAGATGGTAAATCCTGTATTATTCTACAGCTGGGTACGAACCTCGGATCGAAATCCATCGAAATCCTAGAGTTTCATGCCGAAAAAACTATCGGCGAGCCCAAGTGTAAGTAATCACTTGGGTAGTACAACACCAGGGCAACTCGGAGCAAAGATGGAACAAGTTCCGTTACTATTAAGTATATGTTACTCCGTCACTATCCTCAATATACGAATATTAAGGATAGTGACGGAGCTTGCTCCGAGTTGCCCTGGTGTTGTACTACCCAAGTGATTACTTACACTTGGGCTCGCCGATAGTTTTTTCGGCATGAAACTCTAGGATTTCGATGGATTTCGATCCGAGGTTCGTACCCGGCTGTAGAATAATACGGGATTTACCATCTCCCTTAAACTTAATTCATAAAATTAATTTGAATTGACTAACTCTTCCACTTATTAATAAACGGTAGTAACTTAGGTATCAAGAACTTGGCTTAATAATTCTATCGGTTCTAGGAATTTTGTCTCATTTTTGAATTCTTCTGTGGATTTGTTCACAAGATGCAACACAGATTGCGAGTTACTCTTGCTTCACTGTAAGCAAGTTGACTTAAGCACGTTTGATATATCTGTTAGATAAAGGAAAGATGATTGCTTCCACGTATATTAGCTTTCGCAGTGCATTCGAAAGAACGACAGTCTTTCCTATTTTGACCCGAGTTTGCCTTTCATCCAGAACGCTAGGAACTTAAGTTAACCAGTATTAAGACGACATGGAAAGTTTTATTTCGGCAACACAGCATTTGCTCAATCACAAAACAATCCTGCTCGAGAACACACATGCACACACAGGACCTTCGTAACCTGATAAGTAACTAAGGCAATGCCCAGGAGCGGCAGGTTTGGAGGGCGGAAAAAATTGTATTGCAACCTTAAAAATATTTTTTAATATATTTTCTTGAATTTAGGAGCGGCATATATGGTCCTGCAAACATCCATTCGGCAGACTAATAATGTTCTGCCTTGATTGTCTTCCCTTACTTTTAAATACCCCCGTCTAAAAAAAAAAAAAAAAGAAGGAAAGAAAGCGGTTTATCTATTATTGTAATTATGATGGCGCGAATACCTTCTCAAGATGCTATCGTTAGATTTCATTGCATGCATTATTCAAGAGTTATAAACATGTAAATATTAAACGGGAAAGCGAATATTATTATTATAAAAAGGGTTGAGTGAATCCTTTCTCCTGCTAACCTGATCAGTGCACTTTCAGATTTTTATTTATTTTTCCTGTTCTGCACTCAACGTTATTTATTCGTCCCCAAGCGTATAGATAATCTATTACATGCACGTTTCTTCGATGTTTCTTGTTTTCATTAATTATCATACATAAAACTTAGATTGTGCCAAAAACCATAACATATATTATGGTTTTTGGCACAAAATATTTTTCTTACGGACCATTTTATATATGAACGTGATTTAAGGAATAAACAACAAACCAGGCATGTACAGTATGACGAATTAGTACCACATTTTAATCACCACGTTTGTAGAAACCTGCTTTCGTTATTTTTAATTTTAATAAAATTTTAAGAGCTTTTCAAACGTTGATTGGCTCGCCGTCGTCCTCGTATTGTTAAACGCGTGTCAATGTATTAAAAAAGTGCATTTCTATCTGTTGTTTTTATTGGAATAAGCCGTGCACTCACATTTTGATGGGGAAAAAGTGATTTTATCGAAGTATGTTTCACATGCCGAATATAAACTCACGAACAGCCATTGTTGAAATCTGAACATAATGTTTTTCGTTAAGTGCATGGATTTTACTTAAGCGAAAAGTAATGCACTTTCCCAAAGCTTTTCAGTTTCACACATAGCTGAACATTGTTACTTCCTACTGCTGCTGAGATACTGCTAAGTAAGAAAGTGATACTACGAGAGTTGTATCAATTTCTTACTTTATTCAAAGACATTTTCTTCTATCGTAGTACTTGACTAGTTTTTTTTTTTTTTTTAATTCAAGAACCACCATTCTTTGCAGCGATTATACTATTTCGTGATTGGAGAGACTTGCTTTCTTATGTTTATGACGGTTTGAAGTATTATACGAGGATGATCTGAAAAGTTCTCGGCCTAACAATGAAAAAACGAATTTATAATTTCAAAATTATTTTTTATTTTTAAAAATAATCTCCCTTAAGACTAATACATTTATTCCAGCGATGCTTCAGTGCCATTACCCCGTCCCTGTAGTGGAGGGGTGGGGAATCTTTTTTTTTTTTTTTTCCCTGCCAAGGGCCATTTGGCCGCGAACATCATTCGTGGGCCATACAAAATTATCAACTTAAAAATTAGCCCGATATATTTGGCCAAACATTTAATTAACTCACCTCTAATGTGATGGCTGGAACTGCTTCTCTTTGGTGAGGCGTGTGATGTTAGCTGGTATTGATGATGTTGCTACTCGCAACTGCTTTTCCAGGTTTGCGTCGGTCAGTCTGGAGCGCAGTCGACTCTTTGCGGTGGTAAGTTTTGAAAAGAACTGCTCGCAGCAGTAAGTTGTTCCGAACACAGATGCATATTTCAATGCATGTCTCCTCAAAGTGGGAAATTCATCATTGCTTATGTAACGTTTATAGACCTCAAGCAGTGGGAGGTTGTTGTACCTAGCTTTCAGCTCATCATCGCTTTGCAGCAGAATGATTTCGTGTTGTAGGTTATCAGGCACATCAGTTGGTTTCACATTGAACGGTGTAGCAAAGATGTTCAATTTCATTTGTTTACTTTTCACGTCCTTGAATCTTTCATTAAATGCCTCAATTTTAATAAATTTTATAAATTTAATAAATTAGTTTCGCACATTCACCAGCATATTCAAGTGACGTAGAAGGCTTATGACCTTCCAAAGTGGGGAAATGCACCATGTTACTCCTTTTGAGTTGCACTTTCTGCAGCCTTAATTTAACTTCAAATGATTTCATGTTTGAAAGCAGGGAGCTAAGAAACTGGTTGGGGCCCTGCAGCTTGACGTTCAGCTCTGAGAGGTACTTGGCAATGCTCACACAGCCACTTGTTATCATTGAGTTCCCTGACACATTTTCCATTCATCTCCATGAACTGCTTGTCTTCATCCCGCACTTCGTAAAACCTCATGAGAATGTTCCCGCGACTCAGCCATCGCACTTCACAGTGATAAACGAGATCACTGTACTGACTCAAGATCATTCAGCAACTCCTTAAACTGGCAGCTGTTAAACTCTCTGCTTTTGACAAAATTTATGCATGACACTACTGTTGTATTACATTGTTGAGCCGCAACGACTGTGCACAGAGACTTTCTTGGTGTATGATGCAGTGGCATGTAATTAAATCACTTGGATCAAGACTGAGACGATTCAGTTCTTTCTTGACAAATGCAATTAACCCTTTTTGCTCGCTCACTACGTAAGTCGTCTGAACAACGTTGTCTCTGTCACAACGAGGCCTAGTGAAAGCAACTTGTTGTGATTCCAAACTCCGCTGAAGAGCATTGATTTTATCCAGATGCATTTGGCCTCCCAGTTCATTGAGTTTAGCATTTTTTGAGCTGTAATGACGCTCCAGATTGGCTTTTTTCATTACTGCTAATGGATTGCCACAAACTAGGCATACAGGTTTGCCTTTGACTTCAACAACAACAAAAAAATCATTTATCCATTTCTCTTGGAAAGATTGACGACTACAAAGAAAAGAAAATGAACTTTTCTTTTCTTTGTAGTCGCCATTTGTAGGATGTCACACCACTTAAGTTTTAATAATTATCCAGTGCGTGTGTCGCCAGCGACGCGATTATTTTGCTTTGATCGCTGTTCTAATCCTGCATCTCGGATTTGGAACATATCCAACGTTCGTACCATCGACTCTCGAGGTCTTCTCGTCGGCTGCCGCGGAAGCATATGCGCCTGTCCCGTCATGTACTCGTATGTGTCCTGTCTATCCGCGTAATGGACGTTCCTTTTCCATTCATCTTGTCCCTCAAAATATACGTCATTATTATGATTCACTTAATATAAATTTATGTTGTAATGAAAAAAGTTCCTAGATTTATTGAATTTCGAGTCCCGCCTGCGTTGCCTTGGCAGGGCCAGATCAAATGATTTCGCGACCCTTATTCAGTTCGCGGGATGGACGTTCCTCACCCCTGCTGTAGTGATTCTCAGTAAGATCTGCAAAATACCCCTATACAGCTGCAATCACCTCTTGATTCAAAGAAAAACGCTGACCAGCGAGGAAGAGTTTTAGTTTTGGGAAGAGATAGAAGTCAAGAAGGAGCCAAATCTGGGGAATAGGGTGGATGTTCCAACAATTCATAGCGCAGATCCCTTAATTTTCCCATTGCCAAAACACCTTTGTGGGCAGGTGCATTGTCCTGATGAAAGATGATTTTTTTCTTCTGCAAACCGGGTCTTTTCTCCCAAATTTTTATGTCTAGCGCCTGGTTAAAAGATCGGAATAATATTCCCCAGTTATTGTTTTACCCTTTTCAAGATAATTAATAAACAAAATGTCGTTAGCATCCCAAAATACATGCCATGACCTTTTCTGCTGATGGAACCGACTTTGTATTCTTTGAACAACCAACTTCTGTCTACTGTTTTGACTGCTGTTTGGATTCTGGTGTGGAATGGTGAATCCAGGTCTCATCCATAGCAATAAATCGACGCACAAAATCAGTTTTATTCTTGTCAAAACGTTCCAAGCACTGTTCAGAGATTTTCATACGCGTGCGTTTTTGATCTGCTGTGAGCAAGCGCTGCACTCATCTTGCGCAAAGCTTTTTCATTTTCAGTTCTTCATGCAAAATATATCCTACACGTTCTTTGGAAATGCCTATAGTCTCAGCAATTTCTCGCACTTTTACTCGCCTTTCATCCAATACCATATCGTGCACTTGATCAATGATTTCTGTTGTTACACTTTTTGGACGTCCTTCACATGGATCATCTTCAAGGGTGGTGCAGCCACGTTTAAACTCCTCTGCCCATTTCTTAATTGTAGAAAACGAAGGAGAAGAGTTTCCATAAACTTGTATGAACGTGGAATTTATTTCTGTTGGCGTTAAACCTTCTTTTACAAAGAATTTTATTACCTCACGATAATCAATGTTATTTATTTCAAGGGATACAGACAACACTTTTGATTCACACAGCTGTATAAAACAAACTACTTGATAGAATGACTTGCAATTTCACATGGATGCTTATGAGAGATGTACCAACTTAGAAAAAAAAAATCTTTCCGATAGTGTTGCCATCTATGGTCCGAAGTCGAGAACTTTTCAGACCACCCTCGTATATAGCAAAGGACTTGGAATGTTTGTTATATTTACAATGTTCAATTAAGTGGCTACTGCCCCCCCCCGTGTTAGTTTGTTAACATGTTCATTGCCAAACACGCGATATCGCGCGATGCGTGTTCTCACCAAACGGCCGATCACGCGTTATCGCGTTGACGTCGTTAACTAAATAAAAAAAAATAAAAAAAAGTTGGCCACCACACGAAATTCCAATTTTCAGCTTGGCAATGAACGATACCGCGCGATCACGCGATGCGAGTTCTCACCAAACGGACGATCACGCGTTATCGCGTGGACGTCGCTAACTAAATAAAAAAAATTTGGCCACCACACGGAATTCCAATTTTCAGCTTGGCAATGAAAGTGTTAATAACCCGTTTCTGGATTGCTAAATCTGTTTTTTTATTTGTATTTTATTTTTTTAACTCATTAACAAGCAGAGAATAATTACTAAAATGTTTAGATAATGTGTCGATCTTTGTAATATTGAACATCCAGACTTTGCAATTGATCACCAAACGAAATCGTGTTGCATTGAATAATGCTCGTCGCATTGCTACTTTAAGCAACTCCTGTCCTCGGCCAGAAACATTAACAAGTCGATTTCTGTAAACCAATTAGTCTATTTTAATGTAAAAGTTAATTTTGGTCCGATTTAAGTGAAAACTGAAGTGATTTGTCAAATTTTGATGAAGATTCCAACTACCATGTTTCAGTAAAATCCATCTATCCAGAGGAAGTTTTTATAAACATAGGATAAAAAGCATTACGAATTTTGTGAATTTTGAAATTCACCTAAAATAGATTGAAGAATGAATAAATGTGGATTACACTATGTTGTTGTGGTTTTCGGCTGTTTCGGGGCAACTACCTTCGCCACCATCTAGGGAAATGACTACGAGCAAGGTGATTTGCCGTACTGTATCCTGTGTGTTCACGGGGCCTGCTTGCGGTATGAAAAACCCCCAGATAAACTGGTGGGAAAAACCCTGCTGGCCACGCCCAAGATCGGCTAACTTGGCTATGGCTGAGGAAGATCCTTAAGCTCCTCACGTCGTCGACGGGAATCGAACCTAGGACACTCCTTCCCCGCGGAGGAGTGTCCTAGGTTCGATTAGGATACTCCTAACCTAGGCTAACCGCGCGGACGATTACACTACATGGTACTGAATGTTTGTTCTTTTATGGAGACGAAAGTCAAAGACATGAATAAATAATTTACAGCTTATTACTTGTGTGAGGGAAATAATTTGTCAGTCGAATTATTATTTAACATTTTGTTAAAATCTCTGGTGCAAAACTAATTTAAAAGATGGAATTGTAGCACAAACATAAATGATAGAAAGTTCAACGATGTAGATGCCGCATCACAAGTTAGGAGAACAGCGTAGTTCAAATTATAACTGAGTCTTAGTAAGAGCGAAATGAAATTGGTGTGTGTGGGTGGGGGGAGATGAATTAATATTGATTAGGAATGTTAAACACTGATAATTATCATAATAGAGATAAGCGTAGTCTTAGATTTCTTGAAGTTTGTACGCTGCAGTGATATTTCATAGGAAATCTGATTTTGCACATGATTTTAGTCTTCTAATGCACCTCATGTAGAAGTAATTGCATATCTTACTAGCTCAGAATGTTTCGGTTTCTGACAGTCATATGTATTTCTTATGTCCTTCACTATTAACTGCCATAGACTTTACGCATCGGTCGAAAGAAGATAAGAATATCAGCTTTTCAAGTAATTCTTTCATGCAGCAATGGCCAACCTATACTCAGAGACTATTTGGGGATCCAGCTATTGAAAACATTTCTAAAACTGAGACCTTACGATTGCGAAGGAGGGTAAGGATTAATATGTTGCAACTGTTTTAAATGCAGCACATTTTTCACTTTATAGAAAACTATTTATTTGATTTATATGCATTTATATACATATATATATATAACTTGTATGTTATGCATCACTTTGTTTTTCTCATCCATTAATATTTGAATAAGAAAAACCTATAGAAACAGTGTTTTTTAAAAGAAAAACAACAACCAGTAATTATGCTTTGAAATGATTTATATAAATGCATGCAAACTTGCAGTTTTCGTTAATGATAGACTATATACTATGTTGAAATAAGTGTGGGAACAATACTAAATTTCGGGGAAAAGTAAACTGTACATGCTTCAATACCTCGCGAATCTTTCTTTGGTTTTGATCACGTTTTCCAGCCTTCCCTGTAGATATACGCTCAATCAGTCATTGATACTTCTTCCGTTACGTAGTTTGGCCTGTCTTATATTCCATTTTGTCCCAAGGATGTTTCTATAAGATTGAGATCGGAGCTCTGTGTAGACTGTCGTCTTGAAAGAGGTTGGGGATATCTGACATGAAAATGTCACAATTATCCAGATAACACTGCATTATCCAGAAGTTGCAGAATTCTTGGCATTCATTCCTCCATCCACTACAACTAAAGATCCGAGCCCAAACCAGGAACAACAGTTCCATGTCGTTATACTCCTGCTACCAAACTTCACAGTTGGGATGATATACCGTAGAATAAGGCATTTTGCAGTATACTTCAAACCACATTCATCTATCTGATTGAGAAAGTGCGTGGTGTGAATTGTTCTTCATATCATGGACTTCCAACCCTCTATGGGTCAATCACGATCATTTTTTATATCACTGCAGTTTGCGCTATGGATTGTTATCGTTGTTTCACTGTCATTCCCTAGAAACCTAAACTTGTGGAGCTTTTGACATAACATCCTGCTACTAATGTGAATTCTTACATACTCTGAACTCCTGGTTGATTGTTGACACAGCCGACGGCTGAGATTTTCCTACTATCCTTCTACCTTTCTTCATTCCCCTGTTGTTTAGTTTCTTGGCTGTAGGCAAAATATCAGCTGATGGAAATGTCACCTACACATTTTCGTCTTTTAGCATTGTCACAGACAGACGGATAGGCCGCTGATATGGCATTCTGTAGCACCTGTTTCAAAGCCCATCAGTTTTTCTCCACTTGTCAGACACTTTCCATCCAGATATGCAGTAAACTCTTTTGCTATTCCTGTTTGTCTTGTATAGCGCTGTTGGCCGCGTGTGACTACAGGAATAAATCAGTATGTTTTAATGTGGGCATATTCCAAATACTTACTTCAGCATATTGTAAATATCCTACATGTAACGCCCAAAAAAAAAAAAAACATACCTCTCTATCAGAATGCATTCTTTAACAAAAATTCGATATTTATACTTAAAATCAGTAGCTTTAGCCAATTATTCTTTTTTTTTTTTTTTTAGTTATTCTAATTTTCTAAGTAGAAATTTTTATCACTTTTTATGACAATAGTAATATCATATGCAGTAGTAATAATGATTTCCATATATCTTTTAATATTTGCTCTTGAATGGAGTTTGACGAATGTTTTCATTTGTTTTCGATGTGTAATGCATAGCTGGAATATTTATTTCAGTCAAGAAAACTATGGTTTGAAAGTATAATCCTAATCTTCTCTGTATGGCTTTGATTCTTCACAAATTTGGTGCATACTTGTTGAAAGTATTTGGTCACTGCTCTGTTAGAGACCGAGCAGGACCATGACAAAGTCTCAGCAATTAAGATCTCATACAAAGAATTCTGTGACACAAGTAAAGGACTTAGGTGAATGCATCCATACCTCTCCTGTAGGGCGCAGTAATATTTTCACGTTAGATGCATCAGGTGTATATATGATGACTATAGCTCATTGATCCATATTATCTTCTGTTACTGCTGTAAGTCATTGTGTTTGTTTGCTCTTTGCAATGTAATAGTTGTTGCGTATTGTGAGTTTAGAAGCACAGCTTTTGAACAGTTGTATTACCATAAATACTGTTTTATAAAGTTCATTTCAGATGATAATTAATCTAATAGTTGTCTTCCTTGATCTCCTGTATGATCTCTGTAAGATTATGATAAATTTCTTGACAAATGGTAGTGTCTGATTGTTATCGACAACAATCTACTGGTCTGTTATTTATTTCCCAAGTTGGAAAAAACTGGCTCGCTCACAAATTAGCAACCTTTGTCTTACGAATTTGTTAAGTAGTTCTTTTGTATGCGATTCATCCTGTTTCGATCTTGTGTTGGCAAGTCATTTATATATTATTCTGCCCTTGTAATACCGCCTACATGGTTACTTATTATGTTAGTGTTTTTGTGTATATACAACACATTGTAAGATCCCGAAATTGTTGTAATCGTTCCTTCAAAAGAAGAAAGAAAAACCAATAGCAAACATTTCTTTGAACGCTTCAAATTTTACTGTCTGCACATGAAACCGGTGTGAAGCATTTCTATCTCGCAACTTTACGCTCACATAGACTAAATATCAATACAGTTATTATTTTACATCTTTAAAGAAAAGCTGCTACATTCGATCATGTTGAAAAGCATAATTATGTTTTACAGATCAGATTAAGATTGTTCTGTCCAAAAATTATAGTATGAGGCAGCCCAGAAGTTTTTATGAATTTTATTTTAACATTTAATAAAGTTGCAATCGAAAAATATTTAACAAAATACAAGCCGTTATACTCTGATCTTGAGCAATCATTCCACAAAAGGGGCTCGATTTCTCTATAACAGAGAAATCGAGCCGAATTGTGTTAAAGAGGTTATCTCAGGTTCCACTTTTCATCCAGTTTCATAAAGTAATTTGATAAAATCACGGTGCACAGTAAGGCAAAACATTATTGATACACCATATGATGTTTAATGGTGACTATAGAACTCCATATTTTTTAGTGCAGAGTATGAACTGATCGCATGTCTTCCTGTTTTTTTTAATTCATTCCTCGTTGTCCGAAAATTCGAGGAAATCGCAAATTTCCTCGCCTTTTAAAATTCTCTGATTTCCATTATCCTTATACTAACAGTAAATCATCTCCCCCCCCCCCCCCCCATCGTGAAGCACTGAAGAGTAAAGTGATTTCGGTTTTCAGAATGTCTGTTATTTATAATTTGGAATCAGATTTTTGGTCGAGGAAGCGAGGAACCTTTATAAGAGCTTCTCATCTGGAGGTAAATTAGGGTCTCATTAGGCTGCGGTGAAAAGATTCCCCCCCCCACCTTTCGGAACTTGGATTTTTCATTCAATAAAATATTCACACCAGCTGGAGAATATATTTATATAACACACACAAAAGGTTAAAAATAACATTAGTTCTGTGTTGGTAAGAAGAAAGAAAGAAGGAATCTGTTGACGTGTTAAACATCTGAAGGTTGTAGACTTTGGGAATGACATCAGGGAGGCTGTTCCAAAGAAAAGCAGTACATAGAATGAAAGAGATGTGCGGGAAGAGAAATTTATTCGTTAGGTTTGAATCTGAGCAGTAAATGGATATTGGCCAGCTGCTGCCCATGTTATTAATTTTGGATGAGAGAGAGAGAAGAGAGGTGATGGTGTCCAGTTCATCAGAACATTGAAATTACCTATAGAAGGGACAAGGTAGAAACAGAACGTCTATAAGAAAGTAATTGTAGTGAATTCTAGATAGCATTAATATTCTTAGGTAGACTGTAATATTGTTCACACCCCCTAAATTTGTGAACACTATTCCAATCGATATTATAACCTTTCTAAAAATACTTAATGCTCTCTGGAAGATTTAGAATTTATACAGTGTTTGGAGTTGTATAGATGCGTAGTAATATCTTGAGCCCGAAAATTACACCTACGATTTTGGAAGTTGAAAGCGCTATGACAAGTGCGTTGGTGCCAAGAAGTTAAAACATAATATTCTGGCCTATAGTCTTACGATGCTGTGGCCGTAATAATCTTAACTATCCCAACTCAACGCTGGTCCACAAATCACGTAATAACCTTGTTTTTTGGATTTTTAGTCCCCTATCCTTTCACAAACTGCTAAATATAATTTAATGGATCTTTGTCTCTTATCATTGAATATTGACCCCAAAGTTTCACGCATTATTGACATCCCATATGGCCAAAACAAATGTCAGAGCAATGTATCACCTTCTTGCATTATTCGTAACTTTAGAATTCAAGAATATTTCTAAAACATTAGTAAGTGAATTCGAGTGTGGTTTCCGTAAGTTTTAGTTAGCATATGTTCAGGAGTAATTCAGAAAATCCATTCATATGGCTAATGTAGGAGTGATAATGCCTTTTCTCCTTCTTTATGCTTGTACAAAATTTCATATTATTGAATGAAGTTTAGAACATTTCAACAGAAAAAAAAAATAAATTTCAATTTCAAATTGAAATATCAATTTCAATTTGAAATTGAAATATCGATGCAGTTAAGTGTCACTTAGTACAATGAGTTACCTGTGCAGCTAGCCAGGAAAAAAA
Organism: Typopeltis vanoorti; assembly: GCF_054136105.1. Classification (NCBI taxonomy): domain Eukaryota; kingdom Metazoa; phylum Arthropoda; class Arachnida; order Uropygi; family Thelyphonidae; genus Typopeltis; species Typopeltis vanoorti. The sequence goes on from NC_143551.1 coordinate 118,597,757, forward strand.
ATGGATATTAACTTGATATGGAGTTGAAAAAAATATGAGACTTAAAATCGGAATGTCGTATAATCATTCTGCCTGTAGGAAAAACATCAGTTATCGGTTTGATGGATATAGAAGCTTATTATAAATACTTCTCACCAACAACTCCACATATATGCACGGAGTTGATAAAATCACTGTGCACAGTAATGCAAAACATTATTGATACCCTATATGAAATTTAGTAATAAGTACTTCATATTTTTGATGTAAAGTTATGAAATAATCCTGTAATCTCGCAGGTTTTTGTAATATGTGGATTTTGGCATAAAAGATGCATCCAAAGGTTGTTTATAACTGATGTTAATATTAGCTGATGTTGAATAGAAGTTGAAGAGAAAGAAAAAAAACACGGTATCATTAGAAATGAAGAGATATTTGCTGAAAGGTGCGTTATACGAAGAAAGTGGTTTCATAGGGGATAAATACGAGACCAGTGACTATAAACCGAAGTCGACTCGGTCGTAATTCTGACAACACAACCCCAACACAAGCTGATACCTGTTGAATCTAAAAATTGTCCGTTAAATCCACAGAGATGTGCTATACCAATGTTTTGATGTTCCGATATATCTCTAATCGTGAGACGCTGATCTGTTCGAATTTGACGCGTAGCTCATCCTCTTGATCATCCTGAAAGACCCAAATATTCATCTACAAACGCTGTTTTAAAATCGTGTCTAGCGCTTATTTTAACCAAGTTTCACCCAATATGTTCATTGGATGAAACTTGGTGAAGCTTATTTTACCCGAGAATACGTCGAAATGTGCGACAAACCGCTTAACACAAGTATTAAAAAAAAATTGGTGGTTTCCAAAACTCGATCAAGTCACTGCAGGCGAATAATAACAAAGCAATATGGTGAACGACTCATGTTTAAACCATCTCTTCAGCTCCATGATCTTGTCTGAAAATATTTTTGAATTATAGATCTGTCTAAAAACGTTTGGTCATCACACTTTCTGTGTTGCACATCTCATGTGTCCAAGTATTGTCATTTAATTATCCAGAAACTGTATACTTGTATATAGATATTTATACATGGAATAAAAATACCCTTGAAAATATGAAAGACATGAAAACTTGATTTAAAAGTTTCATTATGTTCTGTCATGTATAGTAGTTCGTCGAAATGATCTGAAGAATTACAAAGAGATTGGTATGCAATCTCTTTTAATATGCTGTAGTAAACAAAAGAACAGCAAGAACAAATGCGTTTCAGATTATTTTCACTTCGTAGACAATCCTCATTAGATTAATGGAAAAAGTCGAAAATGTCTTGGTCTTCGTGTTTATCAGTTACCTGCTCTCCTGCAGCACTATTTCAGTTGATGTCTCCGCTTCATGCGGCTCATCTGCTTCTATTATATTTCTGAAGGCTTTTTTTAATTTCATTTTAGTAACAGTCACGATAGTAATTCATATGCCAGCTGCAGTCGAGAGTCACTTGGATACGCTTGTTATACGAATCTTTATTGAAATTCTACTTACTGTAAAGTTATTTGGAATTTGAGTTGTTTTGATTTATAGCCGAAGAAATTAATGCTATAAGGCAAGTTTATTATGTCTGTTAATTGGCTTTGTTATTCTGGGGCTGGTAAAGCTGTTCTGTTGGATGAAAAAAAAAAAAAAAACTAATTTCCAAATGAATGGGCACTTGTGATCAGCTTATTCACTTTCAGCTGTAAAGCTCTCGTTCTAAACAGGATTCGAACCCAGGATCTTTCCAAACAAAAACGTCGTTGTAACGACTGAGCTACGGTAGCTCTGTAAACTAACGAGATGGGGTTACGTTGGAACAACCTGAGATCGATTCTCATCACCAACTCTGAAAAGCATGCCATTGTTTTAATCCCCCCTCTGAAATTCTAGTAGCATCTGTTTCTAAGTTGTAACCCCCCTCCTCACTTGCTTACTTAATACTTGGCCACTTTTTTTTTTTTTTTTTTGCAAATCTTTGAGCATCTCATCCCTGAAATAAATGATTGGTTTCCTTATTTCGATTATTATTTGGATTCAGTTACCTCTAATATTTCCCCTTAAACACCTACTAATAACGGGCATTCCGTAGTAATAAGCAGCTAAATGACCATCAGCTTTTCACTCTCTCGGAAGATGAACTGAAACAGTACTACATTTGGTGTTATAAGGAAGGTTTATTGACATTTTAGGTAAAAAAGGTAGCTTTTGCTTTGCTGTAGTTCTAAAACGTTATGATGTAGCAGGTTTGGCAAAGCGATTAAAGTAGACACCTAATTTCTTCGGGAATGTAGGGAGACTTTATCACAAAAGGCGGTAATAAAATGAGTTGTGTAGGTATATATATATATATGTATGTATATATTGTATATATATAGATATATTTCTAAAACAATAAAGGGATTCTGTTAACAAGGCAGTTAAATGACATTCCTTAAAACCGTTTTGGCTATATATGTATACAACACTTGTTAGCAGCATTCGGTTCTGTACACAGATTCAGGTGCTTCATATATAATATATACACACACAGTGTACTACTTGATCATTGCAGGACACTTTGTGATGCTGTTTTATTGCTGCCATAGTCGCTCGTGATCTATGAAACTGCCAAAAAAGGATGTTTCATAGGCATGAGGTCCGCTGTTGAAAGGCATGGCTGGAAGGAAGGGAACTTTCACTGCTGTTTCCCCAGACTAAGATCCTGTATGGGACATGAGGGGACTGTGCAGGTTCTCCATTGGAATCTGTGCCATATTACTAACAAGGGACTTCTCGGGAGTGTCGTAATGTCTCTGTCTATATTTTCTGGCAGCTACTGTGACTGCACACACCACTAGCACCATGGACGCTACGATTCCCAGCACTACTGCAATTGCAACATTACTAGTATGGTGAATACCTTGTAGCATAAAACTCTCATCTCTGGTCTGTACTCGTGTACAGGAAAATTGGACATATTCATGATCTTCTTTAGTCTTTACTCCTATGCAGAATTTGTAAACAGTGCGTGGCTGGAGATTGTTAATGGTATAATACCGCAGGAACTGATTGACTGTTACTGACTGGTAGTTGAGCTGCCCTTCCCGTTGGTAAAGGATTTCATATTCTGGGAAGGTGTTCCTTGCTGTTCCATTCCATACAATTGTTACAAAAGTAGATGCGACACCTAGAGGAAAGATATGGATATCTATGTTTTCCACAACGAGCTCTGTGATACTGGTAGCTTCTCCCATGTAATTCTCAGCCACGCATATATAAGTTCCTGTGTCATTTGGCTTCAAATTTGAGATTGCTAAACTACTGGGTTTAAGTTGTAGATGTAGACCATCCGATGAGTCATTCAGGATTAGTCCATTTGGCAGAATCCAGTAAATTGAAGGTGGAGGGATCCCATGCGACCGACATTGAAATACATGCTTATCCCCAATTTTTTTGTCTACAGTCACATTCACTGTTCCCACCAAAACAGGTGGGCAATGAAGCGGTACTTCCGCCTTGTTCAAGTCTTTCACAAACCATGCTTTGACGTCGGAAGGACGATCGCATTTCATGCGGTCTTTATTTAGGAGCGTAACACGTGATTGGTTGACTTCACTCATTGCTTCGTGTATCCATTTGATGTTACAGTCGCAGAGCAGCGGATTGTCATAGAGACTGAGCGTGATCACCGACTGGAAAGTATCAATTACTGTTTGGCTGAGAGCAGATAGGTTGTTGTTGTGCAGCAGTAATACCTGCACGTTCGGAACATCAACGAACGCTTCCGGATCTATGTACTGCAGCTTTCTGTTACTGTGCAGGTGTAAGACCTGAAGGTAAGGCAAGTCTTTGAAAGTTCCACGGTCGACCAAAGCCAGTTCGGGCATGTTATCGAGAGATAATTCTTGGAGGGATGTATATTCAAAATCTCCTGTACATAATTGGGAAAAGGCGTTCCCACCTAGTTTGAGCACCTGAAGACTAGTAATGGTTTGTAGCGATGACGACGGAACTTTGTGAAGTTGGTTGTTCTGCAAAAACATGTGAGTGAGATTTTCCATGCCAAAGAAAGCTAAATCACTTATACCTCTTATTTTATTATGAGTGAGAAACAAGAAGCGAAGGTTTTTGAGAGATGAAAATGAACCACTGTTGATATGAGTAATCGAATTATGGCTGAGATGGAGGATTTCCAAATGTCCTAGATCGATAAACCACTCCGAATAAACTGCATTTAGTTGATTACTGTCTAGCTTTAGAAGTTTTAGATTGTGAAGTCCATCAAAAACATGTTGATCAATGAACTTAATTTGAATGTTGGTCATAATGAGCATTTCGAGTTGATGAGTTCCTCTGAACACACCGTTGAATAATATCCTAAAGTCATTGTACGACAGATCCAGATATCTTAGTTCGGTGAGATTGTGAAATATGAATCCCCTTCCAAGTTGCTTTATTTGATTATGAGATAAATCTAACTGCTGAAGAGAGGGCATGGATGGCAGCTGGTCAAAGAGATCGGTGACAGAATTGTCCGTAAATGTCAGCGCCTCCGTGTCCGACGGAATGTCCTCCTTTGGAATACTGCTTAGACCAAGATGGGAGCAGTTTACTGTACGGAGGGACACGCTTAAATGGGACGACATGGCAGTAGCGCACACACATTGATAGGGACATTGAAGAGGCCACACACCAAACACCTGAGGGATGATAATGAGGATTATGCTCAAATGGAGCAGGAGAAGATAAAACTCTTGCTTGTTTATCATGGTGGCTCTGCCTGCTCCAACAGTTGTGTATGCTTGTCCATAGTCAGTGGGCTGGGAGAATGCAGGTCATCTGCTGCTCTCGCCTGGTCAGCATACCATGTTGCTACATCCTGAAAAATAAAATCTAAAGTTAATAGGCTTTTTTATTGATAATTACTAATCCTTCAGATTACTAATTGAAATATTGGCAATGAGAGTTAGTTTTATAAACATTTGTTAAGCAGAGAATGTTATGACCTGCTACGCTATACCTGTAACTTTCTTTCTATCCACGAAACTATTCTTTCTGCTGCTGTTTAGAGGTTGAACAGCAGTATTTTGTGTATCTTCAATGTAAATTTAAAAGATACTAGGCGTACGTAATTGATTTATTTATGCATACAATTATTTTGTTCGTTTCGATTTGTCAAATACGTTTGAGATAATTGGATTATAATATTCTCGATATGAATGATTGTTTGAAAGTTACTTCAGTTCAAATTTCATAAAAAAACGCAAGAACTTGTTACTAGTCTCAGCTGTAATGAGGGATTTTTTTTCCTTTTTGTCAGTTGATATTGGACAAAATCTGGTGTTTATCAGTGACCATCTAGGTTCGAGAATACGCGCACTTGACGACACAGCACACTGACACCTCATTAAATTATAACATGATCTATGTATATAATCGATTATTTATAAAATCATCAAAATGCAGGTGGAAAAAGCTAGTGTCGTTTCTTTGTTGAATGAATAATAAAGTTGCGTCGGTGCATATAGTTAACCTTAACTAGCTTTCTTAAAATAGCGTGCTATTCACTTAATTACCGCTCATGTAGGTTAAAAAATTTTTAATATAATAGAAATTGGTTATTATTTTATTCTATACAAAATACGTTAAAATCATGGCTAACGTCAATTTACAAGCATTGCTTAAAGGATACACTTTATAAAATATATGAAATCATATTGCGTGCAATATGCTGAGCCACTATGTAGCTTTTGTCCAAAATATGCATTTCCTATGACCTGCATTTTGTCCATCGAGAAATTCAATTATATAGAAAGCCATTTGACATATGATTCTATTAATGTTTATGAGTGAATTAAGTTATTTATGTCCAAGTGAACAGAGAGAAATTTAGGCACATGAGGAATTAATTCATTCAGAATAATTTCAAATATTTCCTGGAATATACTTACAGCATCTCTATGTAATGCAAAGGAGCAATTATTAATGCCATAGAAAAGTTATTTCATTACTCTTAAAGATTTATAACATATGGATTTAGTTAGTGTAAAGAATAGGTAGTATTATTGCAACAGGACAGCGATTTACTTATTATAGATGTATTTCGATTGGCATGCAGTTAATTTATCCTTCTGTATCCTTAAATTAACTACGAAATATTTCCAACAAAGGAAATGAAGTATATGTAAAATGTGAAGTTCATCGTATTTCTATGCTTCCTTGAGTATTTCCTTCTAAAATATTTATGGTACTTTATTTTATTTTATTTTTTTTAATCTTGTTCTCTCTCGTTTCTTATGAAACTTCTTGTGAATCTACAGCCGAAATCGAGCCTTTAGTTTTCTTGGTTAGTTGCCTCCAACTTTGTCTGTCCAAAACTACTTCTCCGGTTGGGCATTGTAATACGATGTTGCTATCTTGAATAATAGCGTGTATCCCTTTTTTTCTAGGTTTCCCTATTGGTCTTTTACCAATAATTTTACTATTTATGATTTTTAAGAATATTGTAAATTTTCCATACGAAAAACATGTCCTATCCATTACAACTTTTTGAACTTTGATTACATTGGTACTTTATAAAATTGATACTCATGGTTGTATCTGATTCACCGGAGACCAAGTATTTTTCGAAGGATTTTCCTTTCAAAGGCTAAATCAAATTCTTTCTTGCTGTAAAAATTCATATACTACACATATTTAAATGATAAATCTGAATGACAATGCCAACATCATTTTTTTTAACTAGTGATTTTTTGAAAGACCAAATATTTGGTAAAAATAATAAATTTGCATGAAATTTCGTATGAAAATGTTGAAACTTTAGACAAATAATGGTTTTGACTCATATTGATAAAATATTTATAAATTCGTCAAAATGCTGGGAAAGAAGAAGGAAAAAAACTACTGTTAGTGCGTTGTTGAATGAATAATAAATCATTAACACTATCTTTTTTTTTTTTTCTTCTAATCGCATTAAATCATGTTATTTGAGATAGTAAATAGGAGTTCAATAATTTTTACTAATCTCTATTTTGCAATATATAAATAGGAAAAGTTCATGTAGAAATCACCAAAAATAAGGTGCATTACACAGAATGAAGAAGCTTCTACCACTTGAGCAAATTTTTAGTAGAAGGTATTGAATATTATTTAATGAATGGAAAGCCATCATTGCTGTTGTGCTATAGTAATGATGATTAAAATATGCATAATTGAAACGAGGAAGAACAAAATAATCCGAGACAATAATAATAAATTGGAAGTTTGTTTTCATGCCTGCTGTAGATACTCCTGTAATATTGTATTGCTTAATTATTGCTACTGCTGTCATTTTTCGCATCGTTTATCAATAAAAGTGGCAGATTGAAAACCAAAATGTAGAGTCAACTAAAAAGAGTTTAGTAACTATCCTATATACTAAATTTCACGAGTTTCTATCTATTCAGCTAGAGCAGAGTTACTGAATTTTATTCGAAATATTTTGTCTCTTCAGATGAATCGGTTGAAACGAAACTTGAGTTGGCTCGACAACTTTCCTGACCATGGTCAAAACCCTACCTTCAGCTTTACTGGTGGAATTGAATGAAATTCAAAGAGAGTTTGCAGACAAAGTTAATTTCTTTTTATGTTATATACAGGATTCTCGAAATTGAAATTTTCCCCTGATAACTTTTTGTTAACGCATGATGCATTTCCTAGAAAACCCTTCCAAAATAAAATGTGAAATCAAAATACCCATATACGGTATTTTATCTATCACACTTGAGTGATATTTTTAAACCAAGAATTATTAATTTTTGCTGCAACTTAACATTGTCCTTGTATGATTGTCTGTAATTGTTTGCATGGTTGATTGTCTGTTCTAATATTAAATTCATTATTCTAGTTCGTATTTTTAGTATTTAATTTCTTTGACTATTCAAGTATTTTTTTTTCTGATCTGTTTATTTAATTATATAAAACAGTACATTATTACGTAACAGGTCATAATCTGGCATAACCAGTAACGTCATTGTCATAATGTGTAAATCGGAAAAGATTAAAATCTTTTGAGTCTTTTAAGACTCAAAAGATTTTTTGAGACATCGGTACTAAAGATCTCGTGTCTAGCATCTGTTTGCAGTGTTCTTACAACAAAATTAGGTAATTAAGTGTCCTTATTAGCATATTGTATTTTCCGATAAGAAATTCAGTGCAGACTGAGAATTTATCTTGAATTTCTGACAGATGAATGAATCAGCAAGGAGAACACACGCCATTTACACTGTATAGTAGTGGTGGCGGTGGACAGTAGATGGTAGCTGTGTGTTGATGGTAGTAGTGCCGTGTAGTGGAAGGATTAAGAGAGAGGGGTGAGTTATAGTAGTGTGCCCTCCAACGATGGGTGCTTGGAGATGTCACGTAATAATAATAAATATAATAACACACGATCAGTTCTGAATATGTGTACCAGTCATCGAGAGTTTTACATCGGTAGGATCGTACCTTCTGCAGCGACCTGATGATAGCGTATTGACCTAATCAGTGAGTACATGACCATTTGTAGATAACCGTAATGATGACGGTGTCATTCATCTAACCTGTAGGAATCGCTTAGTGATGCCGGGGAAAGCCAGTAGACGGGGTTAAACTCATCAAGTTACGATCGCAGGCGTTGATACTCAGCGATAGCTACAGTGAAGCGTTGTCTTTATAAGTAGATGATGAACTTGAGTAGATGATAATAAGTAGAGGATTGGAAATGACTAATCGGTAGCAGTGAATATCTCTCTCCATTATTTTCACCCAGTGGAAGAAGACAATGTAGTAATCTTACAACGTTGCTGCATTGTCTAATTTGGGAAACTTGCTGGGAATGTTAGTACGCAGATGTTTTACATTTTTTATTATTGGATCACTTATTTTCTTCCATAGCACAAGATCAGAGCATAGAGTGACATTGTAGCTAGTGCAGAATTGCTTGTGATGAGCACTTCTCTGGCGAAGGGCAGAAATTCGTCTTTAAAACCAACAGGACAATTTTTTTCCCCCACAAATAGGAATGCGTTTGAAAATAAAGTGGTACCGATGGACTTTGCGCCTCAGATCTTAGACTAAATGAAAAATTGCGAAATGGAGTGATTTCTCACATATCTTTCCATCTTCGTTGGATCGTATTAAAATACGTTCCTCTTGATGAAGTATTTTCGCCAACACTTCATTACAAATTGATCTGCATAATTTGGTGCAAAGCAAGAATGAGCCTTCTTTAACTGCATATATCATGGCCTAGGTGTGTAGTCGAATTTTTACTAATGGTCTCGGAAATTGTCGTCATCAAAAGTATACATAGTTAACACAACTATATACTTTTATGAAAAAAATGTTGTTTTCAAATGGGAGTACGTGTACATTTACTTTTTTTTTTTTGTAACAGCAACTTACTAAAGAGTCATTTTGATAATAAATGATATAAGGATAAATCCGATAAATTCTGATTGAACAACACGAGCGGAAAACTGGATCGTTTGGTGTTGTATCTGTATATAATGTGATTCATGAAGTACAAAATAATCTGCTTCGAGCAGTGACACAGTCCAGAAACAAGTACTCGCCGAATATTCGCTTGTATTAGCGTTTCTAAAACGACTGCTTAGAGGTTGCTGAGTAAATAGCGTTTACATCTCGTATCATCAATTCATGTACACTATTCACCAGTGAAATAACGTTTACTCGAGATGAAGTGAATAATACTCATAATGAGCAGTTAAAGACTGGTTGAAATTCTCATGCAACAGATGAAACGCATTTCCGATCCCTGATTTTGGTAAATGTGCAGAGACTTGGACGCGTAGTGTGGACTTATAACACTGAAGACGGTAATCCAGTTAATCGGATCGTAATGATTCTATTCAGCGAGTGTTTCTGTGTATGTGTTGGGGAGGAGGACCTTAATTTTATGCAGAATGAGCTGCTTTATTGACATTGGTATGTGTCTCTATCATGATAGAGCTCAACATCATTTTCTCCCGATTATGTGAATTCTCACTGTCCCAACCGTTCGATGAGTAGATGTGCTACATTCCCCAAACTTAACTAATAGTCCATTGCATCTGAAGCATACACGTAGGAAAGGTTAACGATACGGAAGTATTGCATCCATAAATTTGAAATATTGTAGACTGTAGTTCAAATAACCAACCGCTAGTAAACAACGCAAACATTAGCTTGTCCAGGTTGAAGCGAATACTTTGAGCACCTGTTGTAAGAACATACGAGTATGATTTCACTTTCTTAAAACTGATTTTTTTTCAACTTCGGAGTAAGTTTTGTGATGATATCAAAACATTTTGTAATTATAATTCTAAAATAAACGTTTAAGGGAATTTAATTTTTTCTTACAGTTGCTTTTTTTTTTTTTTAACTTAAAATCCCTCAAAAATGAGATTCCTCCTAGGACATCCTGTATATGTTTCCGTGGGCGTGTTATTATTTTTAATATTCGGTTTCTAAATTTTGTTATAAAATGTTAAAAAAATGCTGTATGTGTATAGAAAATTAATCTTAAATTTCTTGTCCCTATCTTAAGCCTGGGCTTTTCCTACAAATTTTATCACCTGGTTTTCAGCTGTTTCTTCATGCTAAAACGTGTAAAGAATCTTTGATCACCAATCTAAGCGAAATAAGCAAGGATGTTATACAATAAATTACTAGTCGTTTAGAACAGCGCTTCCCAAACTGTGGGCCGCGGCCCCCTTGGGGGCGGTAGGTTTTGTTGTGGGGGGGCCCGTGAAATAATGAAAACAAATTTAAAATGTTTTAAGACTAAGTAGATTTTTTTATTTTAAAAGAAATGTATTTAACTTTTATTATTTCTTTTTTTGTTATTTTTTATATTTTAATGGAAAAATGCACACATTGGTGTTGGTCCACAAACTTTGCTTCCTGCGTATTTCGGCGCTTAATGAATATTAGTAAATATTGCTTATTCATATGTTTCATTTCAAAGCAGTGGTTAATTGTATTTACTTCGAATGCTCTCCAGGGAAGCTCCAAATCTTCCTGTCCCTTTCATCACGCGTTCGTAATCAGGGACTGTTGATATTGACTTTATATACATATCAAAACTCGTTTTATATTATCACTGTCATCCGAGCTAGTTTTCTGTTACCAATAAAAGTTTCGCATATACTTCACACATGAAAAAAAGCTTAAACAAGTTCATGTGGGGAGATAGTAACTCGCTTGCAGTGGTAAACAACACACCCTCCTTAACAGTCACTATACTGCAGAGGCAATAAAAACAAGTACGTTTATTATGCCAGTGAATAAGGTATGAGCAGTCTGTGTAATATATTTCTCAACAAATAGTGCAATTAGAGACAACTGGGATAAAAACACACTAATTAATGAATCCCCTCATACAGAAACTATGCTGTATAGACTGAAACAAAACCATATGTTGCATGGACAAACACAGAGTCTAACTAAAAACTATTGTTATTAATTAGATGTGCATGAGTTCGATTTCCTAAGGCAGCAATAAAATTCAACCGAACGTGTTAAAATTCGTAAAAGTGTTAAAACTAAGTAATATATATATATATATATATATATATAATGAATGTTATGGCAGTTTCACATATGGAATTCGGTTGAAGAGAGTTAGCATTTCAACTCAATTGTCAGCTATGCTTTTATCTTTCGGTTGCGCGATCTTTTGTTAATACCGCACCAATCATATGCACGTTTTAATAACCTGCCTTTGCTGTCTGTTTCGCGTTAGGCTTAATTACCGTAAAGGGAGAAAAGTCACAAAAGAGAAAAATGTTCCTGGTCCGGGGATTCCCTTATTCAGGTAATATTCACTAATTTCATGTTATCAGTCTGTGGTGTGCCAGTATCGGTAAGTGGTGATATTATTTGATCGATTCTACGTTAAAAAATTTAACCCTGAGATGGATAAGTGGCTGATAAAAAATAAAAAAAAATTCCCGCGAACAATCAGAAGAAGCAGAAACAGACTCAAAAAAAAAAAAGACAGTATTTCATATTTTACCAGAGCAGCCCGCATCGTCTTCAGAACCAAACGGTAAGAAGCAAAAAATGTAATATTTGCATTTGATTTTTGCAATATTCGCTGTGCATGTTTTGTATTGAATATAAATACAATAAATATTATAATAATATAGCTCTCTATTACGATTTTTTTTCGAGGGGGGCCGTGAAATATTTTAATTTTTGCAAAGGGGGCCCTGACATCCAGGAGTTTGGGAAGCACTGGTTTAGAAAGAAGCGAAATATATCTAAAAACCTTAATGAAAAAAGAAAACATACAGTATGTCGAAAGGGTAAGGGTACGTATAGTAATCATGTAATATTCTGGAAAATAAGATTTGAGAGCAGCTGTCCACCGTGGATTTAACTTGGAGTAAACAACAGAAGATATCTTCTTGATAAGGAGAATTTAGCCTTGGAATCATACGCGTATATTAGCGTTTGTGAAGACACTTTTTTTTTTTTTAATTGGAACCACAAATATAAATAACGACACCTCAAGGTGGTTATAACATGCCACTTAGTTGGAAAGACGCGCTTTCGAATTTATCATCCATGTTAGGAACTTTATAGGACATTTTAATCAAGAGTCACTTAACTAGTCTTTGGCCTGGGAAGATGGGATTTCTTCCAGAAATTGAATTTCCTTTTGAGAAGATGGGTGAATTACTGTGATGTGCCTTGGTGCGGCTGAGTGGAGGAAGCGTGTGTGTTCCGATCTGAGAGCAAATGAAAGTGATAGACATAACAGACACGATTTGGAAATAGAAAACTACAGTTAATCATGTTTTGTTGGATCATTGATTAATAAATATGATAAAATGGTTTACTAGCTCTTACTGAGGGAAAAAATTATAAGAAAATTACCTTTACCGATCTCCTGAGTCAATACTGTACCTTTTTATTGAATTGTAGCAGCGAATCATAATGCAGGCATCTTCATCATCGAAGTCATTTTCCCTCTTCCAGCCTGTAATAATTTTCAATATGATGTCTTAAGTATTTTATATATATTGTTACATTCTATTTCTAAATTTATGGTTTTCATTATTGCACTATTATTATCGTAAATTTAATTTCAATGAGTTTTATCCGGAACTGTTTCTCTCCTTACTCGGTAGAATGCGAAACACATTTGTTGAATCCTTCATGAACTGGGACTTCCGTTTAATGGTGTGTTCAATTGTGATCGTTTTTTTTCACTCTCAGATTAGTTTTTCCTTTCTTGTATTACTGAAATTGCTTGGCTTCGAGTATCTACTGAGACACTACTCAGTAGAGATACTGAGATGGTAGTTGCGAATAGGTAAACTTTCTCATTTATCTATATCGTCTTTTAGATAAATGTTTTGAAATTAGATTTGCTAAAGAGCTGCATCTTCTCATTCTGGCAAGGACTAAGTCCAAAGTATTGATTAGTTCATGAGTGTAGTATACGTATCTTGGTTTAATACCTTTCTTCCCCCTTGTCTTCCCCCCCTTGCGTTAAGTCCATCGCTGCATTTATTTATTTTTTTTTTCTCTTTTTGTTCTTCTAACCTATCAAATGTTCATAGTAACTAAGCTTGGTCCTCCGTTTAAAGTTTCGGGTATTAACTGCTTGAAGTATTCTTGGCTGCTTGTACTTTAAATACTCATTACACCAAAATTATTTATTGCTTCTGATTTCCTTCGGGACTGTCTCAATTAGAGACAGTCCTTGAAGGAAAGACTGTCTACCAACGGCTTAATGTGCTCTCTGCCAAATTACCCGAAGATGATGTTTTCACATAGCCTATTTTGTTCATGTAATTATACTAGTTGCACTCTGTTTTCAAGATCATTACGTCGTTGTTATTGAATAACTTTGAAAATTCATACATTTTAATGTATGAATTTCTGAACTTTCTTTGCCGAGCACCTTCCGAAAGTTCCGTGCTATGCCAAATCGCACTGTTTAAAACATTATTGTAAGATGTTATAATGTAATACGTTCAAATAGGCAATTACAGCATTGGCGAAAAAAATAAAAAAATACACATTCACTGTTTACTGCAAGTTCACCATGGAATATTTTTTGAATTCTAGTAGTATTAGTATTATCTTTTCCAATTTTGGATACTGGAGTAAAGATTAATATTTCGTTGACTTAGCAGCACTATGGCATTTTATCGTAGTAGTGGAAAAATTATTACTCTGATGGATCATTATTTATGACGCTGATCTTTGATAGACTTACATTGTCTATCATGTCTTTCAGTTATGTGAATTCGGCCAGTTTGTCTGCCTTGCCTGATGAAAAAAAAAAACGATTTCTGTAAGGAAAAAGCCAGCCACCTTTGTATGAGACCAGCTAACCAACCTCAAATTTGAAAGCCTTTTACAAAAATTCTGATTTTTGTGAGAAATAAAATATCAAAATGAAAAGAAATTGACTCAGTAATACTTCTGCTCTATGCACATATCTAATGATTGCTGTTGAATTCTTTAGATTTGTATATAAATTAAAAGTAGATCATTTATTTATATAACGTTCATATAAATGTTTTGCATTATTTCAGCAAAAGTTCTAGCACTTCCTCAAAAAAAAAAAAAAACCTTTTATGTAATTAGGCTCAGTGGCCAAGTTACTTGGAGACATTAAAAAATTGAACACAAAACTTGGACGAACATTATATGCAGAAGCTTAATTTGGGATTTAACCTTACATTAATGTTTTGGTTCTAGTTAAGCAACAACTAATATTACTGTTATTTGAAAATTGAATAAGCAACATTCAGCTGTAAGTATGTAAGTGGCTAAATATTTCAATAATTTATTCCACAATATTCCATTTTTTTAAGACTTTCATAAAAATACCAGTTAGTCCAGAGAATGAATGTGTGACAAATTGGTTTGGCCATGCAAACTGTAAAAGTGCTAAATGTTTGATCAAATTTGTTTTAGTTAGAATTGTGGATAAGGCAACAAAGACTATGATGTCGATTATTTATAATATAATAATTGCATCAACGAAAACATGAAGACTTATAGGATACGTGTATCGTAGGTGGACGAAGATGGAAGAACTTTATAACTCTTTTTAAAAAACACAAGTAATAAAAATTAGCAAAAAATATTTTGAGATTTAGTTGGTAGGATAGAACACAGAAACTAAGTAAATAATTAATTTATTAACTTGATGCTGATATTTCGCTGGTATTATAACCAGCATCTTCAGAGCACAAAAACACTGTTTGTCACAATACGCGAGACTAAAACAACATGGTGTACTTAAACAAAATTGTAGCAGCAACACCAACAACAACATAAGTACACCATGTTGTTTTAGTCTCGCGTATTGTGACAAACAGTGTTTTTGTGCTCTGAAGATGCTGGTTATAATACCAGCGAAATATCAGCATCAAGTTAATAAATTAATTATTTACTTAGTTTCTGTGTTCTATTATACAGTTAAAATAATAAACAACATGTTCGACGAACACATAAGTCTGTCCACACGTTTAGTTGGTAGGAGACAATTCCACCTGATAACAGTAATGAAAGAAGAGTAATGGTAGGTAGTGCCGGTTGAAAGATTCAAACCTACCACACTAACTTGTAACTTGTTGTTACTTGCAACATAAGTCTTCATAACTCTTGAAGAACGCGTTTAAATAGACAAACTCATAAATATTGTCTATGAAATTATCGTTATAAAAGGCATAAAGCAGAAAGACTATCTGTTATTAGGAAGTGAAGCAGATCAGTGACCCATATGTAGAGAGGTGTTCCAAAATTTTTAAAAATCCTACAAGTTTCATATCGAAGCTGAAGAATACACTCTCCCCTCCTCTCAAACAGATAAACCGGCTTCAGAATAAACACGAATCAAACAAATTACTTTCATGGTGTTAATTGCTTAGGCGGTAATTTAATTCCAACTAGTTCCAATCTTTCAAGGATCACTCAATGCATAATTTTTTAATGCATAATTCCTCCAAACTTTTATTTATTTATTAAAAAAGTTTAGCTCTCTTTCACATTTTTTTATTTTATATACATCTTATTTACCTACATCTTAATTTATTTATGTTTAATTTATTTACGTCTGTTTTCTGCGAGTATCATATTATATATCTGCAGAATCTGGGAGATTTGCAGGGTTTTTTCCCCTCCATTTTTATTTTTCTTTTCTTAAACGAAAGTGCTTAAAAAATAAACATGTATGACAAGTTACAATTTACAAAATAAAAGTATACCATAACGATATAATATTTTTAAATATTACGAGTGAGAAAAAATGCTTTAACATTTAAATCCGTTATTTGACTAAAAAATGCTGTCACTTTGGAAAGTAGCTTTAAAAAACATATGCAGTTTTGATAGAAACAAAAATGCAAATATTAGAGAAGACATTCTCTGTTGATCTTATCATCGGATTAAACATAAGAAAATGTAATAATTTTCACTGTATTTTGATGTATCTTTCATTTTCTAATTTGTAATTTGCGTGTGATAGTGCTACAATAATGAGTCTTAAATGGTTTGCAAAATTCAGTTATCTTTTTGATAACTCATAAGACATTTTCATCTTCAATAGTGTAAATGAGTTGGTTCCGGTAAACCATTTTAAGATGCAATATGTTCTCTAAATTTTTTAACATTTATTCCTCCTGATTTTATAGTTAGTAGTAAGATTTAGTTTGTTTTCTTTTTTCCTCGATTTAAATTAATTATAAATTTTGTTACTAAATTCCTAACCCAGTAACTATGGTTATTTTACGGATTGTATACTCAGTACATTGATGATGTTTTAACTGATGGCGGTACTGGAACATTTTTGAATTCTTCGTCGTCTATGACGAAGATTTATTTCAAATTCGGAGAGCTCAATCATCGCTGTCATAATTCTTTTCTCCATGCTATAAAACTTTCGTTATCATTAAACATATCTTGTGGTTTGTAGCATAACTGCTCAATCTTCTCGGATAACCTAGGAACATTTATCATTATTATCTTATCATTTGTTGCTTTAAATGTCACACGCAAAATGTTGAATTATTCAAACTTTGCCTAGTGTCACTACCACTATCGTTGGCATTTTTCCTTTCGTATAAGTAAGTTCTAGGTTTACTCTCCATTCTGCAGTGTCGCTTATTTATTGTATATTTTTCCAGTAAGGATTTTTTTTTTTTTAAATAATTTCAACTGTTCTGTTTGTGGGCGACTTTGATATATTTAAGTTAACGAATTAAAGATATCATTTCAGTTTTGCATTGCGTGAATATATTATATTTTTTTATTACTACATACTTCCCTCCCCCCTCGGATTCAGACTTTGCGTATGGAATCGAGGAAGGGGAGAATATTTATTTAATACAAAAAACTGTTTTATCACACGTTAAAACTCATTTACTGGCTGGGTATTTATTCTCAGACAATGCACTCCATTCACAGCTATCCTGTACAAAAATCTAGCCCCCCCACCTGTCGCACATTTAGTACCATGGATATGTTAACGATAAACCAATCCGCTTCATATTATTACACCAAACATCGAACTGTATCAAGCCGTTTCAGGCCTCCGGTAAATAGGACGACAGCCTCACACTGATCGATAAAAATCATCCGTCACCTTAAGACATTCGCGAACTTTCATGCCTGCAGTAGGATTCGAACCCTCAACTGTCGGTGGGAGAAAACGGAAGTGCTATCCATTCCGCTAACCCATCTTGTTTTGTTCTGCCTCCCACCCTTTGAAAAATATTCCTATCTACTTCGTAAGCTCCTCCACGCAATCATATCGCTTCTTTTCATTTCATTTAGCAGGTTCTGCATATTATATTTGAATCTGTCCTCATGCATGACATCCCGGCCCCCCTAAGTCCTGATATCATTTTTCTTATCCACTCGTGAACGTTTAGCTTTCACAGTCACTCTGAAATCCAGGCGACCTACATCTCTCGACTTCAAGTCTTTTCAACCGAAAAGAGTGCACCTTTTCACACCGCGACTTTGGAAGCCTACTTGAACTTGACACGACATGCAGAAGTAGTTTGGTGAATCTTGCTAAACAGAATGTATGCGTGCTCATCTGTTTATTATAAAAGAATAATGTCAATACTAATTCCTTCTAGTAGAACCTGTAGATATGGCTTGTTATATTTATAATAGATATTTTCATTCTTATAGCGATAATGTTATTTGTTTAGGGATCGATTTGTATCTTAACTTCCATTGAATAAAAGATTTTTGTTATTACACATTCTACTCGGTTCCATTTTTTTTTTCATGTCATTTTCGACCTCATGTAAATATTGCGGATGCATGCCTCTTCATTCTCTTTAAGGCGAAAGAGTATTGAAATAATAATAAAAAGGCAGCATGCCCTAAGTCTGTTCTTTATCTATCTGAAGCTTAATTTCCTCTTTTAAGTCATTAAAGTCTCCGAACAATGTTTACTACTACATTAGCAATTTCCACTCAAACGGCCCATTAAAAGTGAACGTTAATTGTTTTACCAGCATCGTTAACGTCGAGTTTGTCTAATATTGCTCGCATTCCAGTGGTTGTGTTTGCATTGTCAGCTTTCGGTGTTTCACTTGGTACCTCTTTAAGTGGATCGTTTTTTATATTTTCGGTTCACTATGAGGTTCCTTTCAGCGTTATATTTGTATTCATTAGGCGTTATTCTTTTGGAAATCAAAGCCTTGTTTGGAAGGCTCATTTTTACGTATTTTTGCAGCTGTATTTTATTCCGATAAGTAGTTATGCTTATAGGAATAATTAGCAACTGGTAATGTATTTGTTTATTATAGATTCGGTTTCAAAAAGTGCCGAAATTTCACTATAAAAATGAAGCTCTTCACATGTAACTAGGAAAGCTCTTACTTCACATAGCTTGGGTAAAGTCTTAATTCGAGCTTTTAAATTGAAGCCTTATTTACTGAATAAATTGATGTATTTATAAAGGAATGCGGTCTCCGTTAATTTTATGGTATTAGTACATTCAACCCATTATTAATACACTAAACGAGAATTCTTTTCGATGAGCACTTGCAGCAAGTTAAAGATGGTTGTCTCCATTTTTTCTCTTCGTTAGCTTTTCTCAACGCTGTCGACAAGTCCTAACACAATAAGCCATTCTTTATCGACAAAATGCGTCCTCCTTTAGAAAGCATCCACACCGTACATTGAGCATATTCCAACAGCCAGCTCCTTTTCGCTCGGGGCGCAGTGCATTCCGCTTCATCGAATTACCGAAGAAAGACCCTTTATACTCTTGTTTGAACTCGAGAGGAAAAAAAAAACCATGTTGACCATTTTCCTCATTCTGTGATGCTGCATTTTCTTCTATGCGCAGCACCAAGACAAGCATCAATCTTCGGTGTTGAAGGCTTTTAGTTGTAGTGATAGAGATCGATTTGACAGTGTCCTATACACTCACATCGCTTCACGTTAATGATTGACCTGGCCGCAGCAGAATGGAGGTGATGTGTCCCATTTTCTTGGAGCTAGCTAAGGGAAATGGCTGACCATTAAAGGTATCCACTAAGACGGACGGCATTCTGGCATCTTTAGCACATGAGAGCTTTTATGGCCACGTATAGTTTTGTGTAAATCATGCTCGTTTTGTTCTTAAAACGTCATTTGTTCCCAACAGTCTTAAAGCTACTTTTCTACTCTATAAGAAACTGGTCGTATTATTTTTTTTTTTTGCTTTTACTTACCTATTTTGTAATTCTACAGACATTCTGGTTAGATAAAAGCATTGTTATCTCATTTTGTTCTTTACATAGATTAGCCTTCTGTTTTGTCGTTTGTAAACTTAAAAAAAAAACATGGTTTGGTTTTATTAGAATTATGGCAGAAGCATCTAGGTGTATTCACTGTCTGTTTATCGGGAGGAACACCTAGTTTTCGAGAGTGAAAACATTGCATCCCCATTTAAGACTAACTTATCTTCAGTTTAAAATCCATTATAGGGTTCTAGAATATTTATAATAACTTTTAAGTGATGGTGAGTTAACCTTTTATACAGAAGCGGCAGAGATTTCTCTCTTTTAAATTGGGATTATTCTTTCCCACATAAGAAATAAACCGACAAGATAAATGCATTTGACTGTTACTACATACTCCCCTCATGGCCCCAAATGCTGCAGCGTAATCTTAAAAACAACCTAGCTCTTCTTCCTTTACATATCAACCCAGTCCTTCTTCTTTTACATATTAAGTTCAGTAGCCTATTACAGCCAAATCGCCTGCCTGGTTGGCCGAGTAGTGTTTGCACTCCATCCAATTAAGTCGTGGGATCTCACTATGGAATTTGGATGTATTGTTTGTGAATGTCCTTAGATGGTAACTGTATTTCATCGCTCAGATCACCATTGTACTTGTTGTAGGTTTGATGTGATGTGCCTTTAAAAAGTTCTGTGTTTGATCTTGAGAGCATAATATCCGGAAAAGCTCGTTAGTACTCTGACTAATGTACGATTAATTTACAACCTGTCGTGTGTAGGATACACATAAAAACAGTTTCTTATAAACCTGATTTTGGTTACTACAGGGAAGTTAATTCTCTCTCTCTCTCTCTCTCTCTCTCTCTCTCTCTTTAGTCTGTCAGTCACTGTGTGCATTCTATGTCCAGCTTTCCTGTTTTGTGAGAAGAAAAACTCTGAATTTCTTGGGGGGGGGGGGAGGGAACTTTTGCCATTTCGCTTCAGACTGGTTTCGATTGGAAAGCTCTTAACTTTTCAGTTCTTAAATGTTCATTGCCTCATAGAGCTGATCGGAATACAATATTTTCCAGTCAAAGATTTTCATCGCTACAACTGAAATACGGAGGCTCCTATTATAACCGTTATTATTCTAGATTTTTTCATTATTGTTAAATTACTAAATTTCACTTCTAGAAAATCTTGGATAGTGTCCGGTCACATGATAACGACACTTCATCTTGAAGAAATTATGAACAAGGTTAAATACCAATCAAATAATTATTTAAACATTACACCGTAGAAAAATATATTAAATAGTCGTAAGATCATATTGATAGAATGGATCAATATTTCAGACGCTGTTTTAATACATTTAGTAGGAACAATGAAGTGATTTCCAAGAAGAATAAACAAATTTAATTGTAAGGAGAGAAGGCTAAATCTTCCTATTAATTTTATTACTTGATTCCTTCCACATACACAGAACTTCAATATTAGATTTCTATCAGGGCTATTTTTAATACGTTAAGATGATAACATTGTTTAAATCTTTGTAATATTTGAGATCTGACTATTTTTGTTAGCGCTAAATTATCAGTATGCCACAGGCAGGAGCTGAGTTGCAAATTGAATAATTAAATCAGTCGGTGTAACTGTGGTGATAATTAGAGCACTTTAAAAAAGTTCAGAGATGTATGCTTTGGAACATTGATTGGCTTGATTACATTTTGGACTTCCAGAATTGAAACTTGTTGAGTGGAATAACAAATTACCTTCCACATAAGATAACTGAATCATCAAACACCCCTGTCTTCCAGGTAAACTCTGGGTATGTTTCGCGAACACACTGACATTGTGGAATATTTATGATCAAAGTTCGAGCAGTTTATTTTTCATCACTAGGCAGTTCGGTAATTAGGACACTGTGGGAAAGAACACTTCCATGCAAGTGATTGGATCACGAAACTTCAGCTGATGAGTAATAGTCCTGCCAGGAAAACTCCCCAGGTCTCTTTCCAAGCCAGCTTATGCTTCCTCCACAGAAACATAATGATATAGCTACATTATCACGGGGAAACTGTCCCAGATAATGTGGTGTTAACTGTTACAAATTTTTCAGAGAGCACAAATGCTGCCGAAATGGATAATGCATTTTTGTAATTTCAGTAATAATGTGCTATAGATTCAGTAGTCTTTCATGTTTGAGATAGGCATGAAAAAATCAACGCCTTTTCTCAATGAAAAATTATGCAGTTAGGTATTACAGTTCCCATCGCAGCGAACATTTAGCCCCTCCCCTTTACCTCTGTAGATCAGAATCACCAACGTACTGCCCGTGATAAGGCTTAACCACCTTATCCTCGAGACGGGTAAGGTTTGGAAGGGCCAAGGACAGCTCCGTAACAGGCCACTAGTCCTAATACGTAAAATGAAGAAGAAGAAAGATTATTAACCAAGATTATTCGAGAACTCTTAACTAAAAACGTTATGTCATTGAGTCGAGCATAAAGTAAATCTAAATATGAGTGATTTAGATGAATCGAAAGATTTAAAGAAGTTTAATTGCTCTTTTTTTTTTTTTTTTTACTCTTTATTTTCTTCATGAAAGAAATTTGCACATAAGAAATTTTTGTTGAAGTTCAGTTTTTGCTAGTGCTTATGTTTTGTAGGAAGACATTGACGAAAATGATATCCGTGTGTTAAAATATAGAACTATGTCATCAGATGAACACCTTTTATATGAATTTCGCCTACGAAAGGATGTAAACAATAGCACAAGAGTACTTCTTTAAGGCCTCCCAGTCTCTATTATGCATGTAGGTGTTGCTCCGCATATATCTTGTTATTTTACACAGCAGGTAATGAAAATTGTCTACCACCTAAAGACATTCATAAACATGTCACAGTGAGATTGGAATCCACAGCAGGGAGCGGATTCACTGTTCCGCTCAGCAGCCATTTGTGCTAGTCAAGTGAATGACGCTATTGTAGTTTGAATTAGATTTGCAAATTGACGCAACAAATTTTACACCACATTACTATTGGGGTTTTCTTCCCAAACTGTCAAACGTTGCATTAATCAGCGATATCGGTTGTTTAGCATTGATGTTATCACCCCCATTTTATGCAATATTCAGCAATCGAAATTGTTAATATGAAGGAAGGGAAATTTTTTAAAATATATTTTTGTTTAATTTTTTTACTGACCATATCTTCATTGATATTGGAGCATGTTGTGCTTTGCCCGTTTTCTTTTTGTAATTTTTATTATAGAAATAATAACACGGCATAATTTATGATCATGTTATAGAATAAACCTGTCCAAGAATAAACGCAATATTTTAGAAAAATAAAAAATCAGACATCTAAAATAAAAGATTTCAGCCTGCAAGTTGAAAATAATTTCAAACAGTTGTCCGAGATTTTAAAAGGAAATCCCGTGCTATAAACACTTTAAGTTTATTTAAGTTAATTTAATTAACAACTAGCAATTTGATTTAAATGAGTCACAATAGAATTGAAAGGAATCATACAAACCTATGCAGCGATTTTATCGGAATTTGTCCACAAAAAATTCTTTCCCTACGATACATATATCCGCACATCTTTTTTAGAGAATTTCTGTATTTTGAATGTTCCTAATTTCTCCTCAAGAGAACTGGAATGATCGTGTTTTTTAAGCACTGAACAGCGAAGAAAGAAAAGTTATTATTTCATGTTTCAACTTTGCCATTTGAATCTTGAAATGGCAACCCTGAGAGGTATCTTATAACGAGAACTTGGGAACAGTTTTTCGGATTTAGAACATTTAAACTACCTGACTGTAGTTTAATGCATGCATTACCATTATTGATCCACGTCGTAATTCTTTTTTTTTTTTTTTTCCTTTTAAGTCTCTGTTTATTGTGTAAGATAGCTAATATGTTTATGGAACCAATTGTGCATCCGGTCTCTTTGTATTCTTCCTCATGATTTTGCTTTATTCACAAGGACCAAAAACTCTCCTACTCACAGTAATGTTTGGGATAAGAATTGTATTAAAATAGGCTACCCGTTCCTTAATAAGATTCCTTCGTGAGATAACCTATGTAAGGAAGGAAAAAAGAAATAAAAAAAGATTACTATGCAAATTGCCTCCTGTACGGCGGGGAGGGTGGGTGGGCTTCCTCTTTCCGCATCCGCCCTCGATGGTCCTCATCTGTTTGTTCTCTAGTGATCTAGACCTCTTCTCTCTATTTCTCTCTCACTCATGGTCGTAACTGTATTCAAATACAGTGTTGCTAAGCAACTAGCTCAGCTGTTTGGACAAATTAGAAACTTCAGTGAGAAATTCAGCATCGGTTGGAACTGGAGGGATTATAGAACAACAGTTGCTGTCTTGAAATATATTGATTTGTCTGGCATACCGAGAACAACCTGAACAATTCTAGTATTGTCTGTCTAGTGTAGATGGATTGATGTGATGGGATAAAATAGAATGGTCACTATTACATTGCGCTAAACATTTCTCACGCTGGCATGTTTACTACAGCGATATGCCAAAATAGATCATTCGTCTTTTCCGCTGTTGGCATCGAAGTGTTACGTTATCAATTATGTTCGATTCCAAATGCCAGATGCATAGCGAAATGACAAACACGTTCTTGACAGACATTATACATCGTTACTTTTCTTCGACTTTTAAAATAACCATATCATTGTAAGTTCGTTTCTTAGCTGTGCATCAGTATAAAATTTAGTGCACACATAGTTCACATTTAGCATATAAAAGACCTATATATATGCTAAATAGTTCTTTTGAAGATAAAATTTGTATAGAGCTGCTTCACACTAGCTGGATAATACTCTGATCTGGGCGTCACATGGAGAAGCTGGGTTTTATATTTATAGGAAGTTGCCAAGTGTTTGTTATTCCGCGTGTAATATTATGTATATTCTGAACTGCACTTTCAGTACTTGATATTTTGCATATCACAATATGTTTATACTTTATATCTGCATTAAACTTCAACTGAGCTGGGTAAACTCTCTCGACAGAATGCACTCTTAAGTGAGAAGGAAGCCGGAGAATAAGTTAGAAATCTTGTAAATGGATGTACATGTGACAAAAAATAAAAAATTAAAAAGCTTCGAATCTGTATATTATTGTTATTATTATTTTATTTATTTATTTTTTGATATTTCTAATCAAGTTTATTCAGTAATTGTTATAAAACAATTTTTCTGCTGATTTCAAAATTTCAAATTTTTATGTACCTCAAAAGAATTCAAAACGGTAAGTAAATACTCAGACGACAAATTGATTCCCTAAAATTTCAAACTTATTATTGAGTATTGAGTCATATATGATCCGTGAAATACGCGGATCATACGTATGACTGTACTTCAATCCATGTTGAAATAATAGGAAACAATCAGAAATAATACAATATTTCTTACTGTATTTTCAACGTTTCTGTTGAAAATAAAATTATATGCTAATATTGCCATCAAAAAGGAGTAATCCTTTTTTTTTTTTTGTTACAAAGCTGAGTTGGATCCAACTCGGTTTATAGCGAAACATGCAAGGATAATCGTATCAATCTCAAGACTTCATTTAGCCATAAAGTTGCATAGAAGATTTTAAAATTACCATTTATATTGAGTTTCCCTTGACTGACTGGTGTATTTTCTGTACAGTATTTGTTTTTTTACCGTGATGCAAATTACCACTTACCAAACTTAATTGGTTTCCAAAAAATGTAGGATTAAGTAAATTAGAATTAAACGGAAAATAATTAACCGTACCAATTAAGTGAAATTGTTTCAATTCGATACTAGGTCTAAATGTTCTAAAGTGTCTCATACATAGTTTATAGATTGATTCGACTAAATACAATGCATTATTTTTATTAATGATAATTGCACGGTCACTAAAACGTATATCTTTTTGCCATTTAATTGATTATTACGGATAAATGCCCAATAATCGGAGCACAGAAGTTTTCGAGAAAATAATATGGCGCCCGTAGTTCAGTCGGTATAGACGAAACCCTTTGGTCGGAAAGACCTGGGTTCGATTCCGTCAGTGACGTGAGAAACCTTTATCTTGTCTCTTTCGAGGAAAGGTGAGTTAGCCGGTCTCATACTGGGGTAGGGTTTTTTTTTTCACCCGGAAACTCGGATTTTTCGTCCCCCAGAACAGGCAAACCGGCCCCGTGAACACACGCATCTACAGACATAGGACATACCTGGAGGCATAGGGCTAACCACCTTATCCTCGAGTTGTGGTTGCGAAGTTCAAGAATACTCGGAAAGGTCGTGGGCGCTTAAGTGCCTCTTAGGACCACTGATAGGAATATGATGCGTAGATCCGATTTCGTACCTTGACAAGGTTAGCACCAAAACGAACTGACGAACATTAATTCGAACAATTAGAATTCTTTTGAAATGGATGCCGATGCTACCTGGACTTAAACTCATTACTGTATTTATATATGTTGGACACATCTGCGATTGAAAAAAAAAAAGCCTTGAGAATATTTGAAATAGGATCACAGATGCACTAGAATACATACTAAAAGTAATGTAATGCAAATTTGACTAATTCTACTTTGTGTGTGTGTGTGTGCATCAAGAACAGGATTTCTAAATTGCTTAACTCTTAGCTCTCCCATGATATTTATACTATGTACGACAGCCTTTCATGGATGGGACTCTCTTTCTCTCTCACCGTTCTGAGTTTGATTCTAGTCGCCGACGACTAGAGGAATTTTTTTCTAAGTCTTTCTTCAACCGGTTCCCGAGTTAGTCGATCCCGAATACAGTCAAGCTGATTTTTTGCGGTCTTTTCCATCTCTTTAACTCAATTAAATAGGAATGTGAGTTAAGCACACTATTTCGAACAATAATAAATAATATATAACGTTATGATTAGGAACCACACAGTTGTCTACCATAATCTCCTTCCAAGGTGTTAATTAGTCTTGGGCCAGCTATTGTATGATTGGCTAAGTGTGGAAGCTAGCTGCCCGCTAGTCTTCAAAAGTTAGTTAGGGTTAAATGCCCTTGCCTACTCCCTTTGGAGAATAAAAGGCGTTTATATATATATATATATATATCAATGAAAAATGTTCTAACGTTTTGCTGCCACTAGGGAAATGAATTTGCAGCCAAATTAAGATTTGTATTTTTTATATAATGCGGTTAATGAAAGGATTCAGTTATCCATAATATATATATATATATATATATATATATATGGGTGTTAGTGTTTGCTAATGGTCGGTGTTGTGTGTGGTGATCGCTGACCAATATAACAGTCTCTTCTTACTCATATATTACTAGATTTCAAATGATATATATTTTGAATTACAGATTGTGAATGGATCAGTTATTTTTAAAAATAAGCAGGCATACTGATAATGAGTGTTTCGAGCGTGCTAATATTTAAAATCTACCAACATAGTAAGTGCTTTTCTGTCATGACGCCACGCTATCTTATTCCATTAAGCAGAGTGCTAGTTTTTTCCTGTGTGCTGTCAGGATTATTTCCATGTACGTGTTGAGATTACCTCTATAAATTTACGCACTGTGAAATATTTACAAAGACAAACATGTATGACGAGATGTAGCCATTACAAATTTATTGCTACATTTTGGACCAGATTTAATAGCTTCAGAATCTGAGTTGGCCGAGTGCCTCGTGTTCATGCTAATGATATCGATGTATAGCAAGAGGATGGAATGCATTGTGTGATAAAAAAAAAAAAATAAATGTAAATACAGATGTATTATGATTACAGTAAATCCTTGCGCTGATTTTATTTATTTCAACAAAGGACAGAATTTCTTATTAGAATGCGTAGAATGAACCGACATGACAAGATTACATAAGAAAATAGACACTAGAATTCATGTTCCAGCATCTCTGCGAACGCGCTGTTGTATTTGTATAGAATACATTCACGAGCTAATGTAATGGGTGGACAGGACAGTATGGATAATGCTTAACTTTGAAGGAAAAAAAGTCAAATCCGCAGTAATTGATGGGGATTTGCAAGATATTAACTGTTCATGAAAATTATATTATTATTTTATTTATTTGTTTTTGAAGAAAATATTTTGTAAACGCGCCATTCCCAGTTTTGGTCACTTGACTTACGCAATCCAGAGTGTATTTAATGTCACTGTTCCAGCGGCGTAGCTAGAGCTGTTGACGCCCGGGGCGATCCCTGAATTTTCCGCCCCTCTCAATACACACCAAAAATACTACAAAAAGTCAAAACGAATATATTAATTAAATTAAATTAATGAAAACACTTATGTTTATTTTTGAAGTAAAACTTTAATTTCAACATTCTAAAATTATTTCTCTTGCTTTTCTGTTAGCAAAATCGTCGATGAAATTGGCTAAGTCTATTTCATAGTAATTTAGGTAATTCTTAATCAAATTTTATTTAGAAAAACTCCTCTCACAACTACCAACACTTACAGCAATTGTGAGGAAAATTCGCAGTAGTGTTACTATATTTGGAACTGAGTTCTCGAGACTGTATTTTATAAATTAATTGCAAAAGTTCAAAAAGGTTCAAAGTGCCACCCGGGGCGGACCGCTCCCTCCGCACCCCCCTAGCTACGCCACTGCACTATTCAGAACTTCAACAGTAATGCTAATTTGGCTTGTATTCCAGTTTATCTGTGGCTTGCTCATTATATTTGTTAAATATGAGCATTTTGAAAATGCTCCAGTGTCAGTGTTTCGTTATCAGTAATGATATGGCTTTCAAATAAGTGTTTTTAAATTTTTCTTTGTTTTGAATTGATTTTAAGATTTTTATAAATGACTACGTAATCTAATTTCTTTCAAAAAAAAAAAAAACTTCAGGTGGCTCACCATTGATACTTAGAAGAGTTGACATTTCAGTATGCACCGAATTCTACCCCAACGGGGGAGCAGTTGGGAGGTTCACATTTTATTAGTATATAATGATGTAAACTTGTAACGACAGATAAATTTTGTTGTCATAGGACAGTGGTGTCCAACCTGTTTTTTACTACGCGAGCTACTTTTCTATAAAAAGTTATTCAGCGATCTACTCTCTTATATGAATCACGTTCCCCCAACCGGATATCTGATTACGCACAAATAAACAACTAAAAAAAAAAAAATACGCAACTAAAAACTTTCTTTGTGTATTTAAAAATTTATTTATCACTTTTAATTATTTTAATACAACTAAGAAAACAAATATATTGGAATAAAATATTTATTTCTCTATTTTGGAAAACCAAAGTTAGAAAAAACAACTTGATTAAAAAAAAAAGTTAATGTGAAATTTGGCATTGTTTCGACCTCGCAATATTTTCATAGTCAAGTTGATATGAAGAAGGTGGCAAATCGCAGACAATCATCCAAATGATCATTTGTAATTTGGTTTCTTAATTGATTTTTTATGACGGTCATATTTGAAAAAGCGGATTCTGAAAAGTATGTCGATCCGAAACACGACAGAATTTTTCGCGCAATATCAGTTAATATTGGGGATTTTTCATGTGCATACTTCCAAATGACTTCATTGATTGTTTATTGATTTTAAATGTAAACTATTCTGAATGTTTATTATCTCAAGTTCTACTTCAGCTTGGTTTATATCAAACAGCCCACTAATTTTATTTGAAATTTCTGCGATGTTCAAGTTTTCTTGAAATGGATTATTGATAAAAGATACAATCATTTCAGTTTTATTAAAATCTTTAAATCTTGAATTTATTTCTTCCTCAACTAATTCTATTTCACGAATAAATTCTTTTAAATCATAGCGAAGCATTTCTATTTTGTTCAAAAAATTTTAAATATGGGAGATGTCTAATTTCGCGGTCATTTATATTTTTCTTTAATAAAAGTAAGTATTGTTGGAAAGTTTTTATTGAACTTGCATGTCAATTAAATTTTTATTTCTACCTTGTAACTCTAAATTTAAATTGCTTAATTTCCTGCAGAAATCTACTAAAAATGATAAGTGTAACAACCATCTTTTATCACTCAATTGTGGATAAATACCTCCTTTTTCTTCAAGAAAAATTTTTATATCGTTAATTAATACAAGAAATCTTTCTAAAAATTGACTTCTGCCTAGTCAGCGAACATTATTGTACAACAGAAGTTCCCTATCATCATCTGCCTGATAATTTAAATAACTGCTGTTGCAGGGCTTTTCCTCGAACAGAATTTACAATTTTAAATGTAATATCCAAAACATCTTTTGTGTTTAATCTTTAACTACACAGTACTTGTTGGTGAATAATAAGTGGTACGTTAAAAAATCTGGATATTTGTCATTGTTTTTACATAATGAAATGAAGCCTGATTTATTACCTATCATTGCAGGAGCACTATCAGTAATAATAGACACAAGTATAAAAATCGGAAGTTTGTGTTTTTTCACAAATTCATCAAATGCCGAAAAAATGTCTTCTCCTCTAATCCTTCCCAATAATGGTATAACTTTCAAAAGTTCTTCTTTACTTGAATAATCTTGAAATACCATACGAATAAATACAATTAACTGAGCAATATCAGTGAAGTCGTTTGATTCATCAAATTGTAATGAAAACGCAACACACTGGTGAATGTCTGATATTAACCTGGCCTGGAAACTTTTTTCTGGCAATTTGAAACCTTGTCTGCGGCCTAGAAGTAGTCTCTCTCTAGCGACGTCTCGAACCGAGCTCCTTTCTGGAAGCGGGAAACTCCTCTCTCAAGCAACGTGGATCCGGGCAGTCTCTCTGACGGCGACTCTGGACCGGGCAGCCTCCTCTCTGACAGCAATTCTGGAACCGCGGACCCCTTCTGCTTGCTTCAGTCCCTTTTTTATTAGGCCTCCTCTGTGACCTCGCATGAAGTTTGGCAACCCTCAAAGAATTGGTATGAGTCTTTCATCTTAAGTTTCAAGTTCGACACGCCTTTTGTTTTCCTCCGCTTTCTTTGATTGTAAGTGCCGGCCATCGGAAAGTTGTTTGAACGCTTTCTGACTGACTTCGGAGATGTTTACACTTAGAGCCGCCATGTACAGCTTCGGCGACAAAAACATTGCCTTTGTTTTTAACACTCTAACATATTCTTATTGAAGCAGTATATACAGTTAGCTTCAAACGAGTTATTTACAAAAACATCTAATACAAACTATACCGAGACAAACAAATTTTATTTTTTACAATATTCACAATGGGACTTAACCTAAGTAAAAAATCGATGTAATGTGCTTTGGAATATTTAAGCTACAATCGAGTTTTTACACTTTGCTTATAATCGTATTAACTCGGCTCGCTGTTTGACTTCCACTGATCCAAATTAATTCATTTACCCGGACTTATAAGAAAATTACTGATTTGACAATTTAACGAAAAATAAATAAACAATAACAATACTCTTAAAGCGAATTAAAAATAATACAAAATAATGATAAATAAAATATTATGTTTTCAGTTTTAATTAAATTTGTAAGTAAGGAGGAATACACAAAAGATCGACCAAAAATCGCTCCGCGATCGACGGGTGGAACACTGTCATAGGATATCGAAAGATACATGCTTGAACAAAGGATGTTTAAATCGTAAAACTAATGACTGCTTGGATCACCGACTCTGGGCGAAAGAAAGAAATCCTT
The DNA here is from genome assembly GCF_054136105.1 of Typopeltis vanoorti. Lineage (NCBI taxonomy): Eukaryota > Metazoa > Arthropoda > Arachnida > Uropygi > Thelyphonidae > Typopeltis > Typopeltis vanoorti. The sequence continues at coordinate 118,629,118 of NC_143551.1, forward strand.
TCGCAGTTAGTTTTGATATTTTTCACCATCAGTCTTTTTATACTTTTTAATGAGTCCGAAATGCTTTTATAACTGACATCGTATATTCAAAATACACTTTGAAGAGATAAACCTTGATGCCTCAGTCACTGTTACTTGCGACTTTTAATAATTTCGTAAATTATTTTCTTGAAAACCGAAACTTATTACGTATATCCAGATTTTCCGGATGGTTTAGAATCGTTTTTTTTTTTTTTTTTTAAAACTAAGGTAATAGTTTTGAACATAAATGGTGGAGAATCTTATCTCGAAGCGACTCACCGGAGTTCAATTATCATAATATGATAATGACCGACTGTGAGTGAGGTCTGGTTTCACGTGGCTGGTTATGCAGGAACCATTTGCAAGAGAGAGAGAGAGAGAGAGCATACTAATGATGCAGACGCTCTTCGTGGACTTCAGATCTCTACCTGCCACCTAAGCTAAGGAATTTACACTCGAATGACAATCTCCACGCTTTAAAGATTTCACCTAAGCGATATTTGGCATCATTAATCTCATGCTGGTTAGAATTTCGTATAATTTCAATATAAACTGCTGAAATATATTCAAAATTGAAACGTTTATTTTTTTTGTTGGTTTCAGACTTTTTTTTTTTTGTTCTTCCTAAAAATACGGTGATATCTTCCTCATTATTTGTTATCTTTCTCTCCCGTTCTCATTTCATTCTTCATAAATCCATTCTTGAATGAATGAAAACTATTTTTTTTTTCTTAGTATGCTATCAAATGAAGACTGTACTAGTATTTCGAGTTACATAATACACATTGACAGCCATTAAACACGTAGATGTGGGGGTGCACACATCATTTATGGTGTTTCAGAAAACAAAGTAATAGTACATCACACACACATGAAAACGCATCTTTCAAGGGGATGTTAAATAGGTGTGGAAATATTTTTATCGTCTGTTTCCTCGTAGGATCACGAGGTAGCGTCACGATATTTCCACACTTGGTAGAAGTGTACAGTGAAATTGTACACTTCTATCAAGTAGGGAAGAAGAAATAGGTACAGCCCATTTGAAGCACTTTAGAAGGTAAGCAATTTGCAGCTTACGACGATGTGCAGCACCCTATTCTTTTCTGGTCACAGACACTTAACAATTTCCATGTCAGAGAGATGTAGTGAGCAGATGTATAAACATCTTTGAATTGCGGAGAAGTGCCAGAATAAAACCTTTTGCAATGAGAGTACTTGTTACCTCATTTTTAAAACATTCTAATCTTTATATTAAGTATATATAATGTATAGTTGTTTTTTTTTTAACCAGGGTCTAACACCTCAGCCGGTTTCGACGGTGAACTTTGGCAAGTAGAAGGCATCTTGTGGGCTTCAGCTGTATAAACGAGAGAGAGAGAGACGCATCATTTGGGATATTTTTCCTACTCTCTCTCTTAAGTTATTTGGCGACGTAAGCTGTGGCAATTTCTTTTGTTGATTAGTCCGTATGAGACATTGCATTGCGAAGTTAATTAATATTTGGCATCATTATATGTACATCTTAACCGTTGAAGTCAGTGAATGGAAACAAAACTTGCCCGTTTCCGAGATAAAGACACCTGACTCTTACTCCGCGATATTCTCATCCCCTCCCCCCCCCATATGACTGTCTCTTGAACATTTTGCATATCCATATATACGACTAATTTATGCTAGCATACGGTGCTAACATGTCACGTTTATGCACTGACATACATAGCATGGATTATGAAGGTGTTCTTAAACCATGTTTATATATGTTGATGCATAAAGATTCTTCCGTTGAGAATGCTATAACCGGTTTCATGAGTATGTTCCAAGGTTCTGCAAAAACAGACTATCTGGATATCACACGCAGTTGACAACGATGCACTCTTCCCATAGCTTTAGTTTTAAATAACAATCATAACATAACATATATGATAAACGTATAATTAAGTAAAATGTATAGAAATATTTATTAGGAAACGTAATTATGTATAAAACTGGTACCTTAGGAAATGAACAATTGTAGAAAACGTATTCAGGCATTCTCACTTAAAAACTGAAAATATTTTATTTTTGACCATCAGTGCATGCCACCCACTGTGTCTGGCATTGTATTTTGTATTTAGAACATCACTAACGTGATGCTTAATATTGTTGCTGATGCTTTAACCAAAGACGATTTACTTTATTCATTATCCATATGGGGCCAAGTATCCCAGCTTGGTCTTCTATTCTTACTGCTTTCCATCCGGGCTCCCCGACAACACCGATGAAATTATAACGTACTGCGAGACGCCATTTAGACTGTGCACTCAGCTGTGTCTCCAAGTGTGTCAAGAGTGATCGATGCTCACTTCATATTAACGTAGAAGCGATCATATAATTCATTTAAGGAAGGCCAAACTTCTAACGAGGTCTATTTTGTATACATCGGCCAATCAGCGGCCTTACGTAAAATGGTAATTAGAATATTTAACGTGTTCTCTGATAACCACATCAACAAGGCAAAAATAATAATGCCAAGGTGTTCATTTGTATTGCATGATTTTTAGAGCACTGAGCATATATGTATGCTCTCATCTCAGATGAGAACATACCATTAAGAATGCAAAAGTATGGCATTCCTTTTTTTAGCCACCTTTTCATATTTATCTTCTTTTTTTTTTTTCTCTCTCTCTCTCAATCTCTGTCTTTTTCAATGCCGCCTTTGAATGAAAGAAGTTCAGGGTGATGCCCATCGCAATGACGCGTGTTTCATCTAACATTGCACATAGAGCAACTTGATGGGTAATGCAGCAGTATCCCGGCGATCGATAAAGATTCTCCCGGTACACCACCCGCGAATGAAATAAGGTTTTGCACACCAAGCTCTTTCACCTCACAGACCATGCGTAAAGAAATCTTTTCCCAGTTGATAGTGTATCGTAACAATAACAGATATTTTAAAAATCGCAAGCGATTTTCCATCCTGTTTACATCTAATTATCTAAAGATATTTACAGAACATTGCATTAGATGAGCTGATTGGTATATTTGGAAGCGATGGAATTTGGTGGGTGGGATTAACTTTTTTTTTTCACTTTCGACGACTGCCAACTCAGCATATGGAAGCTAATTCATCTTTAGGTCCTGAAACGGGAAGCTGGTATAGAACATGCACCTTAATCATAACTACATCAACGCTAATTTTTTTTCCTCTTTTCAAACCATCGATTTGGGAATCAGCTTTAATAATTAGTTTGGATATTAAACAGCGTTATAATGAAATATGGAGCATGCATTGAAACTAATGAATCATTACATCGCAGTGTGAACGCGACAAAATGCGTACGTTCCTTTCATCAATTCTCAGTGCTTGTTTGCACCAAGGAGTTGAAAGGGAGTGGGGTTGTGAAAGAGGGAAGTATTATCTGCTGTACAAAACAAATAAAGCGCTAGCTAGGATTATTGTCTAGCGGCGCGTCATGTGACAGGATGTCAGAAAGCTTCTGGAAATATCGAGAACAAAAGATCCGTATCTAACGCTATTTGTAAGACATGAAAAGAAAGCTAAGTTGTATGGACCCAGCTGCAGGACACCCGAGTTTTTCGTTAATGCAGTGTAAATCGGATTTGGTTTCTCATTTTTATGCTCGAATATTTTTCTTGTTTTCGTCCTCAGGACCATTACTGCTTACGGCACGGCAAACGGTCGAAATCGTGCTCCTTATCTTGCAGCCGTGGGCCTATGATAAACGATACTGTGAAAGCACTCTGCAGATTTCTTTCGGAGGTCCCCCATTTATGACGAGTACATACTCACTGGAGGGTGGCCTGCTGCGCAAACTCGGCGAGCTGCGCTCGTGGCATGGCTGTTTCCCCTGCCACAGAATACTTATCCCTGAATAACAAACTCAAGTTAACGATTGGAAAGGAATAGCAGTGCTTCGTCACGAAGCTTTGCCGGCAATCGATATTTCCTGGCTGAAAATATTTCTAGACTCGGCTCAGAATCCTTTCATCCGTGCAGCATCACTACTCTTTTGGTTGCCACAATCAGATAAATTGGAGCCTGATGTTTTGTTCTCCAACTGATTATATACGACAGACCTCTACATAATAAAAACTTTTCATAAAGCTTCCGTTTTCTTCCTCTAACCCAGTTATCCTTTAGTTGTTTTTTCGTCTTCATTTTTTTTTTACTCTTCCACTAAAATGTCAACTGCATACAGGAACTTAGCCAGACAGCACACATACAGTGCTGTTGCATTGCAGAGTGATTCACTTTTAACATGCCTAGAATGGATAATACAAGAGTTTTTTTCGAAGAGTGCTGCATAATAAATTTATATTTTAATGTCTAATAGTGAGATATTAGTTTATAGTGTAGTGTTGTGTTAGATTTTCGATCTTGCTATTTACTGTTAGTTACGAAATGTAAACCTTTATTTCTGCTCTTTAAAAGTGTTGTATTAATATAAACACACGAAGCAAAATATTGAATAAATTAGGTTGTTAAGTTTACGCAAATGTAACCCTCACTGATGAGTTGAAGTCGAAGCCAAGCCGGTTTGGTTACGACTTTCACTATAATGTATGGCAATATAGCCATCTTGTGACGAGGTGCTTCACGTTATGGTATACAAAGGGCAACTTGATGTGAAGTCATCTGTTCTTTCAAGTAGTTTAGTTGTGAAGATACTTCACACGCAAACTTTTATTTTATTTAAGTTAATATAAAAGATGGATGAAAACAAGAAATTTCTTGCCAGATATGATATGCTTGACAGAAGATAATTAGAAGTCTGTTGAGAAGGGAAAAATGAATTAATTACTCTAAGGATCAAGTAGTTTCCCCCCAAGTTGGATTTTTTTCTTATAGTAATCCCAGACTCAAGAGGTTGCGAAACCTATATACCATGTGTGTGGATTAGGAAGTAGAGATGAGAGAGAGAGAGAGAGAGAGAGAGAGAGGTGGAACCTGTTGAAGTCTTTTGAAACGGCTGGAGATTGACCGGGTGAACACTTGGCGGAGAAAAGTATTCTAACATATAGAAGGTAAAGAATGAAAGAGGAGAAGGAGCCGAAACTACCACCTAACTAGTTTCGGTGAGTTTCAATTTGGACCTATGTATAGGTTTTGACCACTGTCGCCCTAGATTTTTTTTTAGGTTTAGAGGAATGTCATTCGAATAGATCTATCAAATGGCACATCAGTCGCATATATACCAAGATTTGTGCTACATCGAAGGTAGAAAAACATTTTGGTATGTGCGATATTCTGTTTATAATTCCTTAGTCATTTTCGTTCACATTTTGTTCTCTTAAACCACATCTCATTAACAGCATCCAAGCTAAAAACAAGAAACAATTTACTGCAAAAACTATGTGGAACAACTTGGGGTGCCTCAGCAACAACACTTCGCTGCACTGCTCTTGGCCTCGTTTACTCGACAACTGAATACTGCTCACCCGTATGGCTGAACAGCGCCCATGCGTATTTGGTTGATGCCCAGCTTAACACCACTATGCACCTTATTTCTGGAACTGTGAAATCAACCCCAACTTACTGGCTCCCAGTGCTAAGCAACATCTCACCTCCATACATCCGCAGATCCAACTTTCTTCTACATGAATACAGCAAAATCTTCCAATCCATGAAGACATCCCATCCCTAGAAATAAACTGGCTAAAGTCAAGGCATTCTCCAATCTTAACAGCGAAAAATCTTTCAGAGACAAGTTTCAACATGAAGGAGAAGTGGAAAAAGTCCTGGTGTAACACTTCAACAGGGATCTTCCATGAATTAGTGGATCCAACACAGATACCTCCGGGTTTTGATCTACCTCGGAAAACTTGGTCTGCCCTTAACCGAATCCGCACCAACCATGGCAGATATGCAGACCACCTTTACAAATGGGGCATGATTGCCTCACCCAGGTGCGACTGTGGATCACCCCGCCAGACAATTAATCATATTACAGCAGAATGTGTCCAACGTGCATACAGTGGAAACCTGTCAGATTTCATCCATGCTACACCAAGTGCAGTCGACTGGATAATCAACCTAGACATTCAGTTGTAGCCTATTCTTGATTTTTGAGTGTCCATATTATGTCTTATTATTGTACATATGCCTATTTACTATGTCCATATATATTAAGGATTAATGTAATGTAATTTTTCATGTGTGAGCCATACGCTAAATAATAAATAAATAAATTTATTCAGATTCCAAGACACATTTGCCAACTATAGGGGTGTAATTTTACATAGATGTGTTGACGATTATCATTCCAAGACGGTATGCTATAACATGCCGCATTCCTTTACAAATTCGTGAATAGTGAAATGGGATTAATAAATAATATCAATGTGATAGCCCAATTCAGTACGATTGAGAGTTCACGAGACCATTAGGAATATTTCCGAATTTTATGAAGTAAAAGGATTCCATCTAAGAAGCAGAAACACGCCTTCTTTCTTGACGCTAGCTATCGATGGCCCAAATTATTGCCAACGTAGTTTTTTTTTTTTTTTTTTAAAGAGGTTATTGTTAATGTATCATCTTCCTTTTCCCACATAAGAGCTTATGCTCACGTCATTAAAAGACAAAATTAAACAACAGGATCAACTGATAACTTAGTTAAGAGCAGAATGTTGCTCACTCGAATGCAGTAAATAATGTTCCTAATTTCCCTAATTCCAGCGAACATGTAACTATATATTGCTGCAGTTTCAAAACGAAATTAGGATCGTGTGGCATTTAATAAGGAATTCCATCAGAATATTTGATCATTCCTCAATGTCTGCGTGATTCGATTATAAAGGCTTACTCTTCAAGTGTGTTATGAGAGTTTTCCAGGAAAATTACGAAAATTACTGGTCGCATAGAGCCCAAATTATCGCTAAGAGCAATAGAGAAAACGGATATTTCCAGCCATGATTATAGAGGAAATGTTAAGATCTAGCTAGTTACTATGCATGGAATTCTTCAGCTGCCGAACAGCGTACAATAATTTAATTGCAGCCTTCGTATTTGAATTCATGAAAGATGACGTACGCTATCCAGACAAACAACGTATGTTATGTTGTGGAGTGGAGAATCATTATTATAGAGTAACAGTAGCCAGTAGTACTGAGATTAGTAGTCCAAGTGAAAAGTTCACATTCACTAAAGTGTACTCAGTTGTCCAACATTGCACTGTTTTTATTAAAAAAAATTATTTTGTGAATTTCTCAAACGACCGTATTTTTTTTTTTTTTAAAAAACAATACTATATTGGTTTATATACACTGTAGCGCATATGGACGTTTCAGTTGGACTACTAACGGTGTTTCCAAGAATATGAGGTATGATCAATAATGCATTTGTTTTAATGTGAAACGGTTACTATTACCATATAAAAAACAGAATTATACATATCTGTTAGTAAAATTATCAGCATTGCATGACTAAATGGTCGATTAGAAAAATCGACCCAGTTCCATTCTTAAGTTACCGAAGACATTTCGAGAAGCTTCATCACATAAGATTGCATTTTGATATTAGAGAATCAATTTCAAGTCATATATTTTAACTCTAGATTTTAAATATTTTTAAAAAATAAGTTAACTGCACTAGGGTGATGTGGTTTCGGAACAACTAAATGGGTACCAGAGAACCTGAAGTGAATATATCTTAGGTCACGTGGAAAGGATTGAGTTAGATTGGTTCGAATTGAGGTCAAAGAAACTAAGATTATGATAGCACTGTATTACGTCTGCTAATTTGCATGGGTTATCCATGTTTTCCTTTTCGGAAAGAATTTGTGGAAGTCAATATTACATAGTTTAAATATGGCGTGGATCTCAAAGTTATTGATATATTGAGCAGAAACAGAACCCTCTTTTGACCAGTGTTTTAGACGATTTTGTTAGTCTGGCAGTTGTCATCCTCACTGTCTGAATATTACATTATTTATCTTTTTTGGTGGGGGGGAGATGGGGAAAAGGAAACTGTATCTCATAACAGTTTTTGTAACATCTCAACAGATTTGACTATTTTGCTCCTCTTCCAGAAGTCATGCACATCTTCCATATCAACGTAGTATCAACGATACCCTTTGGCTGAAAAAAAAAAAAAGAAAGAAAAAGAAAACTGGGTTTGAATCCCTTCTAGGACGCAGAAACCTTTCTAACGGTTTTTCTCGTAAGTAGCGGAGGTTTTTTTTTCTTCCGGAAATTTGGGTTTAACATTCCATAAAACAGCCAAACTAACCAGAAAAACATCTAATTAATAGATATCATACACTGGCTTGCAGCCAGTGTATGATAGCTTTAGCAGTAATTCTAGACAACAATCCTCCATTCACTCATCCTCACTGGAAATCATCCAGGTTGATCCAGAAATCACCTGAATGATTTCCAGTGAGGATGAGTGAATGGATGGAAGTGAATTATAATACAAATAAATCTTTTAACGACTTATTATTATTCACTGGAAGAAAAACAAGTAGTTGAGTTTGAGTGTATTCTCACAACGTGGTAGACAGGAGGTTATTATTTGGAATTTCGGCCCAAGCAAATAAGGCTATGACGCTGGTGTATAATACAATGCCTGTTAATTGCACATGGTCTTGTAGATTGTTCCCGATTTGCCTGTTTTAAGCCAAAGTGTTTAAGGCAGTGTTTTAATCCAAATGCTTATTTGGATTAAAACACTGCCAAAAACTTGGTTATTTTTTATTCTGTATGCTCTACGGTCATTTATACTCAGTCGCTGAATTAAAAATCCGATTTTTTTCCCAGACGTACGGGGACTCATCTTTGCAAAAGATCTACTAACTCTGGAATTGATGAAAAGGTCTAGAAAAAAAGTTCTTCTAGTCGGTGACCAGAATCGAATCCAAATCGCTGTGTTGTAATTCTTTTTTCTGGTCGCAATATCCTTATTTGTTCATTAATTGATACTTAAACGTCACTTGATATCGCTCATTGGACTTGGAGGGTTCAGATTTTGCTCTCCTTAATTTAGATCACTAATAGTTACGTCTCCATGGTGAACGAAAGGTATATGCATTCATTGGAAAAACCTAGATTCAAATAATCCCTTGAAGGATACAAAAATTTTCGCTCTCAAGCAGAGGTGCTTATTTTCCTTTCCTCAAAACAGAAACATTCGTAATTAATATACAGAGCAGAGATTTCGGTTGTTTGGGATCAAATGTTAAACGCCCCAACCAAACCTAACTATTACCTGTGTGCCTCTTATAAAATGGGAAATTTTTAATTTTCGAATGGTGAGTTGACACTCTCTAATAGTATATCCGCTATTTATGGCATTGTGTGGATATGCCTGCGAAGTACAAAAGCACTTACCTACATTTTACAAGAATACCATCATAAAATATAAATAAATAAATAAAATTAGACGATGGAATCATTCTGTTACCAATATTCATTATCTATTTTTTATGAATTAATAGGCTTTCATCCGATTAGAATAAAAAATCCTACTGCGATTTCTTCATTAGGGCTTCATTGTAGCACAGTTGAACGAACGAATATGTCAAGAAAATTGAAACTCTTATTGAAAGAAAAGTTGAAAATATCTGGGTTCGAATGCCACGATACGAGAAACATTTTAAAAACTTTTCAACTGATAACAAATGAGTTAGACAGTATCAGATGAAGGAGAAAAGGCTTTTCTCCTACAGAACAAACTAACCAGAGAACACAGGCAATTGATAAACACGATAATCGCCTCATAACAAGTATATCCTGCATAAAAATAAATCGTATACCTTTATTAAAAAAAAAAAAAAAGACGCTACACTGTTATTGCTCGTATTTTATAAATTGATGAAAATTTGGTCTTTTGTTTATGATCGATTCGAACTTATTTACTGAATCAGTTTTATTACTTGAGTCCCCTACGGTGATTGTGTTTCTCGCGTCACTGGTCTTATTGAGAAGCGTCTATCCGACATGCAGCATTTATTCAATGCGCGCTGTGTATTCTTTCGCCTTGTGTGTTGTTATCACTACCAGCTTTATATATGAATAACAAGCAATTTTTGAAAGTAAAATGCTTCTCGGATGAAATACTACTTGCATCGGCGCAGCCTGGACAAAATGCGAGAATGATGCCAAGTAGAGTAATTGAAGTGTCATCAATCACCCCGAAATCTGTTAACAAAGGGCAGCTGTGTGCCTCTTACAAGGTGCGTGTTACTTAAAGAAAACTACTAGTTAAGTATGATATAAACACAAAGAGTGTGAAAGATCAAAATGTGGTCATTCGCTTGAAGGTTTCTGAAATTAGAATTGAAGTTGTTGCGAAGCCGTACTTGTCCATAGAGGAGCATTTTTATCTTCGCTTTAGGTAATTAGTCTTTCAGAATTCAGTGAACATTACAGATTTTAGCCATTTTGAAAACATACAGGACAGCGGATAAGATTTGCAGTATATAAATTTTGTTATCATGTTGCATCATGTTATAATTCATTTTCTCATGACTGTTTACTGCGAATTTGACATTCTTCTTCTTTTTTATTATAATACGCGCTGTGAAAATAATATATGCTACTGCAGTTATTTTAAGACCGAAGGAGAATTAACCTGCACCAGTGCAATGATTTAACTTCAAATTTTGTGAATTCAGGTAAAGTGTTAAAACTGTTTTTTTTTTTTAATATTAAATCATTTATTAGCATCGTGGTTCCGAGCCATAAAAATGAGAGGTGAGAGAGGACGTAGACATACGGTAATGTTTAATTTTATTTGGGAGAAAAGAAAGTTTTTACATTTCTGCTATATATTTTTTAAAAATCTTTTAATCGAAAAAAAAAAAGTCGTTTGTAGACCCTATGCAAACGTTAGTGAGATATTCTTTTTTTAGTGAACATTTGGAGTTTATTTATAGTGAACACAACGACACAATACGCTCTACATACTTGTTATAGGATTCCACTTTCATCACTGGCTACCATTGATACCCCAGCCTTAATTGGCATAACCGCATCACTTCCACAGCACCCTCAGAGTCAAAAACTTCGGCATTTTTTTTTTTTTTTTGCTCAAGATGCTACTTTTTATCTGTCAAGTTACTAACGTTACAAATCATAAATCCGCCCAACCTTCGAATGTTGCTCTCACATTTTTAACGATACACTTAAGACCTCTTTTTAAGAGAGAATGAAATTTTATTCTTCATGTTGTTCATAAGAGGGACAGTTCGGGTCACAGACTCTACCCACTGTATTACTGAAGATCAGTTCTCTTATTATTCGCCTGATTCGTCTAAACTTGACGAATGAGATGTGTGTGTGTGTGTGTGTGGTGGTGGTGGTGGGGGGGGAATGCCGTAGTTTGAAAACTACTGCAATAGAGATCTTAATGCTAATTGACTATACCTAAAACATAAAAATAAACTAATAGACACAATATTACCTCCAAATCATCACGAATGAGAAAGATCGTAAGCAAATATTGATAAAAGCGCCGATGTGGAGTAGCTACGAGCTTAATGGCAGACGGAAAGATATCAACAAAACCACTTGGGATTGATTTAAATGAACGAACCACGTATGTTCATTTATAGAGAGTAAATGATATTGACACATGGAAGAAAACTAAGAAAGATCATTACGACTGTTTCATAAACTTTCAAAACAACACAGTATGAATATCTGAACAGAAGGGGTGGAAATAATACCATTCAAAAGGATTAAGCCTGTGAGAAGTTAGACTTTAAAAATACATTAAAACTTCTCATTTTTATTAAAGTAAATGATTTTATAAATAACGCATTTTAATCATCCCCAAATACAAGAATTATACAAGAGTAGATTATGGTCTAGTTAGTTTCCATAATTCAGTCGGTATCACGATGCCTATTAACGAATGGACATCTTCACTACTGACGCGGGGAACCTTAAGACTTTTCAACAGTTGGTGAGTTATTCATTCTCATGCAAAGTTTTAATGGTTTTTCATCCCACAGAACACGCACCCTGGCCAGAGAATACGCGCTATGAACAGAATAGCAGACTATGCAAATAGAATTAACTGACCTCTCTTGACATTAATTAGGTCTATACGAAGACAAATTTCGTGGCTGTGATAGTTCCTTAAGTCAATTACGCTAAGTTCCCTTAATATAGATGTTCTGGTCAAGCCAACTCTGTTGCACGGAAGTAAAAAGAAACATTAAACGTAAAACAGAAAAAAAAAAGAATCCAAAGTACAGAAATGAAACTCCTAAAAACAACTGGATATACATTATCAACAAGACAGTTGAAGAAATTTGCCTAATTCAAAGATTATGAAATTACTTTTGGCGTACAAATATCGTCTGCAATTAATTTCAGCAGAAAGACATGCATCAAGAAAAGAAATCTTATTATTACTTGACATGTCCAAGTGGTCCCGTCTCCACCAACTACAGCGAACCGCCACTATCATCATCTAACACCAACGCCATCTACTGCCTATCACGACTAGTATGTTTTTTTTTTTGTCTGTAAATTGCGTGTATTCTCAAGTCCGATTTGTCTGTATGCGGGATAAAAAAAAACCTGAGTTTCCGTGAGAAAAACCCTGCTACCTCAGTATGAGATCGGCTAACTCGCCTTCAATTGAAAAAAAAGCCCATATCAAGATTCTTCTCGTCACGACGAGAATTGAACTTACGCCTTTTCCAATGGAATGGCGCTACATACCGTGTTCTCCCAATTGCGCTACGGGGTTACGTAGTGCTAAGAGAAGGCATTTTTAAGAGGCTGTTGTTTTAAGACTTTGTGAATGCAAGTCCTCTGCGCAAAGAGCTTTTAAGCTGGATAACATGCTTACATAACTTAGTTTGCCTCCACTCTTTCTTAATGTGTGTGCTTTTCATGCATCCTTGGCAGTGCAAATATAACATTTCCTACTTGAGAAAGGAATAATTAAGAAATAACCTATTTAGAATAAATAACGGTTTGTGTCTAATTTACAACTGTTCATAATTGCCTGCTTGAATAGGCGTTGCTTGTATAATGATTACGTAGCTCATGTTACTATTAGTCTGAAGCCAGGGCGGTACGCGCAGTGGGGATTAGCGGCTGCGGAATCGTTCTCCTCTAATGAGAGAAATACCTACGTATACATTAAAATGATGGATGGTGTACTTTCAGTTTGTTAGCTTTTATCTTCATATTGAATTTTGGTTATTAGTTAATGTTTTTTTTTCTTTTACTGTCATATACAAATATATTGTTAATTTAAAACCAAGTTACGATTCCTGTTAAGAATCAGACCTCCGCTCTCTCCTCCTCCCCTTAGTAAACTCGTGCATGCGCCAATATCTACAGCTAATTTCAACTGCGTTTACATAAAAATTGTGAGAATCGCAAGATTCTCATACAAAAGTCTAAAAACTTCATTTTTATTTATTGGAATTTCGTATGAGAAAATGCATAATATTTGCATCTGATGATTTCATTATTTTCTCGAAAAATATGAAGAAACGTATGCCTGCTAAACTGGCAAACGGAACATACAGGAAACTAAAAGACTTCGATTTAAGCATGTTTTTTTATTTATTTTTTTTCTCGACTAATACGATGTTTCTTTATGGCTAATTAGATTTACATTAAGAGCTGACTAAATCAATTTAATCTCTCATCCTTCTATAGCGAGCTGCACTTGTTGAAGTGATTCCACATTCCGACAGCAGCAGATGGAAGAGGAAATAGTCACTTAGAGCCATGCATCTATATAACTGTCAAGTAACGCGGGTGACCTTTATACGTACAAAGTAATAAGGCTATAATACAGCTAGCTTTGATTCCGCTATTGTGAGCTTGTGTTTTAGCCACTCTATTCGCATGCTTCTGGGAATATAATTTTATGCCGAGTTCTGACATTCACTGAACATTGTATGTGGTGATCTAGTAATTTGCATGATTAATATGGAATATATTTAGTATTCTTGGCCATCATAGTATTGTGTTGCATGTACGTGTTTAGGAAATAAATTTATTCGCGACGTTCGAGGGCGGTATAGATAGAAGTTTAACTTAAAATCTCAGATCCAAAAAATGCTAGTTATCCCCATACAAAAATAATTAATTATATATATTATGATTAATTAATTTTGTGTGTTCCTATTCATAAGTTTTTTTTTTATATTACTTTACAGAACCATGTTGTTTATTATTTTAACGGTATAATAGAACACAGAAACTAAGTAAATAATTAATTTATTAACTTGATGCTGATATTTCGCTGGTATTATAACCAGCATCTTCAGAGCACAAAAACACTGTTTGTCACAATACGCGAGACTAAAACAACATGGTGTACTTAAACAAAATTGTAGCAGCAACACAAACACTAGAGTCCTGATTTTGGCGCCCTCTATCTGAAAAAAAAAAAAAAACGCTATCATATATTACTAGAGTCCTAGAAAAGTGCTAGTTTTTTCTTAATATGACTGTCTCCCAGATCTTCGGCAAGTTAATACAGCCATATTTGTTGAGATTTGGAGTGTGTTTTAGGGTTTCTGTCGCCTCTAAGAACAATCTCTCTGATTTATATGGGTTTCTGTGTAGTACTTTTGTGTTTTTCCAGTTGATCCTGTGTGCAGGGGTATCCAGAGCATGGTCTGCTAGGCCCGACTTCCCATAATGATATTTCCGGACGTATCGTTTATGTTCGCTGATGCGGATATTCACAGTTCTTCCTGTTTGACCGTAGTAGGCTTGATTGCATGAGCAGGGTACTTGGTAGACTCCTGGATGTGATAAAGGAGGAATGCTGTCCTTGGGTGAGCGGATGAGGGTGGCTAATTTGCTACATGGTCTGAATGTAGTGCGTAGTTTATGTTTATTGAGAATTCTTGAGATCTTTTCGGATGTGCCTTTAATGTAAGGGATGGTGACTGTTTTGTTGTAGTTCTCTGTGGTGGATGGTGGGAGGGGTTTCTTAGGAGTGTTTAGTATTTTGTTTATTTTTTGTGGATTGTAGCCGTTGGCCAAGAAGGTGTGGCGTAAGTGAGTCAGTTCAGCAGTAAGAGCCTTGTCATTTGAACAGATTGCTCTCGCTCTATGGGTTAGCATTTTTAATATGCCATATTGTTGAGAAGGATGATGGTGTGATTGTTTGTGTAAGTATCTGCCTGTATGTGTGGGTTTTCTGAAAACTGAAAATGATAAGGAACCATCTGGGAGACGTGTGATGAGTGTATCCAGGAAGGGCAGACAGTTGTTGGCTTCCAGTTCCATAGTAAAGTGGATTTTTCGATGTTGGCTATTTAAATGTGCTAAGAATGTTTTCAATGTCTCAGGCCATGTGGCCAAATAGCAAGCACATCATCAACATAGCGTAGCCAAAGTGTTGGTTTGAGAGTGGCTGTATTGATTGCTTGTTTTTCCAGGTGTTCTATGTAAAAGTTGGCTAGGGGGGGGGGAGAAAGCGGGGAGCCCATGGCTGTCCCATCAATTTGTTTGTATATTTTCCCTTTCCATGTGAAATATCCTGCATGTATTGTGAATTTGAATAGTTCAAATATATCAGGGGGGAAGTGTGACTTCAGTAGATTGAGGGTTTCTATTAGTGGTACATTTGTGAATAGTGAAGTGATGTCAAAGCTTACTATTAAGTCTGAGCTTTTTAGGGTGCGGTGTTGTAAGATGCTTTTTAGGTGTGCTGAATTTTTGATAAAGGAGGGAGAATTGTTAGTGAGAGTGGCTAGTTGCTTCGCTAAATGTCTAGCCAGTTTGTATGTGGGACTATTTGTACTGTCCACAATTGGGCGTAGGGGTGTGCCTGGTTTGTGAATTTTTGGTGATCCATAGATCCTCGGTGTTTTAACATGGAAGGGTTTGAGTTTGTTAAATGTGTCTTTGGGCCAGGAAGTGACTTTTTTTAATAATTTTCGTGCCTTATTCTTTTGTGTGTTGGTGGGATTGCGATCTATAATTTTGTATGTTGACTGATCTTGTAATAGTGTGTGCATTTTGTTTTCATATTCAGTTGTGTCCATCACCACGGTTGCATTTCCTTTGTCTGCTTTTGTTATGGTAATCTGGCTGTTGTTGTGTAGCTCTTTTATAGCAATGAATTCCTTATGTGGGATATTATTTTTTGGAGGCTTGGACTTGATTAGGATGTTTGCCACATCTAAACGTATGTTGTTAGCTATTGTTGGAGGCAGGTCGTAAATTCCTCGTTCGATGGACGCCATTATTTCGGCTTTTGGAACTTGCTTGGGAGTTATGGCAAAGTTGTGCCCTCGACTTAAAGCAGTCGTGGCTTCTTTGCTTATGAAATTTTTTTTGCTTTGAATATGAAAACAAAATGCACACACTATTACAAGATCAGTCAACATACAAAATTATAGATCGCAATCCCACCAACACACAAAAGAATAAGGCACGAAAATTATTAAAAAAAGTCACTTCCTGGCCCAAAGACACATTTAACAAACTCAAACCCTTCCATGTTAAAACACCGAGGATCTATGGATCACCAAAATTCACAAACCAGGCACACCCCTACGCCCAATTGTGGACAGTACAAATAGTCCCACATACAAACTGGCTAGACATTTAGCGAAGCAACTAGCCACTCTCACTAACAATTCTCCCTCCTTTATCAAAAATTCAGCACACCTAAAAAGCATCTTACAACACCGCACCCTAAAAAGCTCAGACTTAATAGTAAGCTTTGACATCACTTCACTATTCACAAATGTACCACTAATAGAAACCCTCAATCTACTGAAGTCACACTTCCCCCCTGATATATTTGAACTATTCAAATTCACAATACATGCAGGATATTTCACATGGAAAGGGAAAATATACAAACAAATTGATGGGACAGCCATGGGCTCCCCCCCCCTTTCTCCCCCTAGCCAACTTTTACATAGAACACCTGGAAAAACAAGCAATCAATACAGCCACTCTCAAACCAACACTTTGGCTACGCTATGTTGATGATGTGCTTGCTATTTGGCCACAATGCCCTGAGACATTGAAAACATTCTTAGCACATTTAAATAGCCAACATCCAAAAATCCACTTTACTATGGAACTGGAAGCCAACAACTGTCTGCCCTTCCTGGATACACTCATCACACGTCTCCCAGATGGTTCCTTATCATTTTCAGTTTTCAGAAAACCCACACATACAGGCAGATACTTGCACAAACAATCACACCATCATCCTTCTCAACAATATGGCATATTAAAAACGCTAACCCATAGAGCGAGAGCAATCTGTTCAAATGACAAGGCTCTTACTGCTGAACTGACTCACTTACGTCACACCTTCTTGGCCAACGGCTACAATCCACAAAAAATAAACAAAATACTAAACACTCCTAAGAAACCCCTCCCACCATCCACCACAGAGAACTACAACAAAACAGTCACCATCCCTTACATTAAAGGCACACCCGAAAAGATCTCAAGAATTCTCAATAAACATAAACTACGCACTACGTTCAGACCATGTAGCAAATTAGCCACCCTCATCCGCTCACCCAAGGACAGCATTCCTCCTTTATCACATCCAGGAGTCTACCAAGTACCCTGCTCATGCAATCAAGCCTACTACGGTCAAACAGGAAGAACTGTGAATATCCGCATCAGCGAACATAAACGATACGTCCGGAAATATCATTATGGGAAGTCGGGCCTAGCAGACCATGCTCTGGATACCCCTGCACACAGGATCAACTGGAAAAACACAAAAGTACTACACAGAAACCCATATAAATCAGAGAGATTGTTCTTAGAGGCGACAGAAGCCCTAAAACACACTCCAAATCTCAACAAATATGGCTGTATTAACTTGCCGAAGATCTGGGAGACAGTCATATTAAGAAAAAACTAGCACTTTTCTAGGACTCTAGTAATATATGATAGCGTTTTTTTTTTTTTTTCAGATAGACGGCGCCAAAATCAGGACTCTAGTCTTTGTGTTGCTGCTATAATTTTGTTTAAGTACACCATGTTGTTTTAGTCTCGCATATTGTGACAAACAGTGTTTTTGTGCTCTGAAGATGTTGGTTATAATACCAACGAAATATCAGCATCAATTAATAAATTAATTATTTACTTAGTTTCTGTGTTCTATTATACCGTTAAAATAATAAACAACATGTTCGACGAACATATAAGTCTGTCCACACGTTTACAGAACCATGTAAATTTCACCTTCATGACATTCCATATTCCAAGATGGAATGGACTCGTGTTCTTTGTCTTGGTTTCTCCACGACTGCTGGTCAAACCGATGCTAACTTTGTTGTGACCTGCAACAGAATCCAAAGTACAGAAATATAGATCCTCCTCATCTAGGTGGTCTACCAGGTTTTCTTTTTATGCTTCTGGGATATTAGTTTGTTATTCTCGAGAGTCCGCCTGTTTCACGCGTGCTATATGTCCTACCCACTTTTTTTTTTATATAGATCGTTTCTAGATAGATGTTTAAAATGTATTCACTCATCAGGACTGCGAAGATGATCTATTTTGTTTTTTAAACTATGAAAGCTTAAAAAGGACCGAGAAAAGCCTTTGAAGGCTTAGAGGGGATTAAACGTTTGACATAGAGAAATACAAATAATACAGTATATTAATGCATTGTAGTCTATTCCAAGAAGACTTGTTCAACAAGTACTCTTTTCATTTAAAAAACGGTACACGATCTCGGAGTCTTTAGGAAAAAAGTTATACCTAAAAAATATAGAAAAATTTTGGGTAGTATAATTGTTTCCTATACAAGGGAATGATTATAAAGTAAACGAATATCCCCCCCCCCCTTTTCCCCGCAAAAATAAAAAATATTAAGGCTCGAAGGTAAGTTTGTTCAGGTGAATTTTTGTATACCTTACACAACAATGTTTTGTTGTGTAATGTATACAAAATAAAAATAATAACTAACAAAACATTATAATGTTTTGTTAGTTATTTTTACAGAAGACATAGTTGAATAAACATAATGGATATGAATTAAAATAAATTTTCGTCTAATTATGTTTGTGTACATGTCTATAGATCAGTAAGATATTTTAATTTGTTAATATTTAAATAAAGAAGGATACCATACAGAAGTTGACGATACAGATATGCATTTTCTTTTATGACTCAGTCATTTAATAGTAAATTGTGTGTGTTTGGGGGGGGGGGGATCTAGTAGTCGGGTGGCAATGTGCATATTGGATTATTCATAGAAAGCTCATTGTGTGTAACATGCATGACATAATATAAAGTAGTTATTATTCTCATTTGGGGAACGTTGGAAAAAAAATCGGAAAAGAGGGGTCACCTTTGCCCTCTCTTCACCAATTATATATAACAGTGCCACGCGACATCTACAATATTATATTTACATGACTCAGCAGCATATACCGACGTTGTTGAGTAGGCTCGAAGAGTATAGCGTATCGGAAAATTCGTTGTTGATCCAAAGCCCTGAAACGCATACAGAAGCGGAAGCGGCAGTGAAATCTACGGACTCTGGGGAGCGTCTACTGTCAGTATGCACCGCACCAACATAGGACTGGAATTGGTGCAGCTTTGTTGTTGACAGCGAACGTCTCCCTCTGGCCTGCTCAACTCGTTTCTAGCAAGGAATTAATGCAACTACTTCCGGAATTAACGCAGGTTGACGATGCATCCGAGAGGTAGGATTGTGCTTCAGTAACTAGGTAACGAAACCAAGCAAATAGTAATGTTCAGTCTTTGCTAAGCATGTGAAACTTTCTGTAGCTCTTTGGGAGCTAAATCATGTATGACTTGTAATCCCATTAATAAGCGTTGATACTGTACATTATTAGTTTCCCATTTTGGGATGATATCCTTGGGGTTATCAACAGCAGCATCTTTAGAGGCATACAAATTGCAGTGCACCTTGGGACTTATTACTGTATATTAGATTTAACTGGACTGGATTCATTTCAACATTGCTACTGATGTTATCTTAGATATTTTGGTTTTATGAAACCAAAATTCTTAAGAAACAAACCTGGTCTTATGCGTGTACGCGGAAGCAAAGATTTTTTTTATTCCCCCCCCCGTCTCAGTCGCGTCTTCCAGCTAATCATTTTTGATAATTTCATTATTTCTTTCTGAGAAAGAATCAGTGACTCTTCTTCGCTATCTGGTTCTTCATTATATAAATCAAGAATTCTTCCTAAAACTCTTCTAACTTTACTTGAAACCTGAATAAACAAACTAGGAAAACTAAGATGGATCGAAATTAAATAGTCTGCATATGAAGCATCAGGTCGTAGAAATTCGATGAACAGTTAACACTTCAAAACAAATACGGATTCTGTAAAGTCTCTCCAACCTGGTCGTCCCCCCCCCCCTCACGCGTGCACACACAAAATAGACAAACCGGTAATTTAGGTCATAATATGCTTATTTCATAGTCCTTGATTGTGTTGGCATATGTCTAAACAGCCATAGCCAGTAATATTTCTCTCTCTCTTTCTCACACACACACACACAAATTTTAAAGTGTCCTATGCAGTGATGTGCAGATTCTGCAAAAGTTCCATTCGAGAGGTTCAGTACTGTACTGTAGATTGATCTGAACATCATTCTAATTTATTCACTTAATTCAGAACGAAAATCTATTCGATACGAAGTCAAAAAAAAAAAAAAGAAACGTGATTAGTTGAGATTTTCGCATGCTCCTTCTTATTAATCGAAAACTTTTTATATATTAATCTGCCTTTGAAGAGTTAAAACCAGATCTTCAGATTTCTAGAATTTTCTTTTTAAAAAACAAAAATTTCATTAAACGTGAATTTCTCAGTATATATTTATTTCTTAAACATACTTTGCCACTTTTAGTAGTCAACACTACTAATAGTTACAGGCATGATCGACAATAATAGAAAATTATTTTGATTAAACTTTCCAATTAAAATTTTATAATAATAAATATCTTTGCGGTTACTTATGTGTTTCAGTATTTTCATCGGAATTCGATTTCCTTCATTCAGACAAATCTTCAATCAATGGCTCTCAGATCCATGAAATAGCGAAGGTATTTTAAGACTTGGCGGATACACTTGCGGAATAAAAAAACCTTCAAGGCCGGTTATCCTACCTTCAATTGAAAGCTCTTAAGAAGATATTCTTCGCACTCTAGATGGGATTCTAACATGTTTGCAAAACAAAGGATGTCGCCGATACTGACTGAGCTACTTTAGCTCTGGTGAATGTTTCGTGAATCTAAATCCAAGTCGTGGAGAGTTTTTTAATTTGGGAGAGTGATCTTGGATTAAATAATTTTTTTCTGGATTTCGATGCTGTTTTCTTGAAAGAGGATTTCATATCAGATTTTTTAAATTCTTGTTAAAGTGTACCAAAATATATTTATCGGAAACTGGGAAACGTATCTAAAATCTTACATCTTAAACATATTTCATCGTTTGTTTGTTTCTGTTTCAAGCAAATCTTAACATTAAAAAATGTTATGAATTTCCTGAAATATCTAACCATTATCTGTAACACAACATCCCGAGTTTCTTTAGCCGTACAGCAAAAGAAATCAATACGAACTTACTGCTAACAATTGTAATCCAAACCGAAACTTAAAAGCCGTATGCATAACTTAAAGAAAAGTGCAGTAATGAGATAAGTACCTCAGAAGTGCGATCTGTTTAGCCTACCCTCCGAATTGAACTACGAATCATTTTAGTAGTGTTTGAATAACGATTTTCATTTCAAATCTTCTGTCATTCATGCAGAGAACGCCTTCTTCCATTAAGTTGAACAAAACATTAGTTGACACCCTATTGATAACACCAAGAACATGTCGTTTAAAAACAGCCACATATTTCTTATGTTAAAAATATGCCAAGAACTGAGGAAGGAGGTTGGCTTCAATTTAGAATCTGTTGCTTTGTTCGCATTATTTTTATTAGTGGTAGTACTGTAATTACTACTGCAATTAATGTATTGGTAGAATTTCAGAGGAGAATTTACTTTCTCAAAAATTAAAACAATGTCAGTCAAGCAGCTGCTTCCAAACTTCAGTCAACTTCTTGCTTTCTTTAGTTCTTGGCTTAATTTTTTACATATGATTTTTAAAGAATGTGTTATTTATTTAGATGAGGTAAGTAAAATAGAGATATAACCGGTTGAATGGTGCAGTCTGTATTGATGTCTACATTTTATTCCTTCCCCCCCTCCATTTTAGTCCAATTATGTGGAAATTCTGATACATTTTAATCTGATTGGGCGGAATTTCCAGTGGAAGGGATAACATAAGCCACACACACCAACTATATAACCCATATTTGGTTCAGATTGGTTGAATCAAGATCATTATTTTCGGTGTTCTAATTCATTTATTCATTGTATTGAACTTTAAAATATGGCTGGCTGTGTCCTGTGAAATACTCTTGTTGAATGCAAGCGAGGGGACCAATAATATTCATCGTATAACCGGACTTACACCTAGTCGAATTTGGGTGCTAATGATTCTTATAGCAAGCACAGCGATATTCGCTAAATGCTTTTTAAGAAATCATCTTCGCGACTTTTAATACATGTAGTAATATCTCTCTCTGACTCGTTTTAAACAAAAATACAACACACACACACACACGCACGCACGCACGCACGCACAATTAATAAAAAAAAAATCTTTAGCCCGCCCATCGTAGGATTGTTCTATATGTTTGCACCTTTCGTGGGTGGGTATCACATAAAAAAAAATGCACGAAGATGTGAAATATAATTGCTGCTCTACGGATGGCTTTGTGACTCATCAGTCATCGGTACAAATTCTTCGAATGACGAAAAAGAACATGCTGAGAAAAGCTCTTTCAAATTTAACATTTTGAAAGATTTCGGTATACGAAGCTTCATTTCCTTGGGATATTTTGCAGTTAATCAGATCTCTGCATGCATTACAAACTCGATTACAAAATAGAAATGCAAACTTTATTATCATAAGCTGGATTAACTGCTTGATCATTATTATAGGAGAAATGTTTAACTCTTTTCTATTTGAAAGTGCTGTACTACATAATTTGAGGTTTTCCCTCAGTAGCAACATCTGTTTTTCGCTTCGATCAATCTATCATGCACCTTACATTAGCAGACTAATATACTCTGTTCCAGTAATGTTTCTAAGTCATAGCTGACCCCAACATTAATTTTACCCTTACTCCATTATTTATCTTCTTTCTAAAACCTCCCGCAAGTTCTCTGTGTGACGGACCACAACTTGACTTTAATAAATTAACCATTAGAATTAAATTCACCATAAATGGAGGCCATTTATCTGCCAAATAAGCGAACTACCTTAAACTACACCAAAATGAACAAGAAATTCAGTAATGTCCGATTTTCGCGACACTTCGTTGTTCTCGTAGGTTCATACAACATGTAATTATAGATGAGCTCTTCAGGTGGCTGCTTACATCACCAGATTAAACAGTCTTGCTATGGAAGGAGGTCATCGTACAATATATTACGGCACTTTCTGATTTCTGCAATTCTGTGTAACAGCTTGCATTTAATCAAGATGCATTATGTAACTTAAATTAATTATTTTGGTCTCTATCTACTGATCAGCCAGAATTTTTTTAAATGTTTATTGTCAACATTGCTTGCATATAGAGCGAAACGGAAATCTTGAGTATGCAGTCATTGCAAATTTTTGTAATATAATAATGTCACTGCTTAGAGTTTATTCTGTTAGTGATATCAATAAAATAGATACCCCACCCTGATCTCCACACAAGGAAATTGTCATATTTACAATCGATTCCGAGTATTTTAATACTTTGGTGTTTATCAGAGCATTAAAAAGCTGTTGCACGAATTCCTAATGACTTATTGTTCTCATAGCGGCCATATTTCATTCCCATATACTCGTAAATCAGTATCAGCTTTTTTTATTTTCATTACTGCTAACTGCCATGGAATTTTTTGTTGAGACTTCGGTCAATATGTGCTCATATAGCATATATTACTGTCAGTATTAAAATGATAAAAAATTAGTCAACATTGTTTCGTATTAACAATGAAACGTTTAAGATGTTGAGAGGTATCTACCAGATGGACAGAAGAAAGATTTTTCAGTTGTAGAATACAGGGAAAGAGACAAGTACTGGGGGAACTATCCCTGGAATTTGCATAACGGGAGTCGTAAATAAGAGTGTGTTGCTTTTTTAGGCATAAATTGAATGCACTGCCAGAATGTGTTCTACAACTCATCATGGATTGCCTGAGTAGGCAATCCATGATGAGGTTGTAGATTTCATGGAGGTGTGTTGTAATAATCATTGTTGAATTAATTTGCAAAACTTCTTCAGTGACCCTCAATTCCAGGAGATTTGCAATAATAATTATTATTATTAATGTTGAAATTACTAATTCTAATTAGAATAACGTTAAAGCAACCAGTCGATTTAAAAGATGAAACTTCGAATGAAAATATCTCAAACTATTATACGTCAGTACTATAAGATTTCTACTGATTTTTATTTTTTACGGAACAATCAAATTAATAGCTTGAACAACTCGATTTTTTTTCCATATACTGCCTGTGTATTGACTGATTTCGCCAAAAATCGTGCAATTAATTTTCCCATCACCTTGATGTTCAAGCAGATTCTATATAAATGTTTTTCTTGCTATGCGGTCCTGTGGCGTTTGCATCCATAGCGCTAAGCTGCCCAAAAGACCGTGTTAAAATTTGATTCTAGTAGCCGACTAGGGGAAAAAACTTTTTTTATGTGTTTCTTCGACGAGTTCCGAAGTTAGTCGATCTCTGACACAGGCAAGTAAGGTTTTAATCTCAGACCCGAAGAAAATTGACCGTAGAACTCGCACTATTTCAGACAGTAATATATGGTGTTCGGGTTGTGGACACGAGAGGCATCAATACTGTGCTATATACTCTATCCCGTATGCCTATTAAAATCACCGATGGTCTTGGACCAGTTATATGTGGTGGATAAGGGTTGGCCGCCCACCGATCTTCAGAAAGGGCTAAATAGCCTCGCTCATTCCTTATGGGAAATAAAAGGTGTTAGCAGATTTTTACAGGCTGTTTTTTTTTCAATTGCAGTTACATATATGTTACGCTTATACACTTTTGCAGTTTTGTTAGAACTTTCTATTTTCATTTGATATTATTCTCTTTTAGTATTCAAGTACTATACATTAAAAAAATTTCTATCTACAAATTCTATCGTGCTGAATTAGTACCAGCATTTTCACATTAGTGTTATTGTTTATTAAATGCAAACCAAGCGCGATAAACAATTTAAGTACTGTTTCCCAAATTGCATGAGAACACCAGATGTTTGGCTACCAGGTATTATGTGGTGCCTCTTGTGGTTCGGATAAATGCCTCGCATTGCTTGCTTACTGTTAGTTCTCCAATGTTCCGAGTGGCCATGTGGTACGATTCATCTTGCAATAGTTCTGCTAGTGCGAGTTTCTGCTGGGCTACACCGGTTTCGCGCGTCAGGCGAGATAATCAATGACAAATGACTACATGTACAAGATATGATGCACGAGCCCTACTAAAACACAGAAACTATCATTAACTAGATAAACGCGCCGCTCTTTACTCTCAAAATTCAACTCAATTCATCGGCGGTGATTCAAATTAAATTAATAAAATGAAAACAAAAACAAGTGCAACTTAGTTTTTTTTAATATTTTATCTGGAAAGATTAGGTGATTTAAAAACGTACATGACCACGCAATAGCGTTAAGAATCCGAAAGCATTATTAATAAATTTCTAAATGTTGAGTGTGGCTTCAAATAAAAAAATACGTAGCTGATAAAAGGAAAATTACAATGTTACCAGAAGAAAAACTAACGCTGGTTATTTTTATTTGCCACTTTTTGCGAGGAATTAATTGTTAATGATGTTCAGTCTGGGATGAAACCAAATCACGTTTTACATAATAATAAATTTCTATATAATAATGAATACGATTATTTTCATTTTGTGTCATTTTTTTTCACTTTTCCTGTTGCAAGTTTCCAAGCCAGTTTATTTTTTTAACATTTCAGTTTTTCAAGTACAATTCATACAAATGAGTCTTTTTTTTAAAAAAATAATGTTGCCAATCTCATACGAAGGTGACAATTTTTATTTGTTTCTTGATAACCAAGGTTTTCCAGTTTTCCTGCAAAACTAGCAAACAGCAGTCGTACATCACATGTCGACAATTATAACATATTCACCTGGTGTGTTCATCTGCGTTGTCGAAACAGCAGCTTCAGTTTTGATTATCCCCCCCCCCTTCATTTATCGGACAAAAAATTGACATTCAACTTTCATTTCCTGGCCCAAGAAATCTTGCAGATTTTATTAGTAATGCATTAGAAACATGCATATCTATCTGCACACACACAAATTTTCACATGTATTTTCTCTCTCTCTCTCTCTGTTCCAATTTCTTGTGTCCTAATTATCTGGATATATCGAAAGGCCAAAAATTTCCATATCTTGTTATAATGTTTGTTTTTCTTTTTTTCTTCACAATCTCTATTTAGTCACAAGCATAATGGAGAGAGAAAAATGAGATGAAACTGCTCATGCCTTTTATTTTGAATCCAAAATTAATTTATCTTTATCCATATGTATATTTGTGTATACACACACACACACACACACACACACACACACACACACACACACACACACACACACACACACATATATTTATTTATTTATAAGACTATATATTCTCTACTGCTGGGCCTCTCCCATTACTGGAGGTTTTGGATCTACTTCTCCCATGGTAAGTAACCCAGTCCATCTTCGGAGAGTATTTATACACTTGTATAAATGAGTGTATGAAGGTGAAAGACAATCACAAACATCCACCACGGCAGGATTCGAACCTGCAGGCTGAAGAGTGGATACACTAGCCACTCGGCCAACCAGGCCTGCTTATATATATGTATATTGTCGGACGGACGGACGGATGGATACACAGAGAGAGAGAGAGAGACTGTTATTTTTATCTCTACCGATTGTAAATTAATGGTCTCTTATTCGAAATTTTTATATATTTTTACACGAAAAAGCTGCTTCTCTTGTGTATGTTTTGTTAAGCATTTAGTCATTAAAATGAAAATTTTATCTTTCGACACATCAAAATTTTATGTTCAAATGAAATTTTGATCACCCACTCAGCTTCATGGTTAAATTTTAAGAAATTGCATATTTCCTCCGCATATAATTAACATATTCTCTCCTATGAGATATGTAATGTTAATTCTTTAAAGCTGTTTAATAGACGAGACTTCTAATTTCTTTTTCTTCTCTGTCTACAATTTACGATAAGAATTACAGACGAATGTTTTTATTTATTTTTCTGTAAATTATCTACTTTCTTCATTCTTTCTTTCTTTCTTTCTTCCAATTAGCAGTTGCTAATTGGAAGAAAGAAAGAATCAAGACAAATCTTAATATTTGAGCTAAGGTACAAGCTTCCTTCTTGATTGGTCGAGATGACCACGGAACCGTAATCGAAGACCCGAAGTCGCCCGAGTCTTTTTATATGTCTGTCTGAAGGATTGGTTGCGACGTTTGCTGTATTTGAAGGTTTTTAAAATGAGGAACGAGGAATGTTCCAAGTAAATTACCAAGTGTTATCTTGGTAATTTACTTGGAACCCTTCGCTCGGAGAATTGGGATTTACATATGTAGACAAGTTTGAGAGAGGGATGCAAATCTCTCTCAAACTTGTCTACATATGAGAGGGATGTAAATCCATTGACTTGTACGAATAGTAAATTTTGATTACTGTAAGTAGAATAGAAATATGCATTGAGTTATATGTTATTTTCTTACTGCCTAATGTAATGCAGTTGCAGAAACAAATTTCGTTTGATTTCTATATGGGTGTGGAATCAGTGGATAACGCTAGACATACTTGAAAAATAAACTTACCTTCTCTGGCATTTTGGTTTCTCCTTCCACGCAAAAAAGGTTTTTATGATGGTGACCAAAGATGCGTACACTGACTTCTTTTTCTACTGTAGCACTGCTTCCTAAATTGACCGGAGAGCACCCCAGGCAGCTCTCCTGATCGCCAACACTTCATCTTGTTCCGTCTGTGCTCGGTGTTGTTTAGCTGACATTGTGTGTAGGGCGCATGCGTTGCACAGAAACGATTGGCGCTTGCGTGTATCGACTATATATGTTAAAATATTTTAAACGTGGGAATGGAAAAATCCCTTCCCTCACCTTTATCCACGATTTGCACTTGCTATGCAGCTCGAAAGAGGAGAACAGCTGCAGATTACCTGCATCTAATCAGTTTACTTGTCTCCCCCTTCAATCTTATCCCTGTTTTTATCTTAAATAGCACAAGGTATGCGTGTATTTTTAGACTTACCGCACTTTTTAATTCAGTTTTCTCATTAGAAGAACACGGAACTTCATAAGATAATTTCTTTATCGGAGAAAATTTCCAGAATATATTTTGCATGGGTCCTATATTTATTTAATACTTTTTTAAATTAGAAATCTGAGTGTGTGTGTGTGTGTGTGTGTGTGTTACACCTAGAAAACTAATTTTCAGTATCTATCTGGTTCTTTGCTCTGTTGTTTAAATTCCAAACAAGAATCATTTCATTACAACGTAAGATCCTTCCTCTTACGTATTTCTTATTTTGTTTATCATTGAACAAAATATTGTGAAATCCATGTTAATCTTTTGAAGGTATGCATCATTACGCTCTCTGTAGGAAGATGGAAACATGAACTTGCTTATCGATGTAGATCCTTGCTGTTCATGTAGCTCTCAAGGCCAAAACGATAATCACAGTATCCGAAAAAGCAGGCTTCATTACACGTCTATAGGCATTCTGGTAACGTGGTTTTTTTTTTTTTAAGATTCCGTTTCACTGTAAGCTCCTGAAAAAAAAGATGCATGAAGTAATTAATCGATTTAGGGTGAAGGATATTAATCCACCCGAACTGGTGTATATATATTTAATCGCAGAGTCTTTGGATGGGAAAACATTGCGACTGACATATATCACGGGACAAATATAATTTGTCCCGTGATATATTAACTGTAATTCTTCTAGTAATAATAAAATGAAATGCTCTGGTTGGTGCATTAATTTTTTTCTTTTTTCGGTATTGCAGTCACAGGACACAACACATGCTGCGAGCTGTATGTTGCACATATAGCTTGTGCATCTTTACTTAAAATAATGCTTTAGTACTTGGAAAATGTGACAAATTAAGTACTTATTAAATATAAGTCCAATCTAGAATTAAATATTAATTGACTGCGAATGTGGTCTTTTTTCTTGTTGAGTTATAATTTAGCTGAATGAGTTCAATCGAAGTTACACATTTAAGAACCATTGGTTTACGGTAA
Source organism: Typopeltis vanoorti (assembly GCF_054136105.1). Taxonomy (NCBI): domain Eukaryota; kingdom Metazoa; phylum Arthropoda; class Arachnida; order Uropygi; family Thelyphonidae; genus Typopeltis; species Typopeltis vanoorti. The sequence goes on from NC_143551.1 coordinate 118,658,476, forward strand.
ATAGTTTGTAGTAATCAATTTGCTTATAGTGGAAAGGTACTTGATTTCGATACATTTACTGATAAAGAATTCAACAGTGTTCACTCTCCTACCCCTCACAGAGATGAATCATTAGATTGCAAAAGGATTCAGAACGGAACACCAAAATTGTTTAATCATCTGATATATTAAGAAATATTTCCCTTAAGTATCAAAATATTACTAGTTTTGTTCAGAAGAGACTGCATTTCTGCCTTGGAGTAGTGCTTCTTTTGATCAAATTATAGTTTTTTTTTTTTTAAAGGAAAATATTGGAAAAAATATAAAATTGGGATGAGAACAATGGATTCCCATATAAGAAACGTTTCGGATTTGCTACTTAACCTGTAATCAATTTAGTTTAGACTAAATATATCACTGGACAAATTTATCTAATTTAAATTCATTTTGCCTATAATAATTAAAAAAAAACGTTTAGGCTCCTGCAGTACCTTTTTATTATACTGACATCCAAGCAATTTTGCTAGAAATGTGCTAGTAATTTTCTCCTTGCCTCCTTCGGCATTATGTATAGCAACGTAAGTCACACTCCTACAGGAGAATGTTAAGCCATACTTGGTTTACAGGTAGACTTTGAAGATAAGTGAAATTACTGACATGACATGTAGTCGTCATTAAGTTGAATCAGGAACTCATTTTGGTAACCAAAAATCTTAAGTAATGATAAATAATTCTAGTTCATCATAAGGCAATTTTCTCTTACATTCTAATAATGAAGTTTAGAAACAAACTAATTGGATATGATGCCCATACCAGGACAAATGATGGCTTGTTTCATCAAAATAATAAAGAAATAAAAATCGCTTGATTTTCCACCTGTTTTTGAAGAGGTTTTCTGGAGTATAACAAAAACATTTCTAATTAAAGCACCATTATGATTTAATTAGTGATCATAACTCAAGCATAGTGGCTAATTTTCTATAATAAATCCTCAAATGCGCTCCGAATTATTATACCAATAAAATTATTTCAGCGTTATCTTCTGTTTGGGCATTTTAGCTGTCGATTACAATGCTTTTAGTGTTAAATTTTCTTATAGTTTAAAAATTTTATGCTGTATGGATAGTGATTGAATTGAATTTAAAATACAAGTACCATCCACAGTAAACCGTAATCTCTCGCTCTCAAAGAAATTCAAAGGAGATTTGTTAAATCAGTTTGTAATTGAGATAATGTAGTAAGGCGTATGCCTTATTTTATTTTTAATACCTGCTTACTTGACAATAATATATCCCATTGGCATATGCTCCTGAGTTGTGTGAAACTCATTACAGTGAATAAACAACCGCTGGTATTAGATTGAAGGCAGGGGTATGTTGGACCGCTGCGTTACGCGTTGTTCAAATTTAGCAGAAACGCAGTAGTGGTGGAGATTCGCAAATGTAGCATCGGTACCCCTTCCTTTATTTTTAATCATGCACTGGTTATTCTTGGGGATGGCTTTGGAGTTGGAGGATAAAACGATTAAATGACAAACATTAAATTCAGTATTCCTATTAAGAGAGCAAACACATTAGACACAGTAAATAACTTTAATGAAAGTACAAATATTTCATATGAAGCACAGTACACATCAGTGTGTCTGTGTGGAACAAACAAGTTCATAGAGAGAGAGAGAGAGAGAGAATACAAGGTAAATACAACAATCGGTTAATCAATGAAAGGGTTGCTGCCCGCTAGAAGGATAATATCAATAAAAATCATTTCTATATTTATGTGGGATGAGAATCTTCAAAGTTTCGGGGGGGGGAGGTAATCATTCCGATTCAAATTAGGCCTGTGCAAAAGGGCTTCAGAACTTTCTTTGAAGTGACGTCTGTATTTAAAACTGCTCTATTGGAGAAGGCGAAACTCATTCCATTGGGTATTGCGTTTGCATCAGTGGTATGTTGCACAAAGCCAAATGTTTGAGGTTTAAGATATTCAGTGTAGTAATGATGTTTGCTAATTTTTTTTTCCCACAGACTAGTTTGTCCGTCTCACAAGGAATCTAGTAAACACTAACTAGAGTCGGGGACGAAAGTTTATCCTCTGGAGATGGTAGGAGATTAGAAATTTTGTTGATAGGTAGATGTAAGGCGAAGCTTCTTTAAGATTATGTCCATAGGTTCAGAGACTCCAGAAATATATGGGATAGAAACTACGTTCTGTTGAAAATATCCTTCGCTGTAGAATTGTAGGAGTCAATTATCCATTCAATTTTACGGGGACTGTATCCATTTGATTCCATTAAAGTTTTGATAGAAGTTCTTAGTGTAAGAATGAAGGAGAAGTGCAAATGTTATGTGTTCTGTTGATTAAAGATTTGACTATCCTGATTTATTTGGGAGGGGGGGGGTATGCTGACCAGAATTTTTGATGCATATATTAGCCAGTAAAGGCATCTTTCCGATATACACCGATTGAGAAAACACCAGTAAACGTCCAGAAATCTCATTTTCTATGGTGAATCGAACACATAAATGTAGGAAGTGGTTAGTTCAATTTCAGAATGAGGCTAGTGGTAAATCATGTACGTAGCGAACCCAGAAAAGAGGGTTGTGGATAAATTGTTGAGAACAAAGTATCTTTTAGATGATAAGCATGCATCATCATGATTGCTTTCTTGATCGTAGCGTCACTGGTCCCATTAAAAATTAATTTCTCTTATTAGTTACATTGATATAATTCAGTTTAAATGTAACATAAATTAAAAAATTAAACATGTTTATAGAATTGTCTCGAGCTTTAACTAATCGCGCTAATTATATGTTTTAAACATATCTTAGGAAGTTTGCAATCTAAGAGTCCCTTGACTGGTAATACTACTGCAGGGTTCTTGTGTGGGTTGCAGGCTACGAGAATTACTGCGGCATAGGAATCTGATGGCATAGGAATTTATTTTGATGTATCTACTGTCATCAAAATAAAGATGTATCTTTATAATATATATATATATATATTTTTTTTCATCCATCGCGTAATAAGACAGCTACAAGAACCAACTTTACCAATAATAGATAATTATAATGATCTGTTGCATTCAATACGTGAATAAAATGTCACCGAATTGGCTCTCAGAAAAGAATACTAAAGTATAAACTAAAAGGAAAAAGAAATACAGAAAAATCCTTAAAGAGATGGTGTGAGGCTGGAACATGCCGGGTAGGTCTGATACCGTGAAAGGAGTGTTGGTGATAATTTGGACAGCTGTAAGATATGATGAACCTAGAGACTTCCCTACGATTTGCATATTGGACAATCAGAAAAAAGGAGAAAAAGTTTTTATTAGATTCAGTCTCAAGAATCTGAACCAAAGGAACTAGTTTATTGTTAAAACTGGAACAAAGTATCTATCAGGGACTCACATGAATCGTCAACCAGTATAGAGGAGTAGGTGGTGAGGAGCTTTTAATTACAAGGATTTTTTTTAAACTAAGGTGAGTTTAGTCTGCTTCTTATCTAAGTGGCATAATTTTTTTCTCCCAGAAACAATGGACAAAACTGACGGATAAATCAAGAGAAATACTATAATGATCTCATAGTCTTAGTTGTCTCCAATTTCAATTAATAACAGCATTGATACTTCGGCTAGATCAATTGTCTTTTCTAGACTACTCAAAACAAGTTTCTCGACAGTCTGTAAAATCTACAAAATTTAGCATTCGAAACTTGAATGGGATGACCATTTACAGAAAACGAAGGGGTCACAATAAGTTGTTAAAAAGCCAAAAGTGCAGGCAGTCAATATGGAATATTTAGTTATACTATGAACGATTTGTGGCGAACGGAAGCAGAATGTTATTACAAATAAATCAACGTTAAATTGGAATAAAGCATTGACAAAAAGTCATTTTCGAGGAGAAATTTGTAGAGATTGAGGATATGATTCATTCATGTTTGTACAGAAAAAATAAGAAGAAAAAGAATATTTGTAGTACTGAAAGAGAAACTCCGTACCTACTCGGTTTTGACGTAGCCATTTTGGAAAGACCTAGGTTTAAATCCCGCCTAGGGCGTGAAGAGCTATTATCACGGCTTTTCGATTGCAATGAATTAGCTGGTCTCATTCGGAGGTAGAAGGGTCCCCCACTTCTGGAAACTTAGGTTTTTTATCCGGCATCCAGTCAGACCAGCCAGATTGCTGGATGAAAAATTATAAAATGGTATAAAAAAATTATTTTTTATACCATCACTGCTGCACAGCTGCGAATGTAAAATTAGTCTTCCCTTTTCCCTTTTTGTAGATTGCCCTTTAGCAAGAAGCACATTTAAGGAAGAATTGTAATTTTTTTTTTTTTTTTTAAGCGGCTCATGGAGACAGAAAGTGAAAGGGGAGAAAAAGCTACAAAATTCGGAATGTAATAAAATAGTGAAAAAAAAAAAAGTGAAAAGTAAACGGAAGCGATTCTGTGATCGTTGGAGATCTGAGAACTGTATTACCAACAGCCAGTGCCGTAACTAACTTTTCATGGGCCCTATGCAATATTTTATTTTTGGTCCCCCTGTTTTTGGAAAAAAAACAAACAAAAAAAACAAATACGATAGAAAATAGAAATTTTGTTTATAAATAACTTATAATATATGTTTATGAATCGGATCTCACGGTGGTAAAATTTTGAAAATGAAAATATATTATTTTTAATACCCCTTTTCAGGGCCCCCCCTCTTCGTCCTGGGTCCTGTGCAGCACATGCCTATTTAGGGTACTGCCAACAGCTTTAGAGAATTATGTGAAAATATAAAGGAAGAAAGAGACATTGAACACACATGAGTATATTGGTGAAATGACATAAAAAAAAAAAGTGGTGAGTCAAGAAGGCAGAATTCAGACCTTGACAAAACAAAGAGCGGAGAGAGAGTTCAGTTCATGCTGGTGTAAAGAAATGTGTGTGGTAGTTGTGGGACAGAGAAAAGTAGGAAATCTAGTAATTAAATAGCAAACGATGAACTGAATGGACTTTAATTTGTTTTGATAAAAAGAAAAAGGGAAAGGAGAAAAAAGAGAAACGCATAAAATAAAAGAATAAACTTTAAGAATTTCCTCATAATAGAAAACTGATTTCATTAACTAAATACAAGAGAGAGAGAGAGAGAGAGAGAGAAATTGAAATGAAGAAATAAAACATCGAAATTAAATCACGTAAAGAGCAAAAGTAGAAAGATTGTAGAATTATCAAGAGTAGCGATTGAAATGATAAGAATACTTGAACAGAATAAAGCAGACGAAGCAATTGTTCGATGAAATGCAGGAAAACAAATGAATATACCGTAATACTTTATGATAAGAAAAAAAAGAAACATTTTAATGGAATTCAATAAAAACAAAGTTACGTGTAGAATGGAAGATTATTAGAGGAATAACAGCGATTGAAGATAAAAGGGAAACGGTGGTCAAGAAACAGACTGGTATTGACAATAGTCATTTTGAGTTCATACGAGAAACTACAGATGGCAGATATATTAAGCGAATGATTCAAGATAAACACTTGGCACATAAAATAAGATTATATATCTCTTATGGTTTTGGTAATGCTCGATATCTACAGTTGTGCTTTATTGTGCAGGGATTTGATACGAAGAATAAGGACCTCGTTCTATGCTATGAAGACTGTCAGAGGAAGAGTAGGAAAAGCAGGATACTCTGATGTTAGAGGTAGCCTACAGCATACATTGTTCAGTTGGCATAGAATCTATTTTTATTCATCATCATTTGAAATGACTTTGAAGAAGAACCATAGAAGATAGTTGAGAGCATAGTTGATATTGGACGCACACTATAAATGGAAGGAGATGTTATCGAAGTGAATATATCAATGTGTGAAATATGTATGTGTGATATTAGTTCGATTGGAATAATATATAGCGGTGGAGGGAGTACCTATCGATTTGAAATAGTGTTTCGAGATGAAACATGAAATGTTGTAAAAGATCAGATAGAATGAAGAAATGAGAATACTTGGGATATCAATATGTGAAACATCTCAGAGGGAGATAAAAATAACAAACCCGAAATATTTGAAAAAAAGTGAGGTGAAAATCGATTCAATTTGGCAGCATATTCTGAAAATGAAAGCGACGGGGAAAATATCAAGAAAAGTTGGGAAGTAGTAAATATAAATAACTAATATATAGGAAAGAATGATATATGTAACCAAAGATGTGGAGAAATAATCCAAGTAGAATTGGAATGAACTGTAAGAAAGGAATTTCTTTCTTATAAATTTAGGAGAACGAGAAAATGTATGTTCATGTCTTTCGTTTACAGGTGTATAAATACAGTTTTAAAATACGTTGAGCAAGTTAGTAAACAATATTTGTTTCTAAAGGCTTCATTGAGTTCGAGTGATATTTTGGTAGATGAAAATCCTAGGTTCTTTTCCAAGTTAAAAAGGCAGACAAAACTTATAGTCCCTTGAGTGATTTCGTCCACTAGCTAAACCTAATTTCGTTAATTTGCATGTCTTGAGAAAAGTCAGCTTAGAACGAAACATTTTGCTACAGAAGTGCACTGTTTTGTGTAAATATTTAATGATTTTTATCCAGCCAAATTGCTCAGTAAGTGCACATCAATTTTTGCATTTCTTATTTTACTGTTTTTGTAAGTCCACATATTTGCTTATATACATTTACCTGCTGTTTGTTATGACCGTGTTTGACTATAAAATTTTTACTTGCTTTCGAAAGTGCCCAGCTTAAAAACGTATTAGCTGACCATTAGGTTTTTCTGAATTACTATCGACGCAAGATATACCTTGATAATCGAAATCCCACCGTATTTTGTAGAAGTTTGGTGTATAATCGAATAATCTGTTAATCAAATTCAAACCTTTCAGCCGAAAATTGATATCTCCCAAAGGGATTGTTTACGCCTTACTACTTGAAGCGAATCCAAAAATACTGTCGAGTGAAGAAGTAAAAAAAAAAAGTTTTTTCTGAATACGTGGATAGTACACTCTGTATTCGAAGTGATCACAGCGTTGTTATTTTATAATTACATCAAGACACGCCGTGAGACGAGGGTATTGCATGTTTTCCGACTTCAGACAAGTTTGTTTTTACGGGAGGAAAATCCCAGCTAAAAGAGACCGTGTTTCGTACAGGATGTCCTCAGTTTCCAGAAAATTAGTTATTACGAGCACTGTAATAGCTGTTTAGGCCATCTGGTGTTTTTTGATCGAATAATAAATTTCTTTTCTCATAGTCGAACTTCCAGGTCATTTCTCCTCGAGATATTGGTGTGTCTAACGAGTACGATAGACATTAAATTCTAGAGACAAGACTTTTTTTTTTTTTTGAGTGAAAACGAAATAATTGAATATTTTGCTTTCCTGGCCTATGCCAAAGCTTTACTAGAAAGCTTCATCATTTACCGATGGAATAGCATAAAATCAAGAGAAAATAGCGAATTTGTTATTTCCTGTTTATCTAATATTAGGATCTACAAGAATATTTTATATCGTAAATATTAAGCATATAATGATAATAATTGCTTTGCTGTATTTATTTAAGTGTAAATACTATTTATAATTATACTGTATATTAAATGTTCTTATGAAGAAAAGTAATACATTATTACACTGTAAGATTGTATTATGTATCGTGCATGCTTGGGACTTCCGTGATATCCAATTATGTTTTTGTTGCTTTTTCTATTTAATGACGAAACTTAACTCTTAAATTCTTTCTGGAAATTCATAATAGCTTCTTGCATCATTTTCATTCTTCAACAGAGTCCTTAAAGCAAGCTTGTAAACTTTTCTGTTCTGGAATTTTCTCGTTTAGCACTTTTTCACTGAAGACGTCTTTAACTCTTTCTTTACATAAAAAAAAGGATCTTTATATATATATATATATATATATATATATATATAAAATGTATAAAGTTTGTTTTCTTTCCGGAATGCAACTGCTATTTCAACATTCCTTAAGCAACATGGAAGAAACATCCCAGCGTTTTGGCTGAATTAACTAATTACAATATTTGCATTTTCTTAAGACTGTAAATCTACTCCTTTCATAAAAAGAGATGTTTGGGAAGGGAAATAAAATTATTTAAATCTACTTGTCTTAGATTTTTCATTTGAAAAAGAAAAAAAATACAAAAGTTCTTGCATAATTGATCGTTAGATATTTAAAAGGATTTATGTTAACATGGAATAAGTATTATTATTAGGATATGTTAAGGCTTCCATGTATCATTATCATGCGTGTGTTCATGAGCTGTTTCTATGTTTTGTGAAATTAAAAAAAACCCACCTAGCTAACGAAACCCCAGTTAAGTCCAGAAATGTTTAGAACTGGTCCCGCGCATATTTGTCTAGATTCGAGACCAGGTGTCCATCCAAGAGGCGTTTTCTTTTAACTCTTTCGCTGATGGATGCATAAAGTAGATAAATTTATTACATGAATTGCATGAGCCAATAAAGAAAGATGGAAACGGGCAATTTAATGAAAGAATTTAGTCATAATAGTGGCAGAAATAAAGTCATTGGTCTATGAAAGCCTTAAAAATCATCCTTAAAAATATCCCCCCTTTTTTTTTTTTTTGTAGAACTTTGAATTTCTAGACTTGCAATATGTCATAAATTCGGCGTTAGACTCTTTCGCTCCTCCCGTAATTATTGAAGTTGAAAAACCCGGATTTCCTTTGTGTTGAACTCTTTTTTTTCATTTAAAGAAATCGTAAGCTTCTTTTAGAGTATGTTAAATTGTCGTGTATTTAATCTTTAAAAAAAGTCAATTTTTCACAGTTAGATGTTCCGAACATCACAACGCGAAGTACTCTTTGTCACAGCATGCAAAACTTTCCTGAACTCCCTTTCTATCTCGTCATCGAAGAATGACCTCTTTTCCCCTCCCCTCCATTAGTTCTGGTGCATGTCTTATGAGAATACCAAGTGGCAAGACTTGTTTTATGTATGATAATGTACCTTTTCTCGTTTACTATCCTTGTTGATGTGACTTGTGAACGAGGGGTAACTTCCTTTTATAATTGCGATCCATTGCATTTGGTGTCCTCCGATGTCGTGAACACATTGTGTATTGAAGCACGAGTGGATGATGGTATGACGTCGCATGATTCGACGAGCTTAGAGTTCATTATTCTTGCATGCTATGGGCTCACTCAGTCTGCTGAGTGCATAGCCATTAAAAGCAGTCTTAGAATACTGCTCGACCAAGAGAAAGGACTGAAAGAGCTTCCATGTGATAGCACTCTTCACTACACACGTATTGTCTAGATAATTTGAACTTTCGCAGAGCAGTAGCATGATCGTTGTAGAGCAGTGGCTCTCTGTCTTCCTACCATAGCAACCCACTTTTCACCATCGGTATACCTCGTAATCCAGAATAATCATCATAATAATGAAATTCTGTTTAAAGAAATATAAATAAAACATAGTTTATATTTATTAAATTCAAACAGAATGATTGCATACAGATTTTATATAATAAACACAAAGTGAAAACGAAATATATTGTTTGGTATTTGAAACAAAAGTTTTAATCATCTTCCAAATTCAGATTTAGTCCTCTTCTACTGTAGCTCTTGAAATTCAGGGAATTACTAGGAAATCAGCCAGCGAAACCATTTTTAATAAACGAAGTGAATTCGAAATTTATTTCCGTTTTCACATAAAAATAATATTATTGCTTACCACTTCCTAGTGGGAAGGCCAAACTTGTTTTTCTGCGGTTAATTGCTTGATCCTGGAAAACTGAACAGCTAATTGCCTTTTTTTTCGAAAACTTGTAAATAATTTCCATTCTCATTCACCGTAGCGCATGTAGTAGAACCAGGTCTAAACAACACATGACGCTTGGAAAGGCCTTATTTTGAATCCTGTTAAGGATGTAAGGAATTTGTCCACCTCCTCAAAACAAAGTAATGTAAGAACACGTGACTGTAGCAAACAAATGATTTCAACTTAAAGCATTTTTATTGTTCTGTGTAATTCTAAACAGTTCTGATTAGAACTGTTTAGAATTACAACCCCTTGTGATTAGAAATATAACGATTTGCAGATGACTAAGTCAGTTGATGCAGGAGTTAAAAATTTCATTAATCTTCTTATACCCCATTGGTGGATGAATAACCAACCATAACTGAATCTGAAACATAATTACTTCTGAAATGTGGATCGAGTTGTTTGGAATTATGGCCGAAGCAGCTAAGGCTATAAGGCCATGTACGAGTATTACGTTTGTAAATGATGTTCTTCTGGCCGTTTATCTGTTTTACGGAATCGAGGATGAGATGGCTAATTCGTCTTCAGGTTAAACCTCTTAGAAAGGTTCTTCGCGTCTTAGACGGGTTTCGAACCCGAGTCTTTCCATGCCAAACAGTTAACAAATAGAAAAGTTAACAAATATAAACAAATAGAAAAGCGGCTTTCCATTTATTTTATTTACTTTTATTTTTATTATTGATTTTAGAAAACGTAGTGAAAATCTGTCTTATTTATTAAACATTTTACTTCTCTGATTTTTTTTTAATTTGAATGATTTTTAATATAAAAAACATTCCTTGTATCCATGTCTTTTTGGCCAGTTCCAATAATGTAACGACATTCACTTCAACTTTCTACAATTTTATTTTGTTCGAAAGCTGTTTCCCTCTTTATAATTGTCAGAAAAGTGTAGTGTTTCCTAACCAATCAATTCTTCTAAATCTTTATTCTCGTAAAATAAATCATGAATTTTGAAGAGGCGTCGAGGAAATAATGACATTGCTAATGCTGATTTCATCATTGAAAACAGTTCATTTTTATTTCAGTTATTCTTCTCATCGTTTTCACCATTTCATGTTATCACCTCTGAGAAAAAAAAAACGATAAAACTCGTAAGGCAGTAACGCAAACCTCATTAACATTCACGGAGTTTTCAGGAATTCACATCTGTGCATTATTCTTAAATCGGTAAACCAGTTTTTGGTTACTTTTCGTCGCTTTGACGGAACACTTTTTGTTAAAACATGTAATTTTAAAATAACCAGATGTTGGAATAAATACACTAATTTGACTGTAGTAACATGCTTAATTGTCGTTCCAGTTCATATTGATGATATAAAGTAGTATATATCTTTTTTCATCTCCATCTAAATCAATAAAGGTTTACAATACTTTCTGTATGAATTTCAATTAGAAAACAGTTCTAGTCTTTTTCGTTGTTAATTTTATTTTTTGTTAATAAATAATCATCTGCTTGTATTTTTAAACTAATACTTAAAATATATTGTAAGGTTAGACTATTTTAATGAGACCTCCGGGGATGGTTAAGGATTCATTGAGGCAAATTATACATCACCCAAATCAGCTGTCATACTTTGTCGTAAACTCATTCACACTAGATGCACTCACCACCACCAAAAATGTCATCAGAAAAATTTTATGTAACAGAAAGTATGTATCATATGTATTATAATATATGCAACAAAATTTTATTTCTAATATTGGGTTATGTTGAATACGTTAATTAAACGATTTGAGATGTAAGGATCGCACTACCAAATACACGAGGAGCTTAAATAGGTCTTTGAAGTGCGTCATATTGATTTTTTTTTTTTTTAAATATGAATCCTATACTATATATTAAAGGCCTTTAATACATTCAGTACCGTGAGTGGACAACATTAAATATCCCAGAATCCTGCTCTAGAGATCAAATACGGAATTCGCAAAATTTCCAAGCCACTTCGCGTGTTCAATAAGCTAGGTGATAGTTTCACCAGGCGATGACATTCATCTAATACTAACCATATCCACATGCGAATAGTGGAATTCGAACTTACAGCCTGTTTGATGGAGAGCAAAGCACAATCCACTCCGTGGCTAATCAAATCACGAAGCGTAATCAACTAGTGTATATTGTGTACTAAGCAATATGAATGCTACACAGTATGTACTAATCATATTGATTAATACATATTGTGGATATAAACTTTGGTTCTGTCACTACGACTTTTTTTCATAACGTACTGACTAATATTCCATAATGCACTAAACCTGTTTACACGATGGACAGTCGCGGGAGACTACTATGAGGAACTCTCACAGCGTGTGGTCGCGGAATGAGCTAGTTCATTATTGCGTTGCAAATATTTCGCGACTTTGCTATCGTACTAATAAACGTTTTCATTTGCTAGAAGAAAATCTAGCAGAGTTTGTATTTTTTTTTTTTTTTAATCTCAAAGCTCATTTAAGCTTTTTTTTTTTTTTTTTTTCCCAAAAAACATTTGAATGGAGTCACTGAAAATATAGAACTCCGGCCATTGGGCAGAGAAATTTCGCATTTGGAAACACTTTGCGGGAGTGTCAAAAATTCATTAATAATTTCGTTACGTGAATCTTTTTAAGCCTTAGAAAAGTCTCATCATATTTGGATTGTTTTCGAATTAAAAGGAAAAACCCGTTTATGGAAAAATTAAAATTTTGGGAATACTTGAACTCAAAAATTTTGCATTTAATGTCATTCCGTCAATCAGTAAAATTTGTTTCTCATAGTTTTCTCCAGCAGGTGGCGACACTAACTTGTGTGAGCTTTTGCAAAGTGCTCATGAACGACTGATGTGAACTCTGAAGAAAAAAAAAAAGCCTAGTCGGTGGAGAACATTGTCATTTAGAGTAACAGGAATGTAGAAATCACGGATATTGCTGATGATCTGCATATTTACTTTGGAACTCTTTATAGTATCATTCGCATCTGTTTGCATTGCAAGAAGGTGTAACAGTCGTCCACCCACGATTTTGTAAACATAGAGATAAATGTCTTAACAAGTTTGGAGATTGTTTTGAAAGACTGGAAGAGGCCTCTTTCATTATTTTGATATAATCATAGCAATAACATGTCGCAAATAAAAAAAATGTTGGCAAATAGTTACCCTCGTACATTTTATTCGTTGATTTTATCTCTCTCTCAGTAGTGATCTAGTCAGTCTCTGGTGTAAAGAAGGGGGATTACTTTTGCAACAGGAACACTGTACTCTTTTTGTTCTACGGAGAAAACAAAACAAGGATACATGAATTTGCATAGTTAAAACACCGCACAGGTCCCTTGAGCAATCTACAGTATTATTGCTATGATTAGAGATTGTCCTCAGTGATATTTCAAATATCAATTTTCTTTTTCCTACATTTTACGCAACCTTTTTTGAATTCTCTTTTCACATCTCAATCGGAAATGAAGGGATGCTATTTTTAGGTGCATTTCCTAGCATTTGTAAACACGTATGCTGTTTCCCTTTGGAATTTCGTCCAATCTCTACGGAATATTTCTGTACGTACAACACAGCTTCTCTAAGCAAGATAGATTTCGAATTTAGAATCTTTACTGAAACTCGTTGAGCCATTTCTAACAGGGCAATTTACACGAGAGTTTAAATTGTTCGGATCATTTATATGCATGGTTTATTTGAATATTGAGTCAAAAATGGGATTTCATAAACGTGGACAAAAAGATAGAAGGTAAGTTAAATAACCCTTCATGCATTATTTTTAAAAATGGTTTCATTATTTTTTTTATCATCCCGCGTAATAACAGAATCGCTCTGGTGGTTGAAGTGATTAGGTGTACGTCAGCACGATCTCTTTGAAATTGACATACCTCGGTAACTAACCGTTATTGTTTATTTTAGATTTACGAACTAGCGTCACTTGACAGCAGTCCATAAATAAAATGTACTGATTATTACTCTGAGCTTGCTTGCTATAAAAAGCTGTTTCATCTCGGTGATTTTCATCGGAACGTACTTTTAGGAGAAGCATTTTATAAATGACTAACTAAAAATGTCAGTTTAAATTGGGAATGTTTTAACTTTTTTTTTTACGCTGATTAGTTTATGAAGTTATCACAGATTCAAAGCATTACGTTATTGTTCGATAGTTCTTTTTTTATCATAATGTTCATTTGTTATTAAAATTTTAAGCAAAAACACTAAGGTGGATAATTTACACTGTTAATGATTCACAATCAATTAATATTAAATGGCGTTAAGAAACTTATCAAATTAGCGCACTGGGTTGACATTTTCTTAATCCTGTGCGTATTTGTATCAATATTTAAAGTAATAATTGCAGATAATATATGACAGTTTACAAATGGAAATTGTTTATTATTAAACTATTTATAAACAAATATTACTGCCAAAAGTATTCGTTCTTAATATACAAGCAGTACCGAAATATAGATTTTGAGCCTTAATAGCAAATGGAGAGCAATCCAGAATTGTTTACGTATTAGCTTGAGCTCATGGATCAAAATTCAGTTTAGTACATCTTAAGATGGCTAAGATCTTAATTGCTGGCTTGGTTGGTTGAATGGATAACGTTTCCACATCCAACCAACAGACTAAACTCTCATTACAGCATGGACATTTTTGAATGGCTAGATGGTAGATGAATGTCTTCGCCCGATTTGAGTCCATCACTCTGCTTGTAGTTCTAGAGTAATTTGCATAAGAATCATATTTGATCTCTCTGCTGAGTTTCCAGATTATCTAAAGATTATCTAACCATCCACCGAGGAGAGTAATGTGCTTTAAAAGGATAAAGAAGCACTCATGCACACGCAGAACATAAATGTTATTGTGTGTGTGTGTGTGTGTGTGTGTGTGTGTGTGTGTGTGTGTGTGTACGTGTACGCGCTTGGATCTAAAGTTGGGTTTTAGGGAAGAGGTAACTGACAAACATTTATTTATTTATTTTTATTTCCTATAATTTGTTTCAATGTTTAACTATTTAACAATTAAATCAACTTTTATTTAAATTTAAATTTGTTCAGCTAACCCTTTTGACACTGATACACGTTGCATTACCACTTAGACTACTTTTGTGCTAATCGAAATATCCCGACGTACCACTTGAAAAGGTGGGCTGTCCAACCAATTTGTAAATAGAACGGATTCAGGCTCTACTTTTCGTCTTTCGCCCCTTTCTCGGTGGGAGCGAGAATGGGATGGAATACTTTTAGAGAAAACTTCTAAGATACTGTAATGCTACTTAAGAATACTCTTAACATGAACACCTTCGTTATATCGATCGTCAGTGAGATGCGTTTACCCCAGTTCCAGCAGTGGAAGCTAAGTAGCCATTCTCAAGACGACTGCTTCGGAAAAGTTAGTTCTGCTTTTTATTTTCGGTACATTCCTGTGATTAGGTGAATATATTTTATAAGCTTTAGATAAATACTGTGAATAAAATACATTTTGATTATCTGATCTCTTATAAGAAACGTGTTTTAAAATTCAATGTGAGATCCAAGTATCCTTCCTTTGTATCTGCAGTCTGTTCAAATTAAATTTATTTATGTTTTGTTGCCGATTGCGCAACTGGAGAAAATTTCCTCTGAAATATAATGTATTTATTTAGATTGTTAATGTACAGTGTTAATGTTTTAGAGAAAGGTTAAGGTTGACATACCGGAATATGTACTCGTTAAAAATACCTTCAATAGGATAACAAAAAAAGCATTGTTTCGATCTCGGTTATCATCATCAGGATTAAGAACTAGAACATACAGTATTTCAAGATTCGCAGAAATCATTTATTAAAAAAATAATCCGATGATGAGAGGATAAGAGCAAAGTCACAAAAGCTGATGTCTTGTACATATGCCGTCTATTGTTTTGTATGCGTCATAATGATTGGCGTACAAACTCCAACCTTGAACTGCATATCATGGCGCGATGTATTTTTGCTTGCATCGCAATTTTTTTTTTTTTTTTTTGCTTATGTTTTAAATTAGTTTCTCTGAGTGTTGAGAATTTATTTTACACCTATTACACATTATTATTTTCTTCAAAAGATATTAGTTTTATATCTCGGTATCTTACTCTTTACTAATTCATCCTTATGTTATTTCTTTAGAGGAATTAGTTTATATTTAACCAACCACCGGTAAAATTTCATCCAAACTTCTCAAAATATGTGCATCCGATTTTTAAAGTAAAATCCTTTTTGCTCTGGCATCGTATTCTAAAACCTTGCAACACACACGTACGCACGCACACGAAAAAGAAAAGAAAATCGGGAATAGGTTTTTGTTTGCCATTCGGTAAAAAATCGTTACCCTCGCCGTCTCTTTGAGGACCAGCTAGAATGCTACGGTCAGATATTCACGTCTGTATTTCTTCCCGGGAATTGCGGTCGTAACAGAACGCCCTCTTTGGCACAAAGAAGCGTCTGGCTGATGTCTGAAGTAGCAGTAGTTATCATCTCGAAAATTTCCCATTCGTCAAAGGCCGTTAATGTTCCAAGACTTCCAATAAAGTTATTTGCATAACCAGTATCACCTTTTTGTACATTCTGAACGAATGCCTTACATGTTTGGGATTTTGTATGAGATCCATTTACGATGGACATTTCCTTCCGTTACATCTGCAGAAACTTTAATTTCTTCTTTCATGTACAGTTGCCGATTGCCAGCCAGATAGAATTTTTTAGAATTTTTGTAGAATTTTTTTTTTCTCCCCAGCTGAATGCATATTTTGAACCCTGGCACTCTTCAGTGA